>NC_134403.1:177611022-178280397 GCF_038048845.1 Mixophyes fleayi
CAGGTCCTGTGAGAAGATCAATATGTCGTCCAGGTAGACAACGACACATACATATAATAAGTCCCGAAAGATCTCATTGATGAAACCCTGGAAAACCGCGGGGGCATTACACAGCCCGAAGGGCATTACTAAATATTCGTAATGCCCATCTCTGGTGTTAAACGCGGTCTTCCATTCGTCACCGGAACGGATTCTAATTAAATTGTAGGCACCACGAAGATCCAACTTAGTAAATATCCGAGCTCCCTTGATGCGATCAAATAGCTCAGTGATCAGCGGAATGGGATACCGATTCTTGATAGTAATGGCGTTGAGTCCACGAAAATCTATACAAGGGCGTAATGATCCATCCTTCTTTTTGACGAAGAAGAACCCAGCTCCAGCGGGAGAGGTGGAAGGTCGAATGAACCCACGCTGGAGATTCTCCTGTATGTACTCAGATGTGGCTTGAGTTTCAGGTAACGAGAGAGGATAGACCCGACCCCTGGGAGGAGTCTTGCCAGGTAGAAGGTCGATCGGACAATCCCAAGAACGATGAGGAGGAAGACGTTCAGACTGAGCTTTATCAAACACATCGGCAAATGAAGCATACTGAGGAGGGAGTCCCGGGGAGGACGATGAGATGGAAGATTGCTGTACTTTAAGAGGAATAACTTGAGAGAGACAACGATGGTGACATTCAGGCCCCCAAGACGTAACTTGAGGGGTGCGCCAGTCAATCTGAGGAGAGTGACATTGAAGCCATGGAAGGCCTAAGACAATCGGACTTGTCGTAACAGGAAGAATTAAAAACGAAATTTCTTCATGGTGTAGTACACCAATCTGAAGGGTTACTGGAGACGTACTCTGGGTGATGAGACCATTGATGAGACGTGATCCATCTATAGCCGTCACAGTAATGGGTGTTTTTAAAGTGATCACTGGTAGGGACCATTGATTCACTAGTGATTTAGAAATGAAATTTCCTGCTGCTCCGGAATCAATCAATGCCTGTGACTCAAAGGATTTGGTAGCAAAGGAAATCGTAACATCGAAAGCGCAGACTTTAGATTTCATAGACAATGGAGAGGACTCCAGGGACCCTAACTTCACCTCTCCAGAACTAGTTAGGGCCTGGCATTTCCCGATTTCTTAGGGCAAGAACTGAGCATATGTGTGGAATCAGCACAATAGATACAGAGTCTATTCTTTACTCTTCGTTTCCTCTCTTCTAAAGATAATTTGGAACGTCCTATCTCCATGGGAATCACAGAAGGTGAAACTGGACGAAATTGAGGGTTTAAACGAAGAGGTGCTTTAGCAGAAGTTGTTTTCTCAGATTCTCTTTCACGAAATCTCATGTCTACACGATGGCAAAGAGAGATCAAATCTTCTAGTGACGAAGGAAGCTCTTGGGTAGTCAGTGCATCTTTAATTTTATCGGAGAGCCCCTGCCAGAAGGCGGCAACTAATGCTTCAGTATTCCACTGAAGTTCAGAGGCTAAGATCCTAAATTGAATGACATACTGTCCTACTGTATGGGAGCCTTGTCGCAAACGAAGAATGCTGGAAGCAGCGGAGGTCACACGACCTGGTTCATCGAACACACTTCGGAACGTGGAAATGAATTTGGCACTATCTTGTAGAATTGGATCGTTTCTTTCCCACAGAGGGGAGGCCCAAGCCAGGGCTTGTCCAGAAAACAATGAGATAAGATAGGCCACTCTGGAACGATGGGTAGAAAAATTTTGAGGTTGGAGTTCAAAATGGACTGAACATTGGTTAAGGAAACCTCTACAAGTTTTGGGGTCCCCGTCATATTTTGACGGAGTAGGCAGGTGAAGCGTAGGAGCTGTAGACACCTGGGATGGCACTGGGGAAACGGAGGAAAGCACAGGAGCTTCAATACTAGCTGTAACAGTCTGTCCAGATGTTCCTTGGGAGGTTAACGATTGGTAACATTGAAGTAACAGCTGTTGGCGAGCATCCTGTTGCTCCACACGGCTGACCAGATGCTGCAGCATCTCCTTAGCGGTAGGTTCCGTATCTGGGTCTGTCATGGCCTGATCTTACTGTCACGGGCACTAGGAGTCTTTACCCAGGGATCACCAGGTGATAGGCTTACCAGAGCAGTATAGGTGGTAATATGGTACTCTGGTAGCAGGGTGATCACGGAACAGGAAATAGCAGATGATGAGATGCTCAGGAAAGTCTATGACTAGCAGCACTGGCAATATGGAGGTAGTAATACACGAGGAACTGTATGGACAAAGGACACGTGAAGGTAGTCAGTGGTCTGCGGTAGCAAGTTGTACCACTGCTATAGTGAGGAGGAATGTCCAACAGAAACGAGGAGGTGATGAGAGTCAGCGGTCTGCGGATAGCAAGTTGTACCGCTGTCTGAGTGAAGGAATGGAATCCAAGTGGAGGTATCCGGGGAGTCAGTGGTCTGCGTAGCAAGTTGTACCACTGCTATGTGAGAGGATACTGGAACAGGTGAAACTGTAAACAGGAGTCAGTGGTCTGCCACTAGCAAGTTGTACCACTGAATATATATGTGAGGAGGTGCACGGGGAGAGACTGCAACACAATATATACACGGGCACCTTGACTTTGATCCACAGTAATATGCACAATATAAATGTATAAATGACTGAACAACACTGCCAATATAGAAAGTCTCTTGAAGTAATCCAGCATGAGATAACACAGTCAACGATGGCAGTAGAGTCAGCAGATAGTACACTCCAGAGGAGAACCAACACAGTCCAGCAAGGTATGCAATACACAGCACAGTCAATGGAAAGTATGCATACCGTGGTTCAGGAGAAGGCAGTCAGACAGGAGTGCAGAGATACCTGAAGGGCAGGAGGCCAGCAGGATACAAGTCCCTGGATGGGTGAAGCAGGGGTCTAGCAGGTGCAGCGCACAGGTAGGTAGACCAGCAGGGAACACAGGAAGGCGTGGAGAGCGGATCAGCAGTAGATGGATGAGTAGCGCTGAGAAGTAACAGCAGCGGGTCTCTGCGGGAACACGGAGGTAACCAATAGCAACCAGCAGGTGCAGTAACGATGGGACACCGGAGCAGAGTTGAACTGGAACAGATGATCACGGAGAGTAGCGGGTAGCAATAGTGGCAGCAGACTCAAGGAAACACGGTAGAGTTGACAAGGACTGAAGACTGAAGCGCACAGAGGCAGCGGATAGGAATCAGTTAAACAGTCGCGATGAAACACAGACGGGTTGCAGGTTGAAGACTGTAGTGCACGGAGGCAGCGGATAGGAATCAGCCAAACAGTCACGATGATGAAACACAGACGAGTTGCAGGTTGAAGCCTGTAGTGCACGGAGGCAGCGGATAGGAATCAGCTGGCAGTCACAATCATGAACAGGTGAGTGGATGTGGTTGAAGCCTGTAATGCACGGAGGCAGCGGATAGGCATCAGCTAACAGTCCCAATGATAAATGGTAGAGTTGAAGTGATTAGAAGACTGTAGTGCACGGAGGCAGCGGATAGGAATCAGCTCACAGTCACGATGATACAGTAGATGGTAGAAGTGGTATGGGAACCACAGTAGTAGAAGTGGTTTGGAAACCACAGAGGTAGAAGTGGTTTGGAAACCACAGGAATCAGCTGGGCTGAATAAACGAGGAAACACAGGAACACCTTCAGAGACTCATGGGGAATGAGACTCCAAGATCAGGCAATGTAGTGATGACCACAGGTGCTTAATATAGGGAGGTTGCCTGATCTGCCAATTAAGTTAAAGGAACATACACTGGAGAAATAGAAAGGGCTGCGCATGCGCAGTCCCTCAGGATAGAGGACGTCCACGGTTCCTAATAGTCCGGGAAGAAGCACTCACAGTCCGGTGAGTGACACCCTGTCTCTTAACCTGGCCCTCTGTCTTAGACCTCCCTGCATCTTGTAGGACACACAATGTCCTCACACTGGGTTAAGTAACGGCTGCTGTCCACAGAAAGGGGGCTGCTCTTTGTGCAAGAGCATCTAGATTTCGGCCCAGGCATGTGGGTTTACAGATCAAGTAAGTAGCATTTGCAGAGGAGCCAAAATTTATACTGGCAGTGAGTAGGAGTTGAGAGGGGTGAAATAAGCACAATATTGCACCTAGTTTTGTGGAAATTACATTTCCTTTTGTGAGCAACACTTTGTAAATTAGTTAGTGTTGGCGCGGTGGAATTTTAGGAGCTTTCCTTTGACTTTTGAGGTGCAAACACTCCACAAAAGGGCTTGAATTTTGAACCAACTCAGAACTAGAGAACTTGGTCTTGTATACGGGCAAAACTACAGGTGTTCAGGACATGTAGAAACTATGGGGTCTGGAGGTGAAGGGGGCCCGGCAGTGCTGGATTGCCCACCACTCTGAGGCATCTATTTCTTCAAAGGCCCCAATCTCAAAAGAGCAGAGGTCTCTTCTAAACCAGTACATAATTTCTCACCTTGATTACTGTAACCTCTTTCTTTCTGGCCTACCCAACTCCTGCCTTGTCCCTTTTCAGTCTATCCTCAATACTGCCACACGCCTTATTTTTGTCTGTCACAGCTCTATCTCTGCTGTTCCTCTCTGCCAATCACTACTTTGGCTCCCTATGGCCTAAAGAATTAAATTTAAATTCCTCACCCTCACTTACAAAGCTTCCAACCAATCCTCCCCTTCACTACATCTCCAACCTCATCTCTAACCACACTCCATCCTGCCACCTCCACACTGATTACTTCTGCACACTCCCGCCTCCAGGACTTTGCCCGGGCTGCTCCCCGGCTGTAAAATGATCTCTCATGCCTTATCACATTAGCATCTATTCTGCAAGGCTTCAAGCATGCTCTTAAACCTCACTTCTTTATTTGAGTATATTAGCCCTCCTCCTAACTTGTATGCCTCAGTTATCACCTTCATTCCCCCACTTGGTGCAACCCTATTTGTGTATTTCCCTTCTCGTTAGGATGTATGTTCTCATGAGCAGGGCCCTGTTTCTTATGTTCTCCTTCTATTATTACATCACCATCTATACCTCTAGGTCTTCTTCCCTAGTCCTGTTTTCTTGAGACCAGGTCCACTTCACATTGGACATTACCATCACTCTCACTCACTGACCCACAAAAAACTTGATCTGCATTACCAAGTTATCTGTGTATAATTTGCTGAATAGCAGATGTCTGGTCTTTGTATTATTTTGTTTTTATTTATTATGTCATGTGATGGATAGTTGCTATCTATGTATTTTATACTATTGTAAATTTCTTGTACAGCGCTGTGGATAATTTGTGACGTCTTATAAATAAAAGATAATAATAATGCATAGAAGAAGTGCCCATAAGAAGTCCCCACTCTGCTCTTTCGAGCAGAATGATTAGAGTGGCACCACCAGGCCTTTATTCAAATGTTTCCATGATGCCTGGCGTTGACAAAATCATTTCTCAAGTGTTTTGTTGCCTAAGCATAGTAAGTGACCTTCTGTAAAGTAGCATAAAAACATATAAACCATGAAGTGTAGAGAATATCTGGTATTGCTTGGGGTGATTTAATAGATAA
The DNA here is from genome assembly GCF_038048845.1 of Mixophyes fleayi. Taxonomy (NCBI): domain Eukaryota; kingdom Metazoa; phylum Chordata; class Amphibia; order Anura; family Limnodynastidae; genus Mixophyes; species Mixophyes fleayi. Next base: position 177,616,557 of record NC_134403.1, read on the forward strand.
TAACAATTCAGCTGAATAATGCCATCTTTTTTCAATTATTTTCAAGTTGTTTGGCACTGGATATGAGCATTAATATCAGAAACACATCTGTGGAGATTAGCTGCAGGAATTATTTCCACATACAAGAAAGCTGCAGGGAAAATAAAAACAAATGAAACTACACTGTGACCAGCACCGAAAGGAGACACTGTATTTGTGTTTGTGCATGGATGGTATTCAGTAGCTGAATATGACAATAAGATTCTTATGGTGTCTTGTGTAATATACCCCTAGAAACATATTGTGCACTCCACCTTTTGCTGGACTGTTGAAAATTGGCCATTCTTAAATTAGATATTACCTATCCCCTTTATGTTTAAATGGCTGTTCAGTAAGAAGTTTATAAGAATTTCTGTTGGGCAGAGCTTAGGGTTTTTCCTCTAAATAGCCACCATCTTTGGATAGCCCTATATGTAACCCTTCAGTGTGCCCCCACTCTGCTCCTTACTCTCCATGCTCCTGGACTGGTGGCTCAGTACAGGTAATGGTGGGGATCCCACAGAGATTGCACCTCCATTGAAGGACAACACGGGGGGCTATCCAATAAATAACTAATTTAAAGAAACAAATAGAGTCATCCAACCCAACTCATGTTCTAATTATAACTATAGACCTGACCTTTACTAACTTGCCCGGAAAGCCAGTTTCTATACATAGTCTTTAGTAAAGGAATATCATCATTAGTCACAGTTTTCCAAAAGCCCATATATAGGGGAGAAGGGATCTCTCACATACTTATCATGTGTTTCTTTTTGGGGGGAAAAACAGAAAATTAAAGAAAGGGAACCATCTGATGGAGAGGCACATTTTCAAGCACACTCGCCATCTGTAGTATAACACATTGTACTATTTATTTAATAAAGTTATGAACAAGGATTTTGGGGAGTCTTTTATTCAATTAACATTTAGATGAAAATTGTGTATCTCTACTTTTTGAAATCTTGTTAATACATATCTGCTAATTATAATTTTTACTGGGATCACTGGGATCAAGGGGGGTATGAATGAGCACCAGCACTTTTTTTACCGTAGGACTGGTAGCCTCTGGGAGGTGAACATGCTGGGTTTTTTCATCTTTCTCCCAAAGTGACACATGTTCTGTGCTGACCAGCCTGGGGCTTGATTACAATATAGCATGAGGATCCCAGTTATAGTGGAAACCAGTCCAGGCTCTCTAGCACTGGGTAGTTGCAAGCTGTTCAATGTTGCAGTTATTTATTTTACACAGTGCAGTGCATAAGGGATCTGTATTATCATATGAGAAATATAGGATGAGTCCAGACCTGTGCAGAATGCAAGTCCTTTTACAGAGGTGGGATGGCTGTCCACAGCACAGAACATACTTGGATGTGCACCATCTTAGCCTTTCTATCTCAGTACAATAATCTCGCTCGGCAAAATGAAATCTCATTCCTGTACAGACCAACAAAAAGTGGTGTATGGCAAGAAATGCCTTCACTCTTCCCAACTCCATAAACTCCTATCCCTCTGCCAGTGCAAGCTTATGCTCCTCTACAAATGCGGCCATCTATCAAACCTAATCGTCTTGGTGGAACTCTAGGCGCTGTTCGGCTAAATGTTTGCAATAAGGCAGTAGAAGAGGATAAAAGAGTGATTAATATCAATAGAACTTTTACAAAACAGCTAATACAAGCCCACGTTTAAAAACATATATAGCATAAGTACATATTTTCTAAATACAAAAATACCTAAGTTCAAAAAGTCTGTCTTTAATTCAGCTTCATTGAGGCATTTATATGTTTGGATCTCCAGAGGTGCTGCATGGATTCTTCCTGGTGATCCATCTCCTAACACATGTTAGTGCCTTAGAGAATAGAACTGCAGTCATTCCTCAAGTTGTTGGCTTATATGCAAGATGTTTGTAAATCTATAGTCAACTGAATTATTAAAGGACTTTTCACCTCAACAGTAACAGCCTTTTGGTCAGTAAGTTTGTTCCAGTTAATCCACCACTGAATATTTTGAAAGCTTTTAAATAAACTGTTTGATAGAAGCTAACTCGCTTCGGGCTTAAGTCATTAAAGAGAGCAAGGGGAAAAAAGGAGTAAATGTGATCCTGGACAAACCATATTACAATGCAAGGGGTACAAATTAGTTTATTATTTTGCACGTAAAGAAAATACTAGCCTTTTTGTCATATAGCACACAAATACTTGATATCTTTATCTTTACACTGAAATGTAAAGGTGATCTAGAACATGCCCTACCCCAACTATAAATCTGTCCCCAGTGTTTACATTTACCTCCACCTCCAATGCAACATGGTTTAGCCAAGGTGCAAAGTTACTCCTTTTGTTTGCTTAGTTCTCCTTAATGACTCAGGCAGCTTTGCAATTGATCACTTTTACTGTAGTGTCATAATGCAAAAACAACAGTCCTTACTTGCACTGCTAAAGTTCCCTCCTCAGCCAATTCCTTTGGCCACTTGGGGTTCAGTCTAGTAAAAATTGTTTGGCGGCAGTATTAAAGCGCTGCACAACACCGGTGGTTTAGTGCTCCAAACTGCCGCATTTACTATAGGGTGGTTTGAGGCTAGAGTGTTTAACCACAGGTGATGTGTGGTAGTTTCAAAATACTTAAACCACCAGAAAACAATTTAAATACCATTTAGAACAAAAGAGGAAGTGCCACTGACTTATGAATATTGAGGGCAATCATTATTTATTGATTAAGAGAGCAAAACTAATTTATAATTAACTTATGAGACAATTTTTCCATTATAATATGGGTCAATATTATTGTACTAGCAGGGTTACCCGGCGTTGCGCGGGTCCGATTTGTAATGTGTAGCAGTTTTTATATATTAGCAAATTATTTGGTAAATAAGCCAAAAATACTATTTAGAAACTAAGATTTGTTGCTTTGTCGCTCTGTAGTTATGTCATATTGTGACGAGGTTTCCTTCCAGCAGTCAAACAATTGTTTACAACCAAAAAATTATGTTTTCAATATTTGTTGCTCTATTGCTTTGTTGCTATGTGGTCTAATAGGTTCCTTTCCTATTATTTCTATTGAACTGGTTGTTCACCTAGTTTTGTCAGTGCTGTATTTCCTTCTTTCTTTTAGATTGTTCCTGGTAAGCAGGGCCGGACTGGCCATCTGGCACTTCTGGCAAATGCCAGAAGGGCCGATGGCTATATGGGCCGGCCCGACTCCCCCTGTCTTCTTGGTGGCTGGTGGTGGCTGGAGGAACCAGCCACCTCTGCTGCGCGCTCCCCAGCTCCCTCCCCCGTTATGCTGTGCAGCCAGTTACACTGGTGAGTTTCCTGTCTTTTTTAATTTGTTTTTTTTTTTTACTGAAGACGGGGGAGGGGGGGGGGTGCCGCGATTTTCGGGGGGGGGGGGGGTCGTGGGGGTGCCGCGATTTTCGGGGGGGTGCCCGCGATTTTCAGGGGGGGGGTCGCGGGGGTGCCGCGATTTTCGGGCGGGGGTGCCTGCGATTTTCAGGTGGTGAGAGCCAGGGAGTGCTGGGAAAGGGAGTGAGAGCCAGGGAGTGCTGGGAAAGGGAGTGAGAGCCAGGGAGTGCTGGGAAAGGGGGTGAGAGCCAGGAGGTGCTGGGAAAGGGGGTGAGAGCTAGGGGGTGCTTGGAGAGGGGGTGAGAGAGCCGGAGGGGGTGCTGGGAAAGGGGATGAGAGCCAGGGGGTGCTGGGAGAGGGGGTGAGAGAGCCGAAGGGGGTGCTGGGAAAGGAGGTGAGAGAGCCGAAGGGGGTGCTGGGAAAGGGGGTGAGAGAGCCGAAGGGGGTGCTGGGAAAGGGGGTGAGAGAGCCGAAGGGGGTGCTGGGAAAGGGGGTGAGAGAGCGGAAGGGGGTGCTGGGAAAGGGGTTGAGAGCCAGGGGGTGCTGGGAGAGGGGGTGAGAGAGCCGAAGGGGGTGCTGGGAGAGGGGGTGAGAGAGCCGAAGGGGGTGCTGGGAAAGGGGGTGAGAGAGCGGAAGGGGGTGCTGGGAAAGGGGTTGAGAGCCAGGGGGTGCTGGGAGAGGGGGTGAGAGAGCCAAAGGGGGTGCTGGGAGAGGGGGTGAGAGAGCCGAAGGGGGTGCTGGGAGAGGGGGTGAGAGAGCCAGGGGGTGCTGGGAGAGGGGGTGAGAGCCGAAGGGGGTGAGAGAGCGGAAGGGGGTGCTGGGAAAGGGGGTGCTGGGAGAGGGGGTGAGAGAGCCAGGGGGTGCTGGGAGAGGGGGTGTGAGAGCCGAAGGGGGTGAGAGAGCGGAAGGGGGTGCTGGGAAAGGGGGTGAGAGAGCTGAAGGGGGTGCTGGGAGAGGGGGTGAGAGAGCTGAAGGGGGTGCTGGGAGAGGGGGTGAGAGAGCGGAAGGGGGTGCTGGGAAAAAGGGTGAGAGCCAGGGGGTGCTGGGAGAGGGGGTGAGAGAGCCGAAGGGGTGCTGGGAAAGGAGGTGAGAGAGCCGAAGGGGGTGAGAGAGCCAGGGTGGTAGGGGGTGCAGGAAGAGGAGTGAGAGAGCCAGGGGAGAAGGTGGTACAGGAAGATGTGTGAGAGCCAGCGGAGAAGGTGGCGCAGGGGGTTAAGTGAGAGGGACAAAGGAGAAGATGGTGCAGGGGCATAGGTAAAAGAAAGTGTAAAGAGAGAGACATCTTAAGAATGGGAATGTCAGGGATGCAGCCATCATAAAACACAAGTAGTAATGAAGAATGGAAATGCACAGAGGGGACAAGTGTTAAAAAAAATAAAAAAATCAAGCCTTCATACTCCATTCACTTATATTTTCTATACCCCCACTCCTAAATTTCTGCTTCAACCACTGCCCTCTATTCCTGCTCCCGACTGCCTGTGTGAGCTGACAGCTGCTGATCCCTCCTCGCCCAGCGCGCCCACTAGGAGAACAGAACACAGGATGCCATAATCAGGTAAGTTCATATATTTTCTCGTGTGCAATATGTTTTTAACCATCCTTTCTTGAACTGGGGACACTACAGCGTATCCAATAATGTTTAACACTATGTATTGCTCATTATTGCGCTGTAATGTTTTTTGCATATTTATCTGTACAGAGATTTTTAATTAAGAGGAAAAAACATTGCTTGTCATAAATTTTATCTGTAATTGTGTCAATATATCTATTTTTGTTTGCATTGTAAATGATGTATTAAGCTGCTCTTGGGACTCACACTCAGTATCTGATATGCTGTAGCAATTTTTATTTGTGAATGAGTTTTTATCTGAGCTTTACTAATGATTTGGGGGCACTACTATGCCATAATATGATTTGTGGGCACTTCTGCATGACCAAATATGAATTGAGGGTAATACTATGTGGCATAATATGACCTTGGGGCACTACGATGTGGCATAATATGAACTGGGCACACTACGGTGTGGCATCATATGAACTTCTGCCAAAGGCAAGTCTTTCATTGTTGAATATGATGGGAGCCTAAAGAAGTTGCTGTATCGGGGCCCAAAATTCCTCTTGTCAGCCCTGCCTGTGAGTCAAGGGGGTAGACGCCTCCAGGTAAATAATCTAAATGTTTCCTATCTAATCAAACTGATGGATCACATCCAATTATTTCTCACCCACCTCCTCTATCCCCCTTAATTTATATACTGTGTTATTTAAAATGAATAGAAAAGACGCATATCCAATTACTGTAGTAAAACAAAAATATTTTTCTCTGTCATTTTGCTGTAGATGGAAATACTTTTAATGCGGCCGTGTGGATTCAACTGATCATTCAATAGTTATGTTTTTTTTAGATATATGTTAGTTTTATTTCATGTGGAATGATTCATGAAAATTCTGCCATTACTATTTAATTGAGGGAAAAGGGTACCTGTTACCTATGTGTGTAAGTACTCTGTTCGTTGTTGCTATTTTGTGGGAGATTTGAAAAAAGCAAAACATTGTTTCCTACAGTGGCGTCTGTATAATTGGTGGTATTGCTGTAGTATGGGGGGGTGTGCTGATGGCAGTGTTGTAGTGTGTTTGGTGCTAGTATTGCTAATAAGTAGGAGAGGGTATTGCTATAATGTGGGGGTGATGCCGGTTGCTGTAATGTGGGGGGTGATGTCGGTTGCTGTAATGTGGGGAGTGATGCCGGTTGATGTAATGTGGGGGGTGATGCCAGTTGCTGTAATGTGGGGGTAATGCTGGACGCTGTAATGTGGGGGGTGATGCTGGTTTCTGTAATGTGGGGGGTGATGCCGGTTGCTGTAATGTGTGAGGTGATGCCGGTTGCTGTAATGTGGGGATGATTGATGTAGTATGAGTGTGTGTGGGGGGTTATTTATTGCTGTAATTTGGGTACTAATAATGTATTGTCATGGTGTTTATTGATGTAATTGGGGTGCTAATAATGTAATGTTGAGGGTCATTAGGAGAAATAAATACCCCCCCCCACACACACACACTCATACTACATCATGTTGTACTGCGCCAGCATCAGTGTGCAACAATATAGTGCATGGAGCCCACAACACGTGGGCCTGTGTGCTTTAAATGCCAGGGCTGATTTTTAGTCCCAGTCCGGCCCTGCTGGTAAGGACATGTAGCAAGGTTCTTTTTCATACAGCTTTTATATATTTAATCACTCTTTGCTTATTTATTAAACCCAGTGCCAGTTTTTTGTTTTTACTTTGTCCACTACAAACTAAACAAAATGTTACATGGACAACAGGTAAATTCCCGAAGAGAAACTACAGAGTTGTGACAAAATTCTAAATATTCCAGTATTTAACTGGCTAGTTGAAGTTTAAAAATAGTAGTTAATCACATTTATATTGGTCTAAATTTAGTTTTTCTTGTAGAACACTCATTTACAGAATGAGTTGAGCGACTTATGACTCCAGCTTTTGGGCAACTCCAAGTACCAACTTGTCTTCTCCTTTGTCTCCTCAGTAGCTGTAGGACTTAGAGTTCCAAAGCAGAAATCGGTTACATACACCTGATATACAGAGTGGAAAGATGTTGAAAAGACTCTAACCCTTTTTCACATCCCTCTTATATTTCCCTCATGGAAATATTTGGACAAAAAAATGTTAATAAAAGTTTATTATAGTACTTTTCCTATTTTCTATGAAGGTATTAATAAGATTGCTTGTAGAGCCCAATATTCAATATAGTGTTATTCACTGTGTTTCTTTCATAATTACAAAATTGCTTTCAAGTGTCCCCTGTCAAACCGTATTCACATGTGATAATCATCTTAATAGCTATGTCTACCACATGCTGCTCTCTAAACTAGACACAGTTAATGACGTTTTGGGGGTCAGCACGCCTTTAAAGCATTTGAGTAAGTTTGTGTCACTGATCAGAATCAGAAGACCCTTAAGATCAGCCTAGTTCAGCACTACCTACTAGAGAAGTGTGAAGTTTAATGACTCGGAAGTTAATCACCTGTGACCCCCCGCTAGGGGATATGGGCTTGGCTGCTTCCGAGCCACAGGTCGTGGTCTTCCTAACTGGTATTAGGTGAGGTCCGGAGGGGAACTAATACGGAGATGATGGCCAGGAACACAAGTATGGATGTCAGAGTGCTTATACTGGATCAGAAATAGAGCAATGATATGTGGCAGAAGTTCAGTTATTACTGAGCACTGTAGCAGAGACACTGTACCAGAGGCAGGAGAATACAGGACACTGCAGCAAGCTGTATACTTAGGTCCAAAGATGCTGGAGAGCACTGGTACTGGATCAGGATTAGTACAGCAGTGTGCGACAGAACTTCTTTTATTGTTGAGTGTACTGGAGCCAGGAGTAACACATCCACACAGGAGGAGAAGACTCAAAGAACTGGCAGTGATTGAATGAAACAGGAGTCCTTAAGTATCTGCGTATGTGCAGACTGAAAGCAAGATAGCCCTGGACAAAGGAGCATGCGGCGTCTACCAACAGGGAGCCAAGATAGTTAAGTAGTCCTGGACCCAGTTAAATGGTCCTGGATCCGAACAAGTGATTTGCGGGCCCGGTATGTGATAGTTTGTCTGTTTTAGCATACATATAACTTAAACTAACATTTTAAAAATGTTACAGATATTATTTATATGTAAGCCTCGAAGTGTAATACACTTCTCAGTGAGATCTTGTATGATTCTAAGGAGTTTACATTCCAAGACCATTCAGTTGAATGCTTAATACTGCTGAAACAGCTTGTATCCTTCATTTGTTCTGTAACATGCTATGAGAAAGGAAACCTCACATTCTTTAGAGGAAAACTAATGCCAAAACTCACAAAGTGTTCATCATGTGCTACTGCCTATTAGGCCAAAAATTTAAATTTCCAATACGTGGCACATTTATGAGATATTTCTTACCCAACATTTAATAGAAACATGTATTTAACATACATTGTTACATGTTTATACAGCCACTGGTAAATAACCAGGGTAGTCTCTAAACATATAGGAAATATACTGCTGACACATCTGACATATTAAATACATAAATAAGTTATAAAAAATGTGTTTCAATGAGAACAAGTTAGAATTTTTTTTATATGCTGCAATGCTGATTAGTGCAATGTTACAGCAATAGAAGTACAATCCGTTTAATAATATTTCAAAAGCTGTATTAATTCGGAATTTGTTTTCATTGGGCCATTGTTTCTGCTTATACAGTAGTTCAAACACCCACTATGCTATATGGACTGGTACACTGGGCGAGATTCAATTCATAATGTCCGTGGAGACACCTCGCGCCGATGTTATAGTTGGAATCTCTGCTCATTTTTCCTTGCACCCTTTAGAGGTACGAGGATAAATGAGCAGAGATACCTATTGTAATTGCCAGCAATGTGCGCAACCGGACATTGTGGTGATGTCCGTGCGCCACCTCGTCGGCAATTTAATCCGACTGTATATAGAATTAATGAGAGATTCTCAGTAGTAAGGTACTGTACCCCTATGTAATATATCAAAAACTGTATTAAGAAACTAATGTTTCTGAGGGTCATTGAAGTATAACAGCTCAGGAACAACAGTATTCAGAATACATTATACAAAACACAGGTTTCATTGTTAACTCCTCTATTTAATGGCCAGTGTATGAAAATCACTGCGTCTAGCAATTTTAGTTCCAGAGTAACATTTTTCCGCTGCCATATCCATGGAAATTCCCTATAATCACCAATGGTCTATAAAAATAATAAAACTGACTGTGAAAAAAACTGTAGAGTATGGGAAAGCTGATGTAGAAATGCAAGTCCTTGCAAGGTCTGTCTGATGAAAGCTGACATGACATGCGGGAATTGTTATCCACCTGCTGGAAGGTCACGCTTAGGCTTATAGTCATCCAGGTGTTGGCAGGGTATTTGTAGTTGTACAACAGCTAGGGAGCCACAGGTTGTATTAGCCTAATTTAGAATGTCAATGTTCTATTATGCAGATATAAGACAATATTACTGTAGTTAATTTGTAAATGAAGTCAAGAAACATAAGGGTAAATGCCTCAAACTGTGAGTTTCCAGTGGGTTTGAAAATTGGAGATGTTGCCTATAGAATCGGAATTCAGTTATCATTTATCTAGTACATTCTACACAATGATTGCTAGAATTTGATTGATTGCTATAAGTAACATTTCCACTTTCAAACCCGCTAGAATCTTGCAGCTTGATACATTTGTACAAGTATGTTTTCCAAAGTGTAATATTGAAATTCCCTGCAGTACATTTTTCTGCCACCAGATGACACATTGGCAAATTCTAACCATTCGTATCAGATTAATAAAAAAAATGTTTTTAAAAGTGCTGCTATATCTATTACCCACACAGCCACATCTTAATCCACACAAGCCATGTCCAATTCCAAAGCTATGCCTCTATTAGGGTCTGAAAGTCAGGACTGTCCCACCAAAAATGGGACTATTAAAAGGCGTGCTGAAGAAATTCAGTAAAGAACCAAAAATAATTCTATGGTGTTGTGGAAACAGCAGCAGTAGTTGACAAGTGGAAACAACATTCTGGCCCATCTAAAGAATTTTTCTAGAAACATTTGCTGTTTTATGAGCTGCAAGTAAATAAATCTATTTGGAACAATGTTTTATTTCTTGGAATTCGGATCATTGTCATGTTTGTTCTTCCAAACAGATTTATATTGATTTTATATATAACATTAAGTGTTTCCTTTTGTCTCCTGAAACCCAGAAGTTTATGCTATTAATATGCTTATTCTCATCCTTTCAATGGATAAGCATGTTAAATCAATATGAGAGCATATTATTGCTATTGAACAATCATTACAGATGGCAATATGACTTGTCGTGTATGAGCTTTCAACAACTCCTAATGATAGGGGAATTATAAAAGATCATTTTTAAAGATTATATGCAATGCCTACCATAATTTAGTCATTCTTTTCATTATCCCCTGGTACAAGTGACATTTACAAAGTCATGACTCATACCTTTGAAGTTAAATTGAATTCATAGTTTAAATCTTCCACTGTTGCTGATTTATATGCAGTATACACACAATCATTAATTGTTAGGTCATGCTTTTGTGTTTGGCATTACATTATTCAGCTTAGATTTGCTCTGCCTCTTAATGCTTACATCCTGTAAGCTCTCTTATCTTCAACATGCTGACAGCAGGAGATGGTATCTGTCAGAAGCATTAACAGCAACATGCATCTTGTTAACGTAAACCTTGAGAAACGTATTATATTCTATTAAACTTATTCTAGCATAGTGTATAAAAACAGGCCTAAAACTAGGCATGTGTTTTCAAATTATTCAACGTTAAATTATTGTAGATGATTTACCTTAACTGCTTGTGCTATTTTATTGTTTCAGCTTTGTGATAGCTGCCCTGATCTTGAACTATTTCAAAGTGGTGGTTTAAGACCATTTTGTGTGTCTACCCCATTGGCTATTTGATGGATCCTTTTTAGGTACATCCAGCAGCATAGGTAACATACTAACCATTTGAAACAGGTTTGTGCTGCCACAGTCCACGGATTTATAGTGCAGAGATCAGTGGTCAAAGTGGGGAGGTATACAGTGGTATGTCATACTGCCACTTCTCCTAGTGCTTTGACTGTAAAACTATCAAATCCAAAATACTTACAATTTCCATATCACCACCTCTAAATTTACACAAGTGTATTATAAAAAAATTCACAGAAATGAATAACAGCCTTCACATAGCTACAAAGTGTGGGATTTATACAGAAGCAGACTTGGAACAAATATCTCAATATATACAAAGATAGGAGGAAAAAATGGCACCAGTATAGGTAGTGTTTGCTGGTAACAATCACCCAGACAGTCAATAATTATTGAGATGCAGAGTATGAATCTTAGCAAGCTGGTACAGTCATTATTCAACAGCTTCCAGATACTCCAACCATATACCGAAATGCAGAGAACTTTCCCGTTGAGAACTTTTGTATGGAGTCCATTGGTGTTCACCTCATGGAGTGTCCAGATATCTACACTGTATAGCAATATTCCTTATACTACAGGATTACAGATAAGCTTTTAAAATATATTTATATTGTGAGTATGCATTTTTTATGATGCATGCTGATTAAATCTTTTATAAGTACTACACTCTATGGCTTTTTCCTTTTTAAACTATTGGCTGAGTGGAGTTTTGCAAGCTGTGATTTTGCTGTGGTCGATGATCCAGATATAATATATATCTTCACAAGCAGTTTATACATCTGTTCCTGACTCACTTGGCTGTTTGGAGACTACGTTCAGATACTTCTGACACAGATAAGCTATTTATTTATATCTATTTGGTACGCTGCCACCTACTATTATATACTGTATATCATAGGTGCCTGTGACACTACATCTTTTGCTTCTCTCTGTCTGCATTTCGGTATATGGTTGGAGTATCTGGAAGCTGTTGAATAATGACTATACCAGCTTGCTAAGATTCATACTCTGCATCTCAATAATTATTGACTGTCTGGGTGATTGTTACCAGCAAACACTACCTATAGTGGCGCCATTTTTTCCTCCTATCTTTGTATATATTGATTTATTTATTATCGGAGTACCATCCGTTATCTGGGAGGGAGGCTGCCTCCTCTTATGAAGAAAGTGTTTACCTATATTGGACATTATTATGATCTACTCATATAATTTGTGTTTGAGCGCCACGTTTAATCTATCTGCTTGGAACAAATATCTATTTAAAATCAAAGCCACTATTTGGGAAGCATATTCTTAGGAGACTGGTGGACACAGCAGTGACATTATTTCTAAATACAAGCAGTGCTGGGAACTACAGCTGTGATAATTTATTCAAACGTACCACCGACAGGGCCACCATCAGGGCGGTACAGGGAGTTCAGCAGTATAACCCCTACAGCAGTATGGGGCCCCACCAGCCCTAGGTCCAAACAGATTTTTTAGAAAAGGGAGGGCCTCTGCAGTGAATTAAGGACCTGTGTTACATTGTGTTCCCTTAAACTGATAAATAATGTAGCATTACAAATCAAAATCGACAACACACAATAAATCAATACTTAGCCATTGCTACAATCAGTTGTACATAGCTTACACAAAGTCTAAATTCAGATAGTAACACCCATGTGAACTCAGCAAGCCCTGGGTAGTAAATCAGGATGCATAAACCAAAGGTTTCTACTCGGGTCACAGGGGGTATGGTAGACCAGTGACGTACATATGACCATCGAGTCTGTCCATTCCACTTATATTTATTTTGACATTTTAATTGTTTTTATATTTCAGATACATACAACGATTGCATCAGCAATGAGAACGTGAAACCAACATGGAGTCTAAAGGTCCTACAAACTTAGTGAGAATCAGTTATTTGATTATATTATTTGAAATGTTGAAATGTTCAAACCAACAGGTTTCCACTGCTTTCAATAAAGACTCACATCATTCAATATTGAAAACATTTTTTTCATACATGGCAGCCTGACTGTATAGTGGTTTTCCATCGTTTGGCTATTGCTATTCTTCTGAAAGTCAATTTTATAGTGTCAAACCTATATCAGGGTTTTTTTTTGTTAGGTCAAATACATTTGGGTAACCCAAACTCTTTTTTTGTGTGTTTTATTTAATATTATAATAGTGTATAATATTATACTTTGTTTAATATAATAGTTTGTAGCATGTAATAGATTAAAATATGTGCACCATAAATGCATAAGTATACATCCAGAGAGCTAGCAAGTTGCTGGCTAATCAGGAGTTGCACCTGATGAGGTGCTGTCAAAAGGCTGCTAGGCAGTGCACTCAGTCTTTCAGACCTGGTGAGGAGGATGGATGCCTCTCGAGAGAATAATAACCAGTAAGTTATATATTTTGTATGTGTGTGGAACACAAGGTCCTTCACAGCAGAGAGGGTGTTCATGTGTGTTTAGTGTGTTTATGCCTTTTATTAATGTTTTGTTTGTTTTGAATACAGCGAATAAATCTAGCTGTGGCTAGTCGAAGCAAAACAAGTGACTGGTGTGACATGCTTGGCTGATCCGTCTGAAGTGCAGCCAGCTACCCCAGAAGACGGTACCCCAATACAATCTTATGACATAAGTTACTTGACTGTTTCCATTTGGCCCAATGCGGGAAAGGAGTCATCATTAGAATTCAAAGGGGAAAACAACAGATATTTGTATTTAATTACATTTCATTTGTACTTGTATTTTGTATTTGTGTTTGTTTTTAATTACATTTTATATTGAAAATGTGACTTTTACATTTATTAACTCAAAACAATGTTTTCTTGTGTATATGTCACTTCATTACATTATCATATTGTGTTCATATAGGGAATTGGACTATAGCATTTACTAAAAACACTGTTATGCACATCTCTATGCTGTTTCTATCCTTTTGTGGGGTGTAACTATACACACTTGAACACCTGACATATGTCTGGTGCAAATACAACTGTTTTGTGCTGCAATCATCATGAGATACATCCGACTGAACATATGCAAGCAAATAAGCTTTTTTTACTTGGGTTTCTTCCTACATACTTTTGGAGCGCAAATGTGTCCACTTCTAAATGAGCCTATGAGGGGAAGTAGTTACATGGGAAGTAGTTAAATGGGTACTTTGGGCAAGTACCCATTTTACATAGTGCCTCGTATGCTTGTGAGGCAGAGAAGGTGTATGTAGGTAGCTGTCCCAGAGCATAAGGCAGTATGTGGTTCAACCCAGAAGCAGTCATACATGAACACAAAACTTGTTTATTTGTTTAATATTTAGGGACTCATGCAGAGTTATTCAAGTGCCAGTATGCCATGCGTATGCTGCCACTAATAGTACTACATTACACTATCTTAATATAAGAAAGATGGTGCTATTGAGCATAATCCTATTTACTGACAAAGTGCAGTGTAGTGTATGTAGTTTTGAATAAACATACTGACCACTTTAATATGTTAAAAAACAGCAGCTCATGAATGGTTTACTTCTCATGCGCATAATACAAAAGTAATTTCCTAACATCTACCTCAGTGGAACAATAAGGTAGTTCACATATACTACAGTTCTCCTTTATTAGACAAGAAATTCAAAATGACGAGCATTCAATGATATAATTAGACACAAATATCTTCAGTATAGAACAGTTTAACTATGAATTGAGCCTTTGCAGAGGTTGCCTTTCAGGATAGAGGTCGTACACTTTGGGACTTTGTCAAGTACAGATGAAGACCCATATTCATGTTGGGTAGCTGGTGTAGCTACTAAAGCCTCTGAAGTTACATCTTGTTCAAAAGACATTTATGTGGAAGCAACTTGAGGTTGTTCAACTAGCATTACAATTGGCTCTTGTATTGATTCAACACCGTATGTTCTCTTTTGAATTGGTTCGACATTTGAGCTTGTGATCTGTCTCCCTTGTGCATTAAGGATTTGATCTACATGACAACGCTTTAAGCCTTCTCCAACGTCGACGTTATACATTTAGGGGTATGTTTACTAAACTGCGAGTTTGAAAAAGTGGAGATGTTGCCTATAGCAACCAATCAGATTCCAGCTGTCATTTTGTAGAATGTACTACATGAATGATAACCTGTATTTGATTGGTTGCTATAGGCAACATCTCCACTTTTTCAAACCCACCGTTTAGGAAGTATACCCCTTAGGGTCCAAAGCTTGAAATGATTTTCCCTTGTTGCCATATCTCCGCTTGATAATCTAATGCTAACACTTCTTGACCAACAAGTTTTGAGTCTATTTTTTAGACATATTTTTATATTGCTTGTTATAGACTTATTTACGTACATCTAATGAGAACTCAAGTTCCTGCTGAGGAACATCATTGCTGGAGTAGCATGTTCAGCATTTCAATAAACAAATTAGACATTTTCAATTTGTAATGGCAGTTTGCAATAGCATTCTTGAAGGTTTGAACAACTCTTTCAGAAAATCCATTTGTGGCTGGGTGGTGAGGTGCTGAAATTAGGTGCTTTATGCCATTATTCTTCAGGAATCTCTGTGGAATTGTTCTGATATGAACGGAGGTCCATTATCACTACAAATTTGTAGCAAACCGATTCAGTTCTCAAATAAGCAAAAGTTTTCTCAGACAATGTAGACTTCATCTTATGGTCTTCGGGCCACTTAGAATTTGCATACACTGCAATCAGAAACATGTGACCTGAGAGGAAGACCATTCCCAAAGGTGTAAAGGAGCTGGTGGAGGTACATTTTGAATCTTTAGACATCCTTCAAAGTCTTTCATTATTGATTCAACCTGACCATGGATTCCAGACCACATACATAACTTCTAGTCAAGGCCTTCATTTTCACTGTGTCAATATGGCCTTTATGCAAATCTTCCAATATTCTTGTATGAAGCGTGGTAAGCACTACTACTCTGGAGCCACATATTAATGTTCCTTGACACACAGACAGTTGTTCTCTTCTTTCTGAGAATCCTGGATACAATGAGTTGCCATGTTTTAACCAACATTTAACAGTGATATGATAGACTTTAGATAATATTGGGTCGTTTTTGTTTTCTCGATTGATGGTAGCATAAGTTATTGGAACTGGTTCTACCAATATAGAGTGATAAATATCTTTGTGGTCCATTTGAAACAGACTCTTCAGCTTGTTGCAGAAGGGTTATGACAAACCATCACAATTGCCATGAAGTTTCTTCCTCTAAATTTGATCTCACAAATGTGAGCTGCCATCTTTGTAATCTGGCAGCTGTCATGGCAGGAACACCTATCTGAGGACTGAATATAGACACAAGAGGTTGGTGGTCTGTGATTAATATTAGCTTTTGTCCATAAAGATGCTTGGACAATTACTGTACTCCCTATTAAAGCTTCACAATCAAATTTATGCATAATTACGTTCAGCTACTGTCAAAGATCTTAATGAAAAGGTGATTGTGAGAGGTGAGTATGTGATAATATTGCCCCTATTCCATAAGGTGAAGCCTCACATGTAACTTAATAGCTTTTTACAATTTGCAGATCATTTCTATGGTGCTATGTTCTGAAAGAGAACATTCAATGTGTATAATACATTTGATACTTGAGGTAGAAATTTGTGATAATATTCATGGTGTGTTTGCTGTTTACTTATCTTATTGTGGGTTTGTTGTCTAGTTACCCTAATGTATATTCATACTGACCTACATATTCTTTCAATATGTCCCTTTATTATGTCATTCCATATCTTTAAACCAACAGTAGTCATGTGAGGTCTGCCCACATCAAAAATCAGACATTCTCTGTTTAAAGACATTTTGTGCGTCATACATTCAATCCCTTTTTGTTGTAACTCTGAGGCATCCTTTACTGCTGTCTCCATTGAAATTGCAACAGACACTGCATCATCTAATGTTAACTCTGATTCAGATAATAATCTGTTTTGAATACATTTACTGTGCATACCAAACAGCATCCTGTCTCTTATTGCATCTGAGAGACCACTCCAAAGTGGCAGTGTTCAAATAACTGTCTCAACTATGCTATATAAGCATAAATACTTTCCCCTTTGCATTTTTTCATTTTCTGAAAACAAAATCTTTCCGCAGTTTGGGGTTCACTTAGTTCATTAGAACGTAAACATTTCCTGAAATGTTTTGCCGGTGAGGCTTACTGGTGTTAATATATTGCACTACAAATTGTATGTCTTTGCCCCATTATTAGGGCTGACACAATAAAGTTCTAGGGGTAAATTTACGGAATACGTTGGCGCTATATAAATAAATGATGATGATGATGATGAAATGTATGAAACGTCGATTTCTGCAAGTCGCCAGCAATCTGTGATTTTGCCGGGGAAATTTAAAGCGGCGATGGCTTGTAATGGCAAGTTTACCTTTACAAGCCATCGCTGCTTTAAATTTCCCCTGCAAACTAGTTGATTTGCAGAAATCGACATTTCATATATTTACCCCCTAATCTTTCCAAACATGTACCCAAATCTTCAATAACGCAATTGAAGGTGTGCCAATGTACACTTGATAATAGCTGATTTAACTCTTGTGTCCCGGCTGACACACTTTTACACTGGATACCACTTTACACAACTCACTACAGGGGGTAAATGTATCAAGCTGAGAGTTTTCCGGTGGGTTTGAAAAACCAATCAGATTCTAGCTTTCATTTATTTAGTACATTCTACAAAATGACACCTAGAATCTGATTGGTTGCTCTAGGCAACATCTCCACTTTACAAACCCGCCGGAAAACTCTCAGCTTGATACATTTACCCCCAGGTCTCCTGGTGATTTCTTTGTGCAGTGAAGTATATGGTCATCCATAAAGTTTCCTAGGACTCCACAACTGACTTTTTTATATTGGTGTAAATATATTTTTCTAAGGTCAAGTGCAGAATTGTCATTTGTGATCTTTATAACTCTTATGTGATATTTTTGTGCAGTACAAGTTATCATGTGCCTGACAACCCTGGTTATACAAATCATTTTAATTTTATTTGCTTATTCCAAACATTACAGTCATTTGATCCTTTTACCAAGATAACACAGACTTTACAATGTGGTGTGGTTTTTTCTACCTGTTACTTTCATTCATATAATTGGATTACCCACAGAAAACAAAGTGACACAAATGTAATATATGTTGCAGATGATGAAGGGTTTTACTATTGCATACACGTTTTCCGTGATCTGAGCACAAAGGATACAGGCAAATAAAAATGGCAGGCTGTGGTTTGTAATATAAGCTGAAATAAACATTTTCCTGAGTTCAAATAGTAAGTTTAAATGTTAGCAGCTGTTGTGTATCAGCAGTTACAGTGTAGAACATAATCTGTGAGTGGTGAGACAGAAGGAAAGGGAAGAGCAAACACAGCACAGATCTATTTCTATATTTCAGATGGTTTCCAAATCTTAATATTCACAGCTGATTGCAAACATCCACAGTTCATCCATTACTCAGATTTTGAAAATAGACAGACATGAATGCATCATTCATTGCAGCAGGGTGAACATAAGTTCAGATATCATCATCATTTGAATATACCTGCAGGGGCGCACACAGGGGGGGTTTCTGGGTCTCCAGAAACCCCTCCGCTCCGCTAAAGTGTCCCTACATAGCGGCACTGTACTATATAGCAGCTGCGGCACTGTCAAAGAACCGTCCGTGGCGGTGCTGTATTGTATACAGCACCGCCCCAGCGCTTCTTTGACAGTGCCGCGGCTGCTTTATAGTAGAGTGCTGCCGAAACGGAGCAGCAGCTCTCTAGCGTGTTTTTTTTTGCGGAGGGGGGAGGGGTGGGGGGGAAGTCCTGCGTGTGCCCCTGATCTGTGTAAAAAAAAAAAACATATTCATCCCATCTCTTTTTACCATTCTAAGCAAATAAATCCAAATACATACAATTAGATTGTGGTAGGATATAAACTTACTTTTGGAGCCCAGCAACAGCACAAAGGTTGGCCAGTTTTGAAAATAAAAGTTGGATGTCTGAACCAATGTTCTTACACAAGTGATATCCACATTTAGCTGCCCTGGGTGTTCACAAGGGTTGCCCGTGCACAATTCAAAAAAGGAAATCCCTGCCACCTTATAGCTAAAGATGGAATACAAAAAAACACATTCACCACTGAGAAACATGCCTAAAATTACCCTTGGCCAAGAAAATGACACCATGGGGTAAATGTATCAAGCTGAGAGTTTTCTGGCGGGTTTCAAAAACCAATCAGATTCTAGCTATCATTTATTTAGTACATTCTAGGCAACATCTCCACTTTTCAAACCCGCCGGAAAACTCTCAGCTTGATACATTTACCCCCATGTGTGACTATCATAACTATCTTTCCATATTACAGAGTCACAGGGACATTATTCAATGAAAGCCTTTACTATAGTTTTAAAAATTTTAACTCAATTTTATGTGAAAAAAGAATCTAAAAAGAACATATCATACAATACTACATATTATTATTATTATTATTATTATTTTACATATAACATACCAACATATAGCAGCGCTGTACAAACAAATTACGCACAATGACATAAAACTGAGGGTAAAAATGGCCCTGTCTAAATGAGTTTACAATCTAATCGGTACATTTATCTAACCTTCTAAAAATAAAGAGTTGACGTGTTGCCCATAGCAAAACCAATCAGATTATAGTTATTGATTATCTAGTACATGCTAGAAAATGATAACTGGGGGTAAATGTATCAAGCTAAGAGTTTTCTGGCGGGTTTGAAAAACCAATCAGATTCTAGCTATCATTTATTTAGTACATACTACAAAATGATAGCTAGAATCTGATTGGTTGCTATAGGCAACATCTCCACTTTTCAAACCCGCCGGAAAACTCTCAGCTTGATACATTTACCCCCTAGAATCTGATTGGGTGGTAACACTTGCACTTTTCCTTTTTAGAACATCTGATAAATCTACCTCTAAGAGAGTTAAAATCATAAAGGTTTTAGCTCACCACTGCCATGTAACCACTTTTATATTATTGAGCATCATGTGGGATCTACCAAGTGTTTTTATTGGTGGATTATTTTTTTTCATTCAGGTAAATATTATAAATATTTATAGAAAAAAAAAATATCAGAATAAAAACATGCTATTGCTAATTGAAATTGTTAATGTACTTTTGTATTCATAGTTCTACCTTTCGGACAAGCAAGAGTATTACTTTATGATGTTTTTTTTATCTAGAGAGTGCTTTTTAAAAGATATATTTAGTTTGTTTTTTTTTTCTCTTTCTGTCTCTTCGGTATTTATGTGGACACATAATTCTTTGAAGACTTACTATCCTTATAATTTATAGTAAACCATAAATAAGTACTTTACACACAATCACACCCAACACCTGCAAACTCATGAAAATGTGTCCTTCAGCTGCAGCTGGATTATAGATCAGGGATAATTAGAAAGCTATAAAGTGAATGTTGTTTTAGAGTATTAACATCTGTCTACACAAGATATATACTCTAGAGCGTATCAATCTGGTCAGTCAAATATACGAGGCAGCTAAACAATTTAAGTTGTGTACCCATTTATATTTTAAGCAATTATTAGCCCTGGGATTTACATTAACAGTGAACTTTGATATAAGGAGATGTTATGTTGAGTTTTAAGGAAGCCCTTTATCTATTAATAACCTAACCAAAACTAGTCTACACCAATGTTTGGTAGAATCTATCCTACTTGCATGTACCACGGCTGATCTGTTGTTCTAAGTCATTTAAATACAAATACAACTTGTACATCTTTTTCTTTAAATAATATGTTTCTTCTTCTGCCACAGTTGTATCTGATGTGAATAATAATATTATTATTATTATTATTATTATTTTTATTACTAATAATAATAATAATAATAATGATTTGTTATACTAGCTATAGGGATGCAACGGACAGTCTAAATTATGTACACTGTTATTTTAAAAGTGTTTAATAAACATGGGTATTAATAACATATTTGATGACACTCTTTGAAAAGCATAATGCAAGCAATTATTTTTATGCAATCAACTTTCGCATTTAATGCACAAATGTTTACAATTAATGAGCTCCCATCCACTGCTTGTACATAAAATTGATTGGAAAATAAGTTTTCCAATATCAAATAACATCATGTAATTATAAGATGTATGTATTATATGTTCAACACTGAGCCCAGAAGCATAGTAAATGCTGATGTTTTCTTCTTGAGAAGGTATCGTATACTTAAAAGCAGGGCCATTCTAATGAGGGAGGAATGTGCTCCAACAAGGGGCTCCTGTAATTTTAAAATGAAACATTGGAGCATGTGAAGTGTGATACCTCTATAAAATCTACTCCATACTTACTTTAGGAGGCAAATATAGTGTTCCAGGAACCTATGCACATTTAACCTTTTGTTTAGGAACATCAGGAATTGTGGGTAAATAAGCTTTGCAGGATTTATATTGGAAAACGATGAGTGTACTGAGAAACGTGGGACGCATGGAAGCCATAGCCTACCATGACAGATGGCCCATAACTGCATATAACAGCAATGGACACTGGATAGGAGAGGATAGGAGAGTTCTATTTTACTAGTCAAGTGTTCTAGGAAGAAAACATACATTTACCAATGGAAACAGAAAGAAATTTAAAGCTACTTGTGTTGATGCCTTAAGAAAACTTGATGCACTCTACTACAGATAATCTTTGCTGTAGGCCCACTAATGTCCTAATGTGGCCATGAATGTAGCCAGGATATGGCAGAGGATAGAATGGGTAGGATTGAATCAATCTATAATTTTTTTTACTTTTCATCACGGACACCAAAATATTTTTCCCACTGCTGATCCCAGAATTCCGGGTGTATATAAACTTAGTTTATGAATCCATTACTCATGAAAGTTTCACTCATTCTGCCAGAAAAACCTTAGCTAAATTTGAACAGATCTGGTACAGGTTCAATAGTTCCTTTTTTGTTTTTCATGTCTGTGAAGATACGTGGTTCACAAATCACTGAGACACAGTATTTGAGGAAAAATAGAAGGATGATTTATTCTGCAGAACAAGATTAAATACACCACATCCCCCTTAACGATAGCAGCTAAAACAAGTGAGGAAATCAGTTCAAATAAATCTAGTGAGATAAGTAAAGCACAGCTCCCTTAACAATAGCAGGTCCAACAAGTCAGGAAATCAGTCCCAATAAATCCAGTGGGATATGTTCCATAGCAAATGTCTGGCAGAGCTTCACCTCTTGGCCAAAATCAGTCACACACATGTCCATCTCCCAGGGTAGCCTCTTTTATCACCTCCTAATCCCACCTTGGGAACTGCCTGCTCAGGGGAGTTGCAAAATGTCTCGATTGGTGGGCTTCTCACACTATTCAGCTCCCTCCGATACCTCCCCAGGTGTCCTCCCTCAGGTGACCCCTGCTGGGTCTGGCTCCTGGCTGACTGTAAAGCTCACTAGTGGACAATAGGGAGCAAACAGAAGGAAAAATGGTACCTTATTCACTCAACTCCTGAGGGTTCCCTGTGGAGGTGGAATTTAAGCCCTGAAGTGCTTTTCCATGAAGATGTTACATTTTTATACAATAACCTTTATATTGAGACAGTGTTCTGATTACAAGCCAAATCTAAGCCACACCTCATAATAATGGACAGTTGAGACAAATGGTAATTACATTAGCTAACACAGGCAAAATGACTTCTGCTGTCCTGTTATTTTCACACAATATGGCAATATTCTTTCTATTTCTAATACATACAATATTACAGGAAATAGCAAGGGCAAAATGTACCTAATAACTTGAACTAATAATACACATAATACACTGATGCTCTGGTGTATATACTTAGAGTGGGCCAAAGATTTAAAAGTACATTAAACTGTGAGAAACGGGTGATGAATAAAAAGTTCTCAGTCCAGTAGCACCCCATTCCCTCACAGTGACCAAGGCGCTTAGCTCATTTGCTTTTACTACAAATTTGTTGTTTTGTTGTATCTTCTATGTGACAAACACAGAACATGTATCAATTTTTCTTTCTTTTCTTTTTTGAGACCTTTAGCATATTATAATCTACTATAATGATTTTGCAATTCTTGTCTTATTATCGGAAAATATAATAAAATAATATTAAAAATAAGAAAAAGAAACACCATTTTTTCAGGAACTGCAAACGGCAAACCGCAAATTTCTTATGCGATCTCTAAATAGCGAACATGAGTCACATATATCAAACTGCAAATTTAAATTGTGGTCTATTTATGACTGTACAATCATCATCATCATCATCATCACCACAATGAGCATAATCCAATTTTCAAACTTGCACAAAATTTTGAAGCATTTGGAGCATTTCTAATCATTGGGTTGGAAAGTATTGTCGAAGTCGCATAATTGGATGAACGAAAGTATATTGGTTAATATTGTTTTACCGTGCGATTGCGATCAGTATGCCACGTAACACATGGCACGGCGCGATCACACGGTAAAATACGCACGCATACACTCGCACTTTCACATTTAGTTATTTATCTATTTCATATTTATAATAGTTCCATTCCACAGTGATTCATGAGCAGATGGTATTTAGTTTATAGTTTTATATATATATATATATATATATATATATATTATATGTACACTTTTGTTATATTTAAGGTTCAGGTTGCAGGAACTATGTCATGTTTAGTATCATTAATCCCCTATTCATCAGCAGTTGTCCGGTTCATTCACCGAAGAGATCGTACATTGCATACTCTAGTTAGTGATGTTAGGAAATAAATGTCTAAAGTGATACTGACTGTATAATGCAAATAGACTAGCTTAAACTGGTTTCTAGGCAGGAGAATCATCTGGTGAGCAGACTCCCACCCTTGGAAGGTGCTGATTGAACTGGCCTATGACCTGCATTACACTGGACCCTCCTGAAGCCTGGACCTATAGAAGCAAGCCATATCATCTGCATTGTTTTGTCTGTAACACTGAGTGTATATAATACAGCTTCGCTGGACCAGCTGCACTCATTCTCTGACCACAGTATTCTGGAGTGAAGTACTGTTGCTGGTACCAGCGGAGCGCAGCTAGCGCAGGTGGGCAGATCGGTATGTATATATTTTTGGTATTGGCTGTACTATATTATAATTATGTATTGAACTGCTAAAACTTTTGCATCTGCTAAATAAATAGTTTGTACTTTGGAACCACAAGAAATCGCTTAGACAATGCTTATTGGAAAACTATAACATTACTTTAATGGTATGGACTTACCACTTGAGGGCATATCAGTGATAGTGGTGGAAAGAAGAAAATATAAAGCTCAGA
The DNA here is from genome assembly GCF_038048845.1 of Mixophyes fleayi. Taxonomy (NCBI): domain Eukaryota; kingdom Metazoa; phylum Chordata; class Amphibia; order Anura; family Limnodynastidae; genus Mixophyes; species Mixophyes fleayi. The sequence continues at coordinate 177,640,759 of NC_134403.1, forward strand.
AGATCTATTTGGTGTTGAGGTCTGTGACTATGAGATGGTGGCTAGCACAGCCTAGATTTTGCTTCTTACTTAATCATTGATTTATCTGTATCTACCTTAGGTTGGACCATGACGTTTCACAACAGTCCACGAAAGTAAGAAAGAGAGAAAGAAACATAATTTCATGATAAATAGCTGCTGCTGATGGTGATGTGTCTGCTCTGGCTCTGACTCATGTTGGCTCTTGTACCTTTAAGCGTACATTCCTGTTGTAATGGAGCCAGTATACATTACCATGACTATCCAAATATGAGCATCTACAACCATTAAAAGCAAGTAGCTAAGCTGGCCGCACATTTTGATATATAAGTAGTGTTATCAGGCAACGGTCCTGATATTGCAGCATGTTGACACAAATGACAGCCCAATGACAGTAGTTAATCCAATTGAAATCAATAATTTTATTATCGGGCATGTAGTAAAAATGGTTGGAAAATTAGTGCATACCTCCCCACTTTGAGCCCTGGATTAGACAACTAAAAGCTTTGGTTATTATGGATATTTGCCTAAGTGTATGTATTAGCACCCATGTTAGCAGTCCCTGGTTAAGGTTGAGGTTGCTGTGAGTGTGAGTGGGAGCTTTGCTGGTTGTTATGGGTAATGGACCAGTTGGAGACCCCGGTATTGCGGCACTTGCCTTAGAACCTAAAGCAAATTTACAACTAAAGCTTGGGACCCACATTTCTCAATATTGAATATTTTTTATTCAAAAGCCTCTTCAACATCTGGATTCCACTCAATTTCATCTATTTCTCCAAATAGGCAGTGCTAGCTTTGACATAGGCAACAGAAGAATGTGACAACATTATCTAATTTATAACTTATTTGCATGAAAATTGCTATTATTCCTTATTTAAATGTATGCAATTTTACAGACATATATTTCCAACACAACATACTGTATTTAGCACTGATATCCAAATGGACAAAACACATCAGAATGAAAATATCTGATTCACTACAAATACTATGTTTCCTGTGAAGATATTTGCTGCATTAAATCGTGTGTTGTATTACAATGGTCATAGGTGACTTGTTTTTCTGCATAGTTGAATTATACTGACACAAAGGTGATGTGGTTGTTGTCACAGCAGCTTTAATCTCATCCCAGCAATTCATATGCTGGGTCATGGTGACACTTGTGGACAATCATTGTGGATACTTGGTCTTTGATACAAACATATACCTAAAAACAAATATATTTACTAGTCATGATGCATCCAAATACATACTTTTATGTACATAAGTCATAATGTAAATATTATTCCTAATGGTTGCCCATAAAGTGGATCCAGCTTCAAAAATATATGTAAAGGTATGTTTGAATATTTTGCAAATAGTACATCTGGATATAAGGTTATAAAATGAATGACATATTAAAGGGTCTGATTATTACCCCTCGCTTTTTCTTTATGTTAATTATCATCCCTTATCGCAATGATAGGAAATGAATTAGCATATCTACTTATTCAATTTATTCAGCCAGGACAGCGAGTCCAATATGAGCATGTCCTGGTGAATAGTTTATAGTAATAGTAGTAGCGAATCTAATTGCCTTTGCAAATTTGCGATATGTAAGAGCATTTTTGCAGCTTTAAGTGGGATATATATATATATATATATACATATATATATATATATATATATATATATATATATATATATATATATATCCCTAAGGGGTAAATGTATCAAACTGAGAAGTTCTGCGAAGTTTCACGAAGAAGAAAGTAGTGGTAGCGAATCTAGTTGCCTTTGCAAATTTGCGATATGTAAGAGCATTTTTGCAGCTTTAAGTGGGATATATATATATATATATCCCTAAGGGGTAAATGTATCAAACTGAGAAGTTTTGCGAAGTTTCACGAAGAAAGCGAATGGCTGTGAGCAGAAAGCCGGCGTTAAAACTACCGTGATAACGGTACTTACACGCACTATTCCCATAATATAGGTAATAGTGCGCAGGTCGTGTTACTTTTTCAAGTAACGCGGCCAATTGAATTCCTCCTCTAGAGTCTGATTGGTTGCTATGGGCAACATCTCCACTTTTCAAACCCGCCGCAAACTCTCAGTTTGATACATTTACCCCTAAACCTCAAAATTGTAATAATTGATTAAAATATACTTTGTGGTCATAAAAGGATTTAGATAAAAATGCTTTTTTTTTTTAGCACCTTTGGTTTGCAACCGGCAACACCTTATGTCAATTTGCAGTACCATACCATCATACAATTGGTCCTCCAAGAAGCAACTTTGCCAAGATTTCGAAACTATGTTACTGGCAGACTCGCAGTCTTACTATGTGAACAGAAATTGTAAACAAAACAAAAAAGACTGTTGTGTAATTAAATGGAAGATTTACTAATCTTTGAGAGCTGCCCTGTACTTTTGTCATCTGCACAGGGAAGTTAATATACACAGGCACAAATATTTTGAAAAGCCACAACATTCTGGGCCTAAGGTGGAAACATTTGTTTCATAAATTTATTATATAATTTCATTTTCTTATATCATTTTATCAGCATAAAGTAAGCGAACACTCATGTGTCACACTTATTTTATACAGATACGTTGCTAAGGTGCTACCCATGGAGCCAGGAGAGGTTGGGCAGCAACAATAGCAAGGAGAGCTAAAATGGTAAATCTGGGCCAAGAAATATAGTAGCTATGCCCCAAATTAAAAGTGCACAACCGATGGTTAGGACACCAAGTGGGTTCAAAGAATCTTTTTATTGGATCCCCTGATATGCAATGTGTTCTAGTATTTGTCTTGCAGCTAGTGTTGTCTGCCAAGTGATTACAATTTTGCCCACTTAGGGTACTCAAAAGTAGACAGTATGCAATTAAGAATATAGTTGAAAATATTTATTGTGCTTTCACAATTTGTTCACAGGAGACAGATTTCACCCAAATATGTATTACTAAAAACATGCTAGTAGGTTAACTGGCTGCTTCAAAAATGGACTTAGTGTATGTGTCTTAGATTGTAAGCTCCAATGGAGTAGTGCCATGTAGTTTGGTGGTGCTATATAAATAAATAAATGATGATAACAATAATAATAATAATAATTTCCTTTTTTATTATAACCTCATGGTAGGGTATATACTACATTCCAAACATAAATAACTCAGTTGTTTTGCAATGTTTAAATACTTGGCAAGGTTATATTTAACCTAACCTTATTTTTTTATATTTTAATATAACCAAAACCTATTTTATCTTCCTACTATACACTTTATTTTTTGAAACAGATAAGGTTAAAGAAGAAATCACCTCTGTGACAAATCCTCTTTTGTCAAATACTGACTATTCAAACCCTATGTTTGAAGTAATGAAAAGTTGAACTTGATCAATATACACCGCACTTTAATCTGCAATGACCTCTGCCATCTGCTGAAACCAAACTAGTATTATTGCTGCCATAATGATATCAAGGTTGCCTGCAACACTCAAGTCCACTCTTATGCTGTGACCTTCAACCAGATTTAATACCCACTGAACTCGTTATCACTTTAATGGCATTGAAATGCTAACTTTCAGTTATGCCTCTAAAATATTTTCCACCACCAGCAAGGCCAGACTAAGAGCCACATGGTCCTGGAGCTGAAAATTATTATTGTGAGCAGCACTCTGCTACCAGAGGGTCCAGCACCATGGAGACATGGATATGATGGGCCTCCCTCCAATCATTTCCCTCTCCTCTTCATTTAAATGATGCACACTCTAATAACGCAAACCAATGCAACGTTTAAGGAAAGTAAAGAGTGGCAGATACCTCCTAAATACCTCTCAACTGCTCCACAAGTTTCTGGTTAAGGAGGACAGCCACCCAAAATCGGGACTATCCTGATGAAATCTGGATAGTTGAGAGGAAAATAACAATGCATACAATGCAGAGAGTATCCTAGTGACTGCCATACAATACAAAGATCATCCTAGTGAACAATATACAATACAGAGTGTCCTAGTAACCAATATACAATACAAAGAGTGTCCTAGTGACAATATACAATTCAAAGAGCCTCCAAGTGACCTCCATACAGTGCAGAGAGTGTTCTATTGACTGATATACAATGCAGAGAGCATCCACATTACCACCATGCAATACTGAGAACTTTCTTTGGCCTTTTATACGATGCTAAGAGCAATCTAGTGACTGCTATACCCATACAATACTGAGAGCATTCAAGTGCCAACGATACAATGCAGAGTGATGGCCATATACTGCAGAAACAAGTGCACAGTTACATATGCAGACTCTGCTCTGCAGCCTATGCTCAGGATGCCCTTTACAGAGGTTTCCTCCGCCTCCTCCACCATGGGAGGGACCCACAGAATACACCTAAAAGTGGTTTGCATATTTACACAGCTGCTCACCTGCCCTGAATCGAGCTGCCTTTTCCCTCTGCTTTAACCACGTCATTGCTTCCCCTTCACTACAATGGATCAGTCTGTAGGCCCCACCACCATCCACACCATGGAAGGTGCCCAGTTACCCTCCTTTTTTTCCTTCCTTCTCCTACATCCTACACCTTCCTCCTCTCTCTTCAATCCGTCTCCTCCTTCCTCCTCCTTCACGCTCCTCCTCGTTCATCTTATTCCTCCTCCTTTATTCTACTCCTTCCTTTTCCTTTTTCCTCCTTCATCCCCCTTCTCTTTCCTCCTTCATCCTCCTTCCCGATACTGAAGTGAATTCGCTATATGATGGTGTGCATCAGTGTGCTGAGCCTCGATTAAAGGAGTTTATGCTGGGCCCTGATTGAAATAGCTCAGCACACATATCCAGGGAATGGGGGGATATGTGGCACATATAGGGGCAGATTCAATTAGTTGCGAGGTCCCATAGGAACCTCGCACAACATGTCTCTGTGATGTTGTAGTTAAAATCTTTTGCTCATTTCTGTTCGCACCTCATAGATGATTCCTGTAATGTTGGTAATTGTACTAGAACACATTGTGCAAGGTTCCCATGGAGCTCCCGCCTAATTTAATCTGCCTACTTTAGTTTTAAAAAAAAAAAAAATCTCATTTGGTGGCCCCATGAGCCACTGGCTTACCAAGAAAACTCTAGGTGAGGCTTATGGACAATCTGCATCTGTGCCTAATTGTGAGAGGGAGCCTTGAGCTCTGGCTCCATCAGCTCCATTGTTAATATGACCCTGCTCACCAGAGCATGGTGAGGGCAGAGCAGATGCAGCTACAGTCAGCGGGGCCTGATAAAGGGTTCTGGCCACCCTAGGATATTCAGCAGTATTCCTAAACACTCAAATTTAGACAAATTATACCATTCTCCCACCGGTTCTTGCTATTCTATCTTGCTTGCTGCCTTCTTGCTGTTTTCTGGAAAGTTGGGGTCCTGAAAATATGCAAAATTGTATTATAATGTAAATTGTTGGCAAACCCTGAATACTTAGGCTCTTTAGTCCAAACACAACACTCCACTATGGACAGATAGCACAGGGATATAGAGGCAATATATGAACATTTGTGGTCAAAGAACTATAATCAAATATAAATATCTACCAGCCCCATCTGCTTAGTATTAGCAGAGAACATCCTTATAACTGCCACAAAATACAAAGATCATGCTCCCTCCCCCCAAGCTGCTCTATGTTTTAAAAATCCCCTCAGCCATTTCATTGCAGCCAGTTAACAGCAAGCAGATTTGCTGTCAGGCTGTAGTAATTGTCAGGGCTGCTACCTTCAGACCAGGGATGGCCCCGATGATGCCAGACACCCACGGGAGCACCTGCCACCCATAATTTAAAGTTAAAACAAAAATGGCAAAACAAATATTAAATACAAGCGACTATACCCCCCCTCACCCCAAGACCCTGTGCCTCAGGCTGCAGCCTGATCAGCCTATTGTTTGGTCATCCCCTGACAGTCAGTGACTGCCACTGTCATCATGTTTTTCTATTAAATGTGTTGAAAAGACAAATGAGAAAAAAACCCAATCCTCTGTTTTTGGAGGGATTGCTGCGTACATCACCCGGAAGATGGTAGCTGGCATTTATAGTTTTTCACCCTCCAGTTCAACCCTCCACCATGCCTTAGTAATAGGAAGGGGGGAGCATGCTTTTTTTTAATGTGTAAAGGTTTTTGTCTAAAATATTTTTTTAGAAATTATTATGCTCTATTTTTTACCTTTTTTCTTACAGTAGTTGAACTGAAAGCCTAAATCTGGGCTATTAGTTCCACTGTGCATGCGCAAGCCAGCCAGCTTATACATGCACAAATCTGCAGAGACTAGCCCGCCAAAGCAGTAAGTTCACTCTTGCCATTCTGGGCTAGTAAGTCAGCTGAGTATTGCTTAGCTGCCCTTGACATATATTTTTATTAAATTGCAGCGATAAACAGTGATATAAGAACAGCCTCATTGCAGAAAAATTCAGTTTCATAATGTTACAAGTTCTTCATTATGAAAGCCTTTGTTGTACAACAACATAACTTAATGTTGTTTCTTACTTAGTAAACATTTATAAATGGGTAAAAATGACAGAAAACTAATCCCCAGCCACTTTCTGCACATACACAAACAACACTGATCCTTGTGATCTTAAGGGTCAGGGCAGTGAATTCCAAAGGTACAGAGGTGTGGACTTTGTCTGGTCTATGTTTCTTGCTCAGAATAAGTACATAGATGCCATTGATAAGGTGTTGCCTACTATAGGTGACAAATATGTATGACCTTTTCATATGGAAGTGTTAATAACAGAGCTTGCTTGTAAATAAATAATTAACGATACCCTGTGTCCCTGTACTGTGTAGACCAATGATGGACAACATGTGACTTTAGGGCTGCTTGCGACCTTCCCATGCATCACCTGTCAACACAGCTCCTTCCTGCTTTATTGTCAGACTTGTTTGATATAGCTTGTAATACTTGATTAAAATGTCTTCTAATATGTTATTACAGATAGGCGTCTTTCAGTGATAAATGTATTTTTCAAATTAGTACTGAGATTAAGGGTAATGTGAGGTCCTTTTGAAGGCTAGAAGAAACACCATGCGACCCCAGGTTGCCCATAACTGATGCTGCGTAATATGATCAGAGCTATATAAATAAACAATAACAATAATAATAAATGATACTAAATATGTATGTGTGTTGCTGGTCTATGTGTACATGAAAATATTAAGTACTAGTGATGTCAGGCGGTGCTATCTTGCTTCTACCTTTCTTCCTTCCTACAGAGTTATAGTGCTTACTGTTATTTGTACTGTGCTGTTTCACCTTGTACTGTGCCATTGTTTGTCCTTGTACGGCGCTACGGATACTTTGTGGCGCCCTATAAATAAAAATTAATAATAATAATAAATACAGCTGACACTGGATACAGATATTGCTGAGCTACACTCACTGAATTGTGCAATAGATAAAGAAAGACCTATTACAAAGCAGTCTAGTACCACTAGAAAGTAAGACATATTTGTACATGTTGTGAGCAGAAGGTCAGCAAGCAGTTACGTGCCTGATTCATTTATCATTAGGAGTTCTGCCCTCAGGCCAACCGATTCCATATGGCCAAGAATGTATAGTATTTCTCTTAATGAACTTGCTGTGCACGTATAGAGTACATATATTTAGCTAGATGATTATGTGTGAACTATCCAAGAGAAGAATTTGCTTTTTGTCTCCTCTCTGTAGAATCTGCAGTAATCCATAATTACAATCTGTTGTCAGGGTTAAAACATGTTGCAGGAAGGGGGTTGCCATTTTTGTAAAAACAAAACAAATCTAAAACATATTATGGGGCCTATCCAGGGACAAACGCAGGATTTGTAGAGGGAGGTTTACACACACCACCAGTGGCCGTAACTAGCATGCATGGCGGCATGGCTATAATGTTAGACAGTGCTTGGCTGCTCTTCAACTATTCCTATCCCTATAATATACATGGGCAGCATTGCACTACTGTTAGGTGCACGCAGCTCTCCCTTTTCAAGCAGAGCCATGTGAAGCGAGTGCAGGGTCCAGCCACCTCAATTATACAGTGCCCCAGGCTTGGAGGGGGGTTTCCAGGCACTAGGGAGCCCCCTCTTGGTTTGCCTATGCTATTTATGAAGCCTTAAATCATGCAGAAACTGCTTTTCCCTCTTAGTTTAGGCATTTTTAAGTTAAATATTAATTTAAGAAAAGTCTAAGGATATTTCCCTCTTAGTTTAGGCATTTTTAAGTTAAATATTAATTTAAGAAAAGTCTAAGGATATTTCCTGCATTAGGCAAAGTACCCCATTAACAGCAGTCCCCATAATACTCAATGGGGACTGCGGTCTGGGCAATTTTATCAGGCTCCGAAAAGCTTAGCTGTCACAGTCACAGCTGGGACACGCACAGATCAGTAGGCCCTGAGCTGGTCTCATATTATCTGAGGACCACTGCCAGCTTTACAACTGCCAATAGTTTAGTGGAGCATAAAAAACATTTTCAATATAGAAAAATGTTGAAGCAAGCTTTCCTCCATGCTGGAAATGTTTTATTTGATCATTATCAAAGAACAAAGGTGAAATCATGCAAGCGATTAAAAACATGCCTCTATCTCGATAAACTCCTCCAAGATGGGTGGTGGGAATGGGTGATAACTTGTAGAACAAAATTAAAACGTTCATTGTAAACTGTTATTTTTCTTTGCAGTTCAATGAATCCACTGATGTAGTGGACACTTCTCAATGACTCATGTTCATAAAGATGGTATTTCCTGATATGAGTTACAAGGAAGAGTTTGTAACTATGATCACTATGATAGGTAGAACTAGAGGTGAAGACATTTACCAACTGTTTGTTAATTTCCTCTTTGGAAATGTATGTGCAATGCTACTGACAGAGCCCCAGCCCTGTTTCTTGCACTCTGCCAAGAAAATTAAGATTTCCCTGATTTTGCAACAATCCATTGTGTTATACACAGTGGTCAAAGTGGAAATTTAGAAGTGACGGTAAGGCATACACCCGCACTTTGACCACTTGTCATACATCAGAATGCACTGTAAGTTAACGTTTTAAAAATAACAGATGTTACTGCCAAGATGGCTAACTCAGTTAATGCAAGGAGTTTACGAATACAACTTTCCCTAACTCAACTAAGGAAAAATGAAGACCTACTGCTGTATAATGTAAGTTGGACAGCTCTTAGAGAGATTCCAGTCGATGTTGCCTGAAATTGTTGTTCAATGTTTTTGGAATCACTCAAAGAAGGAACTTATCTGCTGCATGACGCATCATGGTTGATAAAGTTAGCTTTTTTGACAGATTAAACAGCTCACTGCAATGTAACCTTGAACTTAAGAAGAAGGATAAAAGCATTTCACAATTAGTTCCTTAAATGCTTTCACATCAAAATTTCAGTTTATAAAATCGCAGCTTGGAAAGACAATTTTGAGGAACTTCTACGATGAAAGCAGCTGCCCATAGGATGCGTTCTGTCTGTACTGAAGGACAAAAATAGAGGGTTGAATTCAGGATATTTAGCAGCTTGAGCTCATATTAGTTTTCCAGAATTATTTATTAATTAAGGGGGCAAAATTAATTTATAATAAACTTATGGGACAAATTAAATTTTTCATTACATGAAGGGGCAACATTATAATAACATAATGAAAAATTAAATTTGACCACATACGCTAATTATAAATTAATTTTGCTTCCTTAATCAATAAGTTGAATCTTGCCTCTCACAACCACCTTAATTTTGGTTGTTTTTTTTCTGGCAGACTTCCCCAAAAAAATCCAAAACAGCCAATACACCCTTATTAAAGCTAGCCACAAACGTCTGGCCACCATTGCTCTAGGTGCTGCAGTATATTGGGACACAAGGTGATGATGATAATCAGACCATTCGTTTACATGAGATATTACGCATCAGACAAGTATTGCAGTAAGTGCATCACTGTAATTTTGGAAGAACGTGTAAAATAACACAAACACAGAAAAAACATCAACCCCCGCACTGTCTACATGCACATCTCTAATAGTGAGCAGCTAGAGCACAGTACTCTGCGTTATACAGCGGTACGAGGTGAGCACCCGGCGGGGATGCCGGTGTCACTATCACACTATATGGTCTCGGTGTTGACATACAAGTCTCCCTATATTGCTGACTTCTTACGGTATCCCACCCACTGCTTCCTCCGCCAATCACAGGCTGGAACTCACCGCAGCCCCCTCCTCACTCCGTCCAATGAGTGCGCAGCTGACATCCCTCCTGTGCTTGGCAGCACCAGGCTGTGTGCGCGCTGCGAGTGCTCGAGGAGAGAGCCAGAGAGGAGCATCGGAGATACATGATGATGGGGGGAGGGGGGACCGGAGCTGACAGGGGCTGCCTGCCCGGGACCGGACACAGGTGAGTGACACGCTCTGTAAGTTAGTAGCACAACGACAGTGTGAGCTGTACCGTGCGTATAGCACAGCATTGTGTACCGGGGACATAGGCTGGTTACTCAGCATTGTGTAGCTGGGGACAGGGTCCTTCTTCACTCTGTGTGTATTATGCGACTGGCTAACTGGCAAGTGCTGTATTTCTGAGGACTGGCTCTTGCTAACACTGTCAGGTTAATTGTTCAGAACTGGGCATCTGGGTGACGGGGCAGCTTGTAGGGTAATTGTAGAGTAGAATCATTGTCCAGTGATGGATATCTGGGGCACAGGCTGCGCGGCCAGTGTTAGGTAGTTTAACTGGTCACGACAGAGAGTTATAGTGAATTGTAGTCTATTTTAGGGCCAGATGTGAATGAGCTGCAGACACTACTCCTTCCATCCGCTACAACGCGATCTAACCCCGAACTTTCCATTGAACTTACTATTGCAGATATATTACCTGTAAATCCTGCATAAAAAAACAACACCCTTCCCAGTCCCCCCATCACGATTAATATATACACGTCCCCTTATGTCGGGGTATTATTGGACAGTATGTGTGGCTGCATGCTAGGGTGAGCTGGTTGGGATGTGTGGCTGCATGCTAGGGTGAGCTGGTTGGGATGTGTGGCTGCATGCTAGGGTGAGCTGGTTGGGATGTGTGGCTGCATGCTAGGGTGAGCTGGTTGGGATGTGTGGCTGCATGCTAGGGTGAGCTGGTTGGGATGTGTGGCAGGGGGTGATTGCGACTTCTACATTGCAGGACTGGTGTGTTACGACAGCGCACTAAAGTGCAGCCTGTGCCTAGCTCGTCGCCTGCTGTTGCATCCTTCCCATTTGTCGCAGCGCTTAATGATGTATTGTATGTTCTGGTCTGCACACGGTTGCAACAAATCTTTATTACAAGCGCACCGTTTTCTATGCATTTGCTTTATTCATGTGAAAATGTCTTTCGAATACTGTCCTATGTAACCAGGCCGTTCAGACAACAGTGGCTTTTGGACAACTAAGTTGTAGTATGAATGCGATGGATATCTATTGCTATGCATCAAGTAATAACAGTGCTTCTAGTTAGAAAGTTTTAAAGCAAAAATAAAACCTCTATGAATTAGATTTTTTGGTGTGTGTGTGTGTAATGTTGAACCATATTGGCATAGGCTTGTGGAAACCAATGTATTTACTCTCTATGGTCTTAAGGTAGAGTATGTAGAATTTGTTAAGCTGCCTATGTGGACTTCCTGATTTTCTGACATTAGCTCAGTGGTTCCCAAACTTTCTCAGCTCGAGGCACCTTAGGGTCACCATAATTTTTCCAAGGCACCCTAAGCAAAAACAATTACCGGGTAGTCCCGTTTTTTTAAGTAGTTGGGTCAAAATGACGTAAGATGTATTTAGACCCCTTCACCATCACATTGTGCCCCTTTATCATATCACTCTGTGTCCCCCTCTTCGCCATCTCACCTCTGACCCCCCTTCAGAGTCTCTCTCGGTCCCCCTCCTTCAGCGTCTCTCTCTATCCCCCTCCTTTAGTGTCTCTCTGCCCTCCTACTTCAGCGTCTCTCTGTCCCCTCCTTCAGCGTCTCTGTCCCCCTCCTTCAGCGTCTCTGTCCCCCTCCTTCAGCGTCTCTGTCCCCCTCCTTCAGCGTCTCTGTCCCCCTCCTTCAGCGTCTCTGTCCCCCTCCTTCAGCGTCTCTGTCCCCCTCCTTCAGCGTCTCTGTCCCCCTCCTTCAGCGTCTCTGTCCCCCTCCTTCAGCGTCTCTGTCCCCCTCCTTCAGCGTCTCTGTCCCCTCCTTCAGCGTCTCTGTCCCCCTCCTTCAGCGTCTCTGTCCCCCTCCTTCAGCGTCTCTGTCCCCCTCCTTCAGCGTCTCTGTCCCCCTCCTTCAGCGTCTCTGTCCCCCTCCTTCAGCGTCTCTGTCCCCCTCCTTCAGCGTCTCTGTCCCCTCCTTCAGCGTCTCTGTCCCCCTCCTTCAGCGTCTCTGTCCCCTCCTTCAGCGTCTCTGTCCCCCTCCTTCAGCGTCTCTCTCTGCCCTCCTCCTTCAGTGTCTCTCTGTCCCCCTCCTTCAGTGTCTCTCTGTCCCCCTCCTTCAGTGTCTCTCTGCCCTCCTCCTTCAGTGTCTCTCTGCCCTCCTCCTTCAGTGTCTCTCTGCCCTCCTCCTTCAGTGTCTCTCTGCCCTCCTCCTTCAGTGTCTCTCTGCCCTCCTCCTTCAGTGTCTCTCTCTGTCCCCCTCCTTCAGCGTCTCTGCCCTCCTCCTTCAGTGTCTCTCTGTCCCCCTCCTTCAGCGTCTCTGTCCCCCTCCTTCAGCGTCTCTGTCCCCCTCCTTCAGCGTCTCTGTCCCCCTCCTTCAGCGTCTCTGTCCCCCTCCTTCAGCGTCTCTGTCCCCCTCCTTCAGCGTCTCTGTCCCCCTCCTTCAGCGTCTCTCTCTGCCCTCCTCCTTCAGCGTCTCTCTGTCCCCCTCCTTCAGTGTCTCTCTGCCCTCCTCCTTCAGTGTCTCTCTGCCCTCCTCCTTCAGTGTCTCTCTGCCCTCCTCCTTCAGTGTCTCTCTGCCCTCCTCCTTCAGTGTCTCTCTCTGTCCCCCTCCTTCAGCGTCTCTGCCCTCCTCCTTCAGTGTCTCTCTCTGCCCTCCTCCTTCAGTGTCTCTCTGTCCCCCTCCTTCAGTGTCTCTCTGTCCCCCTCCTTCAGCGTCTCTCTGCCTTCCTCCTTCAGTGTCTCTCTGCCCTCCTCCTTTAGTGTCTCTCTGCCCTCCTCCTTCAGTGTCTCTCTCTGCCCTCCTCCTTCAGTGTCTCTCTCTGCCCTCCTCCTTCAGTGTCTCTCTCTGCCCTCCTCCTTCAGTGTCTCTCTCTGCCCTCCTCCTTCAGTGTCTCTCTCTGTCCCCCTCCTTCAGTGTCTCTCTCTGTCCCCCTCCTTCAGTGTCTCTCTCTGTCCCCCTCCTTCAGCCTGTCTCTCTGTCCCCCTCCTTCAGCCTGTCTCTCTGTCCCCCTCCTTCAGCCTGTCGCTCTGTGCCCCCTTCAGTGTCTCTCTGTGCCCCCTTCAGTGTCTCTCTGTCCCCTTCAGCTTCTCTGTGTCCCCCTTCAGCGTCCCTCTGTCCCCCTTCAGCGTCCCTCTGTCCCCCTTCAGTCTCTCTCTGTCCCCCTTCAGTCTCTCTCTGTCCCCCTTCAGTCTCTCTCTGTCCCCCTTCAGTCTCTCTCTGTCCCCCTTCGGCCTCTCTCTGTCCCCCTTCGGCCTCCCTCTGTCCCCCTTCGGCCTCCCTCTGTCCCCTTCGGCGTCTCTCTGTCCCCCTTCGGCGTCTCTCTGTCCCCTCCCTCTGTCCCCCTTTGGCGTCTCTCTGTCCCCCTTTGGCGTCTCTCTGTCCCCCTTTGGCGTCTCTCTGTCCCCCTTTGGCGTCTCTCTGTCCCCCTTTGGCGTCTCTCTGTCCCCCTTTGGCGTCTCTCTGTCCCCCTTTGGCGTCTCTCTGTCCCCCTTTGGCGTCTCTCTGTCCCCCTTTGGCGTCTCTCTGTCCCCCTTCGGCGTCTCTCTGTCCCCCTTCGGCGTCTCTCTGTCCCCTTCAGCGTCTATCTGTCCCCTTCAGCGTCTATCTGTCCCCTTCAGCGTCGTCCCCTCCTCAGTGCCCCTCTTCACTTACCTTCTTCCCTGACGTCTTCTCTGCTGCTGCTCACTGAGACTGCCGGACATGATGAGGTCACGCCCCCGGCAGTCAGTGAGGAGGAGGATCCGGCTCCGGCGCTGGATGATGGGTAAGTTGTTTTTTTTTTTGTTTGTTCTTTCTATTTTCTTTTTTTTATCTAGGCGATCGCGGCAATCCTGTGACAGCGTCGCGGCACCCCAGGGAGCCGCGGCGCACAGTTTGGGAACCGCCGCATTAGCTCATTAATATTTGGTTTTCGAACCAACTAACATAGGGCAGATAATGTGGCCATGATTTTTTTTTTACATTTCAGGAGATTTATAGTCCATTGTGGCATCTACTGTAAAAAAACAAATAAACAAAAAAAAACCCAACAACAAACTTTTTTGAGGTGGTCCTAACAAAGTTTTCCTAAATGTCCTCCAAATGGTACCATGCACTGGTGCTACAACAGGTCTGACTTAAAATAGGATAAGTACCATTATCTCTTTTTGTTGCAGTTGTTACTTATCTTTTAGTGAATATCCCTGACTCCTTCTTGGTGGAGCATTGCATGTTTTGCACAGACCCTTCTTTATAAGTGTATAATTATGTCATGGTAGAGCCATCCGCAAAAGTTTTTTGTTTTTTTTAATAGATTCCTCCCCCCATCTTTAAAAATATTTTAATGATGCCAACACTTTAAGCAGTAGTCTATTAATAGATCTTATTTTCCACTAAAGAACTAAAGCTTGAAGATTCCTGCTCAAGATAATTTTTTTTGCTCAAAATTAGACCATAAGGGATAGATTCAATTCCCAGAACAACTTGGGACGCACCTCATTACCATTAGTACGGTAGTTTGAACATGGATTTCTGCTCTCGGCTCAGGGACCTGTGAGCAAAAATCAGCGTTGAAATGACCGTACTAACGGTAGTAATGAGCATCAATTACCGTAGCAATGGTAATGATGCGCGCCACGTGTTGTTGTAAAGAACAACGCAGGAAGTTGAGTCATTCCTGTAATAGAGACTCTCACCTGTGATGGATGGTTGTTCAGATTCACTCATTAATAGATAATTTATGACGACTCCTGCTTCCTAATGGTTACAAGTGGTTTACATAGGAACACATTTGACCATTAAGGATTGGGTTTGTGATTTCCCTCCTCGAGCAGCCCTCCACAACCTCATTTTCATGTTTTCACTGGGGGTTTCAAGCGCCCAAGTTCAGTAGCTTTCCTTCTGAATGTTTGAAACCTAAATGTGGGAAACCTTTCTACCCACTGAGGGATCAGTCAGTACCTGTCAGATACACTCTCTTAGATGATACATTTTAATTGTTGTTCAATGTACAACCCCGCCTGTAATAAAAGAGGGATAATGCTTGTATGGATAAAGAACATTTTAAGTGCTGTTGAGTTAGTCTTCTTGTTTTGTGTCTCAAACTGAGATGTGGGTATAAATAGTAGGTCTATTAGGTGATAGGTCTGTTCCTGCACATAATTTATACTAACATTCTTCCTTCAGAGACTCTGCTCCCCTTACAGTGAAATTAAATGCCATATGTTTGATTATCCTGATCTAAGACGTATTCTTCCTAAACTGTCTAAAGTTGTTCCAGTCCAAGCTAACAAACCAATATTAGTGGAGATCCTTTCTTTCACATCCTCTGTGTAATCATTTGTCTATTACGTTCTAGGTACTTTGTGCAGTTAGAGTCTACATAGATTTTGTATGTAATATTATTAAGAAAAGATGCTTCTGTTTTTTGTTTTTTTTACCAGTGTAGCTTCAGTGCTTCTTGGCATAGATTTTACAAGTGTCTGGAACTCTATTGTAGGGCTATGACGCCATTTTTCCATGAGGAATTCCATCCACTGATGTTTTGTTAATGATTTACTGTTCCTCATTTACTCAAGTGTTTTTTTTTTCTGTTTTATTTGCGTTAGTTAGTTGTAGTGCATGTTGGATTGTGCAATGCAGAGGATCATGAGACCATGCTCATTAGCAGATATTGTTGGTAAAACACTAAAGTTGTGCTGATGTAGATATTGTTAGGCCTTGTATGTAATAAGTCACATGAAGCAGGATCAGTAAATGTAATATGCTGATTTTATCTGCCTTGAATACAGAATGACATTTTGTATGTAACTTGGCGCCTCCTGGACTTTGCAGTTGTGACATCTACAGTAATAGAGAGACTGATTTATTTATATCTGTGAGACAGCCCATAATCCGCTTTAGTAGATTTGATATTCTTATAGGAGAGGTGGGGAATTGGCTCTGTAATCCGCGTTCAAGTCCACTTTAAATTTATTTTAGCTGACATCCTTAGATCGTAGTGGTTCTTTGTTTTGTTATTTCTTGGTTTTGCTTTCAAAGATAGAACCTTCTGTAAGTCTGGGTAACACTGCTTCAGCAAACACTGTTTCTCCTGGTTGTCAGTGGAAACCATTCATACCGTGCTGTACACTGTTGATGAGATCAGGTTTTAGAGTATCCACACAAATAGCTATTGTTCAGGCCAAGGCGGCTGTATCTTTGAAATGCAGGGCCCAAGGTAGGGGGGCTGAATGTCTCTAAAATGAACCTTGAAGTCGGCAGATGTAAGCTAAACTACATGTAAACTGAATTTATCCTTTGACATAGGCAAAATTACCTGTCACTCCCATGTCTTTTTTTTTTTTTTGGGTATGTATAAATAGATTATTTATTTTGGTCCATGGCACATGTAAACACATATCACCCTACAAGCAAAACCAAAACGAAAGGACGTTCTGAAGTGTAATTAACCTTTATGCCAACTTAACTAGGTTACTAATAAATGCAAACTTGTAGGTAGATATATATATATATATCTCATATCATACTTGCCAACTCTCCCGGAATGTCCGGGAGACTCCCGCATTTTGCGAGAGTCTCCCGGACTCCCTGGCGAGTGTGGCAATCTCCCGAATTCTGCCCACTTCACTAGGAAGTGCCCCACTTCCTAGTGAAGTGGGCAGAATTAGATCCCAAACGCCGCAATTCCCGGTGAATCGCAGCGTTTAGCCCCCCCCGCTGTTAAATGACGCGATTTGCGTCTTTACGTCGTGGGGGCGGGGCCAAAATGACGCAATTTCAGCGCCCCGCACGCCCACCTGCTACAGAGAGTCTCCCGGACACCAATTTAAAAAAGTTGGTAAGTATGACATATATATTCAAAATGCATGTTAGAGTTAGCTATCTTTTAAAGTGATACATGTTGGAAGTTCAAATAACCTGACCCCTTTTAATATATTGAACACCGTAGCTTTGAATATATTTTTATATTCTTTCAGAAAAAAATATCCATTCTACAATTGCTTCTAAATGTGCTTATTTTCACTGAGGTTTGTTATATTATAGTTAATAGGAAACAGGAGACTCTAAACGTAAACTACAACTTCAACTAGAATGCAAGGTGCGTGCAGCATGTTCAGTGCTGACGCACCCATATGTCACGGGAGGAGCGTTTCCTAATAACGTTTATGTGTCACTACAGGACTGAATCACAGGCTAGATAAAGGCAGCCTGTGATTTGCTAATGTGTGGCACCAGCCTTAGTTGTCTGCTCTGTAATAGATGGATTATTGGAGAGTGCTCAGTTTGTATAATGTACTGTGTAAAAGTAGATAGAAACTGTATGATTTTAACTTTTTTTTTTATGGCAAATGGCATAACAAAGTATGATATATTGTCCATGACATTTTTGCATGATTTGGTTAGGAAAATGCTATTGGAAAAGTACTTGCATCCAGAACATGTGGTATGAATAAGTTACACTTTGGTCAATAGAGGAGACCTAGTCCTGACCTTTTTTTTACTTTAGTTATGTTTCCTTTCTGAAACTTCAGTCTACTGAACAATGATTGACCTTTTAGGTCTGGGGGGGGGGGGTTGTGTAAGGATTCTACGCTCGACTGATCTGTTGCTAAATAACCTTTTATGCTATGGGTCTTTATTCATCATGAGTATAATGTTGCATACACAACTTTCATAGTAAACCAACACTTTCAGATTATTTGTTTTTAAAATTACAATAGTAAATTGTAGTAAAGCTCACTCCTCTCGACATCTGGCCACTAAAATTATGGTTTTAAATATGTGGCAGGAGTTGAAATATTAAAAATAAAAACATATTGTAAAGAATTTTAATTATTATTATTTCTCTAAGAAAATAATTCATAATTATATTATTTTGCAGATCCACCATGTTATTTTAATAAAGTAGGTTACCGTCTTGTAGCCTGCAGATTATGCAGTTGCTGTCTATAAAAAGCATTTGTCAATTGTTAGATATGCAGCAGTGGAAACAGTACCACCAACAAGCTATAACACAGTGTTGGCTAACCTGTGAAACTACAATTCCCAGCATACCCTTGTAGCAATAAGCTGCTATATATTGGCAACACATGCTGGGACTTGTAGTTTCACAACACCTGGAGTGTCACAGGTTAGCCAACACTGCCATAACATATATATTACAACTTTTGTGTTGAATGATACATCAGAGTGACAGTATTTCTTTTACTAAATGGTGTCAAATAGAGAAGAGTGAAATGAATTCTATTGTTTTCTATTTTTAGTTTTTAGCCTATCATTTTGAAGGCCAAACTCTTTACCATTGTTTGCCATTTACTGCATATTTATCATTTTGCACCTGAATTAACAAATCATCACAATGGATCTGCACCCAGGGTTTCATGCAATAAATATAAAAGAGAACCTTTTCCTTTTTTCGTGCATGTGTGATGATGAGCAGACCTGCTTTTTCCGAAATCCTCTCCCTAGAGTTAATATATTTTGAAACTCTGCTGAGTAAATTTTGGGTGGTGGTGCATCCATTTAGCATACAGTAGCAAAGCCGCAGTGATATACGTTCCACATTCTTTACACACTGTTTTGGCGAGAGAGCTATTAAATTAAATTTGCAGCTGCCACTTGGTTGTAAAAATATGCCAGTGTCTGCAGCTCTGGCAAATTATCCGCATACAAGTGATTGTAAAGTCTGGTTTTCCTACCCACTATATATATTTTGTTACGGGGATGCAACTGTGCCGTTACCAGTTTACACAGACATTAAAGTGACTCAGGATTAATCGTGTATCTCTGGCATGATGCACCAGATGGGTCGTTTCACAAATGTAAGGATAATTGGTCAGACATCATTATTTTTTTCCTTGGAACAGGTTTAACATATTACACAGGCGATTAGGAAATGAAATACAATATCAAAAATATATCGCTGTGTAATTTAAGCCTGCAGTAGCCAATCCTGTAAAATTGACACAGGCTCTAAAATATGTTGTATGCAGCAGGAGCAAAATGGAGGTTATGTGGGGTTGTAGTGCTTTTTCATTGCCCGTTTTATTATTTGCTGTACCATGAATGGCACCTAGTTACACCCGCATAACACAGGTACCTAGAATTAATCTGCCTAATGGTCCGATCAAAACACATCTGTCTGATATGATAATTCCTGTATATCTGCATTTTTAATCTCTCCAGAAAGAGTATGGATGGAGGACCCTGGTGTGAATCCTTCTACACATGGGACCTCATTTAGAGTCGGACGCAAAGTCCATTTTAGTTGCATCCAACAAAAAAACACTACCACGCATGTGCAGAAAGCTCCAAATCCGCCTGCATCTTGGATGCAATTAACACTTGCGACAGCTTGCGACTCACTAAGAGAGAATGGGAGGAACGCGGAATTGTGAAGGCGTGACCATGTAAATACATCCTAGTCGCAGTGAGGCGCAGACGCAACACACATCAAAACAGGGCTAAAGCTGTGCAGCAGGAATTAGGTGGCGCAAGAAGTTAGCTAGCTGCAGGAACTGCTCGCAGCTCTATAGGGTATTACGAGTGGGACGCAACTGGGGTTACTTGACACTCATAATACCCTACCAAGCTGCGGCACACTCCCACTCCTACACTTCTTAAACGGACTTTGCGTCCGACTCTAAATGAGGTCCATAATGTTCAATAGTTAAATTCACTTTCTCTCTTCCAGCTCAGAGAGGGAAATGGTATGGGGAGAGGAAGAGAGAGCAGTACACAGAGCAGATATGGGGAGGGGAAACACTAGAGAGACTATTTTGGCATAAGGTGTAAATATTGTGCACCATTTGCATGGACCATGTGTCTCCTAGTAACCATACCATGTGTGCTAATTAATTATTTTACCTCTGTACACTGACTACGCTTGGCACCACACATTTTTGCAATGATGCACACACTGCTTACTGGTTCACCATGTCATGCAGTGCTATATAGTCCTCCTGCATGTAGGTCCAAACAATGCGGTGTTGGAAGAGTTTTCCAGCACTGCCGTAGGCCCTCCTCTTTTCCAGTGGCTTGTATGATACTCTACTTTCCCAGTTTAAGTTGTACCTAACCAATTGCTTCTTTTTATTCTTTATCAGATTTCACTGCATACTTCTTGAACTCTCTATTGCATTGGTTTCATTTTTATTTCCGCTTTTTTGTTGTATTCTCTCTAATCATGCATAATTGATGTAAAAATCCTGTCCAATGCAGAATAGTAATATAAACATAATTTCCCATTCTCCCCGAAGAGGCTGCTGAAACTTAAGTTAACTCTTTTGCCATTTTGCAGCAGTAGTTTGGTGGCTGCCCACCTAATTGTTTATCTGCTTTCTCATCTATAATACATCTGCCAGAGTTTATTTTTTCTCTCTTCCACCCCTTCTCTTCTTTGTATTTAGCTGTACTTGTTCCCTATAGCTTTTAGACTAAAATACACACTGTTAACACTAATCTGCAAAGCTCTTTCCAACCCTGCTCCACCTTAAATCACCACTGTAATTCATTAATGGTCCCATTTGCTCAGCCAAAGGTTTATTTATTGATTGATGATTACTGGGGTCACCCTTGTTTTGGTAACCTCAGTCTTCTTCAGATTGTAAGCTTTTGCAGAGTCCTCACTACCGAAAACACCCCAATCAGTTTTTGTAAGTCTGCTATGTTTAGTTTTTTTGTCTGGTTGAACACTACGTGTAAAGTATAATGAAATGGTAAAAAGCCTCTCATTAGTCTGACATGTTATCCATTCCCTGTATTGGTTCAATGGGTAATTAAGCACCCCTTTCTGTAGCTGTTAATTATATGGGTTGGGTTAAGTTTGCTTAAAACAAATTGCACATTTATTTGTTGATTTCAACACTACACTTCTTCCCTTCTATTGGGTGATTGATGTCAGCATGCAAAAATTAAGGGCCAAGTTGGTACACAGTGGCCTGGGCCTCTGCTTGCTCTGTTACGTCCTCTCATTTACAAGCGTCATGAGGCATAAGGCTCCCCTTCACACCTCTGCTTTGCTTTACAGTATGTTGCGTTGTGATTTTTAACACTTTTTAAATGTTTTCATATTTTACCTGGAGCATAAAATGTAATAGATGTCAATAATTCCCTAGCATAAGGGACAAACTATCAAGAAATGTATCTGAATAACTACATAAATAGCTGTTCTTGTATAAAGACAGTACAGTTTACCCTTCCAAGCAATATATAAAAATAATATTTTTGGTTCAGCTTTCTACTTTGGAAATAACCTACTCTGCAATAGCAATCTCCGAAATTGATTCTCCACCTGTGATCATGTTAAATGTGAGTGTTGTTATTGGATTTACTGAGTCTTGACACCTGAACTGTCCCACGGCACGAATTACCCACGAGGGACTCATGATGTTTATGGATGTTGACTGCGATAGCTAAAAGCTAAACTAATTACATTTTAACTTCAGAGAACTCTTTTTTAACTGAATATATATATATATATTTCTTTTAATTCAGTTGAGAATCAGCATTACTGTCCTGTTGTTCAATTATAGGAAAAGGCATGTAAGAATATACTCCCATTCAAAGTCCAGACTCATTGATTGCTATGTGTGTGCTGTGCCATTAGTCTGATGTTCCTGTTTAACTGATTGTAAGCAGGAAATTGTCCACTGGGACTGTCCTCTTCTGGGCTAGATGATTGCGCACACACAGGAACAGACCGCAGATTAGGCACAACAACCAGGAGCTAATTTTTAAATGTTGCAGTGTTTCAGAAGTCTAAAAATGTCCTAAAACAAAATTCTGTTCTCCCCCCTCTTCCCCACACAAGGAAAGAGTTGTCCCACTTACAAAATGGGGGACTTGAGTACAGCTCTCTAAAAACAGAATGTATCATCAAGTGAAATGTACTTGTAGCTACCTAATCAGTGGTGATCGTGACGGGGCCATCTGAACTCCGACCAATCCCATAATGGACTGGGTAACTGGGCTATCTGCATTTTTTTTCTCTTTAAAATCCTAATAGGCTGCTGAGCCGACTCTCGCTCCTCGAACTAAACTTTGCCAGTCTGCCCTTTGCCTGGTGGGGACTACATCTCGATGGAGTTCTCACTATTGTCTAATTAGCCCACCAGCATTCTTCTCTTTCCATTGCCGTTTACCTGTCAGAAGGGCATGGAAAGTGATAGACCCGTTTTATTGAGGAATATATATTTACTAATTGAGTATGTTATCCAGTTCACTAATATACAGAAATTAATTTATCTGCCAATGTAAACTAGTGGATGTGCTTGTTCTTTTCTCTGTGTACTTTGTCTATTCTTTTAGATTTTTTTTTTCTTTAGTAAAATAAATGATACATCCCCATGTATATTTATTTGCAGTGGGGACAGCTGCACTTGATCAACTATGGTTTGGATTCAAAAGAATGTCTAAACAAAATGATGTTTTTTTTGCTCTGAAGACGGATCTTCTTGTATATTCTAGAGTGTCTGCCACGCAGTCTTCATCGCTTGTCTGCTCTGCTTCCAGAAGTTTTTATGCGGATTATATGCTGTGCAGTTAATAATGACAATTATATTCCTGGAGAAGCTAAATAAATTAGTTGTATCCCTGAGAAGAGTACCAGTATTGCAGGGCAGATGAATGTTTTACTAGTTGTGATGGCTGACTAAAGTTTGCACTGCTGGCTTGATTAACTTTGCAGGTATACACATTATATTGTACGGTTAGAGGTCCAGGAGGTGAGATTTAGTAGTAAGGTCCTGATTAGCCTGAGGCCGTCACCATGGAGAGACCTTAATCAGGGTAATGCTTAGGCCATGTTGAAAATGATGGGTTTAATTTTGTGCTGGTTACATTCATAGCTTTGTTTTTGCATGAACATTGTGACAATACTTTTTATTGACTTCAGATTTTACATTTGGTTCTTCATTAGCTGTCATATTGTCGGTACAGTTCTGGTAAATATTGCTGGAAACGCCTTATTTTGTGTCAGTTTCCAATTTATTAAATATCTTTAAGGAGCCATATTATTTTTCTCCTTGGTACAACACTAAAGGAATTGTCTTTTGTGTATGTATATTACTTCCTGTAAATATGTGTTTCTATCTATCAATCTATTTATTTATCTATCTATTTGAAAGGGAATCTGAGGGGATTCAAGTGAAATAGAGAGTAAGACGTAATTTCGCCAATAGCCTTTTCTGTTCTTTTGACACTTTGAAATACTGTCACACTTTTGGAATTTGAAGCCTAATGTGAAAATGATGGCTTGTGGGTAGAGTAATATATATTTTGTGTGTCTATAGTTGTAATTTTATAGATTAGCATTAGCAATATAACCTTAAACGGTTTGTATGTCCTAAAGTTTACATCAGCTGTTACATGTAAAGCTCTTAAATAAAATATCTGCATTACTCCAGATTTTGCCATATTGTTATTTCCATTTTCTAACCCATAATGGAAAAATGACATTTAGGGCTAGATTTACTAAACTTCGTGTTTGAAGAAGTGGGGATGTTGCCTATAGCAACCAATCAGATTCTAGCTTTCATTTTGTAGAATGCACTAAATAAATGATAGCTAGTATCTGATTGGTTGCTATAGGCAACATCTCCACTTCTTCAAACCTGCCGTTTAGTAAATATACCCCTTAGTATCTTCTTGCTATGGGCAACATTTCTTTTTCTATAGTTATCTGTATTACAATTTTTGTGAATGTACCCTATTATGTATTGGCAGCATTCCTTCTTTTGTGGATTTCAGTCTTTGGAGTAAGTTTATCAAGCTGCAAGTTTCCCGCTGGTTTGAAAAGTGGAGATGTTGCCTATAGCAACCAATCAGATTCTAGTTGAAATTTATTTAGTACATTCTACAAAATGCTAGTTAGAATCTGATTGGTTGCTATAGGCAACATTTCCACTTTTCAAACCCACCGGAAGTTCTCAGCTTGATAAATTTACCCCTTTGGCTTTATTTGCACTGATCTCTCAGAATGAAGTGCCTTTTTTGTTTGGATTTTGTGTGTTTTGAAAAACAAATCTATTAGCTATTGTCACAAATATAATGGTAAAAATATTACTGATAATTGTTCCTGTTTGGCACTTGAGGTATTTTTTTTTGTGAATAAACTATCAGAGGTTTAGTTTGACGTCTGAACATTTTTAATATATTTAGTAGAAGAAAACCCTTAAAATAGAACAAATCCTTTCAAGATTTCCGAATGCTCTAATATTTGTGTGCTAATTAAATCTTCACTGGAGTTTATTGAAAATTCATAAGAGTATGATGCGGCTTCGACGGATTCCACACTTTTACAATCATGAAAGTGTGGATAGTTGAAATTGTAGTCTCTTTTTTTAAGTTGTATTGTTTTTTGTGTTTTCTGTTTGGTGATGTAGTATAAACTGAGGATTAGCATATTGATTTCTGCCTTGTTACCACTGGAGGAGTGTTTATAAAATATTAAAATTATTTTTTATCTTTGGTTCAGTATTTAGCCACATTGTGGTCTGTCTGTCTTAAATACAATCATACATTTAGCATAGATCAATAGAAAGCATCAACTTTATCATAAAGGGCTAAAAACCCTTAGTGCCTCTCAAGTTGCTGTTAGACTACAAGCCTCAGCTTGTCCTGCCAGCCCCAGTCCTTGTTTTGAAGAACCCTGTTATCTCTATATAAAAATAGACCAAGCGAGACAGCGGCTGACAGGTCATGCTGGGGCTTGTAGCATATCTGCCAACTATACAAATGCTCATTGGAGTACAGATTTCTAGCTGTCAAATGAGACCTGATGCATTGGAAATGTGGTGAAACCTCTCTGGAAATGGGTATGTAAGGAGCAGATTGACAGTGGTTTGGCCAGACATGGCCTAACTGATGTCCAGTCAAGGCTGTCTAGAGAGAGGTGTGCTCTTGTAACCCCCAAAGATAGGGGCACTTTAATCAAATAATACATTTTTATTTCTGACCGAAACATAGTTTAGTGCTGAACTATTTGTGTGTAATAAATATATATATATCTGTCATATACATACATATACATTTTTCCTGCATTCAGTTAGGCTATGTATATGTTTCAGAGATCTATGGTTCAAACCAGCAAGTATTGCAGCATTGGCAACAAGTGAATTCTTTGTAATGTGTAGATATTTCTTAGGCAGCTCTCACTTGTGTTGATAGAAATATTTTATCATCACTTTGAACTAGTAGCAATTTGTATTATGTGCATGTCTCATTCTCAATAAGGTGTACAAAAATCAGAGGCGTTTAATTCATGTTTGTTCCTCCCTGGGTTTATTGATGCACACACAAGTGAAAACACTACTTATGCTACAAAAAACCTTTACTAGGACTAGAGTCAGTTTGCAGTACACATGTCCATGCTGGATGCTTGCAAAAAAAGCTGTCTTCTCAAATGATTGCATCTTGGCCATGCTGATATACTCCTGAGGATATACTGGCAACACATATTGGCAAACTATGGCACTTTCAAATCCCCCATGATTAATTGCTAACAGAAGAAATTTTGGCTCTGCCAATTATGGTTTGGCTGTCATCCACATTGAAGTGATTCCCTAAGATGATTTTACATAAGTCAATTATTAACGGCAAGCCTTTTTAAAACGCTCTGTTAGCTGTGAACCAGGCACCGCAAATATTGCAATTGCCTTTGTGTGGTTTACACTGTTATTCTTCTGAGGCACTTACTTATTAGTGAAGAGATACTACATGAGTCTTGTCAGTGATTATGGGTGATATGCAGAAGTTGTAATCCCTGTACATGTGTATTGATGTATATTAAGTGGGCAGGGTGAGAATTTAATAAACTTGGTTAGGGACCTGTGTTTGAGTCCCTTAGTAAATATATCTGTTGTCATATTTTATCTTGCAAACTAGGAACTACATAATTTCCTTTTCTTTCTCTTCATAGTAATAGAGAAATTGTACTTGATGTCTGTATTATATTGGAAATAAATGTGTCTTTACTTTACACTTTACTGGAAAAAAAATAATTAAATGATCAGTTGTTTCCATGAAAAAATAAAGGCCCATTATACTTATTTATATTTTTCTATAAAGATAAAAGCCAGCTGTTCAGGATTTTCCTGGCTTTTTACTACAACTCTGTTGGATTTATTCATTCATAAACATCCTTTCAACAAAAAGGCAATGCTTGATGGAGTGTTTAAGTCCTGCAAAAAAAAATCTTCTTGCACAAAAAAGGCTGTAAATACAGGATAAAAATGTATAGCTTATGTTTCGTCAAACTTGCTGTGACATCATTGGCCATGTCTCAATATTGGGGGTTGAGCAGGATTCTCTCCTCTGGTGTGTTTCCTGTCGTTCCAACATTTAGGTAAGGTGTTATTGAGTAAGCCTGTTATAAAGTCCATGGTGGAAACATGCCATATATGGTTTAACAGAGCAGATATTGAGGGAGGAGGGGGACTTTTTTCAACAGTTTAGAACCGGTACAAATATGCATGATCAGGTATGTTTGATCGGTATCCGGATGCTAGTAACCTGTGATCATGATTTTCCAAAATCTCTGTATAATGGGGCTTTCCCACAATATATGGAGAAATGTGCCAACGTTGCCACAATTTCTCCAGCATTGATTAGACGACGGGGGGTAAATGCAGAGTAAACATTTTAAGATAACTATAGGGTGTCCAGTTCTACTGCATGAAAGTCACTGATCCCGTCAACAACTTATCGGTAAGATGATGCACTTCAAACTAGTAAGGCGACTGGCACCAATTATGTAATAAATCCACCCAAAACAAATACATTTTGTAGTGTGACACGCCAGGCTCCAAAATACTCAAGTTCCCAACGTGGTCGCTCCTATTGTTAGGAGACACAATGCATGAAACGGTCATTCATCTATGATGCAGGCACTAGGCGTGATGCATTCCAGCAGCTGCTGCCTGTTTAGTGAGCATAGTATTGAGTCCATTGGAGGCTTGACGCCCTTTGATTGGGAGAATGATGGATCACAGTTAGGATATAATTTCCAATTTAAATCACACACTGCATTTATATTTTGTTTTGTGTGGATATATTTAAATTACTGTAACCTGGCATATATTGTAAATAGTTTGCAACATTTTCAAAATTGTTGCATGAAATATTCGCCTCATTCTGCATTTGTAGTTCCCGGTCCTGGTCCAATCACTCCATACAGCAAACCATCGGTGTCCCAGTTCTATTCATTCAACAAAATGCAAATTTACAAAAGCATTGCACAGATTGGCATTCCTTAGAATGGTGAAACAAAAACTTAACTAGAAGATTTTATCACCAGAAATAAGCACAACTGTGAAATAGCCTATTCTCCTGCAGAACTCATGTTATTTTCTATTACAGGACTGTCCAACTGGTGGCTAATGGCTGGATATGGCCTGACAGGCCACCTCTTTATGCTTCCATTTTGTAGGGCAGCACAGTCCTTTATCTTCTCTGTAAGATGAGCTACATTCATCTCACAAAAATAACCAATTTTATTAATTGAAAACGTTGTTGCAGTTATACATAGAAGATGCATGGTACAAGGCTGAATTCCGTGGTTACTTAGTCAGTGCATGGAATAGTAGCTGGACAGTTTATTTGAACACAAGGCTATGAGGCCGGTGGGTATAAAACTGTTATTTTTCACTCAGGTCTATATGTGGTGACATTGAGATTCCTGAGCATAAGGCTATTTATTGGAGCACAGAGCTTATGCCTAGACATGGGACTGGTGGGCATGAGTTTGTTACTCCAAGGTTGTATGGGGCAAGCAAGTCCCTGTCAGGTCCTGATGCTGACAATCTGCAAACAAGACTTATATAGTGGGCATGAGGATACTATACTGGACACTGGTATGCATATGTTGTGCAGCAGACTATGAAAGTAACAAGAATATTACACTAAGAGCATGATTGTTAGTCATCAGCATGAGGCTATATATATATATATATATATATATATATATATATATATATATATATATATATATAGTAGTCAAATGATTGTGTGTGTGATGAGCATGAGCCTGTTATATGGGGTACAGTGTTTTATTGATTGCAAAAGACTACAGGACATGTGGCTGTAACGCAGTGCACAGGCCTGTATATTGAGTGCCTGACGCTGTATGTGGTACTGTTCTGCTGTGCACAATATTTCATTTTTTGCTGTATCATGTACACTATTTACTCTTTTGCTGTGCACTGCACAATAAGAATCTTTGTTTTTTATCATACAAACATTGTATGTGCTTTTCCTTCAACTGTGCATCGTGCACTTGGTATAGTCTCTACACCACAAATGCTATTTATTTTTTGGCCATAATGTGCTCTCTCCCCTGTCTAGCCTTCCATATCTAAATAGTTGGACAGCACCGTTGTACTAAGTAAGATGGTTGTACTAGAGCAATAGACCTTTTTAGTTCTGAAATGCCTGGATACTCTCTAATGACTGCATGACCTCATGAAAGCTAAGATAAACAGGGACTTTGATACCAGATCTCTGTCCTACTCTGCAGCTGCTAATCTATTAGTAAAGGTTGCATTACCAGCTGCAGTACTCAGACGGAAGCGCTGTTCATTTACATTTTTAGATTTACTTTCAGAAAGAGACTACCTACTTTTTGTTTACACTTGGTAATCCCTGTGTCATGCTGGAAAGTGGGCTTCAGTCAATGCTCCTCCATCATGTAACTCCCCTGCTTCCCTGGCCTAAGTGTTGTAAAGCCCACGTCAAGCACATAGTATGGCTGGGTTTTAAGACTTAGGGCTAGATTTACTAAGCCGTGCGTTTGAAAAAGTGGGGATGTTGCCTATAGCAACCAATCAGATTCTAGCTGTCATTTTGTAGACGGTACTAAATAAATGAAATCTAGAATCTGACTGGTTGCTATAGGCAACATCCCCACTTTTTCAAACCCGCAGCTTAGTAAATCTAACCCTTAGGCTTATGTGACTTTCACAAATATCTAATTGCTAGCAACGCACTATGACTGATTTTATCATAATGGTAGAATGTATCTCCATGTAGTTTTCAAGAGCTTGGTGATCTGTAAACCTCTTTTGGGGAAAATAACTATATAAAACCAACCCCCATTACAAAAAAATCTAACATCCTCCGCCTCACTGCAGGATTTGTAGCCCACAGAATTTCTACTGACATGTTTATGCTTCGTACAGCTTGCCATTTACAGTATACATGTAGTGAGCGTAATAAAAACAAATTGAGAACAGTGCAAAATATAGCTTTAAATTGGCCATGTATATTTAAAATGTTATTGTCTAAAAACTGATTTAAAAAAATGTGGGCTTTAAAACCATTAGTATCTTGGTTTAAATGACTTTATTGTATAGTATGTTAGAAAATCATCAGAGGTGCTTTATATAACTATATGGGTATTTTTAAAGTCATTTTTTCTTTTTATTTTTAAATGCATGAACATATACTTAAACATGACTGACCCTATTCATTAAGGGAAGTAAAGCAAATAAAAGGAGTAACTTTGCACCTTGGCAAATCCATGATGCATTGGAGGGGGAGGTAAATTTATAATGTGGGGAAAGATTTATAGTTGGGGTAGGGTATGTCCTAGATCAACTTTAAATTTCAGTGTAAAAATAAAACTATCAAGTATTTGTATGCTACATGAAAAAACCGTATTTAACTTATGTGCAAAATAATAAACTTTTTTGCACCACTTGCATTGTAATATGGTTTTGTCCAGGAGAAAACTTACTCCTTTCCTTGCTTTGCTCTCTTTAATGAATCAGGCCCAAAGTGTAAATGGAATCCTTTATGAAAAATTCTGGCGACAGTATAAGCTGTTAATTTTAAACGTACACTTTGCGATATATGAAAGTTATTTACACAGCAGTTATCATTCTTTGCAGTTGAAGGTGCAACACTATCATTCTGTCACTTCCATTATTTCAGTTACTGTGGAAAGTTTCATGTGGGAAGTAAACATCTGTACACTTTCTGTGTTGGGCATAGATAGGGCTGTTAATCTCCAGGGCTGTATGTGATGGCATTGAGATTGGTGGTATCCCAGCCGATCCCCACTCTCTTTAATAGAAAAAAAAGTGAGATACTATTGTATCTAATTTCTGGGACTAGTAAACTGTGTGCTGAAATAAAGACTACTGTAACGTGTTATTGTTGCATAGTCATGACATTTTATATGCTGTTGGAGATTGTTTTCTTTTTTCAGAGTTCAGATGCATTGAACACTCCTAACAAATGTAAATATCTGTCAGACAACATTTGTGGGATATTGAACAAGATGGGTTTCCTGTGTGGTTGTTTTTCCCTAACTCTGCCAGCCAAATGAGTTTGGCTGTTAAGCAATCAGATATTAGCACATTGTTGCAGAATTAATAGAGCAGGTTGGTAGAGATGCAGCCATTCAATTTTTTTTTCCAGCTAAAGATCAATATGTGGTTGTTTATCTAAAATGTAAAACAATAAAAATATTACAATGGAAATGCTTGACTTTGCTGATGAAAAACAAAACAGTAATTTGTAAACAGATAATGGACACAGTTTGTTTTCATAGCATATTAGAATAAATATATTTTTATTTTTGTGCATTGTATACTGATGGCAATCATACACAAACCCATTGCACGGTTTGTTTTCCTTGGATTCTCTCTATGGGCAAGGGAAAACAGCCAACCATAGGAATAATAAAAATATTTTAAATAATTATTACATAGTTACTTTTATACAATTGGCGCAAACCCAGAAATTTGCCCCATTGATGATTACTTTTTTTCTGGGCCCTATAGGGGACTTTTACTTGATAGCATTGCCATTGTATGGCTTTTCTCAATGGTACAGTTACAATGACATAACTGGTATAGCCAGTTGATCCTAATGTCGAAGCACACATATTACATAATATCATTTTATTACACATTCACCAATATACCTATAGTAGGCTTCTGTTTCAATGGAAGGGTAGATAAAAAGATTTTGTTGTACTAGGGAAATGGACAAAACCGTGGAATGTGCAAGTTCATGTTTCTAAGTGAAAAGTAATGTCCTTGGGGAGATATAATACTCCATCAGGGTACTGTTGTGGTTAAGATAATGACTAAAGAGGGTTTGACAGGATGGACCACCTATGCCATCCTATCTGTTGTTGCTGGGAACCGGCTGGGCTTACTTCGCCACCGTCCCCTTTTGTTATTTCGAATATTCCCCTCCTGTTGCAGTAGAAGGAGCCTGCTGCTACCACTGGACTCCTTTATGGCGCTCAGAGCCACGTTCCTTCTGGGTAACTGTCGCTGCTAGTATACTCCCGTGCTGGTACACTTGGGCTTGTACCCCTGACTGCTTACTATGGATCAGGGTGCTGTAGATGGATGCCCACTGGCCAGAGCTGTGGGGTAGCGGACAGAGATGTGGTACTAGAAACTGGGTCTAAACTTCAAAACAGCTGGAGGACGGATTAGATTTAGGGTCTAATCTGTAGGTCACAG
Source organism: Mixophyes fleayi (assembly GCF_038048845.1). Classification (NCBI taxonomy): domain Eukaryota; kingdom Metazoa; phylum Chordata; class Amphibia; order Anura; family Limnodynastidae; genus Mixophyes; species Mixophyes fleayi. The sequence continues at coordinate 177,672,580 of NC_134403.1, forward strand.
GATTACAGCAATATTAAAGAAGTTGTCAAGCAGAACCTTGAAGCAGAGAGTGATGTTTATTTCGCCCAAGTGTCCTGACAAGGACAGTTCCACTGATTAAAGGTATCAGTGGTCAGGTCAGATGGAACATCAGAATAATACATTTCAGTGTACAAGGGCTCTCTTTTTATACAGTTTTAAACACCGCCTCACAGGCTATTTTTAGAATCAGGATGTAATTTGTTTACCCAAACATGGATTTACATACAAAGCAAAGTTAGCAATATTTATGCTTATCTGTGATATCCTAAAACCTTGCTGTGATTTCCTGCTTCTTATTTTGGACACAGTGGACATCTGACAGCAAGTCTAATTACCCCTTTCTTTCCCTTAAGGGGTTTTGGACACACACATCAAAGGGTCTAATTAACATGAGACTAGCATGTGTGCCTTCTTCCAACAGTTACAGAATACACATTTCCTCAAAAAAAAAGAATTTCCCAAGAAAAGTTGCAAAACCCCAAACAAGGCATTTCCTTACACCAAGATACAGAAAAGACTTCATAAACAAAGGATTATTGTATCTGATATATACATCAGAAATGATGCATTTCCTCTAGCAAGGTTAAAACAAACAAGTTTCTTCCCTGGACGTAGAAATAAAGATTTCCCTTTCCAAAATATACACAATATAAGTGCATTTGCAATTATATAAATAAGCGCCCTGTGCTATTTCATTTAAATAAATTTATACCATAAGTTACTAATAAGTGAACCAGTCACAAAGAGAAACTGTGTTTATTTCAGACAACTGTAAGGCAAGTAAACAGTACAGCCAAGCATCTTGTAAGGCTAATAGAATACTTGGCTGCATAGACTGAGCTATCACAAGCAGAAAGAGACAAGTCCTCTCTATCTCCGTGCAGAGCTCTTGTTATGCATTTCTTTTTTAATATGTCATGACAAATGTATGCCAAATACCCCTTAATGTGTGTTAACAAAATGTAATAACAAGCCAATCCTTTAAGTAGTTAAAGGTTTTAAAAAAACACATCTACTTTTGTACAAGTTTTTTTATTTAAATGTAATATTAGATTCTTTAAAAAAAAATGACTGAGGACTTTCCTTTTTTTTAAAAATGAAAAAGCACAAATCAAGATGTACTCATAGCATATGGGGATTTCCCGCACTCTCCAGGGCACTAAAGCAAGTTCCCATTTCAACATTAAACCAGAATAAAACTAATATCAAATAAGCACTGGATACCCTAGGTTTATTACCCCATAAATTTGTCTGAAATACCTCTTGGCGTATGGGTAACTAGGACTTAGATCATTGTGTCCAAAATTTTAGTCCACATCTTTAAAAGGATAGTCTAGAGGAGATCAGAAGAAGGGCTACAGTGTGCAATGTGTTAAGCACAGTGCTTGCAGTAACTTACGTAATGCTGCAATTGAATTGGCTGTTTTAGACTTTATTGCCCACAAATTGCAGCGTGTATGAGCTCAAGGTATAGCACCCATATACAGGGCTGCCATCAGAAACTGTGGGGCCCAGTACTAATTAATCTGGTAGGGCCCCCCCCCTTGGTCCAGTACTAATTAATCTAGCGGGGCCCCCCTCCCCATACATATGCCCCCCTCCCCATTAATATGCACCCCTCCATCTTCGCCATACATGCGCCCCCTATCCCTCATCATAGTACATTCCCCTCACTCCCTCATCACAGAAAATGTTCCCCTCCCCCAAAGTAAATGTCCCCCTCTCACCTCCCCGCAATCACAGTAAATGTCCCCTTCTCCCCCCCCCCCCACGGTTAATGCCCCCCAATCACAGTTAAGGCCCCCCTCTGCCCCCCAATCACAGTTAAGGTCCCCCTCTGCCCCCCAATCACAATTAAGGTCCCCGTCAACCCCCCTTCCACAATTAAGGTCCCCCTCTTTCCCCCCTCTCTCTCCACAGATCAGTTCCCCCAGGCTCTCCCTCTCCCCCCTCCCTCCACAGTTATGGTCCCCCAGGCTCTCCCTCTCCCCCACTCTCAAAAAAAATAATAGCTTATTTACTTACCTTCTCCTCCACAATGCTGCAGCTCTGCCTCCCGGTCACTGATATACTGGGAGTGCGGCGCGCGGCGATGACGTCACCACGCCCCGCGCTCCCAGCTTATCACCGTCTGGGAGGCAGAGCTGCAGCATCGCGGAGAAGGTAAGTAAAACAAAAAGGGGAGGCACGGTCGGTGACTGCGGGGCCTGGACAGTCCAGGGAGTCTGGACAGACGGAGAGGTCTGTCCGAACCCCCTAGTCTGTCCGGGCGCCTCACAGCAGTACTGGCCGTACCCCCCTGATGGCGGCCCTGCCCATATATTCCGGAAAACATGATCCAAAATGTTTGAGGAACTTTGTTTTAAGAACAGCTGTAGCTTATTTTGACGGCCACTATATTGGTGTTTTCTATAGTCACATGGAGATTCTAAGATGTCAATAGTCTTTTTAGAGGTCCTGATTTAAAAATTTTCAGAAAAACTACTAAACTGCTCTGCTGAATGTTTTGTTTTCACTTCTTTAAGAAAGTTCTCAGCTTTTAAAGTGCACCTTAGTGGAATTAGCCTTTGTGTGGCCTGAACCATTCCAGAATGCAGCCTATAAATTCACTAGGGATTAGTGACCTCACTGAAGGATAGGGCACAAAGAGTTTTATTTAACTTTGTAAGCAATTTGAGAACCAGCACTTGATAATAAATGTAGCAAATAAGGGTCCCCTTCGAAGGATTACTTGTCATATGTTGCACTAAATAGTTATTCACTCCTATATCTTCTTTCCAAGTTTCCAAATGGAAAGGAGTAATTGCCAGATGCAGGTTTTAAAGCTGACTCTTCATTTTATACAAAGCACCTATTATATTTGTCATTTTCTTTGCAAATCTTTCATCGGAAATGACTGGTGATTATGCCAAATTTAGGGTTATTTTTATAAACGGTAACCTCTGCATCAAACATTCAAGTCTAGACACACACCCTTAATTTAAGGGTATGTCATTATAAAATATCTTTTGTGACCAGCATTCTAATTACAGCAACCTGAATCCTTTTTATTTCATGGTGATATTCATTCTGTACTATGATACTGTGATTTGCACATTACTAGTTCCTATGTGCATCTTATTTATACTAATGGGCAGTACGGTGGCTTAGTGATTAGCACTTCTGCCTCACATTATTGGGATCATGAGTTCGGTTCCTGACCATGGCCTTGTCTGGACCCTTTGTGGCACCTCATAAATAAAAGATGATGTTGATAAAATAGTAGTAATTAATAATAAAAAATGTAAAAGTGAAAATTGTGCAATGAATTGGAAGAATTAGCTGAACAATATTGTGCAGTAGTCATACTTGGTGGGGGGGACAATACAATATAACAATATCTGAATGTGATAGACATAATTTGGACCCGGACCTCCTTACTCCTCTGGGCTGGCTCTGGACCCCCTCAGCTCCTCTGGCAGTAACAGACCCCTCTTTGATTGTTAATTTCCTCTAATTGTCTAGTAGTCTTGCATCTCTTTCTGATTGTCAGCTCTTTAGACTACACAGCCTTGTCCGTAAGGCTATCAGCTTTCTGTTAAATGTGCATCTTTACTTTGTAACAATTAAGGCTCTATCTAAGGAATGGGTGGCATTTCTCATCTCCAGAATTCTCTAAGTGCAATTTACAGGATTACCTGCACTTCTCTTTATAGCACTTGTGAACACAGTACTCACTCTTACCAAGTGTTTGTTCCTCTTTTTAAGGCTTTCTGGAAGCACTTGCAATGTTTGGCAGTCAACAATGGCCATGCCTAACTCCTCTGCCACACTGCAATGCTTCTTCTCCAATTCTGTTGCCAAAGTTGCCTCTCTTGGCAGGTTTTAAAATCACTTCCTTTGTCCAGGTACATTGGGGATGCTGGGAACTGTAGTTTTCAGCACACAAAGCTGGGTGGCCCCATACTACCGCGACACAGCTACCCCATTCCCCCCACACACGCACAGTTGACTGGTGGGTCTGGGAGTTGCACTGATCACCAAACCTAGCTTTTGGCATTATTCAATTAAGTAACTGCATGGGGGGTAGTAAAATAAAGTAAAACTCTAAAGTTGTGTAAAATTTACTCCACGTTTATGGAATTAAGACTCAAAATTAGTTGGTTTAAGGTTTTACCTCAATTGTCCACCCAAGTTAAATATTATATTTTAAACGCCCTAATTATGAGAGTAACTTGTACCCAATATCTGGGCCATCTGCTGTTTGTGAGATAATCATTTCATTATCACCTCTAGATGGTGCCCAGTTTGTTCTGCCATTGTTGCTAAGGCCCACTGATTGGACCATATCTCCTGTCTACGTCACCATCACTGTTCCATCCTTCGGCCTCTGCATTATCATGGTCCGCTCCATTCATTTCCCTCTGTCCGTCTATTAACTGTGCTCCTTTGATGCTTAACAGTCTTATTTCATTTAGCTGTATGTTCACTCTGTATTACAATGTACTTCCACCTGTATCACACTGACTGCTTTCCCTGGGTCTCCACACTGCCCCATCACCTTTTTCTCACATGCAGCCCTGTCGGCACTATCATAATGCAAGTGGACAGGCCACTGCTTCCTACAAGATCAGCACATTCATCTCCTGCTGCTGTGAACATGCAGATGATGTGATTGGCTAAAAAAACAGGGTATATACAGATGAGCAGGATATCCTCATCATCATCATCATCATAGTCGTTTATTTGTAAGATGCCACAAAACTTTGCAGTGCTGGGCAGTCAGAATAGCAAATCGTACAAGTTGCGCATAAAAACAGTACATAAAAGGTTTATGAAGGAGGTGCAGACATGCGTGTGAGAGCTTACAGTCTAGAAATGAAGATTGAATATAATAAGTATGGGGAGATTCTAGTGCAATAAACACCATATAGCAAAGATATATAGATGGAAGCACTCCATTTTTAGCTGTTGTTTCAGAGCCAGATTAAGACCACACGTTGACTTCCATTTGTCAGAAAAATAAAACATAAAGGGGCATATTCAATTAATAAAGCAGATAATGGTTGCGCGCGGCTGCACATTTCCCGTTACCGCAACATTGTGGATTTCCCTTCGCACCCCACAGAGTTGAGAGGGGGAATCCGCAATGTTGCAGTACCGTATTGGCACTTTATGTGCGCAGTCGAGTATAATCGCGATTTCCATTCTTAATTTAGTATGCCCAAAAAATGGGTTATGGTAACCTGAGCCCTAGGTGGAAGTCTAGGTTGCCTAATAGATGATCTGGCTATGAATATGCCCTCTAAGTTTGAGTTTGGAACTTGGATTTTCAAATCCCCTTAATTAATTTTTAATACAGCTCCGTGCCATGTATTGCTGCATTGAAGTGCAGAGTGCTGTATTGACCTGTTTAGTGTGGTGGTATGTTCATTGCACACCACTGGGCTCACTAAATTGACACATAATTGTGCATATTAGTATTTTTGTTACTTTGTCAAAATGACAGTCACAGTGTATGGAGTATTTGAAAATATTTCCTGCAATATTACAAATATAAATAATGAAATGTCAGTCCCTCAAATTTTCAGTCATTATCTAGAAATAAAACATGCATTTCTCATTTGTCAATTACAAAGCTTACTTTTAAGCAATCATTTGTTTCTGTCATTTCAAGCTGACCTTCTCCAGGCAGAGGAAGAATCTATAAATACTGAGAATGTGCGTCACTACATGATAATAGAATTGTGTTCTGCAGCAATATTTGCTGTCTTTGCTTTGTGACATTAATACATATGTAGTTGTTGAGCCAATGCACAGAGCGCGCTGACTCACTGTTCACTCTGCCTGTCAGTTACTGTTAAGTCCTCAGTCATAATCTAGCAAGATCTTTGGTCAGCCTTGGATGCACTAGCTACAGAACAGGAAAGAAACTTCCTTTTGTAAACAAAAAATACTTTGCAAATTCTGTGTATGGTAACAAAATATATTGGTAAGATAATGAATTTTTTTTTACCTTGTTTTTTTTGTACATCTTTTTTTTATCAAAGATCTTTTTATGTTCATGAAATTTAGTTTCTAAAGAACTGTATTCCTTTTTTGTTGGCATATTGGCTAACCTTAAAACATTACTTTTCTGTGCTTGTACATTATGGAGTATACCGTTTAGGGTGTACTAATTAGGTCAGTATGGCGGATTATGCTTTCCTATTCCCTTTTCTTGGTGGATATTTATGCATTCTAATATTTATTAATTACATAGTTTACATGAGAGACATCTATATTTACTGAACATCTTTTTTTCTGTCTAATGCCATGTTTCTTTGCTGCTTTCATTTATATTTTATATACATTCTATATTTTATTGTTTCTCTTAATCCTGACCAAATCGTTTAAATTTTTCATTTTCCTCTTAATTATAGAATCAATGTGCATTTTATTTTAGTATAGCTTTAGTTAATCACGTACGTCTTTGTATTGCACATAGTAGTCTTTTATTTAAATATGTGTGTGTGTCTATCTATCTATCTATCTATCTATCTATCTATCTATCTATCTATCTATATCTATATATAATGCATGCTGTAGAAGACTGCTGGTTTAAGAACTAGAGGTATGTTCATATGTTTGTCAATTAACTCGAGTTGACTTTTTTTTTCTTCTCTTTATTCTGCAGATGAGACAGCTGCCGGCTCTATGGAGTAGAATATTTTTGGCATGACTGTGTAAAGAAAACAGCAAAGTTCCCATCTGTCTCATTCAGCGAGACTTTGTTGTCAAAATGATTGGGAAATTAAAGCAAAACTTGCTACTGGCATGTCTTGTAATAAGCTCAGTGACTGTATTCTACTTGGGACAACACGCAATGGAGTGTCACCACCGAATAGAAGAACGCAGCCAGCCTGTCAAAATGGAAATTCCCAAAGCAACATTAAGAACTGAGCAGAGAACGAATGCTAGTTATTCATATAACAAGGACATGCCGTTAATATTTATTGGAGGAGTGCCTCGTAGTGGAACTACTCTCATGCGTGCTATGCTTGATGCCCATCCTGAAATTCGATGTGGAGAAGAAACCAGGGTTATTCCTCGGATATTGGCTGTCAAACAAATGTGGGCACGTTCGAGCAAGGAAAAAATTCGTTTAGACGAAGCTGGTGTAACGGATGAAGTTCTTGACTCAGCCATGCAGGCATTTTTACTGGAAATAATAGTTAAGCATGGAGAACCTGCACCTTACCTGTGTAACAAAGATCCATTTGCTTTAAAATCCTTGTCCTATTTAGCCAAAATATTTCCTAATGCCAAATTTGTTCTGATGATTCGAGATGGACGTGCTTCAGTGCACTCGATGATTTCTAGAAAAGTTACAATTGCTGGCTTTGATCTGAACAGCTACAGAGATTGCTTAACCAAGTGGAACCGTGCTATAGAAACCATGTATAACCAGTGCATGGAAGTGGGCTTTGATCGGTGTATGTTGGTACATTACGAACAGCTGGTTTTACATCCAGAACGCTGGATGAAGACCTTGTTGAAATTCCTCCTGATTCCATGGAATGATGCTGTACTGCACCATGAAGAGATGATTGGCAAAGCTGGAGGTGTTTCCCTGTCCAAGTAAGTTTTAGATTTGCAGTTGTGGCTTGTTGAATTGAGCAAAAGAAAGGGGACAAATTGTATAAAGTAAACTCCTTATTTTCAAACATCACATTTTAAGATATTCATACATTCCTAAAATTATAATACTTCATCTGGTTCTACAGACTTGTGACTTGCTGACTGGTAGCTAACTGGACAGCACATGTGTTGTGTTTTTGTTTTGTTTGCTTTTTAAGGTTTATTGTAATATATAGGGAATATTCTAGCTGTTAATTCTTTAGACTGTCCCTTAAGTATTGGCATGGACAAGAAACATGAATGCATAGAGTGTGGGGTTTAACCTACCTTCATGGGCTGGCCATAGAGATTGCCCTGTCAACAATCAGTCCCCTTTACTGCATACTCTTGTGAATGTCATTGGATTTGAATATAATAGCACACATTTCTCATTAGTCAGTTTAAAATGATTTTCAGCTTTGTAACATGGGTACAGTGAGTCTTCTAGAAAGCAGTAGAATGCAGTCTATTGCACATTTTAACAAATTAAAAAAAATAAACTTTAATATCTTTCAGGATCAACCAAATTTTCCTGATGACCAAATTTAAACTGCTTTGGGCCCCATCAAGTTGGATAATTGTGATGCTTTTGACCTTGTTTTTACATAATACAGATTGTATAGAACTTTCCTGGTTATTTAAAGTGATGCAACACTTATTAGTTGGTTCCATGTGTAGAGGGGGCAGTGACAGTCCTGGCTTCTTTGTGTAAACGTGTCTCCTTCATTATTGCACCATTGGGGTACATTGCCTGCAAAGGTTCCAGAAAAATAAATTTCTGATTATATTCATAGAATATTGAACAAAACAATATGACCAATACAGAAATTTTCAATATGTTGGTTCTGCTCACTTAGGTATGTGGAGAATTGGTTTCAGTTTTGACCTGTAGACTTTACTGGGTTTAATTGGGGTTATGTGTATACTATCAGAAAAAGCAAAGGGGATGTGTTCTATTAATACCCAGGTAATTCAATTCTGAAACTGATTGTAAAGCATAGGCTGTGATGACATTATTTAGGAATCGCAGAGAAAGATAACAGATTGTTGCTAGTTTATAAATAAGAGTGTGTGCTAAATTAGTTGATGACATGTGAGCTGACTGTTGGCATTGGACTGCTCATTTAGACACAAAACAAATAAAATAAAGTATTTGGCAAACTTGTCAGTATTAGGGCACATTTACATTGGAGCACTGGCCTCTGGAGTGATGCCTGCAGCCAAAGGGCTTTAATACTACTGAAATGTAGATATCTTAAAGTTCATTGATACTTGTGACAACTGTTCTTGCTTTTCAAATGTTAGTATGCATTAAGTTCTCTCTAAAATACTGCATATTGCATTTCCATTGCGTTAGAATTCACAGTCCAGTGGAACCATGCTTTGTTCACTCCTTGTCTGGCAAGGCAGCGATCCTACTTAATTGTCACCAGAGCATATAGTCCTTGGACCTAGAATGGCAAGAAACGTTGATTAAGCACCTTGGTAGAAGGCTGTGTCTGATGCAGTTTTTGTAGTACTCATTACAAACAAATAAGATTTTATTATACAGACAACTGATGTCAGATCTCTGGTTATTCTCCCAGGAGAATCTTTATTGAACATGCCTGATATCCCCCACACCCTTCCTTGGACATCGGGACAATTGGAAACAAAGAATAAAAAGTGCTCATTAACGCTATAAGAGAGCATTTTCCAGTGATTTTCAACTTGGCGAAAAATAATTACCTGAAATGAGCTTAACAAAAACAATACACTGAACCAGGGCCATCTCTTCCATTGGGCACAATGGGCAGGTGCCCGGGGGCCCTGTGGGCAAGGGGGCCCGTCTGAGGCAGCGCTGGAAAAAAAAATCCTGCAAAAAAAAAAAAGAAAATACTTACCTTGCGGTCACGTCAGCTGGCATTCCGGCTCCCTCCCTGGTCCCCTCTTCCGTGCTGTGTTTGCAGTGAGTGTGGGGCGTGACGCCCAACATTCACTGCAAGCACAGCACAGAGGAGCGCAGAAGAGACTTGGCGGCGTTGAAAAAAGAAGAGAAGGGGATCGGACTTAAGGTAAGTTGAGGGGCCTCTATATTTATATGTAAAAAAAAGTGATTTTATATATATTTATATATCTAATATATAAATGCTTAGTGGCGTCTGTGTGTGGAAAAATAAAACCCAAGTTGCAGCGCCACCTGCTGGGCAGAGTTATGCACTGACCTACTAAATTCTTAGTGTGTGTGGGAAAAAATTTTCAAAAAGGGCTGAAATTTGGTAGGGCTCAAACTCATTTTCGTGAGGTAATTTTACCTCATGAACACACATTAAAAAGGGCGCTTGCGTCGGGAAGTAACGCTCTTCCCCTGAGGAGGCCTGGGCTAGGCCCAAATGCATGACAAGAACCTTTTTAAGACCTTTAAGTATCTTGATTTGGTTGATTTGACTAGAATGCATGAGTATCATGCACGGGTTAACTTGTGTGTGTATATATATATATATATATATATATATATATATATATATATATATATATATATATATATATATATATATATATATATATATATATATATATATATATATATATAGTATGTGTTTATATATCTAGATATATGTGTATATTTATATTTAGGGGGCCCGGTGCACTGCATTGCCCGGGGGCCCATAATGTAGTTAAGGTGGCCCTGCACTGAACAAACAAATATATACATGTTTCCCCTTAAATGAGCACTCCCAAGTTAAACTTTAAAATTTAAATGAGTCACTCTTTTCTGTAAGCAAAGCCTCAGGACCTGCATATGGAAGATGTTTGTCCTGGAGCGCCTCCGTTTTTTGTAAAAAGGTTGGCAGCTTATTCACCTGGTAAAAAGTGTTAACCAGCCAAATACGTCTTCTAGACCGAGGTGTGAGCCCAGAGACCGATAAGAAGCCTCAAGCTTACTGCTTGGTTTTAGGGTGTGCATGACAGTGATGTACTGCAGCAACCCCGGAGGAAAGATTTCAGTGTTCAGTAACCAGGGCTCCACTAAGGTGAAGGAGCAACTGTGCTAAACGTCACTGTTTACCCGGTAGGGCTCCTTTTAATTTATTTGGTTAATTCCTTTCTAAGAAACAGTTATTTGTGTTTCTAAGCTGTTCGTGCACCAATATCTTTAATATTTCACTATAGCATGTCAAACCATTTCTCTGGGCTATATCTAATCACAAATCAAGATCTGTTTTTGGAAGCTTTAAGCTTAGTTTTACACGAGCTTTGAATTGTACATCTCCAACATGTTGGTTTGACAGACATAAGTGAGTACAACAATGCCCAGATGTATAGCATTAAATTAGATTTGTGTAATAAAATGGAAGATTATCACACAGATTAGCAGAGGGAGAAACATGTCTCAGTGACATGCGTTCAGCAAGGGTGCAAGCATTTAAACCACTTAACAGTGGAGGCCATGAAATCTTATTGCAGGCAGTTTCTATAGCGTTGTTCAGCAAGAACTGTCAATGTAACATTTAAAACATTACCCCCCCCCCCTCACCCCATAACCATGTCTCTCAAAATTGAAGTATCTGACAGTTTCAGAGGTATAATGAGAGAGACATTTGCAAAACTGTGTTAAGCAGCAAATCAGATTTAAGGTACTTATTATTTCTCTGACATAGATGGACAAGGCTATTTTGAATTTAGATGGGGTCATGTAGCAGTAAATCCAGTGATTGAAAAGAACAGAGTATATCATCAGATATTTTGTATCTTTTTCTTGCAGATTTTCTAGCATAACACTTCCATTGGTAGCACTGATTGAATAGCAGATATTTATTGTAGGAATCTGGAAGCATTGGAACTTCTGTTTAGTCAACTGAAAGCTGTTTTCTTAAGGCGATTAGCACACTCTTGGAAAGGTATGCAAGGTAATTTAAAAGATCACTAAACCCCAACATTGGAATTTTCAGATCTGAACCATGAAAGTAAAATACATTGTAAAGTGATCACCCGACCTAACATATAGTATAGTTTTACCTCAACCCGCTCCACTAAAAACAGCTGAAGACATTGTTCTGATGGGATATCATTTAGGTCAAAAAGCTAAATTCTGCAGGCAAGTGAGTTGCTCTGACATCACTAACGTTGCCCCTGTGCGTCTATTAACCAATTTACACTGTCATTTTTGCACAGACTATCCGCAAAGATGTCAGTACTTCCTTCCCTAATTATTTCACTTCCAAATATATATATATATATATATATATATATATATATATATATATATATATATATATAATTTATAGAATCTCATACACACATTATATATAATGTTTATTGTTTAACTTATTGGAATAACTAGGAACATATTATTTAGTTATTCCACAACAAAAGATAATCTGATGACTAATTAGAAACATACATTCAGTGGTTAACTACAATGAACTAGCACTGAGCGAAAGTAAAATAATTTGCATAGTTGTGGTTGGGATTCTACAATGAAGAATATGTAATATGAGTCAGCTTGCATGAGGTGAGATGAGGTTATCCGGGGCAGTAGGATTTTAGTAATGGAAAATAAAGAGAATCATGAATGAACATTTTTATTTTGTACCAATAAAGCAGCTGTTCCAGAGAACATGTTTGAATTCCAGCCTATGTTACACTGTGTCTTTTGGCAAAATTTGCCACATAGGTGTCATAACCATACCTTGTATTAGTAACTTGTAAGAGCTCATTTAGCACAGTCATGTTGTTGTTGTTGTTAGTTTTCACATCCTTGTGAATCTGCTAATCGTACCGCTTTAACATTCTAGGTAATTATGACAACTGCAAGGAAGGTATGTTTTTGTTGACTTAAATCACTAGTTGTGGTTAAGCATCCGTTTCCCTGCATACACATTAATTGCTGTTTTGTTATATACATAGAGTAAGATTGGTAGGTTCGTGAATGTATATATGTTTTTTTGTGTACTTTGTTGTTGTTTAAATTAAACATTGCAACATATCTAGCAGATACCATTGCAACCAATGGATAAGTACTTGTTTTCAGATGTGTGGAGTAGTTTGTGGTGATGGATTCTTCTATATTATTTTTGATTGTCTTGGAGTCTGCTAAGCAGTATAGAAATGTAACTCTGTCTCTCTTACCAGAAGTACAGAGCCACCCATTGTGCAAATTATCACTAGAAAAATATATATATTTATATTTAGCAGGGCAATCCAAATAAAACACCTTTATGATCAATAATCCCCAGATTGGACAGGCGCAAACACGCAAGACAAAGCTATAAAGTCTATGGTTCATTTATTGCTGACTCCTATATTTAATGTGTATTTAGGGATCATAACTGCAAAGATAGGCTTCATAAGACTGAATGCATTATATATCTCTGCCATAAAATAGTATTGTCTATTGGAGGCAACTGCGCTTCCAGAACCACTGGTTTACAGGCCTGACACCGCCGTATATGGAGCCATATCCAACTGTTTTTAGCTTTGTGCATAGCAGAGAGAGGTATATAGCCTCTGTGTTCGGAAGGGTATTGAAGTAATTTATTTACAGTGGGGGACTTTTCAGTTCCTTTCCACTTACCTGAACCTTTATGATTATTATCTATAGGATTCAACTTAGAAAGTATGTTATGTTACATATCAAGTGGTACCTTGTGCATATGTAAACCCTAAAAGCTTTCCTGCAAATCCATTTAAAGTACATAGACTTTAGACATAATGACTAAAGCTGGGTACACACTACACTGTTTTCGTCCAATAATCAGCTCAAACAGCCGACATACGACCGCTCGTTCAAAAGTCGGGTCAGTGTGTGCAGTTACACGATAGTCGAAAGTCTGCTCAAATGGACGATTGTCGCCTCATTTGGTTGGTCGTTCCGTTTAATATTTTCGTTCCAATCTCGTTTCCGCTGTGTAGTGTGTATAAACCTCCGACCGATCCACAACAGTGAGTATGAAATTAGTCATTGCTCACGACAACATGGCTGTAAAAAGTCGCTAACGGGACGTCCGCTCTTCCCTTTCTCGTCCTCAACAAGGCTAGTGTGTATGCGGTCCATGGACCGAGCGATCGGACCATCGATCGCATGTAAAATCGCTCGGCATAAAAAGTTGGTCGAAATTTCTGTAGTGTGTACCCAGCTTAAAGGTGATGTTATTACTTAAGAATAGGTAGTGCCATCTGTTCTCCAGTAATATCATACTTTATGTTTGCTTGTGGATGCTTCTTATCTGTTGCACATTTGTTTACTGATCCAGGCAGTGCATCACAAGCCTGCAGAGATCTCATTAACCTTCTACCGATCACTTTTTTACTTGAAAGCTGTTATATCACCTGAAAGTAATGAGGCTATCGGAGAGCATTAGAGCTGTCCTTCTGTTGTTAAGTACTAGCATGTAACTTACATTTATACATCATGATTTTCTATGCAAGTCCTGCTCTCAAATCTTTCAATCTCTATTCACAATATAGGTGAAACAAAAATGCAACTAATTTTAAATATAATTTTATTAGAATTTGTAGCCTAAAAAAACACCCATGTTCTGAAAAATCTACAAATTCACCCAGTAGCAACTATTTAAAAAAAACTGCACACTAACCATTAAAGGCCATCCAAAGATAGTAATCTGACGAAATAGAGTCAACAAGTTACTCACAGTGGAGATCTTTTATGACCTAGAACAATTTGGAGATGCATCCCTCTTATTTTTCTATTATATGCATACATTTGAGCACATTCTCAATCATTTTTTTGGAATGAGATCATATTTTGTGCAAATGTTTGGTCTAGAACTGAATCCCAAAATACTGCTCTTTGGAGCCTCCTCCTTTGTGTGATAACAAGAATCTGTGATTTCAGAGATAAATTTATTCTTACATTGTGCCCTATGTATAACCTAAACCAAAGGAAGTCCACAAATGTGCTCTCTCCCTGGGAGAAAGCATGAATTATCAGTGGGCGCTAAACACAAATAAACCACTGTGGAAAATCCTGTTGGTGAAATAATTCAAATGCATTTTGAAATTGAATGCATTTTACACATTTTGTTGAAAGAATAGCCATGATACACCGCACTGCGATATAAGACTGCACTTAACAGTGTCTGTACGGACTCCTATAGTCAGAAGACTTGCTGTGAAGCTTGGCAAAGATACTTGCCTGTTTCATTACTGCAGAAGCAATACTTTATCTGATTACTTACTCCCTGGCATAATGTGAACATTCTATTCATCACTCTTGTCATATCTAATTGATGCTGTTTTGTACAGTATCATCCTGCTTTTGAATATGTGTATAGACAGCCAAGGTCAGTAAAGTGAATCTATTGTAATTCATTGACATTTGCGTAAAAGACAGCCAGAATGCCCATATGACAAGGAAAGCATGCCGAGATTATTAGGTCTTGTACACACAGGCATTTAGCTCTTATTCTTGATGCTTAATAAATGCCATTTAACTCTATTAGACAAAAAATGATTGGGACTGTGTAACGCTGGTAGTGGGCTGTGTGTTCAGCAAAGGACCCATCACAGTCGCATTACTGCTTGTGATTGGTTCTCCTGCTCACACCCCTCCTTTGCGGTCATTTTAAAGGGACGGAATAAATGTTTTGCAGCTTTAATATCACAGAATTGGAGGATCCCTGGGGAAAATGACTGCATGGAGCAGCACCCTTGAATCCAGGTAGGGAAAGTAGAAGGGTAATAAATGTTATCAAGTACACATTGTGCACCTGTAAAGATATACAAATATTTTATGCTGATAACTATATCATATCTTGCTATGGTCTCCATGCTAAAATAAATAAATGAATAACAAGTTAATGTTTATTTAATTGATTTGTAATCTTTGTGCATTACATAAAAGTTAGATACCAGTCATATTTTTTTTCTATGGGGCATTAACTTCCTGGGTCCTACTATTTGTCCATCCTTGATTTATGTCTTGTTTAAATCCAGGTGGTGGTACTTGTGCATGGACTGGTAACCATAACATGCAGTTCCCAGCTGTTATATGCATGCTATAGTCACTCCCCCCTTCCGATTACACCTTAAGATTTCAGACACCTTGGTGACATCATCATCAGGTGTAACAAGACCTGGAAAGTTACTCCCCACACAATGTCCCTAATTTTATAAAGCATGTGTTCATATACTCTAACATGCATTTAGATTTCATGAACATCTAAACTTATGATTTTGCACGTAACACATGCTATTTTTCTGAAGCTAATAAAGAAACCTGTATGGGGTTAAAAGTAAACACCATAAATAAAATGTGTAAAAGAAAAAAAGTATAAAAACAACGCAGCAATTTTTATTACATTTCCGTTTGTGTTCTCTGTACCTCTTTGATTCGGACAGGGACCATCTTTACCTTCTGTTTCATGTCATTTGTTTGGGTCATGAGCCCTTCTATGTCCAGAGCTGCGTAATTTGTCAGCACTTCATAAATAAAAGATAGTAATAATAGATGTGTATATATAATCTTATTATGTCACTTAAGTGTATTTGGTAACCCTAATAATGGTACATGTCCTGTATATAAATTTAGGAATATATTTGATATGAATCACTAGCCATAAACAAACTTTTATTTGTAATATTTGTCTGTCTAATATCTAAATAAAAAAAGTATTTATTCCAATGTGCTATCAAGAAGGACCAATATGTCCAAAAACAAAACAAAAAAATCACTTCGTTAGACCACCAGTACAGTGATGCTTTAAAAAACATGCCATGAATACACTGTCAGCAAGTGAGGACAAAGTTTTTATGTTTGAGGTTAACAAGCTTTCACCACCTGTGTACACAGTGCCTAAATGATCTGTTGCTGTTTCTTGACCTACAGGAACGTTGTCCAGTTAATTAGTGATAATATAGCTGCCTGTTTTACAGCACAATGAAAAGTGTCTGGCCATTGCGGCTGAGGGAGATTCAGTCCACAATGTGTGGACACTTATTCTCACAGTAAAACCAAGGATTACGACTTCTAAGCAAGGTTTTGTGAAAACATAATCAATGAACTGTACCTTTTGTAAAACTTGTATTTTTATGTTTAGTGGTCCTAAAAGTAAAGCCCATCTTTGTATTCATTTTTTAATGGTAAATGTATTTGTGATTTCATAGTGCCCATGTCTGGTATATGACGTGGTGTTGGTAGGTCAGGCGTACATAGATTACTGCATGTTCCTGGCACCCAGAAGGTGTAGTCTTGGCAGAAAGAGGCCCTAGTTAAATATCCATTATTTTCAAAATAACGATAGGAAAAACTCCACAATTGTGGCACCAATTTCTGTGACAATTAAGATCAGACGAATGTTTGAAACATATTTAACTTGCTATTTAGAAAAAAGAGAAAAGAAACAACCTGTGAGGGTTTACTTGAAGATACGAGTGCAGTCTTTTACAATAATTATACATGTGCGTGTGTGTAAATAAATATATATATATATATATATATGCATATATAGTTAGTATGAATATGGTAACCAGTGCTGTGTTGCATGGTCTGTGAAAGTAGCATCTACTGCAGCATAGTCCATGCATCCTACTGTGGTAAAATGAATATTAACTGTAGTATTGGTTAAGCTGGGTACGCACTACACGGTTTTCGTCCAATAATCGGCTCAATCAGCCGACATACGACCGCTCGTTCAAAAGTTAGGTCAGTGTGTGTAGTGACACGATGGTCGAAAGTCTGCCCAAATGGACGATTGTCGCCTCGTTTTGTTGGTCGTACCGTTTAATAGTTTCGTTCCAATCTCGTTTCCGCTGTGTAGTGTGTATAAACTTCCGACCGATCCACAACAGCGAGTACGAAATTACAGTCATTGCTCACGACAACATGGCTGTAAAAAGTCGCTAAAGGGACGTCCGCTCTCCCCTTTATCGTCCTAAACAAGGCTAGTGTGTTTGCAGTCTATGGACCGAGCGATCGGAACATCGATCGCATGTAAAATCGCTCGGCATAAAAAGTTAGTTGAAATTTCTGTAGTGTGTACCCAGCTTTACTAATTACTTCTCAAAACAGAGTGAACATTAATCACATTGTACAGTGTTTGAAACCTGTTTTTTGCTTCTATGTAAGAATAAAAACCTACATTCATTGTATATAGCTACTAAATTTATTTAAAACTCCTATACACAAAGTTAGTGCTACTGAAGGATAGAATTTATTTTCTGAATCTGCTACTAAGATCTACAGCACATTGCTTTATCACTCTTTGAGGAACATTTCTTAAAATCTGCAGATGAAAGTACCTTTCCTCAAGTTACATAGTTGCAGGGAAGAGTTACAGTACAAGTCTTGTTTGAAATGTTATAGGTCTTGAAGGGAAACATAATGACAAATCATAAACCATGGAAAAAAAGGACACCCTGTCAGTGAATCATGCATATGGTGTTTTTACAACCTTTAACCCTTTTATTACTGTTATTTCTAGCACTACATATATGAGCGGTATTACCGGCTAAAATAAAAATATACTAATTTTCTCAGGTGGATTGGTTTTCTTTAAATAGGCTGTAAATGATATGGCCATGTTTATATACAAATAAAAACCTGCAGGGAAACATATTTTTGCACGCTACTAAATTTGCATTGTTGTAGAACAAACAGTTTGTTTGCGAAAGCTAATAACTTTAGACTTTTATCTGTGTAGTAAAGCTCAGTGTATGAGAAAGCATTGGTAATTGCTTAAGTTTGCATGATATATAAACGTGTTTACACACACAACTGATTCACAGGCTTGGGAAATTCTGGAGCTCTGTTAACGTGTCCTCTATCTTTAGCAACTCTGACCAAAATATGAACACACTTTTTTATTTTTTTTCTTCATAGCTGTCGGCAAATTAAACTCTGTTCCTCAGGCAACATTAACATTCATGTTCTACAAACTGACCCGGTACTGTTTATGTGTAGCTCTGAAATGTTCAAAGTACCTGAAAAAATATTAATTTGAATTATATTTAGACATGCCGGAAGATACTGTCACCAGATGTCTGTTATTGGTTTGTTTTATGCAGTCGCCTGAGGTGGAGTTATCCATCTGAATGCCAATCAGCTGTACCTGTCTTATGTGTCCATACACATGTAGCTAAATTGGAAAATCATATTAAAGTATTTTGTAATGTTAAAATACTCTTCGACATAAAGTTCGCCTCATATAATCAACTTATTTGTTCTTTTCAGGGTTGAGAGATCCACAGATCAAGTCATCAAGCCAGTGAATGTGGATGCGTTATCAAAGTGGGTTGGGAAAATACCTGCAGATGTTTCAAGAGACATGGCTGCCATTGCACCAATGTTAGCCAAATTAGGTTATGATCCATATGCCAATCCGCCCAATTATGGGAAACCTGATCAGAAGGTCATTGACAATACGAGACGGGTGAGTGTTCATCCATTTCTACTTTCTCGATATCAAAAGGTTTTTTTTTTTATTATTTGGTTATAACAACTGTGGTCAAATATTAGTAATGTACTTTAATATGAGTATATTTTTGAATTATACATTCACAGTAACAGAGGCAGTATTGTTAGCTCCAATACTGTGTCATTTGAGCTAAACATATATACTGATTAGCTAATATGCTTTTTATTGTTGCTGCTGACGTTCCCCATAGCAACACTATTTTATTTCTGTTACAGAAAGCCCAGTGACATCACACAGCCATTAGTTGATAGTTGTAGGGTCAGTCTTGTATATCTAGTTTATAAATGGACTGAACACTATGTGCTGATTGTACTTTTTTTACTGTCTTTTCCGCTATTGAAGGTTCCTCTTCTATATTTAATTTTTCAGTGCCTGTTAAGCTTTGAAGACAGTAACTAGAATGTCTGTGAAACTAAGATGAACCTTGTGACTTGAGTGTTTTGTTTGAAGTGCAGGAAACATGATTTCCTAATTTCGTTTTGGTTCACAAGAGACTGGTAGTAGTACTGTACATTAGTATTTTCTCAAGGTGTGCTTCTCACGGCCTGTTACAGTTGAATTTAAAGCATCTATTTTATTGTGCTACATGACCCACAGGGAAAAACGTTTTTTCTTTTAAGCACATTATATTTTATATTTTTGTAGGAACAGATTGTCTCAAAGCCACACAATGCCCTGTTGCTTGAAAGCAACATTGCAGTATTATGGATATATGAGGAGCATTTATAATAGAAGCTCAGTAAAGCACAATTCCTATAAAGAAGAGTGCACAGAAAAGTTATGTTTCCTGTGCCGTCAAGGGAAATAGGGTGGGGCTTCAATGAAAAGGAGGTGGAGCTTGATGGTGGAATAGCTATGAAAATGGAAGTATCTCTTGTGTCAAAATAAATTAGTGCAGGTAGAACAAGTGCTTGGTACCATTTGGGAGACGTTTATAAAAACGCCCAGTAGAGTTTTTATAAATGTTGCACAATTTTGGCCTTCACTTGTCAATAACTCTTATTTAGTAGTTTTCTCTGCACCACACGTTACCACAGAATGTACCCCATGTGGCAACCTGTAGAGCAATCAGAAAAGCATGTGTGTATATATATATATATATATATATATATATATGTGTGTGTACGTACGTACGTACATACATACATACATACATACATACATACATACATACATACATACATACATACAGAGGAGCGCCAAACATATTGTGATACCATCAATACAAAGAATAAGTGACCATAAAATTTCAAGTTGGTCTCGTACCAGAATCAGATAATAAAATCGCTCATCTGAACAATAATGTCCCTTGGAAATCCCAGAATTAATTCTTGCATAGATTGGACCTTCTGTGTCTTGTTGTCCAAGAACTAAAACTCAATAGGGAAATAGCAGACAATAGTGTAGTGCGTTCATAACATGCAATTCTTTTAAAAAAAAAATAGATTTTTAATCAAAAAATTGTGCCATATCCATACATAGCAATAAAATGCCCGTACATTGTGTAAATTTAGACATGCTTATCTGTAAAGTGGACTCAACCAAAAATCCCTTGGAGCCCCTTGGCCGCAGGTGATAGCAGTTCTTTCCACCAGACAACGGATGCCACGAGGAATAGGTACAAACTTTCCACTTCTCAGGTCATATAACCTAATTATCAGATAACCATCCAAATGTAAATAACTGATGCTCCCTTGACGCGTTTCGTCTGTAAAGACTTTCTCAAAAGGGTGAATACCAAACACTTGGGAAATCCTTCCTTTTATAATCCCCATTGGCGATGCGGTATACAGGAAGTCTGGGCCGAACTCTCACTTTCGCCCTCAGATGACTATGTCACTTCCGCCCACACTTACTACATCACTTCCGTATCTCCGGGAATAGGTGAAATATTTAACAATAAAAATACGGCAATAAAAATAAGTCGGCTTACTAGATTCTTCTGCCTTTAGGTGAGTCTGATGGGGGGTCATCTACTACCTGGGACCACTTCAATTACTATACCATCACCACTTGAACTGCAGGAACAGCTTACATCTTGTGAGCTCAGCTGTTCCTGGAGAGTAAAAGTTCAGAAATTGACCATGTGGCATGTGCTGAAAGTGGCACCAGAATCAGGTCTTCAGAGCTTACTCACTATTGAAAAACTTCTATACAGTATCTGCCACAGCTCGGATAGTGCTTGCATGGTAAGAGAATGTGTACACTTTCATAAAGTGGCACATCTTAATGACACAGATTTTATTGCAGGGTTTGGGTTAGGTATTATTATTTATTATTACCATTTATTTATATAGCGCCACTAATTCAGCAGCGCTGTACAGAGAACTCACTCACATCAGTCCCTGCCCTATTGGGGCTTACGGTCTGAATTCCCTAACACACACACACACACACACACACAGAATAGGGTCAATTTGTTAGCAGCAAATTAACCTACCAGTATGTTTTTGGAGTGTAGGAGGAAAACCAGAGCACCCGAAGGAAACCCGCAAACACGGGGAGAACATACAAACTCCTCACAGAAAAGGCCATGGTCGGGAATTGAACTCATGACCCCATTGCTGTAAAGCAGAAGTGCTAACCGCTTAGCCACCGTGCTGCCCCACAGTTATGGGTAACTGCACATTAACTTTAATTTTACAAATGTAAAAACAGCCCGAAAGTAAGTCGCCCCCAATCACTCATTCCAAAATAGCTGCACATACCCCTCACTTGCTTCAAATTTCCACCACATGCACTCAGACCACACTTGCCATAATGTGTCGCCATGTGCCCACAGACTCGCACAAACCCTCAGATCACATATACATGCCATTTAGACCTCAAAACATGCTCCACATGCCACGCACTATTTACCTTGACAACAGCAGCCTGAGGAAAGAAGGAGAGCACATGGTGCAGATTACTGTACTGATTAACATATTCCGAGACCTCTCTGCTTTGTGCAGAGGAAGTCATGTGATTTGGAAGCCAGCTGCTCCCATTCTTATTCTCTGCTTTGCAGGTGAAGGCTTGCCTGGATATTGGCTGCCGGGTGCCCTATTGCAGCGCTGTTACAGAAAGTCAGGAAATGAATAATGCAAGGGTGAATGATGCACAATAATTGTTTGTTCACTACTGTCACTAGGATATGTTAGTAGGGTGTTGACTCCAGCATGAGTTGTCATTAATTGTTTCTTTCTAGCTTGAATACAAATATTATAAACTCCTGCTGAATATCCAAGATGGGAATGCGTAACAAGACTGCAATGAAGCCAGACGTTGCCATTGTAAGCTTCACAGGCTAATTTTAATATGAAACACACTCACAGCTAATTTGCTGCATATCTCCAATAGCAACCTAATGTTAAAAAACAAAAAAAATGTTCTTTGTTTATTGCCATACAGCATCATGTAGTTTCATCCAAACTACCATTTAACAATATTTTATTAATGTAATGTTTTGTGCACAGTATCATTACTGTTCTTTATTGAAATTCTGACTAAGGTAATGATCGTATCCTTTTTGTTTCTGATTGTGATGCATGCACACTGCAACAAATACATGCTAAATGGTTGGTTATATCCTTCACAGTATTCTTTTCTGTGATCACTTGCAAAAAAAAATATTTATGAATCTATGTAAGTATAAATCAGGAAGAGACTGGCTTACTACCAGATGTTAGTTCCCCTTGGCAGAGTGTTTGCGGCAGATTGAATAGTGTTGTAAGACAAAGCAAAGACTTGCACAAACTTTGCTGTAACTATGGGTTAGACAAGCTGGCCATTGTTACACTGTTTTTTATGCTCAGCATATTCAAAACAAATAGAGTATTTAACAGTAAAGGTTAAATCCACACATTGGCCACTGATAAAAACAGTGTCAAGTCATGTTCATGCGGTATATAAAATGCATGCAGTAATTAATGTCAAAGAAAGCTATATCAGCAGACATATGTTATAAAGGTAAATATTTTCTTGTATGTGGTACTCCATACAAACACTAACACGCCAAGATTCATGCCAGTGCATGAAGGGTTTCTCTGCAAATGTCTCACATCTGCTCGATTTGTCTAGAAGAGTCTGGAATCTAAGCAATAGCATTAAGATAAGAGTACCATTAAATGTCATTAAAAACAAATTCAATGAGAATTACAATTTTTCTAAAAAAAAATGAAACATTCATTGTGTGTAAATGTCAGTCTGTCTGCGTAAGTTTGTGTTAATATCATTCTCTGTATGGGGTTCAGTTTGTGTGCATTTTTTTTATATTTTTCTTAAATGGTTGTATTATAAGGAATAATGCACCCTTACTGGTGATGTGTATAAAAACAGTGTCGGACTGGGGCATGAAGGGCCCACCGGGGGACTGCAACACTAGGGGCCCACCAGAGGGGGTGTGGTCAGCCATCATAGAGGCGGGACCAGACACTAGAGGGGGAGTGGTCAGTCCACTAAGGACAGCTAGCACCTTACTGTAGTATATAAAGAATGCAGTATGTGTATAAAGAATATACAGTCTTGACCTGCCCCTTAGATTGGGCAGAACAGTCACCAAAAATTAGGCTTGGCTAACCTGTGGCACTCCTTTGATTTATTTGAAAATCTACACTTTTGAAAATATGCTATAAACTTATATCCTCTAACATTTCCACTGCCAGGTGAGGCACATTTTAGGACTTATTCTAAAAGCAATGCAGTTTTTACTTACATCCATAGACAAACTTTTGGATACAATTTAGCAGAAAACAAAAATACACCGCTAGAACCTCCAAAGAGCATTACAACATTAATAACATATATACATACGGTGACGGCTATTCTACATTTTAGAGACAGACACTTTTGGAGTCATTGGATTACTTTAGCCACATAGGTCTGTTTACCAAACACAAGTTTTCTATCTTTCCTTACATGTGATTTGGGTCAAAAAGTTAGAATTTACCTCCAATGGAGCAATTGGTAGATATGCATTAGGGAAGGGGTTCTATGGCTTGGGTTGAGATCCAAAACATTGGTGACCTTGCCATTTAAGGTGGGAGGCTATGATGCTCTCATTGCAAACCTAGTAGACCCTGTCAGCTAATAAATCATGATCTAATCTAATAAAGGCTAATTCCATGTTGAAACTTAAAATTAAGTATTGACTGAATTCCATAAGCTATATACATATATGTAGAATAATACTTACTTGTGTTCTTAAAACACCTGGGGGTAAATGTACCAAGCTGAGAGTTTTTCGGCAGGTTTGAAAAGTGGCGATGTTGCCTATAGCAACCAATCAGATTCTAGCTATCATTTTGTAGAATGTATTAAATAAATGATAGCTAGAATCTGATTGGTTTTTCAAATGCGCCGTAATAATCTCAGCTTGATACATTTACCCCCTGATCTGAAGGGCCTCCCAATGCCTGCTGCAGTAAGGAGATGTTGTCCTCGCTTCTGCTAGCAGCATGTTGTTGATGGACGTTGTGTGAATAAAAAGCAACTTTGCAGGAGCAAGGGAAGCCACCCCTGAGCATGGCAGATGAAACCCTCCAAATTGGATATATCGCCATACTGGCAGTAAGTAATGTTCTTCATTTATGGTGAACTTATGGAACTCCACCCAAAACATAATTTTCGGTTAATCTTTCTGTAACATTTGCACATATAGCATTGTATAAGTTATTTTTCAAGTGAATGTTTTAAAGAGTTACTAATGTAGTCTGTTATCAAATGATGTAAAAGTTTTTCACAGTTTGCCACCCCACCTTATGCTGTATGATTATATGTGTGTGTGAGAATCTCCTCAGCCCTGTTCTTGCTTCTACTGACTTCATTTTACCTGCAGTATCCATTTGATCATGCTGATAGCTTCTGGAAATGTGAAGCTTAAAAAGCCCAAGTCCTACATTTTATGCTTTAACCGAGGCATAGAGAATATTTTGAAATACTGCTTCAGTCTGAGAATCATTCAAAGAAAGTGTTTTTCATTTTAAAGGAATATAAACACTTTGAAACAGATCAAGAGCAGCTGCAGTTAGGGAAGCACTGCTAACCATGGTGCTTTTAGCTATTAGGAGAGAACATTCAGAAGTGTTCATCTTCATATTCCCAGCAGAAGCATCGCAGAGGATGTGAGTCACTAATTGGAAACCTGGAATTCACATGAATATGATTGCTGTGCTGTTCACATACATGAATGGGTAATCCGTTCTCATTGCTTGTTGTATGAACCTGCTGCTTCTGGGAGCAAGGTCAGACATGTTATTTATAATCGTGAATTTAGATGTGTGTTTTAGCAATGCAAATTATACTGATCAACTGTGACTAGTTACCAAAAATATAGTCCCCAGTAGTCCTCTTCTCTGCATGAAATAATTGTGTGCCCTAGGGTCTACACAAGTCTTTGAAGACCAAACAATCTAGATTCTACATACAGTGTAAATTTAACATTGGCATTAAGACTTCTTTACCACCATATAAAAGTGCCAATTCTGATTTGTGGGGATGCATGCCCCACTCTGCTCATATACATCGGGGTTTGCTGCCAAGTTGGTGGCATATGCAAGGTTGCACATCTGATGTGCTGAACTGATAACTAGGAGATAGTTATTCACGTTATCGGGCGCCACAAAATTCTGCAGTTCCGTACAGTTGGGAAATTAGAACATTGTGTTAGGGCAGGCATGTCAAACTCAAAGCCCCAATTGGGCCAAATACTCAAAGTCGAAGATTGTGTGGACCACAAGAAAAAGAAAAAGTCTCATTAGCAATTTTGTAAGGTTTATTATTAAGAAAAAAAACAAAATTAAAGTTTAATGTTTTATTCCCGATGCTTGGCTGTGTCCTCCATACTGTTTTTGCTCCCCTTCACCTGTCTCCCCTGTTTCACACTGGGCCCTCCATGCTGTTTTTGCTCCCTTTCACCTGTCTCCCCTGTTTCACACTGGGCCCTCCATGCTGTTTTTGCTCCCCTTCACCTGTCTCCCCTGTTTCACACTGGGCCCTCCATGCTGTTTTTGCTCCCTTTCACCTGTCTCCCCTGTTTCACACTGGGCTCTCCATGCTGTTTTTGCTCCCCTTCACCAGTCTCCCCTGTTTCACACTGGGCCCTCCATGCTGTTTTTGCTCCCTTTCACCTGTCTCCCCTGTTTCACACTGGGCCCTCCATGCTGTTTTTGCTCCCTTTCACCTGTCTCCCCTGTTTCACACTACGCCCTCCATGCTGTTTTTGCTCCCCTTCACCTGTCTCCCCTGTTTCACACTACGCCCTCCATGCTGTTTTTGCTCCCTTTCACCTGTCTCCCCTGTTTCACACTGGGCCCTCCATGCTGTTTTTGCTCCCCCTTCACCTGTCTCCCCTGTTTCACACTACGCCCTCCTTGCTGTTTTTGCTCCCCTTCACCAGTCTCCCCTGTTTCACACTACACCCTCCATGCTGTTTTTGCCTTCACCTGTCTCCCCTGTTTCACACTACGCCCTCCATGCTGTTTTTGCTCCCCTTCACCTGTCTCCCCTGTTTCACACTGGGCCCTCCATGCTGTTTTTGCTCCCTTTCACCTGTCTCCCCTGTTTCACACTACGCCCTCCATGCTGTTTTTGCTCCCCTTCACCTGTCTCCCCTGTTTCACACTACGCCCTCCTTGCTGTTTTTGCTCCCTTTCACCTGTCTCCCCTGTTTCACACTACGCCCTCCATGCTGTTTTTGCTCCCTTTCACCTGTCTCCCCTGTTTCACACTGGGCCCTCCATGCTGTTTTTGCTCCCCCTTCACCTGTCTCCCCTGTTTCACACTACGCCCTCCTTGCTGTTTTTGCTCCCCTTCACCAGTCTCCCCTGTTTCACACTACACCCTCCATGCTGTTTTTGCCTTCACCTGTCTCCCCTGTTTCACACTACGCCCTCCATGCTGTTTTTGCTCCCCTTCACCTGTCTCCCCTGTTTCACACTACGCCCTCCATGCTGTTTTTGCTCCCCTTCACCTGTCTCCCCTGTTTCACACTACGCCCTCCATGCCGTTTTTGCTCCCCTTCACCTGTCTCCCCTGTTTCACACTGGGCCCTCCATGCTGTGTTTGTCTTTTTTTAAAAAAACTTATTTTTTTTAAGAAAAAAAATATAATTCTGGGCCCTGGCGGGGCTACAAAAAAAATATGCATTTGGGCCACATGTGGTCTGTGTTAGAGGTTGTTCCTTTTTGACTGCAGATTAAGAAGACACACAAACAGAAATCAAGTTGACAGTAGCCAGATACTTTATTTGAGAAAATAATAATTCATGTGGCAAAAAATGTAGCTATTTGAGTTTATACAACAGGTACTCTTCCTACTCAATGTCCTAATCTAAATTTACGGTCTCAGTGGACCTCCAGGGGTACCTGGGGCAGATTAACGAGATACTTCATTCAGATTGTATGTTTTTCTTTAGTAAACTGTAATGATCAAGAAATGTCAGAGGGTGATAGATTCTTGTCCATTTACATTGGGATAATTGATAAATATTTATAGAAAGACGACTACATGATAACAAGATGTAGCTAAATTGTACCAGAGAGGGCTTAACCAGACAATCACAAAATAAGAGCCATGATTTTCGTGCAGCAAAGATACCACCCAATCAGTGTCATAGCTCCGTTCCCTTCATCTCCACCCCCAGAGATTGTGTCACATCAGACCTGGTATATCACCAGCTCTACCCCAGAGATTGTAGGTTTCACTGTATGTCTGGGGTAGAGCTGGTGCTATACACAGCAGGTATGATGTGGCACAAATTTCAATAACTCTAGATATGGGTAATTAGCTGAACAGCTAGACCACAAACCATTGCTTTTCCATTAAGAGAAGTAATAAATGTAGTGCATTTTACAGTTTAAGAATTTGAATACCTAAAAAGCACTTTAATGAGATCATTCAGAACTTATACTATCCAATATTTTTGTTATAGCCCATCCAAATTACCCAGTCCCTGACTAGATTAGTAAATAAAGCTGCCTTGTATGCTACTGTAATCCTTTACATGGCATGTTTTATTAGAAATGGGGAGCTAAAGCAAAGCATTTCTGTTTATAACCTATTTTTTTTTGCTATCCATGTAAACCATATACTACCACCCACCTTGAGAGATAGAAGGTGACAGAATTCATTATAAGAGCTTTTGAAAAACTCAATCCTGGCCCCCTGTACAACAAATAGGAGTGTTTCTTTGGCTTTATTTCTCCAGGTCTCTGTGAATGTGCTTAGGCTGCTACCTGCCAAGTTCTCCTGAATGTGTTTTCTGTAGGCCACATCGGCAAGGTTGCCTGTAATGCTTGTATTCATCACGCTGCAGGTAATCGGATTTATCCTCTGCTGTGTGTGGGGCAGGTGTTACCTAGATTACACAGTTTACAGTAGCATTGTTATTTATCACTACCAGGTGGCCAGCATGTTTTATTGACAGCTACTTTTTCATTTGTCTTCTAAGATCTGCAACCATCTGTGTCATGATGCAAATCCATACACTCACATTAACTTATGTTGTCCTAAAAACAGAGTGTACAGATAGATCCTTTAATGTTGTGAAATAAGTCTCTACAGTGATCAAACTATGTGAATAATTGCTGTCCAGTTGGAGAATATTCCACTACTTTGCTCAATAAATTGTTTTGAGATGAATTTCTTTTGTATCATTTGGCAACTTTGTAGTTTGTTTGCTTTTTTTAAGCGACTGTAATCTGCAGTATTTATTCTTTTTATTAATATGTTCAATTATCAGAAATATTGTTTTCTTGCTGTGTATGTTGCTGCAGCACATCTTCCTTTCGCTACTATGATGGTCTGCATCCCTCATGGGCACTTTTTGTAATGATCTATGTTAAAGGGATCTGTATCTCTTGTGCTGTTAAGCAAAATACATATCATTTCTATAGCATTATTTTTGGACAATATTGATTTCTTAAAATTGAGACAAAGGTGTTGGGTTGAAGTAAAGGGACATCTGCTGTCAGTTGGAATGTATGGTTCATTTTAACTTGTAAATTTGTTATCTGCAGTTGCATTCAAGTCATGCAAATATATGAATGAGGGATTTCTTGTGTTGACTGTCTGTGTTACTGCAGGGTTAACCACTTCATGACTGATGGTTTCCTCCCCTTCAAAGTCAGGCCAATGTTAACACTGTGCAATGTGCCTGGTAATGTACACAGGGGAATCCCCACTTCCTTTATTTGTTTATTAGTGTAATAACTTTTTTATATACAGTATATGTTTTTGTTAAGTAGGTGAAATATCTGCATGATTTCCATGATTCCTATCCTAGTTACTTTTACATGATTGTAATAACAAATATGTATCTGAAATATGTTTAGGGTGTAGCAACATATCTATTATTTTTTTGCATTTATTTATTTATTTATTTATTTATTTCACCGTATGGTTTGCTGTCTTCACACAGAAGTACAACGACCCCTGTACCCAAATGTTTATGGTGAAAATAAGTGATGATAGTGCTGACGGTGGGAGGACAAATGTCAAGGGGTTGGTACCATTTGCGAAATTTGGGGGTGACCTTCATTCTAAGTGACATTTTCACATTCTGCATGTGGCCCTGTCACTCATGCAATATGTGTGAATCTTACATACAGTGATTGAGGTATTTCTATTGAGCTAGGGAAGGGGTTAGGGCGGCGGTTCCCAAAGTGTGTGCCGCGGTGCTGTCACTGGGGTGCCGCGGGCCAGCCAGAAAAAATAAAAATAAAACCTAAACTTACCAATCCGCGCGGCAACGGGACCCAGCAGCCTCCTCTCTCCCGCAGCTGTCACTGAATATCGACGTCAGTGACAGCTGCGGGAGAGAGGAGGCTGCTGTGTCCCGGCGCCGCACGGATTGGTAAGTTTGTTTTCTTTCTTTTTTTTATGGCTGGCGCGGGGCAGAGGAGGGGGACAGCCTGACAGAGGGCAGAGGGGGCAACATGAGAGGGGGCAGTGTGCCTGGATGCAGAGGGGTATTTTTGCATACAACTAAATAAGTATTTCTGTCGTGACCTAAATACTTATTACAATTTTTTGACCCAACTACCTCTAAAACAGGACTGCTCAGTAATTATTTTGGAGGGTGCCTTGAAAAAATTTGGAGACTCTAAGGGTGCCGCGAACTGCAAAAGTTTGGGAACCACTGGGTTAGGGAATTAATATGAAAAATCTTTTAGGATGAGGGGACAGACTGAAGTATCTCCCCTGCACACTAACACTATTAGCACTAATTATCTGGCTCTAAAAAAGAACTTGCTTTAATTGTGTGATTATCGGGGGAGATCCAATTTGGACCACGCCAACACCCAAAAAGGCTTCCCCACATCTTACGGAATGCCATTGATGTCACCAGATTCCTTAGCAACAACTTATTGAAGAAATGCTGGGTGGCTGGCACATTTTAAACACAGCAGGTACCAAATCAATTAGTTCCTGCCTTTTAGATGGAGCACAATTTGTGACTGTTAATTATTTACAGTTACCCTGGGACCTACACTTCAAACTCAAATGGACCTCTTTTTATTATTTTTATTAAGGGCGAATAAGCACTGGCATTTGATAAATGGAAGTTCAGGCGCCAGTGACACCACATGTCGAACGTCAACAATTTATGATCACTTGTACTTATGGGCAGGGAGGTCAATAAAGGACACTCCATGGACCTCAATAATTTTGACTTGTACTGAACACAAAAAAAGCAGCAGACGCCATCCAAAAAACTGCTCCACAATGCAAACACAACATCCCCAAGTACAAACATGAGTTGGTATGGTGACATTGGAAACAATGGGGATCAGTGTCAACCCAATTTACATGCTTAATACTAGCTTTAATAAAAGCTAGTAAACACTTCTGTTGCCAGTCGGTACAATGTTGTACTGTCTCTAGCAGAGCTGGAAGTAGTTTCCTCAATAACTGGAACCATTGTTGTGTGGTTATAAAGTATTGAGGAGAGTGTCTCTCTCCCATCTGGACAACAGTCACCTTTGGTGTAGGTAAAGCAGGATAAGAGGAGGGCACACTGATTGTACAGACACACCGTAGATGCGTGCAAAACATAGGTTCGCTTCTGAAGCAAAATAAATACCGCAGCGCACAGGAGTTCTCTGAATCCATGGGTATAATACTCTGTGCACATAGTCTCTGAATCCATGTATCATACTAGTAACTCCTGTGTGCTGATATATTTAGTTTGTTTCTATTGCTATTGTTCAGGGGGATACCAGGTACCCTTCAAGAGCGGCAGAGCGTTATTAGCACATTCAGCGCTTTAAGGACTATTGTATTTACATATTCTAGGTTTATTTCTACCTACATGATGTTGTGTGTAAACTATCAGCCTGAAGTAGTTTCTTTGTGGTTTTAACTACCCTTGTAGCAGTGATTGTTTTCCGTCGGTGTCTTAATTATGTCCACTCTGCTTGTAAGACTAAAGTGCTGCAGTTGAAATTAATTTAACCTTATTGCAGATGGAGAGTTCTGATAATGTTGTTAATAGTCAAGATAAAAAAATGAATTAGTTGAATGTAGTAGATTGCCATGAAACTGGCACAGATCCATAAAACCTCATAATTAATACAAAATCTTAACATTTTGTAGTGTGTATTCTATTTAATCACCTTCTCTTTAAATTGATCATCTAAAATGTTTGTATCACGTGGAGGAGATTTTTGGAAAATACTCCGATTGCATAGAGAGACCAATTCATTTGAGTTTGGGTGCACCCAGCATGCGGGATTCTTAAAGGGGGGGGGGGGGTTCCTATAATAAATAAATAAATATATGTATATATATATATATGTATGTATGTATGTATATATGTGTATATATATATATATGTATATATATATATATATATATATATATGTATATATATGTGTGTGTGTGTGTGTATATATATATATATATATATATATATATATGTGTATATATATATATATATATATATATGTGTATATATATATATATATGTATGTGTATATGTATATGTATATATATGTGTGTGTGTGTGTGTGTATATATATATATATATATATATATATATATATATATATATATACACACACACACACCAGGATGAAAAACCCTTGTGAGAAGCAGAGATATTTGAACATAATTACAGTATCAAATATTATTTATCTGCGATGGAGGTTCTCATAATGTCCTTGGAAAAGCACCACGTTACTTGGCCACTCTCCATGGCTTAAACTAATAACTTAATACCACCACATACACCAATTTTACCATCAAGGACCTCTTTCCGGGAAATCTCTATAAGATAACAGTGGTATCCGTGATCAGTAATACACTAAGTGCTGATGGTGTGATATATCTGCAAACCAGTAAGGACATTGCTGCTATTTACTTGACTATCTCTTATATAAAATGTCTAATGTGAGGTATGTGTCCTTAACATACTTCTTCATATGTATCATGTATTTAAGACTGTACAGAATACATACTGTACTATGGATATTTGTTTTGTGACATTTGTAAAAACAACGATTTTGCTCAAAAGTAATAAATCCACCTATAGTTACACAGGAGTGGAAGACATACACGGCTGAGGTGCACAAGAGAGACGTTTGACCGTATTTAAGTACCTGGGACAGTGGAACCTTTAGAGACCTGCA
Organism: Mixophyes fleayi; assembly: GCF_038048845.1. Lineage (NCBI taxonomy): Eukaryota > Metazoa > Chordata > Amphibia > Anura > Limnodynastidae > Mixophyes > Mixophyes fleayi. The sequence continues at coordinate 177,705,263 of NC_134403.1, forward strand.
GATGTGTATTGTGGCCGAGTGGCTTCAAGGATTAAACCCTTAATAATGAAATGGAGCTGCTGCGCATGCTGCCGCGCATGCGCAGCAGCTCCATTTCAGCGATGCTGAATTGTACAACAGCCGCGGCGCAGTCAAAGAAGCGTCCGCGGCAGTGCTGTATTGTGCTGTATTGTAGTACAATACAGCACCGCCGCGGACGCTTCTTTGACTGCGCCGCAGCTGCTGTACAGTACAGTGCTGTGTAGGGGCAATGGCAAGGAACCGTTCGTTCACGGAGGGGAGGGGTTTCTGGAGAACCAGAAACCCTCCCTGCGTGCGCCCCTGCTCACCACAATCTCAGCGGTGTTATTACAAAATCTAAGAAGTCTGCCAACATTTCTCAGCTTGTAGGTGTACGAATGATGACAGCCAGGTTCAGGTATTATCAGAAGCAGACGCAAGCCAGATACATCTATAGCAACATTTGCAATAAATCTATAAAAACTATATCTAGTATAGGTTTTTATAAATTTCCTCTACATCATTGTTCCCTCACCCACCACCAAGCTGTTATTGGACATAAGACAGACTTATTTCACTAATATTTTGCTTGGCTTTTTGTTTTGCATCATAACAGTTCAGAGCTATTCCCAGTCCTGTCTTCACTACCAGTGTGTACAAATAATCTTATTATCGGGAACTGTTTGTGGCCTGTCGCTGAAACAGGAAGTAACAATTAAGTCAGAGCTTATTGCTTTCTGATAGTTTATCTATAAGGTGCCACTGATTCTAGACCCTAGGTTGTAAGCAGTAACGGACAGCGTCCTCTCCTACTTATGTTTCATGTCTACCTTCTTTTCACAACCTTCTAGTCATGTTTTAAGCTTAGTCCATCGCCATGCTATTATTGCTAGCTCATGACTATCCATGAAGACATTATTATGCTTAATTGTATTATTGTCACTGTTAATATGTGTCATTATATTTTTGTACTCATGTTTGTTAAATCTGTCCTCAGGGCCGGTGCTAGGGTCCTCGGCGCCCTAGGCACAATGTCAAAAACCGGTATCCCCCCAGGCACAATGTCAAAATCCGCCCCCCCCCCCACGTCTTTCCTTACCTTGGCTCCATAAAGCTGGTCCTCTCTGCCGGGTCCCATCCCTCACTGACACTGTCGGGCCGTGATGATGATGATGTCACGCCCGACAATCAGTGAGTGGAGGGGAGGAGACAGAGCGCCCCATCAGCTGTTGGAGGGGAGGGTGGCGGTGGTGATCCATAGCCCCTCCCCCCTCCCTGTGGATCTATCTGAAGCTGTGATGGCCGCCGTGGAAGGTATGGTCAGCGGTCGCCGCACAGTTTTAAACTACAATAATAAATGCTTTTTAATTCTGTGGCGCCCATCAGAGCCCGGCGCCCTAGGCAACTGCCTAACCTTGCCTAATGGGAGCTTCGGGCCTGTCTGTCCTTTATAACCACCATGTCTTTATGAGTAAGATACTGACTTTATAAATTAATTGGTGTCTTTCTAACCTTCCCTGATATCCGCTCTAATGTCTGTTTCTACCATTTCCTACATGGCTACCAGTACACTAAGCATTCCTTTGAATAGGGACGCACAACTTGAAAGGAAAAGAATTATGATGTTTTATGGAAGCTATAGCTTTTACCTTGCCAGTCCAGATGAATGGACTTCGCCGTTCACAAATGTTTTTCATGCCTCAGACAACTTTAAAATAACTCATAAGAAAGCAATTGCTAAACATACGACAATATTAAGGACATAAATAAGTCAGTGCACCTTTATCAGGTTCAGTCTAGGATGCCACTACTAGGTAATTCTCTTATGCAGATACCATCGTGCTTGAGAGTCAGTGATATGTTTTCTGCATTGCATGTTTCTGAAATGTTTTCACAGTTTGTAAAACAAAAAGTCTACAACTGTGAGTCAGATGTGTGTGTTTTAAATGCTATGGGTTCATATTGTACTTTTATCCCATCACCAAATTAAAGATGACCTGTATCATGTCTGCAGTGATGCAGTGTTGCTTCTACCTTATTATTAAGGGGCAGTTGGAGTGTTTCATAGTATACAATGTGTGTCCTCTCTCTCTTGGTTTCTCAATATGTGCTCAACAATAAAGGTTCAAAACAGTCATGTACCAAATAATACATGGAAAACAGGCTTATCGGATTTAGTTTAGATCCTCATTGCCTCTTCTTTAATTTGGACATAGGTGATAACCTTGAACAGGAAAGAGCAAAGGTAAAAATCCAGATGTGTAGTATGTTAAATCAAATTATTTTATGAAGTAAAAGAAAAGTAATATGCATGCATAAACATGTAAAATAAAAAAATGCTTATCTGAATCCCTCCATGAATATAGATGTATATAATGGTAGCACACTGAACATGTCAGGCTGCAACCGCTGCCAATTTGCTTAGAAAAAAACAAGAGTGACCGCTACAGATAAATATATTCATTATGCATCTCTTGTGACTATGAAAAGGGCAATGTTGTGGGTGGTCTACCATTTGTCAAGTCCAAAAGCAGAATGGAACAATTAGCATTCACAAGTGTACATATTAGCACAACAATCAAGGTTCAGTTAGCAATTAATCTATCATGTCACAATGTGTACACAAAATAATATATACATTAAAAAGGTACATTTACCATGAAGAACTGTAAACAAAAACATCCTAAATGAAAGCAGAGATTGATTTATTGATTTCCATCAAATGTAGAACAAAACAAAAGTACAGATGGGAAATCAACAGTTGGATGCTGACACAAAATCAGATACAAGTCAAAATCCCTGTTCAGCCCTATAGGGGGCAGTGAATGTTTTTAAATCCAAAAATACTGAGTATACAGAATCTGAAACCTCCTTGTCTCAATTTACCAATATTTCAGTGACCTAGTATGTAGTTATTAACTGTATGTGGATGTTCAATAAGATGTTTAGGTACTGATAAGGGAGTCACAGCTTGTCTAATAGAAGATTTGTGCTGAGATGCAGTCTCAAGTCCTTTATGTTTCACTTACATAAAGTAATCAGCACAGCTATTGTATTTGATAAACAATATAAGATTTACAGGTATCATATCCCTGACAGAACAAAAATATACATGTAGGGCTAAAGATGATGATAATATATGTCTATCTTCAAGAACAGTTGAAGGTAATAGTGGCGTTTGTCTAAAAGATTCCCTAATCCTGAATATAACAAACAAAATAACAGCAGAAGGCAGCTCTTATCCCAAACATTTACCTACAATACTAGTTTAACAAATGTTGTAGATTATTTGCTCAGTTGAATTCTTCCCCCTGGACCCCGGTGGCTATATGATGGTGAATACCTGCATCGATCAGCTACAACATTAAAACCACCTGCCTAATATTGTGTAGGTCCCCATCGTGCCTCCAAAACATCTGACCCATTGAGGCATGGACTCTACAAGATTTCTGAACATGTCCTGTGGTATTTGGCGCTAAGGCGTTAGCAGCAGATCCTTCAAGTCCTGTAAGTTGCGAGGTGGGGCCTCTATGGCCTGACTTGTTCTTCCTGCACATCCCACAGAGATCTGGGTGATTAGGAGGCAACATCACCACCTTGTAAAGGAAAATGGGATTCCATTGCTCCATGGTCGAGTTCTGGTGCTCACGTGCCCATTGTAGGCGCTTTCGGCAGTGGACAGTGATCAGCATGGGCATTCTGACCGGTCTGCGTGAATGCAGCCCCATCCACAGCAAGCTGCAATGCACTGTGTGTTCTGACACCTTTCTATCATAGCCAACATTAACTTTTTCAGCAATTTGTGCTTCAGTGGTGTCACAAACACCCAGCCTGTCTCATATACAGCAATCTAAACAGCTGGCCGTGACTGGCGTCACCTTAGTCACTTAGCATAGAATACACATTTTCTGCCACCACAAAGGATTTACTATGGTGTCTTTATGTTCACCAAAACCTCTTATTAATGTTTCACACTTAAATCACATACACATGTAGTATGAGCCTCTCTGGGCTTTGTAAGTTCATGGAGAATGCGCTAGATTTAAATTCATTTTAATCCAAAAAATGTTTCCAAGGCTTAGTTGCAAAAAAGTTAATAAGACATACAATAAGTTGCACAAATGAGTTTCAGAAACAAAATGGGAAATAAAACCTGAGTTGCTACCTACTAGTTAAGACTGGCTTTTGTGAGGGAACACATTTGAGAAAAATGAGACATTTCAGTCTTGATAAACCCCCTCATGAAAATGCACACTGTAATGTCTAAAGCAGAAGATATTAAACCCTTCTTACATGCCTCTTTACCCCCCACCTTAGGAATTACATTTTCAAGTCAGTTTGATTCTCAAAATGACACAGAGCTTTCCGAAGTGAGTTATGGATGTTCTGAGATCTGAAATGTTCACAGGGCCTGAGTTCTCATCTCTGGGTGTCTGGTCAAGTCCACATCCTCTGCATACAATAAAACTCCTCAGATATGCTTATCTATCTCTGGGTCTGGCTAATTTCAAGGGATTATTGACACCTGCATAGGTTCAGACTTATGTCATTTAGCAAAGCACACGTTGAGATTACATTGCAAGGTTACAAACAATAGTACATAATCGTCACAAGTGAGTTTTCTGTTTTTCTTCTCTTCTGATTGGGCCAGACGAGCTAGCCTTCACTACCCCTGCGCATCAATGAGCCTTGGTGCCAAGTTCATTGGTTGTCAGTCCTTGGACCACTTTTGATAGTAACTACTGCATAACGGGAACACCCCACATGCCATTTTAGACATGCTCTGACCCCATCGTCAGCCATCACATTTTGACCCTTGTCAAGTTGCTTAGATCCTTAGGCGTGCCCATTTTTCTTGCTTCCAACACATCAACTTCAATAACTGACTGTTCACTTGCTACCTAATATATCTCACCCCTTGACAGGTGCCATTGTAAGGAGATAATCAATGTTATTCACTTCACTTGTCAGTGGTTGTAATGTTGTGGCTGATCGGTCTATATGCAGTAGAAGACAAACCAACTCTGTGCACAAGCATGTCTCCTAGGAATAGTAATCAGGAGTCTGGAGAATATCAGCAACTATGGCTCAAACTTTGTGTAATGATAATAACTTTGTACAGATAAACAAGATCACAGCCCAGGACTTGGCACACAGCAGGAACTGGAGTTTATTAGGAGCTGTAGTCAGGGTTAAGCTGGGTATACACTACAGAAATTTCGACCAACTTTTTATGCCGATCGATCTTACATGCGATCGATGGTCCGATCGCTCGGTCCATGGACTGCATACACACTAGCCTTGTTGAGGACGAGAAAGGGAAGAGCGGACATCCCTTTAGCGACTTTTTACAGCCATGTTGTCGTGAGCAATGACTGTAATTTCGTACTCACTGTTGTGGATTGGTCAGAAGTTTATACACACTACACAGCGGAAACGAGATTGGAACGAAAATATTAAACGGTACGACCAACCAAATGAGGCGATAATCGTCCATTTGGGCAGACTTTCGACCATCGTGTCACTGCACACACTGACCCGACTTTTGAACGAGCGGTCGTATGTCGGCTGTTTGAGCCGATCATTGGATGAAAACAGTGTAGTGTGTACCCAGCTAAGCACCTTAGCCGTATCTGTACCTGTAGTCAGGGTCACTGCCAAAGGTCTGATACAAAGTATAGCCAGATGATAATCTATAGCCATAGTCTGAGTCAAAGACAGAGGTACACAGTAGTAGCGAGCATTGGTTAACAGACACAGTTAGAGTTATTGCCCAAGATTCAATACTCATAGGCACTGGAGCATAATCGTGGTCAGGTACAAGGCACCTACATTTTTTTTGAGCCTTCTATGGTGCCAGAGCTGAAACTTTGGGGAGACTTTTTCCTCAGTGACTACTGTCCAGCAGAAGCAATTTTTCCTTTTCATTTAGACCATCAATTAATGTTTAGTATTTACAGGGAGCAAAGATGGTAGTGTCAAGTCAAAAGCCAGTTTTGAAGGTATAAATGGGCAGGACTCTGCGTCTCACACCATCGCTAGTCAGATCTAGAACTCAATAGAACTTCAGTAGTTTAAATTCTTTTAATCACACTATATATAAACATCATTTGCTAGAAAAATGTTTTCCATTTATCATAGCAACAATCCATGATTTTTGCAAGTGACTTCTTCAAAAGGCTAAAGGATTAAAGGAAATAATGAGGTCCCTTATCTTGAAAAACATTGCATTCCTTCAATGCAACATGTTATATCATAATCACATAAATTGACAGACTCCTTAGGATAACTCATCCACCAAATTCACAAAATATCTTGATCTATGTGAGTGCTGTAAAACAGATTGTCTTTTTTTTTCAAAATGTTTGCAGCTTTTAAACAATTAATTAAGGCTAAGTTAGCATGATATATTTTGCAGTCTCAGTAACTGTTATGGAACCATAATCGACTTGCTCCATTGTTTATCCATGCCAAAGTATTTATGCAAAAAATATTCCTTGAGCAGCAGACTTGGCCATTTTCATTTTCTTTCACTGTCTTTCTGAAACTGTTTAATTTCAAGTACCTGTAGTAGATGTCACTATAAAACTATTCAATGTAATTTAGTAGGATGCTTCAATGTAATCTGAAGTTAGTAATAGATATTGGGGAAACCTTTAGTACTCAATTAGCACGAGAGTGATTCACAGAGAGCTGCAGGCTAAAAATATTGTTCTTCAGTTTAAAAGTTGTGATATTGATTTTTCTAATTAGCAAACAATGGATAGTGTTAAGCTGGGTACACACTACAAACACTTTAGACCAATTTGTTATCAGTAACGATTTAATGAACAACTGAAGTCCCGATCAGTCTGCTGATTCAGGTGTACACACTACACAAGATTTACCATTGATCTGTGCTCTTCATCTGTGAGTGTTATGTCCAGCAGGTCTCTGCCTGGCCATGAAGTGTCAGGCTGATGCGTGAGGTTACAGCATGTCCCGCCCTCTCTCCTGCCCGTTACACAGCCACATTGTTCAATTCATTGTGTTAACCCCTGTGTTGCTAGCAAGGCGTGCTGGAGGTCCCTGTTACCGTCTGGTACAGTGGGTGCGCTCAGAAGGTATGAGAGTAGATCGTGACATGGGAGAGAGTTTTAACAGCCCTCAGTGTGGCAGGTAACAAGGGTTAAATGCTGTGTGTGTTTTTAAAACAATGTGATTTTTAGGGTTAAATGCGAGTGAACAGCAGGGTGGGGAGGGATGGAAAGCAGGCATTCAATCACTATGCAGGCTGACTTCCATGCATACACTGTTGCTGTCAAAGTTGTGATTTGAGCTGAGGGGATGCTGCAGGGGGATCGGAATGTGATTGGGACGAAAATATTAAACAGTATGACCAACAAAATTAAACGATGATCTGCACTTTGGGATGACTTTAGATCATTGTGTAAGTATACACACTCACAAGATACCTGGCCAACGAGTCGTTTATCGTCTGATTGGCCCAATAATCTGCTGAAAACAGTGCAGTGTGTACCCAGCTTTACACTCCATATGAACGCACTATGTACACTATTACTGAGCAGTTCCTTGGTTTGCCTTTTACAGTCAGAAAAAGACAGTTTTAAAAAATGCTTTTGCTAGTTCTGGAAATGGGGAGAGCCTTCTCAGACATATAGTTATGTATAGAGCTTGTTGCCACATTCATGAAGATTTGCCCATCTAGTTTATGTCAGTGTGACCTTTGCATCAGCGTAGACTGTGAGTTGATGTATGTCCTCTGCAGAATGTTAGGACCAGTGGTAGTCATTTTTTAGGCAACACTAATGCAAACACAAGTTAGAGAAACACAACAATTCCGATGAGTATAAAAGCGTCAAGAAGTAAATCTAGACTTACTAGATAATAGACAATCTCCACAGGCTGTATGGGTGGCACATGTAAATTTCAACCGCGTACAATCTCTCCACTAATAATGACTTCACTTCTAATGGACAGAGTGAGATTGACGTTTTTATGGTGGCAATGGTCGGGTCCGCCCCCTGTATAATGTAATCCATGCGTTGGGTCCGACCATTGTCGCTTTAAAACCGTCAGTCTTACTCTGTTCATTAGAAATTACGTCAATATTACTGGGGAGATTTTACACAGTCTAAATTTACATGTGTCGCCCATACAGCCTGTGGAGATTGTGGTATGTCTATTAGTTAGTAAATCTAGTTTTACTCCTTGTCGCTTTTATACACATCGTAATTGTTTTGTCGCTCTAACTTATGTCTGCATTAGTGTTGCCGAAAAAACCTACCCCACCCGTTAGGACCACAGGACTCCACTTCGTCTTTCATATACTGTGAATTTTATCATTGCTCCAATGATCTCTAGTCTTTCCTCACTATCTTGTGCTATTTAATTATTTTATTACTAATTGTTTTTGAAAGTAAAATACTCTGTAGCCATTTGTAAGACAATGAAGAAAGAGGACATTACTGGAAGCATATCCCTACGGGGCATGATTTACTAACATTTTCCATGTGCAGCATTTGAACAACCTCTTTTATATACGGTATATATTCTCTGAGGATTTTTATAAGAGTCTGGTTCATAACTAATACCTCTTCTATCTACATTGTTATAAATTATCTGTGCTCAGTGTTTAACAATTGTAGGGCATCAGTTATACAAAATCCATATTATTTAAATGTGACCTTTTCCGTGTGCAGGAGAGGGCTGGCAGAGAGGGCTGGCAAACTTTAGCCTGGGGGGCAAGCACACAGCACTGGCCCATAAGTAGTGGCCCATCCTTAAAGGTTGGATTTTGGTACAATATATATTTATCTATATAAAAAGAGTATATTTTAGTGTTGCTTAATCCATATATATATATTTATATATTATGCCCAGGCCCATAGCTGGATTAAGGTTCTGGGGGGCCTGGGCACTTTAGACAGGGTAACCCCCTATGATGTAACTGTGTGTACTACAGTTAGGTGCATGCAGCTCTGCCTTCACAAGTAGTACAGTGTAAAGCAGGACATACCTCCCAACTGTCCTAAGTGAGACAGTAACCCAAATTCGGGACTGTCCCACCAGAGGCAGGACAGTTGGCAAACTGTCCTGTTCTTTCCTACCTGTTTTTGTCACTTTCACCACTTGTGAATGCTGGTTTCTTAACTTATTTACTGCTTATCTGGATCCTAGAATGTTAGATGTCCTATTAGGAAAAAACAATGGGTACATAAAATTTAGAAAACTCCAAACAGTCCCGGTGTTAAATTAATAGCACCCACGTTTTATAATTAGGCCTCCCTCCAACCCTAGCCTTAAAATAATAATATTCTCATTTGCGAAATAATTCTTATTCTTTCCAGCCAACCCTAACATTAAATAGCAAACACATTTAATATATAAACCTATTTCTCTCCCTCCAAACAGCCTCACCAGTAAATCAAATTGCTCCACCACCACCCAACAAATAAAATAGCACCCATTAAATAACTAGCCCCCTCCTGCACTCCACCATTAAATAGCCTACCTCCCACACTAAATTAAGACCCTCCTTCCCTCACACATTATATAAACATGCTCCCCCTTCCCTCACACATTATATTGAAATGCTACACACACACACACACACACACTATATTGACATGCTACACACACAGTATTGACATGTCACACACTGTATGGACAGCACAAACACACTGTATGGGCAGCACACACACTATATTGACATCTTACACACACTACATTGCCAGCACACACACACACACACACACACTATATTGACAGCATCACACCACTTACCTTGTTCCGTCCATGCACGCTGATCTTCACACATGGAACGGCACCTGTCACTTGGTGCGCGTCCCATGTGAGTCATATGATAGGCCACACAAGGGGAGAGGGGGAGTGGTTGCGGATCGGCGGCCAATGATGGAAGGTGACTGGTCCCAGAGGAGGAGGCACCAGCCACAAAGTAATAGACTTGGGCCGGTCCCTGTACAGCCCAAAATAGCCTTTTTTGTGTCCGGCCGGGAGAGCAACTGCACAACATCCGCCCCCCCTAAATGACGTGTGGCTCAATATCATTATATCCGTTTGCATAAAGTATCAAGATCATTTATAATATATGTATATACTATAGAAAAAAAACCATTTGAATTGTGCACCTATATATTTGAAGTGGGGGGATTAATGTAACCACAGGCACTACCTTTAGTAATTATATGTTTTGCTCATTCAGCTCATCATTCAAAAGACCTGCTTTGCACTTGCCACTGCTTAGTTGGACATGGTAACAGTGATAGTTTAGCATAATATTTAAAGGACTGATTGTTAGAATTGGTCTTCCATGGATTTTTATAACTCGTACACCATTTAGTAATTTTTTTTTACATACCTTGTTTTGTCTTTCAGGTCTATAAAGGGGAATTTCAACTTCCGGATTTCCTGAAAGATGTGCCTCAGGTACTAATTATTGATCCTTGTGTTGTATTATGATTAGACACTGTTTATGTTGCCAGTCTCTAGTCAAAGGAAAAAGTTGGCATTTTTTTGTTAACATCCCCTATTTGTAATAACATGTTGTGAAAATCCGTGTGGTTAAATATTCTGCCTCATGGTTACAATTCCAGCTTAAAAAAAACCCAAAACATATGCTGTGTATTTCAGAAACCTTTATCAAGTTTGCAAACAAATGTGTCAGGGGTTGCAGACCCTCTTCTTTCTTTGAAGCTCTGGCTCATTTATTACAGCAAACGTTGTAGAGAAAACAGCTGTTGCATGGCCTCCAACCTGTGTCGGACTGGGACATGAAGGGCCCACCGGGGGATGTCATGGTAGGGGCCCACCAGAGGGGATGTGGCCAGCCACCTGAGTGTGACTTGGGGGGCATTGTCAGCCCACTGAGGGCATGGCCAGTGCCATATTGTAGCATATAATAATACAGTGTATGCAAAAAGTGCACAGTCTGGCCACACTGATGTGCCTTGTGTTTTTTGTAGTGGTGCAGAAATGAGATTTCATTTTGTGCAGTGAGATTAATGAGCTGAAGGGGTGGATTTTTAGGGGCATTCATTAACATGCAGAATTAGACTTAATTTCTGCTCTAGCTTAGAGATGGCTTTCTCTGAGCTCATTATATAGGTTTAACAAGACCCATTTTGTGTATCATTTGGCACTACGGCTGAGAAAGAAAATTAGACTAAACTGCTCAGTACTATATGTGACAAACAACACAAATATGTGTGTGTGTGTATATATATATATATATATATATATATATATATATATATATATATATATATATATATATATATATACCGTAAGTTAACCCGTGCATGATACTCATGCATTCTAGTCAAATCAAGCTACTTAAGGTGTTAAAAAAGTTCTTGTCATGCATTTGGGCCATAGCCCAGGCCTCAACCACCAACCACTCCCCACTGTCACCCCCGGCAACCACCAACCACTCCCCACTGTCACTTCTCCTTCAAGAAATATATATATTTTTAAAATCTTTATAAACACTTTTAACAATTAACAAATTAAATTAACAAATTAAAAACATCTTAGTATACCAAATTTCAGCCCTTTCTGAATTTTTTTTTACACACACACTAAGAATTTAGTAGGTCAGTGTATAACTCCGCCCAGCAGGTGGCGCTGCAGCTTGGTTTTATTTTTTACACACACACACACACACACACACACACAGACAGACTAACACACGCCACTAGACATTTATATTATAGATGTGTATGTGTATATATATTTTGGCAGAGCCAAAATGACACATTCGGCCGCGCCCCACCCCCTCCCGCCCTCTAGTCACACCCCTCTCCCGGACTACACTTGCCGAAAGTAGGCAAGTATGGTCTATTCTACACAGTGGTACCCTCTCCCTCATCAACACATAACGTGCACAGTGGACAGACATACCAACCATTTTACTATGCAATGTCAGTAAAAAAAACTGGATGACACTTTTAACATCAGTAAGAAAAAATAGAGGTACTTAAAAAACAGACCTATCTTTTGAATCTACAGTACTATAGAAATATCATAATCAACCTCCTTACTGATAATCCCTGTGCCCCTTCTACTTTCAGCATAATAATGTGCAAGTAACTTTTTTTTTTTATTTTTTTTAGGTAAGCAGTTTTTAAAAAATGGTCAATAAAAATAATTATTTCAATGGTTGCCAGCTTTGACATTTATGAATATTGGTACAAGGGGAGAAGGTTCTGTAACTGCACCGCATCCAAACTTCTGAATAGATGCTATAGATAGTATGAGAGAAAATGAACACAACCATAAAGGTATAATTGGGAGTTATAGAAATATTATAATATATTACAATAGTGGTTATTTTAAAAACATTCACATAGTTTACTAGCTTACCTGTGATGACGCCGCTCAGCGATGCAGGAGACATCCATCTGGGTGAAGCTGAACTAAGTCACGTGAGAGCCTCATTAAACCACGGAATTCACATTAAGGCCTATGGCCAATCTGCTCCAATTGTAAAGCGCTACGGAATTTGCTGGCGTTATATAAATAAATGTTGATGATGATGATGAAAGTGTTAAAAGTATCTGCCTTCCTGCAACTTAACCTGCTACTGGCCTTGGCTACAACCTCCGCTCTGCAGGCTAATCATAACCTCTCCTCAGCCTAAGTTTAACTTCACCTGTAAACTAACGCTAGCTTCTTCACTACAGCCTTACTCTAACCTACTCCTACCTCCTCATAGCCTAACTCTTATCTTTCCACTATAGCTTAAATCTAACCTACTTTTACCACCTCATAGTCTAACCCCAAACACCTCCTCACAGTTTATCCCTAACCTCCTCCTACCTCATCACAACCTAACTTTAACCTATTCCTACCTCCTCGTAGCCTAACCCGATGCTCTTACCTACTGAAAGTTCCCCCATGGGACCACTAATTTGCACCCCGACTTTAAATGAATCTGAGCCTAACTCTAACCTAGTCTAATCCAAGTGTGAGTTGTGGTTCTAAGGGCTGCAGAAGAAAATATATTCATAAAGCTCACTTGTTTTTATGGTTAATATGCCAAGTGCAATAATATATATATCTAACCGTGTGCTCCCCATACACCTGGGATAAAACAGGATCTGCACTGCGGTTTCCTCTTTGACCCTTATGTCCACGTCAGAGCTGGACTCCTGTCTTCCCTGAGTTTGGAAGTCGCTTTTCCCCTTACTTTTCTCCCATTTCATTATATTACTAACTTACCTGTGCCGGCGCCGCTCAGCTCCGTGATGCAGGAGACATCCGTCTGGGCGGAGCTGAAGTAAGTCACATGAGATCCTCTGCAGCACCCTCTCTATGACAGACAGCCTTCTTATTTACTGCTTGCTGCCAGGACATAGTCACTGGCGTCCGCCCCTTCAGGAAAAACTGGATGGGAGAAGTGTTACCATTTCCCCACCGCCCACCACAATCCCACGCGTTGCCGGGAGGAAATGTTTTTAAAAAAAGCACCAAAAGACAAAAATACGTGAGACTGGGTTCAGAGGGCCTCCTTAGGCCATCGGCCTACCTGGAAAATTCCCGGTAAGGCCTATGGTCAATCCACCCCTGAAATCAGGTGTACTATTATTGTGAGATTTTTCAATTTGCATGATCGATTATAGATAACAATACAGAGGTTCTTGTACTAGTGTTATTGAGTAACAGAGTTTATTTTTTAATTTTTTTTGTTTTCAGCTCCATTTTATTTAAAAAAACAACAAGTTTTAGTAGGGGAGAGAGAAACTATTAAGGGTTCAATTTTACCCATCAACGTATATTTTGTCTTACCTAAGTCCAATTATTGATACCTAAGCATTCATATATTTTAGGCTGTCTTGATATTTCACAATGAATTATTGTCCTGTATAGAGTGTCATGTGCATGCTCACTTTGTGAAGCAAATTCATTTAGGAAAGCTTTCAATTTCAATGATGAGGGGTAGGCTGCTTTAAGTGTGTTGTAAAAAGAATTGGTAGCATAGAGGACTATTCTCTGCATAGGTGAGTTTTCATTGACTGTTTACATTTTGAAAAATTTATAAAAGTTGTATGGTTGCAAGTCAGACAGTTCTAGAGCAGATGTAATAACTATAGACCAGACCTGTGGATATATGTAAGAAGATAACTACACGTTCTTGGTCAAGTATAATTTGCTGTTCGGAAAATAGTTAGGGATGATGTAGTATATGAGTTTTATCCTGAATGGTAGAGTGACCGCGATTGGCAAAGTAAGGGTGAGGTGAATAAGTCTGGCTGCAGCTTTCATAATAGATTGAAATGGGCACAGTCTGTGGTGGGGAAGGCCAGTTAACAGACAATAGCATTACTATGTGTAGCGTAATAAAACAGATCTCGCTGACATGCACTATTCTTATTACTGCTGGAAAACGGTGATTACAAAAACATATCACAGCAGCTCTTTTAAGTGTAACGTGCATATAACTGTCAGATGGAAATACTATTTCACATAAACCAGGGTAGCAGACGAAGCAGCAGCTGTAAAATGCTTTATTGTGAGATTGCTCTTGATATGTTTCTGTTTCTGATAAATGTATCAGTAGATGTTCTTGAAGATATTGCTGCTTACTGGAGCTTTTCCACAGTTATTAAAATATTAAGAGTCCATGTGGTTTTTTTGTGTTCTAGCCGAAGAAGACACGGGAAGAAAATTCCTGAGGCAAGATTATATCTGCATGGGCTATTGCAGTTAATTGGTTTGGGGGCAGTAATAAATGAAAATATGGGAAAACCATGTTACACGGCTATATTCTGACCCAACTGGCCTGACTTCTTGGGTTTCTGCATGTCTTTTTTTTTCTGTTTCCCTATTTTAAGAATAAGAGAAAATATAAAGCCGCTATCCTTCAAATTAGGATCATTCTATGCTCCATGTGTTAGAGTAACCCCTGTGTGCTCTGTCCTTCACCATCATATATCTAGGCACAGTTACTACTTGCTTCTCTAATGCTACTCTGTCTGCTGCACTGCTGAATGTGCTGCCAATTAGCAACCTGTGGATCAAGGCCATGGAATATGCACAGATGTTCATTTTGGGTTAGCTTAATTTATGCTGCATGTGGATCTGAGTGATATATTAATTAGCTCTGCTAAATGCACCAAAGAGAAACGCGCAATAGATTACACCAAGCACGCTTTCAGTAAGACTCTGGCATTTCCCCATTTTAATGCGGTTTGCTCTTGATCACTCATTAGCACTTTAACCACCATCTCTGGCAGCCAGCTATTTGTGAACACTTATCTGTAAAGACTCTTGTGGTCTGTATAAAATAGTTACAATGGTAGCTGTCTGGATGCAGAGTATCCTGTGTTCATGTCTGACTCAACTGCACTAACTCTACATCTGCTAATATGAGATAGGATTATGACTGTTCAATACCCAGCACAATGATTAAGAACATTGTTTTAAACCACAGTCTTTTTTTCAAAAGGAAACCGCTAAAATGTGTTTAGCTTCTTTTTTTTTTTTTTTTTTTTTTTTAACAGGCAGCCTTCAATTTTAATTGCATATAGCAACATTAAACCATATTACAACTAATCATTGCATTGCAGGCTTGCAGACATAAAGAGTGTGTGTCAGGCAGTCATGTACAAATGACACTGTAAAAACACTTCCAGGGAAAAGTGATACTTTTATTAACAATTATAAAGGTCTTGCTGAGGCTGTAAATGTAAATGATAAAATGTCCCTCATACTTGGAAGCCTGCCTGCATCTAATGTATATTTCTGTACGCGCCATCATTTTATTGGTTATTATCGGTCACCTCTTCCATTCTCTGAGATTAATGGGAATGGATTAAATTGTACACTATTACAACTAAATAAGGCATTACTGACTTTAAGCATTAGCCATGTGGATGTCCATCTTACTGCAATTTACCATAGAAACACATTTTAAAAATGATGCATTTCCTTTAAGAAAACTATCTTACTTTTTAAGGGCTAATCTTAACTGTGTTAAATATTTTATTTAGTATTTGCATGTTGCTCATTATAAATTAGAAAGCAGTTTGCAGCAGAAATGTTCACTTTATGAGATTTTGGGTCTGCCAATGCTTCCCTGATATTCTGTGATAATAATGCAATGCTAATGCAACAGGTGGCTATCAATATAAACCTTACAAACTCAACTGATTTTCAAAAAAAACCATCTTTTACATGAATATGTTGTTTTGCACACGATTGTTATTCACCTTTTTGGTGTAATGTTCATCAGACAGTCAATAGATAAAAAGCAAGACAAACTAAATGTGTTTTCAGTTCTATAAGGACCTGGAAGTACAGATACTTTTTAAGGTCTGTAGTGGTACTAACATTACTTATTCCTTATTTAAAGCAGTTGAACATAAATGATTTGGAGTACTTATGTCACCTTGCCCTGCTCCCTACACTTTAGAATAGCAGCAAAATTCCATTTAGCAGAAAACAGTAGACAAGGGTTTTTTCATTACTAAGAAAACAAACATATTCCTGTCATCCAAGTTTTTGTTTGGGACAATAGTGCTTTACTATTACACTTGTGGTTACAAGCTTGTGCTAATTGTTCTCTCTGCATGCTTCTTTTGTTACTTTTTCCAAAACACTTGCAAGTAACAAATCAGTGTTATCTTCTTATAATTTATGAACATTCTTTTTTCTTTTAACAGACTGAAGCAGTGGAATAGTAGACCCTCTTCCCAACCAAGGTAATAATTCCATCATAAATCTGTTGTGTAAGTTGTCATGACATTTTATAGGTTTTCACATACAATTAAGGGTATAATGCGGTCACTGTTATCAGCACTACTATACAAAGTAATAAGGAGGGAGCAGTGTGAGGACAGATATGCAGGTATTGTAGAGTTATCTTAGTACTACAACATAATCCAGCGCAATGAAGAGGACTTGCCAGATCATACTGAACATATGTATGTGTAAATGGTACATTTGGCACGCCTAGTGACAGACAATCAATAACATTGTAGATTAGGTTAACGTTGTTCCATCAGTAAGTAGTTTGTTTAAAATCTTTGTGTGACAGGATGGACCACCTATGCCACCCTGTCTGTCGCTGCTGGGAACCGGCTGGGCTTACTTTGCCACCGTTCCCTTTCGTTATCCCAAATGTGCCCTCTTGCGCAGTAGGGAGGGGCTTACAAATGCTGCCACCACTGGATTCCTTACCGGCATCCAGAACCGGGTTTCTTACGGGTATCTGACGCTGCTAGCGTATCTCGTTGCTGGTGTACCAGGGCTGGTATTCCTGACCTATTTCTATAGATCAGAGTTCCTGTGGATGGACCCCCCCTGGCCTATCACACTGACCAGGGCTGCAGGGTAGCAGGCAGAGCGGTGGTACTGGAAAAGCTGGGTCCAACCTCAGAAACAGCCGGAGAACGAATTAGAATTAGGGTCTAATCTGCAGGGCACAGGAATACAGCAATATTGAAGATGTTTTCAAGCAGGTCTTTGATGCAAGTGATGTTTCTTTGCTCTCTCACTGGTTGGAGGAAGTACCAGTGATCAGGTCAGCTGAAACAAAAAGAAAGGATAAAGACTATGCGCTCACCTCCTGATGGTTGCAGGAGCTGCAGACAGGACTATGGATCCCTCCCTAGTTTTATATTAGAACAGTAGAAAAGTTCCTGTCCGCTCACTGGCTTGATATTTCGGTACTAGTATATTGTGTCTAATGCAAGGTATTGTGATACCCAAACCACTAAAACAGGTCAATGCTAAATGGCATAAAAATTACAACATTTATTATATATCCCTATACACAATAAAACATAAACAGGGCTAAATAAAAGGCAATAAGGAAAGTATAAGTCAATGCATGAATGTGTCAATATAAAACTCTGCACATAGAATAATTCCTAGTCAGCATACAAGTGACCCAAATTTAATAATAATTTTGATAATTATAGTGCATAAACAATCATGGATATGAGTGGTCTGGCGATCAAGCAAAATGCTGGTTCAGGTTTATCAGTAAATGAATGTTCAGATAATGACATGGGTGGTCGCGTTTTGATAGAAGTAACAACAATGACCTTGGCTGCAGAGATGTATTATCGCAGTAGAAGAGCCTATTGGTGAAATGTTACAGTTCGTGAGTCCATAATGTAATCCCACGTCAATGTGGGGCCAATACTTGCGTTTACTGTGGGGCGATGATGGTGAGGTTTTCCGGTCCCAGGTGTCTTAATCTGGATTGCAGCGAACAAACTTTAGTGTACAGATGAAGAGAGGAGTAGCGGGTGATCAATCCCGCTACTGTGGAGATAGAGATTGCGGTCCACGAACAGCGTGCAACGCACTTCCGGTTCTGACTTCCGGGTCTGGTGTCACATCCGGTAGATACTATTGGCCAATAGATTAGTGTAGGGCGGAGATTCAACGCGTTTCGTCAGATAGACTTTCTCAAGGGATAGACTATTTGACGAAACGCATTATTAGTAAATTTGGGTCACTTGTATGCTGACTAGGAATTATTCTATGTGCAGAGTTTTATATTGACATATTCATGCATTGACTTATACTTATACTAGTACCGAAATATCAAGCCAGTGAGCGCACAGGAACTTTTCTAGTGTTCTGAAACAAGAACAACTTTTCAATACAAGCCAGTGCCAGTCTGGACATAGGCTATTTTTAGAACCAGGAAGCAATGTGTTTACACAAACATGGATTTACATGCATTGCAAAAGCCCACAACATTTACACTTATCTATGAAACTTTAGAGACGCTGGGATGTCCTGAACACTCTGACGAAAGGCCACACAGTAACGACCCCCTGCTGGGCCTTTGGCCCAAGCAGGCATTTGACACTTCATCACAAAACTTAGTTAGCATTTCCTGCTATCATACTTCCTCCCCATATGCCTAATTGGAGATTTCCACTAGCAACCTTACAAACCCCAAACAATGACACTTCCATACAAAACACATCCCAATACACAAAAGACCTCCATCCACAAAGGCTCATTGTATCAGATATATACATCAGAAATAAGTCATTTCCTTTAGAAAGGATAAAACAGAAAAAATAATTTTCTACCCTGGTCTCAGAAATAACGATTTCCTATCTCAAAATATACACATTATGAAAAATAAGTGCATGTGCAATTATATAAATAAGCGGCCTGCGCTATTTACTTTAAATACATGTATACCAGAAGGAATTTATCAGTGATCCAGTCACACTTTGTTTTACTGCATAGTGCTGTATATATTTATTAAGTTTTAAGACCAGCACAAGCCTTAAGAGATAACGGGCAGTGTGGGGTGCTGTTTATCATATTTGCTTGAGGGCCCGAGGGCTGTGAGCAGAATCCGGGTTAAAATTACCATATTAACAGTAATGATGCGCCAGCCACGTTTTGACGGTAACGCGACCAATTGATTTCCTCCCTAAGGGGCTCATACCAACGCAGTCTGTGAAGTATTACTACGGTAAAAGTGCGCAGTTAGTACGGTAATTTAACTGCTAATTTTTGCTCGCAGCTCTCGGGACCATGAGCAAAAATCTGGGTTAAAATTACAGTATTAACGGTAATACAATTATCGCTGCGTTATTCATACACTAACTTGGCCGAATTGAATTGACCCCTAAGTGTACTGTGTGATGCTTCATTTTATCTGCCCTGTGCAATTTCTTAATCCTATTAATTTCCACGTGTTTATCAAGACCTGAGTCTGGTCTCACAGTTTCAGTATTATGTTCTGTGATACCACCCATAATGTACCCCATACTGGACGACATCCATGTCACGTTTGCTAGTTATTCCCATGATCAGTCATCAAATGGAAAGAACGATGCAATAAAAGCAACTGCAGTGCAAATAATATAATTTCCTTATTTACAGCAAATACATGAAAATAAATGTTCTATCTGACCTATAAACTAGTGCTTGTGTGCTTACAATTTAAGTAAATAAACCACTACATCTTTTTCAGTAAATTATTACCATATAACAGATGTGCAACAGAGTCTCAGGTTATAGGAATGCAGACAAAACAATGAACATCATCTCTCCCTCTTTCTCCCAGCTAAATGATAGTTGTATGTTCGTGACATGTTACATACTCCCACATTCCATCTACACAGCTAATCCAACACATTTCCAGATTATGCAAAGGGACAAGTAGTTTCTCCATACGAAAGGAATAGCCTGCCCCTGTAGTAGCTGCTAAAGCTTTCAGTCACTAACCTCTGCCTAATAACCTTTTACTGCATAAGATGGTTTGCCACTTAAGGAGGCAAACATGTCCTGTAATGGAGGTCTACACTTTTGAACCTGACATGAAACAAATAGTTCACATGAAGTACAAATTGAAATTAATTTACAGAAATAGTAAATAAAATTAAAACAAGGGATAGGATACAATAAAGATGTGATGTGTGCTTTAATTGTCTTTTGATTTTTGTTTTCTTTTTCCATCTATTACCTGTTAGATATTGTCAATACGCTAAATTTTTGACCATACTCTTGCTCTCAGTACTGTTAGTCTTTGTCCATACGAGCCCCTGTTTAATGGTTTTAACAGAACCCAGAAATTTTACTTTATTATGTAATTATCGGCAAGCACAAGTATAACCCACATCAGCCAATCAGATGTTTGTTTTCATTTTCTAAATCATGCTAGAAAAATCACAACTTGAATGTGATTGGTTGCTATTGGTTACAGCATGTTTGTGCACATTTTACAATGTTATCAAATAAGCCCAATATATAACTATTTAGCTTTACTGCATGCAATGTTATAGATCTATTTATCTAGTTTGACAATCCTTTTTACCAACTGTTTATTTACATTATATTTTATTCTCCACATAGGTGTTGTCCTTTCTGACTATGGAATGGACCTGTGATGATGATTTCCACACTGCTAACAGACTGTGATGTGTATCTGTTGGCTGCATCCTGAGCTCTCTCCATGTCTGTACTGGTAGCACTTGTCTCCACATGGGCACACGTTCACCTCTAGGAGTAAAGGCACTTTTTATGGCAGGAGGCATCTACCTTCTAGCAGTGGTGTTGTACTGTATTTACCAGCTGTATTTGTTTTTAAGTAAAAGACCAATGAAAAAAAGAAAGCAAACTGTTGAAATTTCTCTACATCCTGAATATTCTTATCACTGTGTGGCCTCTCAACATTGCAATGCTGTGACATCATGTTTTTGTTTTTTGTTTTTTTAGGGTGAGGTGGGGTGGTTAAGCGATATAGGTTGCATTACATTTCAGCATAGTATATATTAAATGTATATACCCTGCTTAGACACATACAATAGTTTTTCACCAGCAGTCTAGTTATGTGTATGACATGCAGTGGTAAAATTTGCTCTCCTGCAACAATATAAGCTCACACACAACATATATTATATATGTTCATACACTTAGTAGATTTTAAATTGTGGGCGCGTGTTGATACCGATTTCATTACAAGCACCAAAACGAAACATTAGTGTTTTGGCAACCTAGAGTTCTAATGTATAAATGACACTATACATTAATGTCAATACTGATTTGAGGGGAAAAAAAGATTTCTTTAGATTACTCTGTACCACAGTGTTCATGTCTTGTATGAATATATTGTACTCTGACTCACAGCATCACACTATATTCAGTGTGCAATATATTCTGAAATCTAGATGGCACCCCCTTCACTGTATGTCAGGGGTGGGCAAACCAGTCCTCAAGGGCCAACAACAGTTCATGTTTTTAGGATTTCTGTCTGTAGAAACAGCTGGGATAATTACTGACCCAGCCAAATAGATTAACTCAGCTGTGCATGATTAAAGAAATCCTAAAAACATGAACTGTTGATGGCCCTTGAGGACAGGTTTGCCCACCCCTGCTGTATGTGTCATTGCCTAATCACGTAGTAGTTCCATTACTCTGTTCAACGTTAAACAAAGCACTATGGTTATTTAAGTGAACTGACACCTATATCTATTCACAAGAGAGACCCTAAACATTCCTGCCACTGCTGTGCGGTGTTCTCTAGCAACGTCAAGGGCATTTTAATACTATCTGTCACTTAATTTGGACAAGTTTTAAATATTTAATAAAGAACTCAAGGTATAGTAAGGACAGATGTCTGGAGTGGTTGATAGAACCTCATAAAATTGCCAGACTCAACCATTATAGTTCATTGTGTAGAAATTAATAAAACTGCTTTCTTTTTAATTATTTAAAGAAAACTTCCAAAGAAGTTGGGTTTGGGGTTTGAGAAAACATGTACATTTACAATTTTATTGACCTTTTTGTATTTTATTTTTCAAAATAAAAAGCTTTAAATGTGAATGTTTGCTGAGGATATTTTAAGTGTATTTCTTTACTAAACCTAGGGCAGTATGTACCTTGGAAGCTTACCAGTGTATTTGAGCAATGTTTTGACATTGTGTTTCATCCAATTAATCCAGATATATAGGAGACCAGGATAACTAACAGGATAATATTTGAGTTATGAAACACTGCACATAAATGGATTGGTTTCTAATACTGACATAGAGGGGCAGAATCAATTCTTAAAAAAAATCGCAGTGTAGGGTCCCTGAAGGTGGCACTATTTTTTTTATTTTTTTTTTAGTGAAAGTAACGCTCACTTTTGCTCATGCCCCATAGAGGTGCAAGCAAAAGTAAGCATTACTTATTACCGTATAACTGGTAATAAAGCGCGGCTTCAATGTTCTCAGGAACACCGTGTCCAGTTGAATCTGCCCCACAATACAGCACTGAACTGTCTTTAGTTGGATAATTAATGATGTCCTCCCAAATTTCTTTCAGTGCTTATATACAGTACAATCACAGTAGTTTACAGATAGAGAGTTTGGGAGTCGAATCTCGCACTTTTACAAGCAAAATGTGCCAGTAGTTTGTAGATTTTTAAACCAATAATTAAACACATACATTTGTTACATTTATTATCTGGTACAGCCATATAACTATTTTTAAAGTCACCTGTTTTATGCCTGTGTGAAGTTAGCCAACTTCTGGGCTGGTGCGGATAGTCATCATTATTATTAACCCTTTTACTACAACTTATGTATCCCTTACATCTGCACATCACGACTTCTGGATCTAGACAATCCCATACTATAGTCCACTTGACGCCTCCAGTTCTGGGTTCAGTGAAAAAGGAAGTCTGACTGCGAATTACTGTTAATGTTTAGGAACACTCTAGCTTCTAGCTCCAAGGTGAGTGTGGCTTACTTTCTGGGTGTGAAGATGTGCTCATGACAACCATCATGAACAGCCTCCTGGTTGTCTGATCATTAAATGATATCAGAGGGCAACAAAAATATCACATAGATATAAACTCTCAAAACAAGCTTTGTGGCAAGGGTGGAACAGGGTCCAAACGACAGAGAAATGTACCTGATGGTGGGTTCAGAATTAGTACCTGGCATGATATGTCTATATATGGTCAGTGATCTTGGAAACAATTAAATATGTCCATAGCTGAATAATTCCCTCTGGTTTTTCCCTCACAATAGCTCTTTCCTATGTGGAAGGGAATTAAGGGAATAACAGTTGGAGAGATGGTAGGTTACTTTTCATCCATAGTGGATCTGTATGGGGATAAAGGAAGGGCCCTGGCAACTGTAGTGCCTAATAAATATCCTCTTGGTATGAAGATATTAAAATGTACAAGCGATTTATGTAAAAATGTTTTTAACCTTATCAGTGCTTAGTATGGTCCTGAACATACGTGGGACTCGTCGTTGAAATTGGCAAGGACGAGTCCCACTCATTCTTAGCGAACACAGGGTTTAAAGTAGTAAATATACTTATCCGATTTTAAGTAGTGATATGCTCCATGTGTACAGGTCAATCTCCAGAATCCACAGTTTGGTGAGGGTGGAACCTCTTCAATTTCCAAGTATTGGAGAGTTGCTAAGTGGCTCTTTTAGCTTGGGGCATCTCAAAGATGTTGGATTATATAGATTAAGCATAGAGGCTGTTCTCTTTTATGAACCAAATTAAATGGGTAATCCCATCTATAGAACATCTGATGGCCTTGCAGGGCAGTTAGTACCTATTACATGGGTTAACACTGATGTAGAGTAGACCAATTCAGGAAATAGTTGAAACTCAACACCATAATATTTCAGGCCTTCCAAATTAGTCAAGTCACATGACTCAAAGTTTGGCCTTTTGATCTCAGGACTCTGTGATTTTTGTCTCTGTGTATTGTCAGTTCTATTAAAGTATTTTCATCGTTTTCCAATAAGCATTGTCTATGCGATTTGTGTGGTTCCAAAGCACAAGCAATTTATTTACCAAAGTATAACAGTTCAATAAATAAATACAGTACAGCCTATACATACGCTGCGCAATGCTGGGTCCACCATACAGTCATAAACCTGAAGTCTGTGGTCAATGTGACTGCCTGCTGGTCCCAGAGTCCCTGTTATATACACTCCGTGATACAGTGAAAACAATATAGATGATTTGGCATGTTTCCATAGGTTCAGGCTTCAGGAGGGTCCAGTGTAAAGTAGTCCATAGGTCAGTTCACATGACACCCTCCAAGCTCTCCAGAGGATGAATACTAATTTTCCCACCAAGGACTAGTTTAAACTAGTCTATTAGCATTACACAGACAATATCAATCTAACCATTTAGTCACTATCATCCATAATAAGCATACGGAATGTGCAATCCTTTCGGTGTATGAACCGGACATCTGCGGATAAATAGGGGATTAGAATGATGCCAAACATGACATGTTTTCTGTGACCTGAACTTTAAATATCACTAAAGTGCATATAACATTACAATAGTTAACTATAAACTAAATAACATTTGCTCATAAACAACTGTGGATTGGAACTTATTATAAATATGAATTATATACAAGTGAATGTGTAAGTGCGATGCGTGCGTTATTTATCGTGCGATTGCGCCATGACACGTGGCGTACTGATCGCAATCACACGGTGAAACAATATTACCCAATATACTTTCTTTCATCCAATTATACAACTTTGACAGCTCCATCCTCTGATAGTACACAAAACTATCACCTGAAAGATTTTATTGCAGGATCTCGGTAGTACGTTTCATTGTTCTGTAATGTATATCCCCCTTTGTGTATGACCGCACTGTCTGTAGATCTCAGACAGGTTACCATAAAAGAGTCATAATCCTAGAAACAATTTTCTTTCAATATGGAACATATACCTCTGGAGCTTGGAGATAACCTTTTGTATGCCCTTCAAGGGTGTGATAGAACATGTATCAACAATATAAAATATCCTACAACAGTTCTTCATGCCTAACATGTTCATCTGTCCAAAGCATGTCTTTTAGCTCAGACAACATTTAAACACTGCATGTTCACCAATAACATCCTATGTCTATCAACAATGTCATTTACGATCTCCTTCAATCTGAGTTAGTATATATACTCTAATAACAGTTCTTGTCATCAACACTTGTGGGGCGGGCTATTGTTCATTCTTCCCAGTCTCCCAATACTCAAGTTTCTTTGTACGTGAAACAGTGATCGGCCTGCCAAATATTGGGAGACTCCAAACTAAGTAATCTAGCAGTCTTACCTTTCCCCTAGTGACCTCCCACCCCATAATTCGGGTACCTCAGGAATATTTAGTGGAAAGAGAACTAGTCCTACTCTATATAATCTCTGAGGCACGTGAGAACACACCCAGCGGTCAGTTTGGTCTACAACCTTACCCACCCAAGAATGATAATCATTCTCATGGATGCCTGCTCAAGTCCTAATATTACTGGACTGGCATCGCTAGATGTACCTCTCTTCAACTATGGGGTCAAAGTACTTACAGACGTAATACTCCTTAGATAATAGCCCCTCGCACTTTCTCCAAGCTCCAAGGTTTCCAAATTTTCCTTTACCCCTGAATTGAATAGAGTAATTGGCTGGACCGATTGTGCTAACACCTTCTCCTTCATCCCCAGCTCCTCAATATCACTACCTGAACCAGCCTCTGTCACTTGTTCACAATTGAAAGAATTGACTGTCCTGAAAAGAGAATGAGATAAGAGAAATACAGAACAGGAAAAACAGGAAAAACTACTACTTCATGGTGGACAACTGTCTTTGCAAAGTCCTAGGCTCAGGTGTTATTAACTGAAATCGGGGTCTCCCAGAACAGATTTACGAGTGTAATTGGAACCTTCTCCGGGTGTTGACTCCTCTGCAGTGGATGGAATGGGTACCGGTGTCTCTGCTTCCCCTAAGGTCATGATGCTGGTCGTCAACACTTGGTACCTGTCTATCAAACAACCTGAGCGTAGGAAATTCAAGTTACACAACTTACTCTCCCAGTCCAACATCGTAACAATGAGTGTAACTCCTCAGGAGACAGTGTTTCGAATGGTCTTGGTTGCTGTCTCACTATTTGCTTTACCTCTCATGGTCTAGAACAATCTCTCCGTTACAAACTCATCACAAGAAAAAGTCAAAAACATTTCAAAAGATGACAGGTTGAGAGGCAGTTTAGGAGTGATTTTGATAGTGGGGAAGACTAGTGGCCGAAGCTACCAGCCACTCCAATCAAGTTTCAACCCTCATTCCATTCAATTCGTTCTAGCTAGTACCGTTACTTTATTTTCCCTCTGGTTTGTGAAAAACATAGATTTGTCGGCTGTCCCGTAAAACCCTGCTGTCTATTTGACAGCTATGTCCGCCCTGTTGTGAAAGTCATGTACAGTCGTGTGTAAGTGTAAACTTAACTAACAGCTACTTCAGTTGGTAACTGTGTCACTGTCACATGTCCTCCATGTAATGTGAGTTCTACTTATGTACTGCCATTGCTATAAAAAGTTCTTCAGTCGCCTCAAGGTCGCCCCCTATACTAAAAATATACTGAAGACCAATGTATATCAATTGATTTTCCCTCTGCCAACTCACATGCCATTTTCAATCCTACACGTTCAGCTACTTGGCTAAGTGATGAGGGCAAAGGGGTCCATTTTATATCATACTTTCGTCAATTATACCAATATCCAGCACATGTCTAACAGTGGAAACTATAACAACATGAAAATTTTAAATTTTCTAGGGTTTCAATTAGGTCAGATCTTGTGGCAAAAATCCTACTCCAGATATGCACAGAGATGCATATCTGTATGTCAAACCTCCAGCAGTCTCTTGTCTCCTACCACCCTTTGTGCATATATATATATAAAGGCACACCTTACACAGGAGACAAAAAGGCAGATATGCAATCTATAAAACATGAATCATATTTCCACAACAAATAAAATCCCTGTGCTTAAGCTCAGCAGCTTCTATACACATAAAAACAAACCACTAGCTATTTCTGTGACTAGGTCAATGTAGTGTGTGTACCCCTGACTCTGTCTGATGTCACAAATGTCTTAGCCCCATGAATGAGACTATGTCTACGTGTTTTTGTATCTCTTTACAAAAAAAGAGTGAGATACTGACAGAGATGTAAAGACTGAGAAATAGGAAAGTAACAAATACTAAAAAAAAAAAAGAGATTAGCAAACAATCCGAGAACAGAGAAGCAAAGTATGAGATTTTACAGCAAAAGGACAGCTGGATTGGACACTATGGGAAAATGGTCCTACTTTTCCACTAATCCCCTTAGCTATTCACTAAACTATGACCCCTCCCCATTCTCAAGTTTAACTGGGAGTTACGTCACCCATCCAATGCAGTGTCGTCCATCGTTAGCTCATATGGAACTCGGTATCACAATATCTATATACCTTTCTGGCTATAATAGAGAAGTGCAAAATTAACTCTTTGTGACGCATACTTTGTATCTTCCGTGTGTGGGTAGCACGGTGACTAAGTGGTTAGCACTTCTGCCTTACAGCACTGGGGTCATGAGTTCAATTTTGACCATGGCCTTATCTGTGAAGAGTTTGTATGTTCTCCCCGTGTTTGCGTGGGTTTCCTCCAGGTGCTCCGGTTTCCTGCCACACTCCAAAAACATACTGGTAAGTTAATTGGCTGCTAACAATTTGACCCTAGTCTGTGTGTGTGTGTTAGGGCATTTAGACTGTAAGCCCCAATGTGGCAGGGATTGATGTGAGTGAGTTCTCTGTATAGTGCTGCGGAATCAGTGGCGCTATATAAATAAATGGTGATTATGATGATGATGTGTCTGGAATACACAAAACAACATTAGAGCAGGGTACACATTTCATTTTGAATAATGAATCTCAGCCAAATAAATTATCATGAGCCACTGCAACTAAAAGAAAGTGTTACAATGATCACTGTTAATTTGTTTTTCAAGAGACAATTTTTTTTTGTACTCCTCTATCAATCCCCTTAATTACTAAGGATATTTTTCTTTGTTTGTCCTTATCTACAGAAAAGGAGGAACAAGATAGTTATTTTCAACTAACAAAAACAAACCAACATTTTCGATCCTTACCATCGACCAGCGACAGGAGAGTAAACACAAAAAAACATAATACAAACAGCAAACAGATCATATCCATTTAGGTTAATTTCTTTCTAACCCTGCACAATGATACTTACCACAGATTAATATTCACCCTTAGGTGGTCTGAATCTTCTTGCTTTCGCCCTAGTTGTTTCTTTATAATCCTTCCTCAAGTGTCCTTTCTTAAGGTAGTTAAAACACTTCAAAGACTTCTGTTTCTTTCGTCCCTTATAGTGGGTTTTATAAGTCTGAGGTTGTGAATGTAATCTTTCTAAAGCCTGGATACTCACCATTAGCCTGCGCCTTTTCCCTTTTATATACGTTTTTATCATGTTCCAGGGCAGATTCTCTAATAGTATCTACTGTGAGGCCTCTCCAATTAGGCAAAGAGGTTTGTACCCTGGTCTTTAGATCCTCCCCGAGACCATCCATTAGTACTGTAACAGCTACTTCCCTGTGTTGCACATTTTCTTTTATATCTGGTATCCCTGTGTACTTAGTCATTGCTGACAGAGCTATAGCAAAATAGTCAGCTACAATCTCACTATCTTTTTGTTTGATAGTGAGAAATTTGCTCCAGTTCACTAACACAGGGAAATATATGGCCAACTGTGAGATTATACGTTAAATATTTTCCTGATTATCATCCTCTGTTAAGGATCTATCCTCCTCCAATATACAATCCTTAATGAACTTTTGTATATCAGTATCAAAGGGAAGACAGGCCCGCAACATCACTCGCCAATCTTTATTAGTTGGCTCATGTGCATTACCTAAATGTCTAATAAATTTATGACACTTGGCCAAATCTTTTCTAGGATCAGGGAAATCAGACATAATTGAAAACAGTTCAAACCTAGTCCATGGACAATGCACTACTACATATTTTATTGGAACTACACCATCTTTGTCCGCCTTCCCATTGGGAACTGCTATTGTGCTGACAGGATGTAAACCTACCAAATCACTACATTCTGGACTACTTGCTGGAATTACTGTTGTAGAACAATGAATGTTCCCCCTTCTATTAATTTCTTTATTATTCTCACCAATTTCAGTCGCTGTCCCTGCTGGTGGGACCGTTCCTTTTCCTTGTCAGTGTGATGCCTCTTGCATGTTACTGGCATGGGCAAGGGCTGAAATGACGGTGGGTTCATTTTCTTCTTCTGAAATATTACCTTTAACATGACTTAATACATCATAAAAATTACTAGTTACATTTATAACATTTTTGGTATCGGTTGTATTTACCACTCCAACCGCATTTGGCGGCGGGGGCTCGCTTGCGCTCAGTTTTCCAAGTTTTGCAACGCTTACTTCCGTTGCGTGCGCACTTTGCGCCAGGCCTACTTCCGCTGTGCATGCGCTGCCTTGCCATGTGTTCCCTTCCCGTTGTCACAATTTTAAACAGTCATCATATTGAACTTTCGTTTTTGTTGACTTAATCGATATTGATCAGAATATCAGCGGTTGCAGCGGTTGCACAATCAACCATGCGGTCCAATCGCACCGCTTAAAGATACTACCTATTAATAAGCTTTGCGATAACCATTGGGAATGCAACGAAAACCTGTTGTTTTCACTTCGAGTATACCTGCCATAAATACTCTGTGGTGTCTATTTATCCCATGTTCTCTGTTAGAACAAAACGCCACACAAATGTTTCTTTACAGACTGTTCTCGTTTCAAACAGAACTTTTGTCTCTCTGGTCATCTGTTTTTACCCCGTTTCGACAAACTGCACCTGAGTTCCCCTGTATTATTTAAACAGAAATTCACCTTTTCACTTTACAATCACACAATTCACATACACCTTTGTTTTCTGCGCAGAAAATTAATTTGCCAAACAATAGTAATATCTTTAACAAGTGATTATACTATACATATATCACAGACTATTAAAACGACTGTTTAAACACGTGGCAACAACAACGGAGGTACACATGCGCAATGCAGAAAGTACACATACGCCATGCAATGCAATACATTTAAAACGCAAAACGACAATAAAAAGAAACAAATTCTCTTTCTTGTCCCAAGATTCAAGTTAGCGCTCCTTAGATTATGCAAAAACGGACATTCGGTTTCACAACACAGAATGATAAACAGGTTTTGAACACATTGCATTCTTACCCGTATATGATGCGTCATTCCACCCTTTGTTGAGGAACCGAAATCCGTAGGCTCTGCGTATCATTTGGTAGCATAACCTCCAGCTGTGAGCCTCCAAATTATTAAAGTATTTTCATTGTTTTCCAATAAGCATTGTCTATGCGGTTTGTGTGGTTCCAAAGCACAAGCAATTTATTTAGCAAACGCAAAAGTATAACAGTTCAATAAATAAATACAGTACAGCCTATACATACGCTGCGCAATGCTGGGTCCAGCATACCGTCATCAATCCTGAAGTCTGTGGTCAATGTGACTACCTGCTGGTCCCAGAGCTCCTGTTATATACACTCAGTGATACAGTGAAAACAATATAGATGATTTGGCATGTTTCCATAGGTTCAGGCTTTAGGAGGGTCCAGTGTAAGGCAGTCCATAGATTAGTTCAAACCCTCCAAGGGTGGGGTTCAGCTCTTCAGAGGATGAATACTAATTTTTCTACCAAGGACTAGTTTAAACTGGTCTATCAGCATTACACAGATAATATCATTCTAACCATTTATCCCCTATCATCCATAACTAGCATACGGAATGTGTGATCCTTTTGGCGAATGAACCGGACGTCTGCGGATAAATAGTGGTTTAGAATGATACCAAACATGACATGCTTCCTGTGACCTGAACTTTAAATATCACTAAAGTGCATATAGCATTACAATATTTAACAATAAACTAAATAACATTTGCTCATAAACGACTGTGGATTGGAACTTATTATAAATATGAACTATATACAAGTGAATGTGAAAGTGCGAGTGTATGCGTGCGTTATTTATCGTGCGATTGTGCCATGACACGTGGTGTACTGATCGCAATCGCACGGTAAAACAATATTACCCAGTATACTTTCTTTCATCCAATTATACGACTTTGACAGTTCGGTCATTCAGGTACCATATTGAATAGTATGTGTCTAGGATATTCTCACTGCCAGACTCCCACAGAAGCCTCCCTAATGTATCTATGGCCTTGATTATAAAGGTCTTCCATTTGGCACTGTAGAGTTCTAATCCCAATGGAATAGGTTGAAACTACCTTTTGTTATTGCTGTATTTCATTATATATACTATATATGTAGCTTTGTGTTCTTTCTCAAGAGAGTCAGTTCTCTCAGTCACATGGTGCAGAACAATTCTCTATTCTGCTGCATTCTTTGGGTCAGCTAGGAGTTTAAAGTTCCCTTTTAGTAGGAAAGGATTCAACATAAGAGCACCAGGTGATGTTTTTCACTGCAGTCAAGTGTCAGGCCATAGGCCACCTCCACCACATGAGAAGGTGTCACGAGCCTATGCAGCTGGAGATCCTGACGATTGGGGGTAGCTGATACATCTAGGGAGGCTGTGAAAAGAGATGCCAATGTCTCTGTATATCATCCTAAATGTCTATGCCCTGCAGGGGCGCACAGAGGATTTTTAAGGGGGGGTTTCCCCTCCACCAAAAAAAAAGAAAAAGCGAGAGAGCTGCCGCGCATGCGCCAGCGCAGCTGCTCCATTTAGGCAGCACTGTACTATTCAGCAGCTGCGGTGCTGTCAAAGAAGTGTCCGCGGCGGTGCGCCCCTGCCCTGGGTGATAGGTAATCTGTGTGCGATATGTAGATCTGGTGATTCGGCGTATTCGGTGACTTGCATATCTCATTTTGTGTCTTCCTAGGTCGTGAGGAAGTTTCCTGTATTTTTCATGTGCTCCAATACAGGCAGTGGTGGGGTGCTGTGAAAGCAGCAGAGTTGGAGGCATCTCAGACAGATCTGTGTTGGCACCTGACACTATTTTAGGTGAAGCTCTTGTGTTTTAATATGGGTCATTTTATTCTCCGGTTCTTTCAGATAGTTAGAGGGAGCAGTGGAATGGTGTAGCCATTAATTTCTCCTTCTGCTGCAAGTTCAGGTAGCAGTGATTTGAAGCAAGAACTCTCACGTGTGTTCTGGCAGCATGAATCCACCCCTTCTATACTCTAATATCTGTTATTTTGTCAGCACATATGCAGTTAAGACACAAAGACACAGTATTTTGTATGTAGTACTGTGTTTGAATGAGATCTTCAAACAATGGTTTTAGTGTAAGTTTTATCTAAATTTAATTTTAGACCAAACAGACCAAATCTTTTTAGAGCAGCATAGTGTAGTGTATAGACACATGACTACAAAATTCTAAATTTTATAGAATGTATACCTATAGAAAACTATGGGTTTGGAAGAGTGCTATTATCTTGGCAGGGGGAAGGGTTGCGTCAGTTAAACATGGTCTCTAGGAAATTACAGCCCAGCAAATATCTATTTACAAGACAACAATTAAAGTCTATGCTCTTTCAGCCAACACCCACATTGTGTACTGGAGTACAGTAGATACTGGACTATTGTCACGGGCACTAGGAGTTCTGCCCAGGATTTCACCAGATGACTTTGCTTACCAGAGGGACGGAGTTTGCACAGCGGTCCTCTGGCAGTAGGGTGAATAGTGGATCGTATATAACAGCAGATGGAGTGAGGATGCCAATGAAGCAGATGAATAGTCAGTGACTTGCAGCGATATAGGTAGATGAGTCAGCGACTTGCAGCTATATAGATAGATGAGTCAGCGACTTGCAGCTATATAGGTAGATGAGTCAGCGACTTGCAGCTATAATGGAAAGGCAGGTTTAACCACGGGGACCAGAGTGGATGTGCACAGGTGAAGGAAGGTAACGGGTAGTCAGTGGTCTGCGTATAGCAAGTTGTACCACTGCTGTGATGAGAAGACTTGTCCAGGTGCAGGTAGGTAGCGGGGCAGTCAGTGGTCTGCGTATAGCAAGTTGTACCACTGCTGTAATGAGAAGACTTGTCCAGGTGCAGGTAGGTAGCGGGGAAGTCAGTGGTCTGCGTATAGCAAGTTGTACCACTGCTGAGGTGAGAAGACTTGTCCAGGTGCAGGTAGGTAGCGGGTAGTCAGTGGTCTGCGTACAGCAAGTTGTACCACTGCTAGTAAGTGAGGACTTGTACTGGTGCTGATAAGTGAATACAGGGAAGAGTCAATAACTGAATGAGGACAATGAGAGCACAGAGGAACTTCTCCAAACGGGTAGGCAGCGTTATCGCTAATAGTCTATGGTGATATGTATACCACTGCTCAGTAGAGAGGCTTGTATCAAGCGGATCGGCAGAGTATCAGCCAAAGTCTATAGCGGGTATGGATACCGCTGTTGAGAAGAGGAGCTTGTCCTAAGCGGATATGCAAAGTAACAGTGGATAGTCAATAATGAGTGAGCATACCGCTGATGAGTAGAGAAGCTTGTCCACGAGAATATGAAGACACAGCAGGAGCATTGAACGGCTGTAGCGGGTATGGGAGCTGCAGGTGAGCAGAGTAGATAATCCAACAGGCAGCTGAGAACACGAGCAGGATGCAGGAGTCAGTAGCGGGTATAAGAACCGCTGATGAGCGGAGCAGGTGATCCAGCAGACAACTGAGGACACGAGCAGGATACCGGAGTAGGTAGCGGGTAAGGGATCCACGGATGAGTAGAGCAGGTAATCAGCAGGAAGCTGGAGACATGAGCAGGACACAGGAGTTATAGCGGGTATGGAAACCACCGATGAGTAGAGCAGGTAATCAGCAGGAAACTGAAGACACTAGCAGAACACAGGAGACACCTTCAGAGATTCACAGGGAATGAGACTCAAGATCAGGCAACGAGGTAATGAGCACAGGTGCCTTAAATAGGGAGAGGTGCCTGATCCTCCAGTTAGATTAAAAGCAAAGGTCATAAGTTCTTGGATGCTGTGCATGCGCAGTGCATCAAGATGGCGGACGGCCGCGGCTCAGGACAGGTGCCGGCAGGAAGGCTAGGGAACCACGCACCAGCGCAGAGGCACTTACGGTCCGGTGAGTGACAACTATTATTCACTGTAGTACCATATTAGTAAACTGAAGCTCAAATAAGCCCTTTCCATTTGCACAGAAGTGGTTACATTGCTATCTTGCCCTATTGTAAAAACCTCTTGGTGGACATACTCCAGTTGTAATTTTTCTTGAACTATAAATGTAATTTTTTACTAGAGTTTATCTTGTGAAACATGATTTACACAAAGCACAGATGATAGGAATTTTGTTCACAAGCTGTTAAATAACACTGGGGAATAAAAGGCAGCATCCGCGGACACGGCGCAATGAGTCAAGAAGGTGTACAACATCTGTATCAAATGTATTTATCGTTGTAATGTAAATAAACCCTGGACATCAAAACCTAATATAACAAGCAAATACTGTTGCAGATGTTATTGTCTACAATGTCTGATCTCCAGCACCTGCATGTTTTGTTGTTCCAGGCTGTTTCTGTGCAGTAGTTTGCCGAGATCCCTGCATTATTAACAGCACTCCTGGGGTAAGGAAACCAGCAGGCTTCCGCTCTGAATGATTCTGATTAGGATTTATATGAACACTATGTCCCGGCAATGCAATCAGCATGGTAATAAAAAGCATGACAAGCAGCTGTTGCTATATCAACAGCCTTGGTTTTCTGCGGAGCCTATGCTGAAAAAGCCTTCAAGGTAATGCAATACAATATTCATGCACAAAGGAAGAAAGTGTACTCCCTCTGTACCTTCACCCCATTACACAGAACCAACTGAACTCAGCACAAGAGCTTAGTGTCATGAATAAATATGACTGACCTTAACCTTCAGCTCCCAAACCTTAGCTTTTCATACAATAACTCTTCACCTCCTATTGTTACATGCTTAAGTTATATGCCGTTAGATTGGAAGTAATGGATCAGTTTAATCCATAAATAAGGCCATTTAGCAGTATTTTTAGTAGTAAAACTGAAATGTTTTATTTAAAGAAAGTGAATGTTGGAAAGTGGTAGGAAGTTGCACACTGAGGCGGTGATTACACTTTTGCACATTTTTCTTCCTTCCCGCAAACAAGCCCCCCCCAGATATTCACTTTGGATTGGTGATCATCTATTCACATTGGTGCAAAACCATGGTGTTTTACGGTGGCATCCAGTGCTCTTTGTAAATGTGTTTCTTTGTCTTCATCATAAGAAACACATACCGTTAGATTGTAAGCTCTTATGAACAGGGCCCTCGTTTATCTTGTTTCTTGCCATCTGCATGTTTTTTTAATGACACTTGCTATATGCTTCTTGTATGTCCATTACTATGCCTTTTGATCCTCCACGTTTCTGTTATATGCTCTACTTCCCCACTATAGCTCCGCAGATTATTATTTTTTTAATAAATAAAGGCTAATAATACTATAGTTTAAATACATTATTATTATGGTAACCTTGCCCTCTTAAATATAGTGAAATAAGATACACTTAACACTACTAAAGTTACTCATAAAGAGGAAAATATTAGCAACAATACTAGACAAATAGAGGATAAGGCAGCACGTGATGATGACATATTTTTGGTATTATTTAATCTATAAAAATAGATATATGCATGTACCAGAGAAAAATGAAAAGAGTTTTCATAAATGTCTTCTGTGCTTTCTCCCCTATTTTTTGTCAATTATCCTCTCCTGGCATGGCCAAGGCATATACATTATAAGTAGAGGAAAATGGGAAGGGTAATAGTGTAATATGTGACAAAACCTTTTTAATAAAGATCATACATACATACATCTTGCATTGTCTCCTATCCCCTCCCCACCCTCCCCTTCTGTCTCTCCTAGTAGATCTCTGCCCTTGAGCTCTGTTTTCCATTTTGTTTTTATTGTCTTTGTAACGTACTATATACCACATTTGTGAACGTTATTCCTACCGTCATTTATGCTGTTTGCAAAAACTTTAATAGAAACCTTTTGTGTTAAAAAAAATAAAATAAAAAAAAATTAACCCATACACAATATGGAAAAAGGAAAGGGACTAACTTTAGGTGGAAAAAACAAAACACAATGGAACTTTAAATATTTTTGGTTTTGTATGATAGGTTACAAAGTGCCCATTACTCATCTATTTACATCTATTTTAAACTATACTGCACCACAATCTTCAGTAATGCATATCACATATTTGTTTTCTGCCACTTCTTTACTTGATGGGTAAAGGCAATACTTGACATTTAGCTACAGTGTATGTTTAAACATACACTACAAAACATAAAAACCTTGACACAAAAATTACTTTTTGTTCTGCCCCCAGAATATAACTTCACACATGTGGAGCATTTATGATATTGGGCATTATTCACATTTAATGTAAAGGCACTATAATGTAAACTGGTTCTTATGTACTCTTTGCACCATTAATTGCAAAAACGCAGCATACAGGTATGAAATGTATTTCATACCTGAATTGTACTTGGGATTCTCACACTTCTACTAGACTCTTGTACCTGTCTGAGAACCTGCAAGCTATGTAAAAATGGTAACGCTTTAATCATTATACCTCTGTGTCTATTATTTCCATATCTGTGTCATTATTACAAAATAGTACAGCCGAACCTCAGTTTGAGTGAAGCTGAAACTTTCCCTTCTTACAGTCACTTTAAAATATTGATATCAAAATTAACAGAATTGAGTTTCCAGCGCTATTGGGTGTATTCACACAGATGATTCAATGTAAACCAATAAGTAATGCAAAATGAAATAACCCTCATGTTTTTCTGTAGTTAGTATTCCTCATTCAATAATTTAGTGACCTGTATGATTTGTTGAAACAAGCAATAATCAGTCTCTGATCTATTAAAGGTCATGTCTAGCAGTACAGCATCAAGTTTAATGTAGCAACATTGGCCACTTTGTTTAAGACCGTAAAGTGGCTTCTTTAGGAGGCAGACTTTACCTTCTTGGTAGACACCCTCGTTGTACAGTCATGGTCAAAAGTTTTGAGAATGACACAAGTATTGGTTTCCACGAAGTTTGCTGCTTCAGTGTTTTTAGACCTTTTTGTCAGATGTTGCTATGGTATACCGAAGTAAAATTACAAGCATTTCATAAGTGTCAATGGCTTTTTTTGACAATTACATTGAGTTTATGCAAATAGTCAATATTTGCAGTGTTGACCCTTCTTTTTGAAGACCCTATGCTATTCGCCCTAGCATGCTTTCAATAAACTTCTGGGTCACATACTGACTGATGGCCGCCCATTCTTGCCTAATCAATGTTTGGAGTTTGTCAGAATTTGTGGGTTTTTGTTTGTCCACCTGCCTCTTGAGGATTGACCACAAGTTCTCAATGGGATTAAGGTCTGGGGAGTTTCCTGGCTTTGGACCCAAAATTTTGATGTTTTGATCCCTGAGCCACTTATCACTTTTGCTTATGGCAAGGTGCTAGCTACATCATGCTAGAAAAGGCATTGTTGGTCACCAAACTGTTCTTGGATGGTTTGGAGAAGTTGCTCTTGGATGTTTTGGTACCATTTTGGCTGTGTTCTTAGGCAAAATTGTGAGTGAGCCCACTCCCTTGGCTGAGAAGCAACCCCACACATGAATGGTCTCAGGATGCTTTACTGTTATAACTGGCATAACTCAGGACTGATGGTAGCACTCACCTTTCCTTCTCCGGACAAGTGTTTTTCCAGATGACCCAAACAATCTGAAAGGGGATTCATCAGAGAAAATTACTTTACCCCAGGCTTCAGCAGTCCAATCCCTGTACTTTTTGCAGAATATCAGTCTGTCCCTGATGTTTTTCCTGGAGAGAAGTAGCTTCTTTGCTGGCCTTATTGACACCAGACCATTCTCCAAAAGTCTTCTCCTCACTGTGCAAGCAGATGCACTCATGACTGCCTGCTGCCATTCCTGAGCAAGCTCTGCACTGGTAGTGCCGCAATCCTGCAGCTGAATCAACTTTAGGAGACAGTCCTGGCACCTGCTGGACATTTTTGGCGCTCTGAAGCCTTATTCACATTGAACCTCTCTCCTTGAAGTTCTTGATGATCCGATAAATGGTTGATTTAGGTGCAATCTTACTAGCAGCAATATCCTTGCCTGTTAAGCCCTTTTTGTGGAAAGCAATGATGACTGCACGTGTTTCCTTGCAGATAACCATGGTTAACAGAGCAAGAACAATGATTTCAAGCACCACCCTCCTTTTAAAGCTTCCAGTCTGTTATTCTAACTCAATCAGCAGGACACAGTGATCTCCAGCCTTGTCCTCGTCAACACTCTCACCTGTGTTAACAAGAGAATCACTGACCTGATGTCAGCTGTTACTTTTGTGGCAGGGCTGAAATGCAGTGGAAATGTTGTTTTTGGGATAAAATTCATTGTTATGGCAAAGAGAGACTTTGAAATTAATTGCAAATAATCTGGTCATGCTTCATGACATTCTCGAGTATATGCAAATTGCCATCATAAAAACTGAGACAGCAGACTTTGTGAAAAATAATATTTGTGTCATTTTCAAATCTTTTGACAATGGCTGTAGTGTTCAGGTGGCTCCATGTAAATCTCCTCTAACAATTCTCCATCTAAGAATGCAGAGTCAAAGTCAAGCTGATGCAACAACAAAT
The DNA here is from genome assembly GCF_038048845.1 of Mixophyes fleayi. Taxonomy (NCBI): domain Eukaryota; kingdom Metazoa; phylum Chordata; class Amphibia; order Anura; family Limnodynastidae; genus Mixophyes; species Mixophyes fleayi. Next base: position 177,744,311 of record NC_134403.1, read on the forward strand.
CATGATAGCGGAGATGGCAATCACTAACCTCAGGGTGCTGTACCTGGCAACTGGCGAGAAGATCTCTCCGTAATCGATCGCGCACTTTCGTGTGTAGACCTTGGCAACAAGGCGGACTTCTAAGCCATCCGCATCCACTTTCTTACAAAAGACTCACTTGTTCCTGATTGTTTTGGGGTCACTCGGCCTGTCAAGTACAGTTCATGTATGATTGTCATCCAGAGCTTTTAGCTCTGTATCAATTGCCATTTTCCACTGTTCCCAGTCGACGCTAGATTTTGCCTCTTCAGTGTTTTGCGGTTCACAAAAGGCTAGATTAGCGTACTCCTCGCTATATCTCCAAGGGGGATACTTTTGTCACTCCTCGCAGAACTTATTTTTTCCAGTTGGGTATCCGCAATTACATCTTCTGACTCACCCGCTTTCTGCTTCCTGCACATCCAGTGTCTCACACTTTTCTTGTGATTACTGTTCCACTACTCCACAAGGTGGCGTGTTTTTTCGTGAAATACCACATCTCTGGATTTAATAAGACACTTACAGCCGAATACACAGAGATGATTGAGATCCACGCCTCCAGTGGTGTTTTACCTTTCACAGCTACTGTGGGTGCTCTGTTTTTCAGGTAGACTGCAGTGGACACTGCTTCCACCCAAAAACTTTTCACCAGACCCATGTCATTCAACATAGTCCGTGCTCATTCAACAATTGTTCTGTTAGCTTGTTCACTCACACCATTCTGTTGTGTTGTGTAGGCAATTTTTAGTTAGTGCTGTATGCCATATTTTCTTAAGAATTCTGCTAAAGTCCCGGTGTCATATTCTCCGCCATTGTTGGATCTCAAGGCTTTCAGTTTCAGACCCGTTTGAGTCTCTACAAGGCTCTTGCAATTTTCTTTACAACTTCACTTTTAGCTCTTATGAAGTAGACATGTGTCATTCTAGTGGCAGCAAGTATCTGTAGCCACTGACCAATTTCACCTACATTGGACCACACACACCAGTATGCACTAGAGCTAGGGGTGCTTCAGCTCTAGTTGCTGACTTGGGAAAGGGGCAACGAGTTTGCTTACTCTTTATACAACTCTGGCATGTTGGTCTCTCAGAACTGCTCAAAGTGATGCCTGTCACCATTCCATCAGCGAGTTTCTGGACGTTGTCGTATCCCAGATGACCCAATCTCCGCCGTCATCGCATGGCATTCTTCAGTGTTTAGGACATAAAGTTGGTCAAATCGGGTTGCTGTTGCAATGACAGTACCTCTCTGGTTTTGAACCACACATTTGCCCTCTACGAATTGGATCTTGTACCCTTTTCTCTCAAGGATGCTTATAGCGATAAGGTTGGTTCCGAACTCTGGTACATACGTCTTGGATGTCTGTAGTGACAGTCTTACCTTTTATTCTTAAGTGAACTGTGATTGTCCAGATGCAGTAAGAACCGAGTCCATATACTAGCAGTTTTTCTTATGACTATCTGCTACATTAAATGCCGTCTCATTAGGTTTATCACGCTTCTTCTGTTGCTCACCACTTGAAACTTTCAGCTTGCAGTCAGATGCTTTGTGCCCCATCTTACGACATATGAAGCATTTGTACTTGGGCTTCTTGGACTTCGCACTTTTTGTGAGTAGAGCAGTACTCTCAGCATTTGCCTCGACAGGAATCCTCTGTTTGAATTGCAGCAGCTTAGCTCTCACGATTTCTGTTGTTAACTTGGTATCGTTAGACTCCAAAGCTATTGCAAGGAAATCATACTCTGGTATAAGATTCTGCACCATTGCCATTGCGACGGTGGGCATCTGTGGGAGTACAGGTAGTCCACCTGTACTCCCACAGATGCCCATTGCAAGGATATCGACAGCAATTTGTCTATGTACTCATTCATATTTTCACAAGTACTCAATTTAGTCCTGTACAGTGTACGCCTCAAGTTTAACCTTCTCATCAGACCTTTGTCCTCATACGCCGTTCTCAGAGCAGTCCACATCTCACTTGTTGAATCTTTATCATTAATGATAGAATACACGTGCTCTATTCACCTCAGCATTTAGACTGTCTTCTGGATCTACTGTGAGTTTTCAACTTTTCCCACATTAACTGCATTTGCATTGCAAATTTCCATGTTGCATAATTCTCAGAACCTTTTAATTTAGCAAAGTTCATACTGGCGCCTGTGCTGTGCATTTTTCTTTGCGTACTGAATAAAGGACTATTCAGTAGGATATCAGCTTCCTTTTATTCTCTTGTACTTGTGTTATTGTCCTTTACGTTTAAGCATTTGACTTTAACACATAGTGCTGGGCCCATAACCTGTTGGTTATACCATCTGATGTTATTAAAGGTATCAGCGGTGTTAATGTGGATGATAAGAAACAACGCTTTTGTAACCTAAACATGTTGCTGTTTATTAAAGATTGAATAACAGATGAATATATGCAGCTACTCACAGTTGGTAACTTGGTAGTACAGCAGCAGTTCAAGCAATACAGTTTATGCAGTACACACTCTTGTATATACAGGCTTGTAAAGGGCCTGATTAAGGGTTCTGGCCGCCCTAGGCTAATTAACCCGTAGTGCCCCCCTCAAATCATTAAAGAAAAATTCAGTTTCTTCAGCAAATCAGCACAGTGGCCTAGTGGTTAGCACTCCTGCCTCACAGCACTGGGGTCATGAGTTTGATTCCCGACCATGGTCTTATCTGTGTGGAGTTTGTATGTTCTCCCTGTGTTTCCAAAAACATACTGGTAGGTTAATTGGCTGCTATCAAAATTGACCCTAGTCTCTCCCTCTCTTTCTGTCTGTGTATCTGTCTGTCTGTGTGTGTGTGTGTGTGTGTGTGTGTGTGTCTATATTAGGGAATTTAGATTGTAAGCTCCAATGGGGCAGGGACTGATGTGAATGTGTTCTATGTACAGCGCTGCGGAATTAGTGGCGCTATATAAATAAATGATGATGATGATGAAATCTGCTGTCTTCTGGAACGTTGGGGTCCTGTTTTGTAAATGGGCAAATGTTACAAACCCCCAATAATTAGGCTCTGTAGAGAGCATCCTCATGAACGCCACACAATACCGAGATCATGCCCTCTCCTCACCAGCCATTTCCTCAACCACCAGCGACCTTCATGACTCCCCTGGCAATTTCATCACCCACTTCCCAGGTTTTTCCATCACCTACCTTCCCCAACCAATTCATCATCCACCTTAGTTCCCCCCACATACCTTCTACTTGTCAATTTATAGCATTAGTAAAAAGGATGTATACATAAATGTCTCAGAAAACCCCCAGTGGCCAATTCATGACCCTCTTTCCCCCAGCTGTTAGATCACTGTGCCCATTATCACACTGCACCCCTCAATACACTGTGCCTTTTATCACACTCTGACCCCCTTCAGCATACACTGCCCACCCTTCATCATACACTGTCCCCCCCTACAGCATTCACTGTCCCCCTTTCATCACACGCTGTCCCCCTTTCATCACACGCTGTCCCCCTTTCATCACACGCTGTCCCCCTTTCATCACACACTGTCCCCCCTACAGCACTCAGTCCCCCTTTCACCACACGCTGTCCCCCTTTCATCACACGCTGTCCCCCTTTCAGCACTCACTGTCCCCCTTTCAGCACACACTGTCCCAGTACAGTACTCACTGTCCCCCTGTCACACTTTTACACAGAGAATATCACTGAATGGTATTTGCGCTACTAACCTGATAGGCACGGAGTCTAACACACCACCGGTGTTCACCAGGGACCCCCGCAAGGAGGTTTGGGCTTTGCCTCATGCGATGTGCAGGTCGCAGTACTCCCAGGAAGTCACCAGTGCAGCGAATAGAGGGTAGTCAGACAGGCCGAGTCGAAACCAAGGAAGCGAGGTACCACGGAGAGTAGACAAGAGTAGTCAGGGACGGTCCAAAGGTCTATACCAGTGCGGGCAGCGAAGTACAAGGGAAATCCGGAAGAGAGGTCAAACAAGCCAAGGAGTCTTTACACAGGAGGTCAGGAACAGGAATACAAACTAAATGCTGGAGCTGGGTAGAACCAATACTCTTGCACTCTAATAGTGCAAGAGTGAAGTTTAAATAGGAGCAGACAGGAAGCCCTATGGAGGAAGTTCCGGTGATCAGTCTCAGCCGGGAAACGTCTGGGTTGCCTAGCAACCGAAGCGGCGCATCGCGCATGCGCGAGCGCCGCGATCACGTGATCGCGTCCCGTTGCCTAGCAACGGGACGTCTCTTCTGGGCAGAGGGTGTCCGTCTCCGGTACCCAGCGGAGGTGCGGAGACGGCACCTGACACCCCCTTTCAGCACTCACTGTCCTCCTACAGCACACACTGTCCTCCTACAGCACACACTGTCCCCCTTTCATCACTCACTGTCCCCCTTTCATCACACTCTGTCCCCCCCTTCAGCACACACTGCCCCCCTTTTGTCACACACTTGTCCGCATCACACACTCCCCCTTCTGCATAAACATGAATAATTACTTACCTGACTTCTTTCTTCCGGGCAGTTAGTTCCTCTCATCGCAGCTCCTCACTTGCGCCGTCGGGACTTGATGATGACATCACAACTGACAGTCAGTGAGGAGGAGGGAAGAGCAGAAGGGAGGAGAGGGGTAGAGGGGAGGGATTGGCAGCCTGGAGGAGGGGAGAGTGGCGGCTGTGGGTGCACAGGATTAAAAAAAAAGAAAAAAAAATTGTAAAAAATTCTTAATTGCTGCCGTCGCTGTGCCCCCCCCAGGTCCCAACACCCTAGGCTGGAGGCTGATCAGCCTATTGGTTCATCAGGCCCTGGGCTTGTATGGTATTATTCACTGTTATACAAATGCAGGCAGCAGGGTCACTAATACTCTGCACGTCCGTGCAGTATTACTGTGCTGTGGCCACAGACTCTTCTAATGGTATCTAGGGAGCTTCGAGTCACTATATGAGGGCTTTTGGGGTACTTATATAATATACGCCACGCAGCTTCTATAGTGGCGACTGACCCCTTCACTGTTTGACTGGAAGTAAAGGCGCAAAGCTGAACTTCCGGTTATCGGATGTCGGCACATGCTCAGTAGCACTTTTCGGACTGTGTCTCTCTGCCCCACTTTCGCTTCCGCTAGACCACCGGGGATCGCGCTGCAGGAGACGGAGCAAAGCGCTCCTCATACTAACACATAGAACTAGCTTAAGATGATGTGTACTTTGTGTGTACTATAAATATATATATATAATTTAGTGGCAAAGAGGTCTATTTGCCACACCTCTCCTGCATAGGGACAGGTGAGGTCATGGGCAATCTGCAGCTTAAGGCTGCAGACCAGGTTATACTCAGGTGTAGCAATGCACCTAGGTTTAGAGATACAGGTCTGAGACATGTTTGACAAAGTATATAGTGTGATTTATCTTACATGCTTTAAAAATGTATTTTCCACAGCAACAGCAGAGCTGAAAGCATGCGTCTGTAGTGAAGAGGAAATTACAGACCATCTGAGCAGACTTCCTATTAAAGGCAAGGTGGGAGTGTCACCTGTCTGTTAAGCCAAGGATGTAGGAGGAGTCTCAACTATAAAAGACTGTATTGTGCATATATGCATTGCGGCCGATGCCAGCTGGTGGTCGGTGACCAGGGAGGGAACCTGGGTACCTGGCCATGGGTTCAACTGGCTCCAAGTCACTTGTAGCTAGGTTTCTGGTGCTGTGGTGACTTTTTCCATGGATGGCACGCTGCAAAATTATTGCTAAATTATAATAGCAATCTGCAGATCATGTGCATGCCAAACAATGGCATATAAACTTAATGCTGTTGCAATGTACTATTACCTATATTTAGAATACTTATTTTGCATAAAGCATTATGTGTTTAATTATTAGATTAGTGTAGCTTCAATATATCATAGTTGTTAATATGGCTACATATCAAGTATCAGTTATATGTAGAAAGCCTGAAATTTCCAATATGTCAGTTGAGAGGGAGGTAGTAACTGTGTTTCACTATTACTGCTGGATATTAAAGCTTAGCTCCCTAAGTGTTAACTGAATGGGCTTTACTTATTATGTAGGCTATAGAGGAAGCCAGGTGATAAAGTCAGATTGCCTTAACACAGCATGTCTTGTGGTCAAAACTATGAATAGAACAATAGCAGCTCTGAGAAATGTACTTGTGAGTGTCAGAATCTCCAGAATAAGATGCAGTGAGATATATTATATTAATGTAATTTGGGGTGGATAGGTTCTATTAATAAATGTAGGGGCTAATAATACAACATGGGGTCTCAATTAAATGAGAGGGTAGTAATTTAATTACCGGGCCACTTGGATGGAATAGGGTATATTTATTAATTGTGGTTGCTATTGATTTAATTTTTTTTTTAGCACATGAATACTATGTATCTCTATTCTAAACATGTCCCAACATTCAGGAATCTGCCCAAGCAGCAACAGAGCTTAAGACACCACCACCAGCAGCAGTTAAAGAGATGGAGGGGCTTGGGACACATGTGACAAGGGAAGAATGATGGGGGAGCATATGTGACAAGGGGAGGGCATGTTACATATAGTGCTGTTTTCATACTATGTTAAGTTTTGTTTTCCTGTGTAAACAGCTCTGCAAGATATGTATAGTTAGTACTATTTAAATAATAGGATAATAGGATGATATTAACTTCCACAATACATATCTCAGGCATAGCAGTAATTTATTCTGCAGCAAAAGCTCTAGAAATATACATATATAACATATGCCTTCAACACTCTCCGCTAATCACATACAATACCCCACCATTCTCCTCTTGGCATATATGAGGGAGGGGGAACCCAAGCATTACTTTTGCACACAGGTCCATAAATGGCTTGTGTAATAAAGTAAAATTAAGATTCTCTTACCATGACTTCATCATAGAAATATGCTATAATTGTACAAATTGGGCCTGATTCATTAAGAAAAGTTAAACAAAAGTAAGTAAGTAAGGCAAAACCATGTTGCATCAGACGGAGTGGTAAATTTAAAATGTGATGGCAGATTTATATTTGGGGTAGGGCATGTCTTGGATCAATAAATTTCAGTGTACAAATATGCTATCAAGTATTTGTCTGCTATATGAAAAAACAGCCAGTATTTTCCTTATGTGCAAAATAATAACCTAAAATGTGCACCCCTTGCACTGTAACATGGTTTTGTCCAGAACTTTCCTTAATTACTCAGGCCCATTGTACATATGATAACTATTATGAAGAGAATTATGCCTTGAAAATATAGTGCAGTAAATTTAACCTGTCACCATGATGAGCCTATTGTATATTTAATATGACCCTTTTGTTACTTGCATTTTTTAATTTATTTTTCTATCTTTCAACTTTAAAATATTTGGAGGCATTTTCGTTCATCATATGATTTTAATGTTTTATTTACTCCAGAGTTTATAGTGTTCCACAGATGTTAAATTTGAATGTAGTGCCACCTTCTGGTAGGATAGAGCAATGCACTGGTGGTTATTTCTAAAATAATTGAAAATAATAACCCACTCCAACTAGTCAGACATTTATTTTAATGTTCAACTTGCACTAGATCAACTGAAGCCAACTGTTGGTTGGTTGTTTTATTATTAAATAATCCTGACTGTTCAATATGCTAACACATCATACTTGTTGTAACATAGTTCATTTAATTAGCATTCCTCTGTTGATTATGACTTAAAAAACAGTAGTTATGTAGTCTAATTAAGGGTACACCATGCTTAGAAATCCGCACCTTTTTTTGTTATCATTTTTAAATTGTATAAGCAGATCCGATTTAAGGGGGCACATACTCAAGGTCTGACCACCTGATGGGCGACCTAGTGTGACCTGTTGGGTAATCTGCTGTGCCTGCATCTGCATCAGACAGCTCCAGCAACCATCACACTAGCTGGGCAGACGCAGTGGGAAAGAAGGGAACAGTGCTGCGACTAAGTTATCACATCATCAAGGGAATGCCATAAATTACAACACTCAATACTTTAGGTGAGTACCGGTAACCCTTTTCATAGGCAAACCGAGGGGGTTTCCTAGTGCCTGGAAACCCCCCTCCAAGCCTGGTGCACTGTATAATTGAGGTGGCTGGACTCTGCTCCAGCTTCACACAGCTCTGCTTGAAAAGGGAGAGCTGCGTGCACCTAATAGTAGGGCACGCAGCATTGCCCATGTATATTATGGGGATAGGAAGAGATGGAGAGCAGCCAAGCACTGTCTAACACTATAGCCACGCCCCCATGCATGCTGGACATGTCCACTGCAGGCGTGGTGTTGAAAACCCCCTTCTACAAAATCCTGCATTTGCCCCTGCTTTTTCATAATAAAAGCAATGTATATATGGAACACTTGGCTCTGTGTCTAGCAGCGGGCATGGATAACCACAAGAGCGGTCATGCAGCACAAAACTGAAAGTCTTTTCCAGGAGAGGAAAGAGGTCCAGTTAAGATAAATGTTGAAGAACACTCATGATTGCCAGCAGCTGTCTTAAGATTTCTCCAATGATTAGTTCATTCTTCACGGCCATTCTTCACCTTCCACCGTCTTTCCTTATTTCAATAACACTATACCAATGGTGGCTTTAATATCGGTGGTTGTTGATATCAGTGGCTTACAGTAGCAGCACATACTTTCCACACCAGCAGCAACAATTGTTATTCCACTACCTCTTAGACTGTAAGCACATTTGGGCAAGACAATCTTTATCTTTTGTTTCATGTCATTGTATGATATTTATTTGTATCAAGATCCCCTCAATGTATAATGCTGCATAATATCCTGACACTTTATAAAGAATAAAATGAATAATAAAAAGTTTAGGAGGCAGAAAGCTTTTGCACAGGCCACATTCAATGTTTTTTTTTTAAGTCTGTTAAATTCAGCGAAAAATAAATAGCAAGTGTGCTATAAAATGTACAGAAATATGTAATGCTGCAGAGATTTTGTTACCTTCTTTCCACTTAAGAGATTGAGTGATATGTGCAATTTGTTGAGGGGCACAGGACTGCTAGATGCAGTCACAGGACTTGATATCATGCAAAATGGTATGTTTAATGTCAATAAACCAATATTTTGGTTTGACTCCACTTTTATCAAGGAGACACAAAGAACAATGAACACAATATAACAATATAAAACCTTTCCCCATTTGAACTTTGGCTCCTATTTATTGCCAAGCAACCTGGAACTCTACACATGTACAGTATGTGATATATACAGGAAGAAAGCAAAACAGTTAAAGAGGTAAATGTAACCACTACAATTAAAACAAAGTAACAATACTGAGTGAGCTGGATGTAGATATATTGACCGAGCATAAATGTGGTGAAGGCGCTAAATTGTGCCAGAGCGGTAAAAGGAACATGGCCAGTGGACAGCCTGCAGGTTAGTTGCAGAAAGGAAGGGGGGATGTTCAGGTAAGCTTGTCTTACCTTTCACACTTCCACTCTATGGGGGCCATGGTGTCGAGGGTAGAATGTAGAGATTTCCACAATTCTAAACCCAAATGGGCAGAAAAACCTGGTGCTGACTATAGCAGTCTATACCTTGTATAGTAAAGATACAAAACCGATTCAAATAACAATTAATATACTTAGACAAGAAAAATTGCTGCTTATTTATAGACGTTGTACATCAACTTCAATTATAATGGAAGAAAACAAAAAAACAAGCGCAAATAGATCCTATCTAATAAATAATATTTATACAACCATTAATACTAGAGATGGTCACTGACCCCCGTGTTTTGGTTTTGGATTCGGTTTTGGATCTGGATTACCGTCGTGTTTTGGTTTTGGTTTTGGTTTTGCAAAACCGCCATTGCGTGTTTTGGTTTTGGTTTTGGTTTTGTTTTGCTATTTTTTGGGAAAATCCATGTTTTGGGCCTAAATTAACCCAATTTAGTGCTCCAACTGTTTTAGAGACAAGTAATCTAATTGTTGAGGTAATAAATCATCCAAAAAAACAGTTTAATTCTTCGTTGGTAGGCCTATTCTACACACAAAACAGATTGTCTTCCTCTCCATCTATGCATATTGGCAATGCAGCCATCGTCTTTGAATGTATATTACACCCTACACTTATAGTTAAATATGTAAAGAAATGGAAAAAGCCAGTTTGGTTTCTGTCTCTCTAGGCCCCCCTCCACTTGTATAAAATACCAAAAAATTCAGCCATTATAGACTGTACAATATTAATTGACATGGAGAAAGCCAGTTTGGTTTCTGTCTCTCTAGGCCCCCCTCCACTTGTATAAAATACTAATAAATTCAGCCGTTATATACTGTACAATATAAATTGAAATGGACAAAGGCAATTTGGTATCTGTCTGCATCAGATCCTCTCTCCACTAGGAGTAAAATAGAAACCTATTCAGCCGTTATATAATCTAGAATATAAATAGAAATTGAGAAAGGCAATTTGGTATCTGTCTGCAACATAATCATTATCATCATCATTAGCGCCCTCGTCGCATACACAAATCTCCCCCTCATCCTCTTCTAATTCCAAAGTGGCATCCTCAATTTGGGTATCACCGGCTACACTCGGGCTATTAAGGCACACATCAGCAGAATGCTCACGATTAGACATCCCACTGTTGGATGGACTCTCCACAGGGATTGTTGTCATTTGTGAATCAGAGCAAATATTCTCCTGTAATGCCTCACTGGTATCTTGCAGCTCGGCTTTGACGCATAACAGTAGTTGTGCACCAATTGTAGGCTGGGTAACTTTTTGGGATCTGCCACTAATAGCCAAAGGTGAAGGCCTCATTCTCTCTTTGCCACTGCGTGTGTAGAATGGCATGCTTGCAATTTTTTTTTTATCGTCACTTAACTTTTGCTCAGTTACACTTCTTTTTCGCTTCAATACAGTAAAAAATTTTTCGGTTTTTGTTTTTTGCACTAATTTGAAAACACTCTGTTGTTTGACATCGCCTTGGCCAGATGACGTACTGGGAACACTAACATCAGGACTGGTGACAGAACCTGGTTGCTCATTCAGATCATATGTGGACTGCTTTGAATCCATTCTGAGCGCAAACCACTGGGGAGTGCTAAAAATTATTTAGTAGATACTGCTGACAGTTATGACTTTTGACAGCCAGAAATATTAATGCACAATTAGGGAGGACACCCCAAAAGCACTGAGGAGTGCTAAAAATTATTTAGTAGATACTGCTGACAGATATGACTTTTGACAGCCAGAAATATTAATGCACAATTAGGGAGGACACCCCAAAAGCACTGAGGAGTGCTAAAAATTATTTAGTAGATACTGCTGACAGATATGACTTTTGACAGCCAGAAATATTAATGCACAATTAGGGAGGACACCCCAAAAGCACTGAGGAGTGCTAAAAATTATTTAGTAGATACTGCTGACAGATATGACTTTTGACAGCCAGAAATATTAATGCACAATTAGGGAGGACACCCCAAAAGCACTGAGGAGTGCTAAAAATTATTTAGTAGAGACTGCTGACAGATATGACTTTTGACAGCCAGAAATATTAATGCACAATTAGGGAGGACACCCCAAAAGCACTGAGGAGTGCTAAAAATTATTTAGTAGATACTGCTGACAGATATGACTTTTGACAGCCAGAAACATTAATGCACAATTAGGGAGGACACCCCAAAAGCACTGAGGAGTGCTAAAAATTATTTAGTAGATACTGCTGACAGATATGACTTTTGACAGCCAGAAATATTAATGCACAATTAGGGAGGACACCCCAAAAGCACTGAGGAGTGCTAAAAATTATTTAGTAGATACTGCTGACAGATATGACTTTTGACAGCCAGAAATATTAATGCACAATGAGGGAGGACACCCCAAAAGCACTGAGGAGTGCTAAAAATTATTTGGTAGATACTGCTGACAGATATGACTTTTGACAGCCAGAAATATTAATGCACAATTAGGGAGGACACCCCAAAAGCACTGAGGAGTGCTAAAAATTATTTAGTAGATACTGCTGACAGATATGACTTTTGACAGCCAGAAATATTAATGCACAATTAGGGAGGACACCCCAAAAGCACTGAGGAGTGCTAAAAATTATTTAGTAGATACTGCTGACAGATATGACTTTTGACAGCCAGAAATATTAATGCACAATTAGGGAGGACACCCCAAAAGCACTGAGGAGTGCTAAAAATTATTTAGTAGATACTGCTGACAGATATGACTTTTGACAGCCAGAAATATTAATGCACAATTAGGGAGGACACCCCAAAAGCACTGAGGAGTGCTAAAAATTATTTGGTAGATACTGCTGACAGATATGACTTTTGACAGCCAGAAATATTAATGCACAATTATGGGGGACACCCCAAAAGCGCTGGGGAGTGCCAAATATTAAGAAAAAATAATAAACCTCTATCCTCCTCTCTGCACTAGCGATTTTGGTTAGAGCAATTGCAAGAACAATATTGTATTCTCTGTCCCTGCTCTAATTAGCCTATGACTACACCCTGCTCTCTCCCTCTGTCAAATGGCGATGGATTGCTGTGGAGGCGTGTATTTATAAAGTTGAAGTATCGCGAGAACCGAGCCCCGAGATCCGACGACGTCACGATGACGTTCGGCCTCGATTTGGATTCGGAACGGGCGGGAGAGTACCGAGCTGCTCAGCTCGGTACTCGGATACCCAAAGTTCGGGTGGGTTCGGTTCTCGGAGAACCGGACCCGCCCATCTCTAATTAATACATATAATTAAAAAGAAAATAAAATATTAAAACTACTCCACCAAACCATTAATCCGGCCCAATTTTGTTCTTAAATTTTGTTGAAATCACCTATAGTGCACATATAGGGAAAAAAGAAAAAAAAGGTCAGACAATAATTCATTGCATAATCCGGAAGTTTTGATAATAAGAGATCACTGGATTAGCCCACAGTACAAGACACGATTATATCTATTAAATTCCGCACATTCGTTGTATGATACACACCACACTATTATGTGGATCACAATTCCTTTTTCAGTCACGATGAATGCATCATATGAATGATCATGACTGAACAATCCTCAGGATGTTAGTTTATACTAGATGTCACATAGAAGTTTACCCAGAGATGGAGGAGATTATGCTGAAATATACAAATTTTATATATTCAGTTGGAGTCCATTTGGTGAAAGTAAGGCTTTTAGATTGAAGTTGCTGTTGATGTGGAATGTTACGCTCCATCTCCGATATTATACCCGTGGTATACTGGGGACAGAAAGTGGGCAGAGTCTGACCATCCACCTGATGCTACTGCACATGTGCAGACTGGAAGCTCGGCTTTCACGCTGTTCTTTTCCAATAGGATATAAGAGGCATTATTAGTAGCTGCATCCTTACATACACATAAGTCACTGGAGGCACTAGTATACAAGAGCTGAGGCTATTATAGAAAATCGGAGCCTGTCCATAATATCACTGCACATCCAAACTCTTATACCATCTGCATATGTATATATACAATACAGTGTTAAGTATATAACCAGCACAAGTCTGTTCTACTGTCTGACTGCTGCAGCCATTGTAATCTGTGAGTACCTGCATTACCAGCTGTTACAACTGTTCAATAAAACCAACAACTTGGTTAAGTTTAAAGAGTGTGTGGCTTAACATCCATATCCAACACTGCTGACACCTTTTACAGACACTCATAAAGGTTCTGCCAAAAGTTGCAATGAGGCTCATAAATGTGGGGATGAGATGTGAACCTATTGTTGAAAATGCTGGGCTTTAGTTATGTAGAATAAAGGGCCTTGGGCAGGGAGTGCCGGTACACAGAGGCAAAAAAAGACTGCTGGGCCTACAATGCATTATGCAAGTTGGTAAATTGTAGATTCAGACATTCACATGTATTGTGTGGTGGAAACCATTTCTCGAGAGAATGCGTGAAAAGTAGAGGTAGCTAGATAAGTAGATTACCCAGAGCAAATATGCCTAGCTAAGGTATCTAGCCCAATGAACCTGAGCAGGATACTAGTGTGGTTGGCAAGGTATACATGATTGTTAAATAGTGGAGAAATAAACAAAATGACTGCAAACAGGTTTTATGAAAGGGTTTAGGATTCTGGTTAGAAAGGGCATTTTCCCAGCTTGTGATCATAGAAACTATAAGTGCATAAATTTGCAGCTGATCATGGTCCAGGCAAAGCTTGTCAAGGAGCTGATGCAGGAGTGAATTGCTGACCCATATGTTGAGCCTCCCATAAAAAAGTTGGTAATATCAACTCTGGGTTGGTGCTCAAGAAGACGGTGGGGAAATTCAGTCTTATTCAGCATCTAAGATATGCTTGATAGGAAGCAGTGTTTGGGCCAGTGTCTGTCTTTTGACAGGACAGCCAGGATGATTAGGAAGCACAGCAAGGGTGTCCCAATGGCAAAGTTGGATATAGAGTCAGTTTTCCGCCTCTTGCCACTTTCACAATGTCAAGCTCCTATTTGACAGGTATTTTTCCATTGATAAATGCCTGCACATGGGCAGGGACATGTTGTGTGCTTACTGTGAATCTTTCAGCTCCTTCCTGCATCAGTGCATGGAAACTCATAGTGGATGAAAATTAGAGATGGGCGGGTCCGGTTCTCCGAGAACCGAACCCACCCTAACTTTGGGTATCCGAGTACCGAGCTGAGCAGCTCGGTACTCTCCCGCCCGTTCCGAATCCAAATCGAGGCCAAACATCATTGTGACGTCGTCGGATCTCGGTTCTCGCGATACTTCAACTTTATAAATACACGCCTCCACAGCAATCCATCGCCATTTGACAGAGGGAGAGAGCAGGGTGTAGTCATAGGCTGATTAGAGCAGGGACAGTGAATACAATATTGTTCTTGCAATTGCTCTAACCAAAATCGCTAGTGCAGAGAGGATAGAGGTTTATTATTTTTTTCTTAATATTTGGCACTCCCCAGCGCTTTTGGGGTGTCCCCCATAATTGTGCATAAATATTTCTGGCTGTCAAAAGTCATAACTGTCAGCAGTATCTACTAAATAATTGTTAGCACTCCTCAGTGCTTTTGGGGTGTCCTCCCTAATTGTGCATTAATATTTCTGGCTGTCAAAAGTCATATCTGTCAGCAGTATCTACTAAATAATTTTTAGCACTCCTCAGTGCTTTTGGGGTGTCCACCCTAATTGTGCATTAATATTTCTGGCTGTCAAAAGTCATATCTGTCAGCAGTATCTACTAAATAATTTTTAGCACTCCTCAGTGCTTTTGGGGTGTCCTCCCTAATTGTGCATTAATATTTCTGGCTGTCAAAAGTCATATCTGTCAGCAGTATCTACTAAATAATTTTTAGCACTCCTCAGTGCTTTTGGGGTGTCCTCCCTAATTGTGTATTAATATTTCTGGCTGTCAAAAGTCATATCTGTCAGCAGTATCTACTAAATAATTTTTAGCACTCCTCAGTGCTTTTGGGGTGTCCTCCCTAATTGTGCATTAATATTTCTGGCTGTCAAAAGTCATATCTGTCAGCAGTATCTACCAAATAATTTTTAGCACTCCCCAGTGGTTTGCGCTCAGAATGGATTCAAAGCAGTCCACATATGATCTGAATGAGCAACCAGGTTCTGTCACCAGTCCTGATGTTAGTGTTCCCAGTACGTCATCTGGCCAAGGCGATGTCAAACAACAGAGTGTTTTCAAATTAGTTAAAAAAACAAAAACCCCCAAAAAATGTACTGTATTGAAGCGAAAAAGAAGTGTAACTGAGCAAAAGTTAAGTGACGATAAAAAAAAAATTGCAAGCATGCCATTCTACACACGCAGTGGCAAAGAGAGAATTTCACCTTCACCTTCACCTTTGGCTATTAGTGGCAGATCCCAAAAATTTACCCAGCCTACAATTGGTGCACCACTACTGTTACGCGTCAAAGCCGAGCTGCAAGATAACAGTGAGGCATTACAGGAGAATATTTGCTCTGATTCACAAATGACAACAATCCCTGTGGAGAGTCCATCCAACAGTGGGATGTCTAATCGTGAGCATTCTGCTGATGTGTGCCTTAATAGCCCGAGTGTAGCCGGTGATACCCAAATTGAGGATGCCACTTTGGAATTAGAAGAGGATGAGGGGGAGATTTGTGTAGGTGACGAGGGCGCTAATGAGGATGTTGATGAGGATGAGGTTGTTTGTGTAAGTCCTGCACCAGTGGCAGCAGTTCTGGCACGTGACAAGAAAAAGGCCATTGTCATGCCTGGGCATAAAACAAAAAAATCCACTTCTTATGTGTGGAATTATTTCTACCCAAATCCAGACAACAATTGTATAGCCATTTGTAGTGTATGTCAAGCCACAGTCAGTCGAGGGAGGGACCTTAACCATCTTGGAACCTCGTCTATGTTACGCCATTTAACGAGAGTTCATGGCAAAGTGTTGGGAAAAGCTGAAAGTTCTTCCCAAAAGAATACAAGCACTCCCTCATCAGCTAAGACCCTCCGCTCACCGACATACCGACGGCTACAAAATACACCCACCACACCATCCTCATCAATATCCTCAGTAGCGCTCGGAGTTAGCCCGGCATCCCACTTAAGGCTGGATGACTCCGGCACTATTATTGATTCCTCTGAAGAAAGCGTTAGTCCTGCTGCTGCTGTTGCTGCTGCTGGGGGTGAATCGTCATCCCAGAGGCAGGTTAATAAAATGAGCAGTCCTACATTTCAGCAATTAACTGTGAAACAATCATTTGCGAGGGGAAGCAAATATGACAGCAGTCACCCAGTCGCCAAGCGAATCACAGACGCCATGGCTGCAATGTTAGTGTTAGATCTGCGTCCAATCTCCACAATAAATGCAGCTGGTTTTTCACAGTTAATTGAGGTTTTGTGTCCGCGTTACAGAATTCCATTGCGACACCATTTCTCCCGTAAAGCTATTCCACAACTATACCAAAAAGTGTGTAAAAATGTAGAGATTGCGCTGAAAAATGCCATTCTGCCCACTGTTCACTTAACCACAGATATGTGGACAAGTGGAAGTGGCCAAACCAAAGACTATATGACTGTGACAGCCCACTGGGTTGGTCATTCACCTTCACCAGCAGGAACAGCAGCAGCATGTACACCACTGCGTAACATTTGTCACAGGCAGGCCACTCTTTGTATCACCAGCTTCACTAACAGGCATACGGCTGACAATTTGTTACGCAAACTGAGAGATGTGATTGATGCATGGCTTATACCACTCGGACTCTCCCCAGGGTATGTCATTTCAGATAACGCCAACAATATAGTGCGAGCATTACAGCTGGGTGATTTCCAACATATTCCCTGTTTTGCTCACACCATCAACTTGGTGGTGCAGAGCTTCCTACGAAATAACCGTGAGGTGCAGGAGATGCTTTCGGTGGCCCGTAAAATTTCAGGCCATTTCAGGCATTCAGCCACAGCATGTAGGAGATTACAGCAGCTCCAAGAGCAGTTTAACTTGCCCTGCCACCAACTTAAGCAAGAGGTGGTAACTCAGTGGAATTCCACCCTGTACATGCTTCAGAGGATGGAGGAACAGCGCAAAGCCATCCAAGCATATTGAACAAGCCATGACATTGGGAAAGGAGGGGGGATGTATTTCACTCTTGCACAGTGGGGAATCCTTTCAGTGCTGTGCAAGGTGCTGAAACCATTTGAAGTTGTGACGTGTGAGGTGAGTGCAGACTCTGCTAGTTTGAGCCAAGTCATTCCTTTAATTAGACTATTGGAAAAGCAGCTTGAGAAAATGAAGGAGGAGCTGAAAGCAAGCAATTCAGCAAAGTATGTTGGCCTTGTCGATCAAGTACTTAATTCGCTTCACAATGATCCTCGAGTTATTAAGATCTTGAACTCGGATCAGTACGTTTTGGCCACTGTGCTTGATCCAAGATTTAAAACCTACATTGAGTCTTTACTTGTAAATGAGCGAGATGTGAACTTTTGCAAGGAGCTATTGCTCAGCAAGTTGGCCGCTGAACTGGGCCTCGGCTTAACGACGTGTCCTCCTTCACTTTCTCAATCTGCTGCTCGTAAAAAATTAAATTTCCAAAAAAGAAGCAGGGAAGACGCAGGGGGCAGACCAGAACAATTTAACATCTGGGCTGGTTTGAAGGATTTTTCAAAAAAATGTGTCAAAGGATGGTGGAGGATTACTTTCAAGAGGTAGTTGATATGGAAATGTCAGACAGTCCCTTTCCTTACTGGGAAGAAAAGCAGGCCATTTGGAAACCCATGTACAAACTTGCTTTGCAATACCTAAGCTGCCCACCCTCCAGTGTGTACTCTGAACGAGTGTTCAACACAGCAGGGAACTTAGTCAGTGATCGCCGTAGAAAGTTACTTCCCAAAAATGTGGAGAAAATGATGTTCATAAAAATGAACTACATCTTCCACGAGGAAGGCCTTCACCATCCAAGACATCCAAGCACTGACTGTTCTCTAATGGCGGATTCAAGCGGCGATGAATTGATAGTCTGTGATGATGACGTACACACTGATGAGGGTGAGGATTAAGCTGAAGATGATGCAGATAACATCTTTTTAAAACTTTCTATGTAAGTGTAGGGTGCAATCTACCCCCAAAGAGGAAAGGGACTTGTGGCATTTCCATATCACATACCATCTTGAAAGGCTGCTGTTAGGGCAATTTATCCTTAAGGGTAGGGTGTCATAGACAGAGTGAACCTAAACTGGCTTTGTCCATTTTTCATAATATTGTACAGTCTATAATGGCTGAATTTTTGGGTATTTTATACAAGTGGAGGGGGGCCTAGAGAGACAGAAACCAAACTGGCTTTCTCCATGTCAATTAATATTGTACAGTCTATAATGGCTGAATTTTTTGGTATTTTATACAAGTGGAGGGGGGCCTAGAGAGACAGAAACCAAACTGGCTTTCTCCATGTCAATTAATATTGTACAGTCTATAATGGCTGAATTTTTTGGTATTTTATACAAGTGGAGGGGGCCTTGAGAGACAGAAACCAAACTGGCTTTTTCTATTTCTTTACATATTTAACTATAAGTGTAGGGTGTAATATACATTCAAAGACGATGGCTGCATTGCCAATATGCATAGATGGAGAGGAAGACAATCTGTTTTGTGTGTAGAATAAATGAAGGCCTACCAACGAAGAATTAAACTGTTTTTTTGGATGATTTATTACCTCAACAATTAGATTACTTGTCTCTAAAACAGTTGGAGCACTAAATTGGGTTAATTTAGGCCCAAAAACATGGATTTTCCCCAAAAAAAGCAAAACAAAACCAAACAAAACCAAAACCAAAACCAAAACACGCAATGGCGGTTTTGCAAAACCAAAACCAAAACACGACGGTAATCCAGATCCAAAACCGAATCCAAAACCAAAACACGGGGGTCAGTGACCATCTCTAATGAAAATCAATTGCACATTACCTGAATGATTTTCTGCTGGCAGGCCTAGCACACTCAGGCCATTGTGGTTACTTGTTGCGGAAGTTTGACAACATACATAGTGAATTTGGCATTCCCTTTGCAATGGAGAAAACCGAAGGCCTTTAGTCTATAATATCTTAGCTGACCATTGAGATCGACATGGGCAAGCTAGAATGCAGACACCTATTTGAGAATGTAGCAAAGCTAGGTGAGATGATTAACCTTTGTGCATAAATTAAGAAAGTCACATTTGTATAAATGGAAACCCTGATACGCATCAGCAGGGAGCTTAGAGAGAACCTATTGGTCTGGGGAAGATTCATACAGCAGTTTAATGGCATGCGCTTATAGCCTAGTGTAGTGAAACCTAATCATGCATTGAAACTATTTACTAATGCATCACGGGCCACAGGTTTCCAGATGAATTTACATGGAGAATGTTACACTCAGCCATGGCTTGCTAAGAGGGTTACAAAAGGGCTGACTGGGTATTTAGCTGCGCTGGAGTTGTTTCTGCTAGTGGAGATGCCAATAGACATATGTAATTCTGGTACATCAACTAAGGGATGGTGCTATTAACAATCAGTATGATCCACACCAGTCATCAGGTTGAGATGGTTAATGGCGAAATGCCTACTTAATAACATTACATTCAGGGGCTAGTCATGTGCCGGGTGAGCATAACATGATAGCTGATGTGCTCTCACATCAGAAGTGGGAGTTATTTAGAGCAGTCTCACTGCAAGAGTTCCCCAATGGGTAGATCTCTCATGCCTCCGATAGTCGAGCCTGTCTAAGTGAACTAGTAGTGAAGTCCATGGCACCAAACACATTGAGAGCCTATAGCACAGCCTGGAAAAAATGAAGACACTTTAAGTCAGTTAGGACGCAGGGACCCCCTGCAAATAATTTTAGTTTTGTTGGGCAAGCTTAATGTCACTGGGGCATCCAGGACCAGTGTTACCACCATACTGACATTTTTCTCTAGGCTGAATGGCGAGGTGGATATGACAAAAGCATTTATATACTGCACTATAATATTAGTTGTGGCAAGGAAAAAGATACGAAAAACAGACCCCTAGGAGCTAGTGACAAGAGAAAGATTAAAAGAATTAGTGCCTATAGCGCCAGTATTATATAAGAGTGAAAGGGAAGTCATATTGTTTACAACTGCCTTTGTTGTTTTACAGTAGGGCTTTCAGGTTTAGTGAGCTGGTGGCCGAGTCCAGCTGGTTAGCCGGCATAGGTTTATTGCAAAAAAACATTGTAGTGTCATCTAATGACATGCTAAGCAAGATTTAAACGGCAAATCAGCTGGGTGCGGTGGTGGAGATGCAGGCGAGAAGACACCCAGATCCACCGGTATAGTTGCAGTGGATAAATAAGTGGGCTCCTGTAGCGCATCAAAACTGCATTAACCAGGTTTCAGTTCACAGCCATTTGTAAGATATGTGTGCTAGCTTTGGAGTAAGATCCGACAACACTTGAGATGCATTATTTCACAATAGGCATCCCAACAATGATCGCAGTGGGTGTGGAGCTTCAGTCCACATGGGGGGGGGGGGGGGGGGGGGGTCATTTGAACCTTGTGTGATGTGGAAGAACGGGGTGCAAGATATAGCAACATGACATCCATAATTACCTTGGTAAGATGGTTGCCTGACTGCAGCTTCAATGTTTGGGTCACCATGGGCAGCACGTCATGAATCAGGGGGTTGTGTACACCAAGCACTGGTTCCGGGGACGTTGTTGTCGTGTATACATGATAGGCAGAACACGCCCAGTTGTCATTCTAATAACTATATTAGGCTTGTGAGTCATTTTCCTGCATATCTTACTTGTGAGGATAAAGCTGGGGCCAGTTCCAGTTATTACCATGGTAAATATCTTAGCTTTGTGCATTGTTTTCTTGCATATGATAATTGTTGGAATAAAGAAGCGGTATAAGGGGCATGGTCGCCAAACTGCCTGTGGGCTAATGGTGGGAAGGAATGGGGAATAGACAGGCAATACAGAAATGGAAGTTGCTCAATCAATTTATAGGTTCACAACAGGTGCTTGAAAGGGCGGGGTTATCCCTCAGCACACTGCTGTCAACCAGTAAGTGTTACTATTCTACTTATACCTAAAATGCAGACATCTCAGTTACACACATTTGCAAATGTACAAAAAGCCACCTGTCCCCTCCAGGCACTTCTGCTAAAGGGGTGGTCCCAACTCTAAACAATGAGAGTCCCTATATTGGGTCATACATTCATGTGTTTTTAAATTGAGAGCTCTCAGTATATTTTCATATAAAATTCAGTCCAAGTACAAACCTGGAAATCGGCACTGCTTGTTTTTAATATTTATTATGTTCATTACAAAATATCCAACATAATGGTAATCACTTCCAAAGATGACATCAAGAAGGCAGCAAAATGGAAACAATTATACTCATCTTAATGCAGCAATTTGCCCATGGTAGGTTATATACAAATAAGTGCTCCTCAGGCACCGTTGTCAAGGGCTGCCAAACATATAATGCTCTAAAAATGGCGCTTATAAAGACATAATGACGCCTAATCACAAAAACTCACCCCCTAGAAACATCAATGTGTAAATAAAAAAAACAATATATACCTGCATAAAACACTTAAACTAGTCAAACTGCAAAGAAATGAGTAGATGTAAATGCTTATAAGCATGATGTAGCACTTCCAAGTTAGAGTCATTTGCCTAGTAAACGTGTTATAGTCATATATATATGCAATAAAAAAATTCCAATCATGGATTATAAAACACTGAATAAAACATCTATAAATCGCTAAAGTGAGAACTGCAGCTTATATAACTTACCCAAAAGATGAACATATGTAAGGGCTATGCTTACATGCGTTCACATGATATAATTGTTTTGAGGGGTTTTGGGAGGTAAGGGAGAAAAATGGTTTAAAAAGGGAGTGAAATATGTTGTAAATTTAAATTTTTGTGATCAGTCTGCTACTGAGAAATTATGCAAACCGTTAGGCCTTCTCCTAGGCTGCAGATAATGCAAACAGGGTACTGAAAATGGCAAAGAGGTGTCACTAGAGATAATGCCCCAGTTAGATCTGATTATCTGCTGAATGGCACAGAGTGACAGGTGAAAGGTAGATTTGAAAAAAACTGACTGGTTTGGAGGCTGGTGAAGGCTTCTGTAAACTAATCTCTTATACCGCTTTCATACTGCCGCCCTGGCAATATCCCGGGTTTTTCAAGCCGGGTTTTTGCCGGGGCTCGGAGCGTCCCGGCTCAGAAACACCATTCATACTGCACCTCGGACCCGGAAATTTTCCGGGTTGACCCCATTCATACTGCACAAGTCTGTGCCCTGGCAATTTGTGGGAGTCATCACCAGAGCAGTTTTCATTGGCTGAAAAATGGTGATGTCATTGAAAGGTGACTGGTTTTTTGACGCATAAAGATGATGCAAAAGTGGGTGGTGATTGTTCGAATCTTCCACGGGCTCCCACTGATGACATCATCCTCCAGAGACAGGCAGACAGCCAATCAGCTTGTTTTCTGTGCAACCCGGGTTGAAAAACCCGGGTTGCACCATTCATAGTGCAAGCAACCCGGGTCCGACCCGGGAATTACCCCTCGATAAATCCCGGGTTGAAGACCCGGATTTTTAGACCCGGGATTTTTGACTTGTACCATCCATACTGCACCAAGACCCGGGTCGTTTGAGCTCACCCCGGCAAAAACCCGGGATTTTGGTGCAGTATGAATGGGGTATTATTTTATCCAGGGCCTGGAGTAAGTGGTGCTATATAATAAGAGTTTAAATAGCCTTTTTCTTTAAAAGGCTACACCATGCCTCCCATTTGAGATTTAGCTTTGCTCAGGTCAGGTATACATACTCAGCAGTTGGCATATAGCATGCCTTAAGAAGGTGCACAAGGTGGAAACTGGCAGTATGAGGTCTTGCAGTCAGTGTCACTGTGAATGTTGCCGCCATTATACCCCATTCAGAGATATAACTAGCTCGGTACAGTTTGGGCTATTTGATCAAATTGACTCTTAGGGGCATATTCAATTCCAATCCGAACGCGCGTTACCGCGGAAAATGCGCAGTAGTGCCGGTAATATGGTACCGCAATAACGCGGATTTTCGTACGCAGCCCTATGGGCCGCGAACGAAAATCCACGTTATTGCGGATTAGGTTTGCGGCCGTTCCGGCGCGATACCGCGGATCGGAATTGAATATGCCCCTTATAGTGTATCTCACTGATGTACATTTTTTAAGTGTACATATCTATAAATTAACGGGGTCAGTGGTGGATCTACCATTGGTGCAGCAGGTGCGGTGCACCGGGGCCCTTGAAGATAATAGGGCCAGTTGCACAGGGAACTAGCGAGCTGTGGGTCCCGTTTCCTTCCTCCTCACTTCTCTGCACCAGGGCCCACAGCTCGCTAGCTAACACAAGTTTTAAATACACATAAGTTGGATATTTCTTTACATAGTATTTGTATTTTTAAAACAAAAATATCTTCTCTTCTTTTAAACATAATATGAAACGAGTACAAAATTAATACAGATTTACAAAATTGTGTTTGCTTTGGTCATTATATTAGAAAAAGTGCATAAGACTACTCCTTCTTTTGTGGAAGGACAAACGAATTAAGTAATACATTTAGGGGTGAATTTTATTGACCGCGTTACTGTAACAAGTAACGCGGCCTGTGCACTATTACTAATGTTACTGTAACAGTGCGCGTAATTACAGTTAATACGGTAATCTTCGATGCTGGTTTTTGCTTGCAGCTCACAGAGCTGCAGACAGAAATCAGGGTTAAAATTACTGTATTAATGGTAACAGATTTAGCGCTGCGTTACTCGCGGCAGAATTATATTCCCCTCTTAGCATACTAAAAGACAAGAGAGCAATATAAACATAAAAATAGTAACAAATGGTATCAACATTTCCCCTCGTCAAAATAATGTACATAACTAAAGAAGCATTGAAAAATGTTGGAATAAAAAAATGGGAACAAGGTTGAAAGGGTATACGAGAAGAGATAACTGCGTTATTCTGGGAATAACGCGGCCTGCACACTATTACCATTACTACGGTAAAAGTGCGCAGTATTACCATTAGTTCGGTAATTTTAACGCTGATTTTTGCTCGCAGCTGCGAACAAAGATCCGGGTCAAAATTACTGTATTATCGGTAATACTTTCAGCGCTGCGCTATTCCTAGAATAACGTAGCCAAATTGAATCAGCCCCACAGAATAATAGTTTTATAGGCTTTAATATATATCATACTTGCCAACTCTCCCGGAATGTCCGGGAGACTCCCGCATTTCGGGTTGGTCTCCCGGGAGAGTGTGGCATACTTCCGCATCTGCCCGAATTAGTGCCAAAATGCCGCGATTCTCCGGGAATCGCGGCATTTGGCCCCGGCCCTGCTGTCAAATGACGCGATTTGCATCATTACGTCACTGGGACGGGGCCAAAATGACGTGATTTTGGCGCCCCGCCCCCACCTGCCACAGAGAGTCTCCCGGACACCAACTGAAAAAAGTTGGTAAGTATGATATATATGTATAAATTATGAATTTTTTACATATATAAATGTATATCATCAGCAATTTATATAGCGCCACTAATTCCGCAGCACTGTCTAGAACTCACTAACATCACTCCCTGTTTATTGGAGCTTACAGTCTAAATTCCCTAACATACATACGAAGTCAGAATAAGGTACATTTTTAATAGCAGCCAATTAACCGACTAGTATGTTTTGTTGTAGAGTGGGAGGAAACCAAAGCACCGGAGCACTCAGAAGAAACCCACACAAACACATGGAGAACGTACAAACTCCACATAGCTAAGGATATGCTCAGGAATAGAACTCATGACACAGTGACAATGCCACAGAGAAATAAATAAGTGCCACGTGATTTACAGGGGAGAATGAGATCCCACCCCTGTGATGTCACATCAGTTTTGAAGCTGGGAACCTCTGGGATGATGTGACAGATGCAATTGGATAATAGCACAGAGAGGTAACTTGCCTGCAAACAAAGTGTACATTATTTATCTCGACACTCCACCATACAAATCCTCCCTCTTCCTGGACTCATTGCAGTAGCTGCACACACACACACATACATACACCATGAGTCTATGGTAGCTGTGACCTAGCAGTGTCCGGATCACTGCACAGCCCTTCCCATCTCTGGCAAGTGCGGTCCCTGGCAGAGACACTCAGAGGTATGGTGGTAGTCTCGGTGCCGTTTGAAGACAGAGGGAACGCGGATGATGCCATGTCGAGCTCTGATGCTGAAGATGAGCTGATCGAGCCAGCCACGCCCACCCCGAGCAACGCCACTTTCTCCCTGCACGGCAGTCTGCACCCGCTGCAGGTAGGTGCTGTGCCAGCAGTGTGCGCAGGGCAGCCGTCCTCTGTGTGCAACCTGGCCCGTTACTATTTCAGGTGGAGAAGAGTAAACGTCAGGTCTCCCCCAGCAGCCTCCTCCAGCCCTCCTACTGCTTGCACTCATTGGTTGTAGACATTGTTTGCATACAGGGATTGGTGCGTTTGTCTGCCCATCAGCTAGTCTCCTGAAGGACATTGTGCATAGAGCGATGTGCCACTGCCACTTGTTACTGCAAGGACGGTGCACATACATAGTATTATTATATATGTCCTGGTGATTGTGCATAGAGTGATGTGCCACTGCCACTTGTTACTGCAAGGACGGTGCACATACATAGTATTATTATATATGTCCTGGTGATTGTGCATAGAGTGATGTGCCACTGCCACTTGTTACTGCAAGGACGGTGCACATACATAGTATTATTATATATGTCCTGGTGATTGTGCATAGAGTGATGTGCCACTGCCACTTGTTACTGCAAGGACGGTGCACATACATAGTATTATTATATATGTCCTGGTGATTGTGCATAGAGTGATGTGCCACTGCCACTTGTTACTGAAGGACGGTGCACATACATAGTATTATTATATATGTCCTGGTGATTGTGCATAGAGTGATGTGCCACTGCCACTTGTTACTGAAGGACGGTGCACATACATAGTATTATTATATATGTCCTGGTGATTGTGCATAGAGTGATGTGCCACTGCCACTTGTTACTGCAAGGACGGTGCACATACATACTATTATTATATATGTTCTGGTGATTGTGCATAGAGCGATGTGCCTCTGCCACTTGTTACTGCAAGGACGGTGCACATACATAGTATTATTATATATGTTCTGGTGACTACAGACATGTGTATATGCGGGTTGTGTGGTTTACTAAACACTGATTATTGAACATTTGTTGCACTACATTTAAAAACCAAAAATACAGCTCTCTATGTGAACACACTGACCATTCTCGTTTGTTTCTTATAAATACATTATTACCTTAGGGTGGGGACTTTTTTTTTTGGATGGGTTGAAAATCACATTGATTAGTTCTAGTTAAGTTTTCAATTAATAATTTGCTTTTGATTATTGCTCTCTACATAGTAAGTATATTAGGCTACATATGCAACAAATAGGAAGATAGGGACATGTAGAAAATAAAAATAAAACAATAATGTCATTCATAAAATTGTAATAGTGCACAATAGATTTTTAAAGAAAGAATCAACAGCTTCAAATGCAACAATGGTAGGGTTAGATCCTGTACCTACTGGCCTTAAATGTTGCATTTGATTTATGTTTTTGTCTTGACCAACATTCTTATTATTGTAAGACAGATAAAAGATTACACGTCTTACAAGTTTTGTGTTCATAAACTTTCAACAGAATTCACAAAAGTGGATAAACTAATATTGACAGGGAGAGGGGAGAGAAAAGAAGGGGATGGGTATCCTTGAGTATTTTGGAAGGCAAAATCCTTATTAACTGAAATCAAAAGGACATTGACATGAATTGACCATTGACATGATTGTTAATTGTTTTCCCCCCAATATCAATTAATATATATTTATGTATTATCAAAGCAGGGAGTCTCTAGGACTCCCCTCATCGTCAACCAATCACACAGCAGCTAGCATAGAAAGCGTTTTTTGAATGGTTGAGTTGCTTAAAAGAGTCTAGGACAATTCTGATCTGTTTAGCTTGAGACTGGTTTCCATTCAAGCGAGGGATCACTCCAGATCTTGTCCTTCTGTTTTAGTGGAAACCAGTCCAAGGGGTAGTAGGAGCTGTTCTGTACGTTTTGTTTTGTTTTATGTGTGGAGAGTCTCACATTCATTTCTATAGCCCTTTCATTTTGATGGAGTTTTTATATGTAGGGCAAATAC
Source organism: Mixophyes fleayi (assembly GCF_038048845.1). Lineage (NCBI taxonomy): Eukaryota > Metazoa > Chordata > Amphibia > Anura > Limnodynastidae > Mixophyes > Mixophyes fleayi. The sequence goes on from NC_134403.1 coordinate 177,772,005, forward strand.
TGGCAACAACCTTGAAATTAATGGGCAATTGAATTGAATGGACAAAGCGTACTACTTGCGTTCTAGACACGTTCACAAATGCATGTGCACATGTCCAGCCCATTTTAACTGCATGTAAACATATCTGTAGGAAAATGTAGATTTTTGTTTAAGTAGGTCTATTGCAAGTTGAGTAAAGTGCATCCATGTTGCAGATTATTTTTTATTAACTAGATCTGTGAACCTGTATATGCTGCTGTATTATTATTATTATTATTATTATTATTATTATTATTTTATACATGCTGATATACATATATTTAATTCTATGATTTTGTTATTTTATAAATAGAAATATGTATTTGTTATTACAGTGCATCTGTGCTTTTTACCATTATGATGGATTACTTATGTAACTCCATTCCTCTCTTTGGATAGAAATATTAGGAGTACTTTTACTCCACCGAAAAAAATATAATGGGACCACTGCTCTGTGGGATATTATAAGTGCCACATTTTATAATGTCTCCCCCTGTTTGGTGCTTTTCAACAATTGCTTTTCTATAACTGATTTTTATTATGACTTTGTATGACTTTATCTTCTTGATAAAGTTTATTATTGGAACTGTGTTAACCAACTGTGGGTTATTTTTCAAACAATTGAAACGCCTTGGTTCAATGCAGGTCAACTCCAATCAATGAATTATGCGAACTCAAGAGAGCTGATTTGACTAGGACTTATTAAATGTATCTTAACAAAAGGGGTAAATACTTATGTAATCCATTATTGTCTATTTTCATTTGCAGTTAATTCAGGAAATGCTTTAGACTTGTTATTTTATTTTTTTGCAGAATATTTTGTTTTGATCATGTATAAAAATTACTAAATAAATTTTGATTCCATGATGTAAGAAGAAGAGTATAGAATGTAATAACATGTCAGATGTGGAGAAAACTTGTTTATAGCCACAGTATACTGAGCTGTACAGGTAATTGCAATTTTATATGTGTATGTGGATATTACACATATGCTGTGTAAATATAAAAAATGTAATGTGATAGTTGTGAGAAAGCAAGGATGGAATCATGTCAAATAAATCCCATTTAATGTATGCCTTTTATGTAATACATTCAGCAATCCCTCCTAACAGTGTGCATGGCAAGGGATCATTATTGTATTTTTATATGCCATATAATTCTTATTAATAAATATATAGGAATAGCAATATATTTCTTAGTCTAGTGTCCCTGACTCTACTAAAAACTATCATACATCGTCCACCGCATTCTCACCATCGCCAGACGTATATGCACAGGATGTCCTGGAAGCTCAGCCTGTGGAATTCATTCCAATAAAAACAGGCAGGAACAATATTCCTGGCCTTCTACTGATAACGTTTTCACAGACAGCTGTAGTTACAGGGCATCTTCCAGGCTGCTGACCTGGATGAAAGATGCACTGCTAGGCATTTCTCTTCACTCGATGAAGAGATATTACATTTAAAATGGAAAATATTGAAGGTGACATTAGAAATGCAAAGTGGTTAGCTTCCTGTAAATGTCAGTAATGTTTTTTTAATACTACCTTGCAATTCAGCAAGACTTTTCTGTACTCGGTACATAGCTAAAAATTTAAATGCTTAATGCTTCAGACAACAGAAGTGTATTGAATTAGTATGTTTATTGAATGCAAATGGTAGCATTAAAATTAATATAATTTTGGGGGTATGTTTACTAAACTGCAGGTTCGAGAAAGTGGAGATGTTGCCTATAGAAATCAATCAGATTCTAGCTGTCATCTTGTAGACTGTACTAAATAAGTGAAAACTAGAATCTGATTGGTTGCTATAGGCAACATCTCCACTTTTTCAAACCCGAAGTTTAATAAATATACCCCTTGGTCTCTTTAATAGACACGTTTTCAGTGCTATTTCATTAAAGGCTTAATAAAAATCAATTTACTAAAACATATATATGGCCTGCCCAAACAAGCACCTTTTTCACCATTGTGGCAACCAGGGTAAGGCTGGGCCGGTCAGCAAATTTTTTATTTTGGGCCAGTGGACTGACCGGCCCATCTCGCTAATACTTGGTGGCTGACGCCTCCTCCGGTGGGACCAACCACCTTCCATATTGACCACGGATCCTCCTGATCCGTCCCCCCTCCCCTGCATGTGGCCTATCAGTGAGAGCCCAGCTGTCACATGGGACATGCACCACATGACAGGTGCTGTCCAATGTGTGAAGTGCTGCAGACAGGAGTGCGGAGGGAACAAGGTGAGCGTTGGAGGCATAGTTGCCAATTCCGCTTATAACAAGCGGAATTGGGCTTCTTTTTTTCCCGAGTTGCAGGTTTTTTTAGGCTGCCGCTTGTTGCTTCTTTTTGGGCTTGGACACACTACCTACACATGGTCTCCTCAGACTGCATATTTTTTTTTATTCTTTGGTCTGTTTACATTTAGTGATTGGGGCAATCACTAAATGTTTTGTTTTATGGGCAAGTGTAGCGATATTCCTCCAATAAAGTGGCATTTTTGTTTGTTGGTGGACGGAGTCAGAGGAGGACATGGAATAAATCACAGGAAGACAGATCTGCAACAACCTGCTGAGATAAGTGCTATGTCTGTACTATTGCTGCACTTATAGCAGTTAACACTGCTATATACCACCCCCTCCCATTCAGTAAGCTGCTCATGTCATATGACTGCTTTCAGAGCATTATTTTATACTGTTACATCAGTTCTTGTATATGTTGTGAATCTTGCCTTTTTCACTTGCCGGGCGATGCTGTGGTGTAATTATGGTTAATAAGAATCTGTGTGTATTTGGGGATGATTAATGAATCTGCAGCCATGTCAGTTTCCCCCATTTCAGAAGGGTAATTTACTGCATTTGCTTCTTGTTTTGCCATATCAGTGTAGAAATGTGTCCTCTTGTGTTTATAAAGGTTTACTAAATGGAGATTGAGTGTAGAAATTAGTGTTCTAGAAAAGGACGATCCCTTGTAAGTTGGGCTTCTTTTTGGGCTTTTTAGGATTGGTTTGGGCTTGTTTTGGGCTTGTTTTTCACTAAACGGTTGCTTGTTTTTCATTTCAGAGTTGGCAACCCTGGTTGGAGGGGATGTTAATATATAGTGTGTATGTAGTATGTTAATATTGTGTGTGCAGTATGTTAATATAGTGTGAGTGGGGGCCAGTGTGTTAATATAGTGTGTGAGTGGGGGCCAGTGTGTTAATATAGTGTGTGAGTGGGGACCAGTGTGCTAATATAGTGTGTGTGTGAGTGGGGGCCAGTGTGTTAATATCGTGTGTGAGTGGGGGCTAGTGTGTTAATATAGTGTCTGTGTTAGTGCGGGCCAGTGTGTTAACTTAGTGTGTGTGTGTGTGTGTGGGTGGGTGGGTGGTGTGAGGGCCAGTGTGTTAATATAATATGTGAGGGAAGGGGGGTCTTAATATAGTGTAGGAGGAAGGCTATTTGAGTGCAGGTGGGGGCTAATTTTTTGTGGGGTGATGGGGCTATTTAATTTAATAGTGGGGCCTATTAATTTAAGGTTAGGTGATGGGACCTTTAATTTAATGCTAGGGTGGTTTGGCGATATTAATTGAATATGGGGCTGATTTTGGGGAGGAGGGTTATTTATTAAATGCGAATATAAATTATTTAATGTCGGGTAGGTTAGAGGAAAATAGATCTATTTAGCAAATGTGAATATTATCATTGTAATGCTGGGGCTAGAGGGAGGCCTAATTATAAAACATGGGAGCTATTGATTTAACACAGGGACTGGTTGGAGTTATCTACATTTTATGTACTCATTTTTTTTTACAAATAGGGCATCCAATATTCCAGGATCCAGACAACCAGCAAATGAGCTAAAGAAAGCAGCAGCCACAAGTGGTGACAAGAACAAGTAAGAGAGAGCAGGACAGTCTTCCAACTGTCCTTAATCTGGTGGGACAGTCCTGAATTGGGTGACTCTTTCGCTTAGGACAGTTGGGAGGTATGTCCTGCTTCACAGTGTACTGTGAAGGCAGAACTGTGTGCACCTAACAGTAGTGCACACAGTATAGCCTGTGCATATGTCTAAAATGATAACCATGTTACATCATAGAGGGTTACCCTGTCTAAAGTGCCCTAGGCCCCCCAGAACCTTAACCCAGCTCTGGGCCAGGGTGTCAGATTGACACTTAGTGCTCTACTCCTCCCAGTACCAGCCCTAATATTATTTGGTTTATGCAACCCTAAAACAATTAATAACCCTGTTAGTATATAGGGCAATGCAAAAGCAAGCCCTTTTGCTGGCAAACCATCAGGTTTTTAAAGCAAACAGGTTTTTTGCCTTTTGAGAAATCCCGTTATAATTATCCAGGTATGTAAAAAAAGAAAAAAAAAAAACCTGTATGGAATAGGATCATATAAAATAAAATGTAATATAAAGTGAAGTTTGCTTTTTTGTTGCATTATTTATTTTTATAATTTAAGATTTATCATTTATAATTCTTAAGTATCGCTGAATTAAGCAACACTAAAATAGCCTCTTTTTATATTGATAAATATATATTGTACCGAAAACCACTCTTTAAGAATGGGACGCTACTTATGGGCCAGTGCTGTGTGCTTGCCCCCTGGGCTAAAGTCTGCCAGCCAACCCCTGGTGGCAACAACTGCTAGTCTATAGTGTATGACACAAATGTTCCTATGCCAGGTGTGCACCTCTGTAGTGGGGCTTCTGCCAAATTGAGAGGAAGCAAAGCTGAAGAAACTGTAAATGATTAAAGTTCATACTTCAAACTATTGTAGACAGGCAGTGACTGTTGTCCTTAAGTGTCAATCTGTGCATTTTTGATTTGCACGTATGCATTATATATATATATGGCGCTGCATCAAAGATAAGCTCTGGCATATAGGTGTGGCTGTAGTAAAGATATGCCATTTATCATCCACTTGATCCTGATAAATGCCATATCTTTGGTGTTAAAAAGCCCCTATAACTTAAAAAATGTAAAAACTGGCACCTCGCCCCACCCCTAAATGAGTAGCCAACACCAGTGCTATAGCTGGGGCTGTTTACCCCTAAATCAGGAGAACAACAAGAGTGCAGACCTCCTGCAAAAACAGTAAGCAGTGCCAGGTAGCCAGAGCCCGCTGGTACATATAGTTCCATAATAGTATCTAATACACACACTATGAATAAAACATTTTAATTACAATAAAAACATCCCCAAACCACTTGTTTACTTTTTTATTATGCACTTAATTCCAAAGGGAATCTTTTTATAGAAAATAAAATAGCATGTAAGATTGCAACTTGCAACAAAAATGAATTAATTTAATTGGCCTTGAGGGTTCAATACATGCAGCTAATCAAAGTGGTTTTATCATGCTCCATCCAATCAGATGTAAGCCGCTCTATTTGGTTGAGTGTGTATCGACCACTTCATTCATTCATTCTGCTCGCAGCTTCGCTACAAGCAAGTTGCAGTCATCCTACATGGTTTTATATTTAATTTCCCTATGGAGGAAAACAAGAATTATTGTTATTAAAATGTTTTTTACTACAGTGTCTTTTTTGCTATTAAATACTAATGTGCCACTACATTTCCCAGTGAACCCTGGCTACCATGGCATGCTAGTGCTTGTAGTTCCACAAGCTAAAGCATACTCTGGCAGCCATTGGCATGTTGGCACTTGTAGTTCCACATGCACCAGCAGTCAGTTCCCTATTACAATGGAACACACTGTACAGGGGGTGTCAAGAATAGCCCCACTACTATTCAGTATGATATATCGAGATGGGAGAGTGGCCACATCCAGGGGGCATGTCTAGCAAGCGCTAGTCTGCTCAGTGCACACGGCATCTGTTCACTGCTGCTCTGCAGTCATGGACAGAATGCCTTCAAGACTTCCCACCAATCAGGACAAAACTGATAGTGGGGCAGAGCCCTCATATCAGGCATCCCTGCCCACATCGGGTTGCTTGGAAGCTATGGTATAAAATAACCATATTAGAAGTCACTCAGGAGTTCCGTGACCATAGAATAGTGCATTTATACAGCACTTCTGATATATTTAATATTTATGGTAGGGATTATATTATTCCTTATAATACATAACTTTTAGTTACAAAAATCAGCTATGTTACACCCCTGTACATGCTGACTCTGGCACACTGTGACCGACTGATACGCAGACGACCCACAATAACAGACTGACACACCCAGACTCAAACTGACATACAGATCCACAATGGCAGTGACTGCCACACAACAGTAGTGACTAACACACAGCATGCCCTTACAGAGAAGACTGTACGTAGACAATTGAGGACCAAGAAGGCCTATGTAGTATCTTCCAATGAGGCCAGTAGGGTAAAGTAGATTGGCCTCCTGTTCACAAATTACTGGTTAATTTGTTAAGAATTATTTATTAGTTATTGTTAAAGTTCAAACTAGGCTGCTTTAAAACTTGATAGTTTTAGTCAATTTTGCTTTAATTGTTATATCATTTAAAATGAAAAGCAATGCACTCGCACACAGTCGGCTCCCTCTGTTTTTATGTAATTGTGGCTGAAAGTCTGAACGCTGCTCAAGTGTAAAGCAGACACACATATGTGTATTAACTATATACTTTCAGAGTTCCATAGTTATTTTATTATTGCTTAAGTTCAAAACATTCTCATAAAAATGCTTCATTTTAAACCTCAGTGCAATTAGTGGTTGAAGAAGTACAGTATTGTTTATGCTTCCGCAGCTTCCTGAAGTAATTCCACTTAATGTGGGTGGGATGTACTTCACCACCAGACTGTCAACACTTCAGAGGTATGAGGACACCATGTTGGCTGCCATGTTTAGCGGACGTCATAACATTCCAACAGATGCCGAGGGGAGATACTTCATTGACAGAGATGGAACATACTTTGGGTAAGACCAAACAGCCCAATAGGCAGGGTGCCATTTTGGGGCCCCCACTTGTGATCTCCTTACTACCTCCGTACTTCATCATGCCAGCACTGTGCCCTTATGATTATTCCACTGTGATTACACAGGCCAATTCGCGTTGAAAGCAGGTTTACCATCTCAAGAACCAGTTTGAAGAAACTACTGTTCTATGGCTAAATATGAATAACGTATAGGTCACATGAACCCTTTTTAATAACTTTGTAATAAATATTCAATTAATGCAAAAATACACAGCTAATTACAATTGACACATCATATTTAGCATATTAGGTATATTACAATCATCATAGAAAATACCATTTAATTTAAGATATTGTAAAGTATCTTTTTACAAAATGTATGTTTAGCTCCCTCTTCTGTTCCTGCTCAGAAGAGAAGAGCGAGGGCCTCTGGGAGTTTATCCAGCAATGCAGTGCCCCATTTACCTCCTGTCCTCTTAGCGGTTGCACCCCCTGCAGGGGATGTAGTTCTGCCATTGGTGCTGAATCAATAAGCCATGTTGCACAGAACAACATTGTCATCCATCCACTTTGCACAAATCCCATTGCACAGACATTCTTCACAGACCTTTATAGACCATATTGCCTGCTACTTTGTCCAGACCCTTATTCATTGGAAGACATTTTTTGAAAGGCTGTATCTCAGAAATGCTTGTATTTTCAGAAGTGATTCCTTTGTAAAGCAGTACAGTTAAAAAAAAAAATCCCTTTTAATGGCTCAAATCAATGACCCAGGTTTGGAACAGAGTTGTCTGAGCTCAGATTTCATGCGTTCATGGATAAAGGTACTGTTATTAACAAGGCTAATAAAAAGCTAACAACACATAATTTCGTGACTCCCATGATACTTTGCACCAGTGTGTGCATGTTTTATGGAGTAAAAGCTATGACTATTTGAAGGGCTGTCAGTTATCATGCAAGTATCAAACGATCATGTTTTTTCGTGTGATAGCAAATACTATCATCACACACACACACACCTATGTATATTTAGAGGATAATGTACTTTCATCAATTACGAGCTTTATTTTTAAGTTGTTTCTGATAAAGTGTTTAGTTTTGGTGCAATTCTCCCAGGCCAGCTTTATTCTTAATTGTTACATAGTTACAGGAATAAACAGACCTGTCAGGACTTGCAGATGTTTCTTTAGCAGTTCATAATCTCTGGGGCCTATAGAGCAGGCAAATTCAAGTTCAGGTGATGCCGAGAGTCAAACTGACTGCAGGAAGACTCGCACACCACTTGGACCTGTTACCATCTATTTCTGGTGACGTGCACTAATTTTTTGTTGACCAGCTCAGCTGACAACTATTTGAAATCATTCTATTATTTATGTCTTCCAAGAGGAAAACAAACAACACAGTAGAAGAATGAAAAGTTAGAAAAAAACTACTACATATTTTAAATTACACATGTTCTCTTTTCTGACTTCCTGACCATTTTTGTTGAACAAAACAATAATGTATTACTTGTAGGGCTAAAAACAGCATATTTGAATAAACAGTAAAACAAATTACAGTGTTTAATGCTCTGAGTTCCATAGACTTAATATTTATATTTCTGCTCCTCCACTTTCAGAAGGCTGCAAAAATCAATTTCACAGCATTGTAGCCCCTCGGGCCATACATTTAAACAGTATTATTTAAGAACATTGGTGAGCCGGGAAGATTACATGCATCATACGATTGGGTGTCCCACTTGATCCTTATAAGATTCCCCTCTTCTGTAACACCAAAGGCACTTTTTGGAGCTGTTTGAAACACTTAGAGATTTGTGGTCTTTGACATTGCTCCGTGTGTGGTACCATGCTATAACATAGAATGTGGAGGTCTTGGACATATGTCCTGGTTTTTATATGCTATTGTAAAACTTAAATGAATACAAATTAAAAAAAGTCTTTGCCTATAGTGGATCAAATCATAAAGTAAAATAAAATTAGAAAACGCACAGATAAAATGATAAACTTCAATTAATATGAGTTATTTTCCAAACAGTACTGGTGGTCAAGAGATTGGACAGCAGGACATAGTGCAATAATGTTTATTATTGATAAATGGAAGTATATATATATATATATATATATATATATATATATATATATATATATATATATATGAAAATATATAAGATCTTATGCAATCAATATACACTTGGCACCATCACACAAAACATATATTGGCTAAAAACAAATCAACAATTATTATCCAAGGAAGTCCATAACTATAACTCTCAATAAAGATAAAAGGGTGGCAGACATCTAAAAGTCCTGTTGCTATCCTGATAAGGTACTTGATAATAGCTTATCAAATAACAGCTAGAGTGTTTTTTCTTGATTTCTGGGTAGTGGACATATCTGATTGCTGAACTGTTTCTAAGGTGGTGATGTAGGACAATTTTTCATTACCCCCACACTCATGAATGAATAAGAGTAATTAACCTCAGGTATATAAGGAACATGTAAAGTAACACACAATAGTGTAGTCTACTATATAAATGCCTAGTGGCGTGTGTGGGGAAAAAAAACCAAGCTGCAGCGCCACCTGCTGGGCAGAGTTATACACTGACCTATATATTTCTTGAAGGAGAAGTGACAGTTGGGAGTGGTTGGTGGTTGCCGGGGGTGACAGTGGGGAGTTTTTAACACCTTAAGTAGCTTGATGAAGGATGTGGCGATGAAGATGAAGGATGAGGTGATGGAGAAAAATGATGAGGTGGTGACATGTGGACAAAACCACGTTAAAAAAGGGCGCTTGCATCGGGAAGTAACGCTCTTCCCCTGAGGAGGCCTGGGCTAGGCCCAAATGCATGACAAGAACCTTTTTAACACCTTAAGTAGCTTGATTTGACTAGAATGCATGAGTATCATGCACGGGTTAACTTGTATTTATATAAAATGAATACATTTAATACGGTATTAATTGGCTTATATATGATTTTAATCCTGTCACAATAATGCTCTCGCAAAAACTGTCATGCTCCCAGCTAATTCCATTCCCCAAAACGGTAAAAATCACCTTTGCAGGAATCAAACCAGTGAAATCTGAATTGCAGCAGTGAAGTCTTAGTGCAGTGAACCATAGCTCAATTCGTAACCTGTGCATTACATCTTGCTAAACTGTATCAGAGACGATCTAATGACCTCTTACTGATGATCAATTATTAACACCTAAGGCTAGTTGCCACAGGCCTATATAAACAGCTTCCTGAAACCAACAAACTGGGAGCTTATTGAACTAGTCTTCTTTGAACCTGTGCTTGTGGAATATATCATGGATTAATTTAATGTGCATGACTCTGGCTCTGGACAACAAACCTTTCTTTCACCAGATAATAACTATTCTCAACTCAATTACATAATTTCCAGTCCAACACTCCAGGTTTTGCCTTTGATAACATTACCATTTTAAATCCTGTGACAAAAATCAAAGAAAATCTGCAATTTAAAAAAATAATGATGCTTGATAATTGATGTTCCATGTCTGCTGGTAAATTTGCACACCTCAGTTCTGATAGCAGCACATCCCCCCTTCTAACAACGAAATGGGAGGTGAGGTTTGCTGCTATCCTATATGTATTATTGGTACTAAGACTTATCATGCACTGACTTTCAGATACCTTTTTAGAGTGGTGCATTTTGGGCAAGAAAACTATCACTATACGAAAGAATCTAAACTTGGACCTTTACCAGAATCGCAGATGAGTCTTTGTTTTTTTTACAATTAATATATGCATTTTTATACTGGGTCAAATACATTTTGAATTGTAAAAAATACTACACTATCATGTGCTACATTACATGTTCATAATATATTTGAGGTTAACTATGCTTACTCATGTGTTAGTTTGTGTGGATTGAAGAATTGTGAATGTTCTACAGCACTTATCAAGGGCCACCTTAGATGTAGTTGAGTAATCAGCTGATATATCCTCTACCCAGGATTCAAGGAAGAACACGCTACATCAGGATATTTGAAAAGCTATTATCCAGTACCCTAGTCGGTACGTAGTTTATTTGTCTTAATTCATCACAGGGTGCCTCCTGTTTCTCTTTATTCATCACAAAGTAATACCTTTATTTACCTGTTTATTTTGCTTGGTTTTTTTTTATCAAGCAGTGGTTTAATTCATTTAACAAAGCAGTGGACTGATCATTACTGGAGATCTATATTTTTACCAAACACAATTACAATAAGCGTTCAGCAGTGTTTGTGTTTTGTTTGTTTCATTATTATTTATGACCCACACTTTTACATCAAGTAGCTAATAAAGCACACATATTTAGTATGGCTATAACCTTTACAAGTTACAGAATAAAATCGGGATATTGTGTCCCATTTTTCCTATATAAAGCCCAGAAATTAAAAATATATATATTTCCTCAACAATCTGTCCTGGAAATAAAACCCAATATGAAATTCATTTGGGTGGAGAAAAAAATTCCATAGGTCAAAAGAAGAATAACTTCAGACACCGCATTGTGCTAATAAAAACAAAATTCAAAAAAGTTTTAAAAGTAACTTTTAGTGCAGGTGTTTCTCCTTCAATTAGTAATATTTTTAAGAAATTGTGATCAGACATTTGTGTTATCATTAATATTAATGAATGTTTGTGTTTTCAGGGACATTCTAAACTTTTTGCGCTGTAGTGAACTTCCTTCACGAGATCGTGTGAAAATGGTGCACAAGGAGGCTCAGTACTACTCAATTGGGCCTCTGCTTGACCTTTTAGACAAAATGCAGCCTCTTACTGGAGAAAAAGTGAGGCAAGCTTTTCTGGACTTAATGCCTTATTATAAAGGTAAGGAAAGCTATAGATCCTCATAGGCAATATTGCATTTTCAGCTGTCACGTTGACATTTTCCACACTGTTCCCTGTGATTTCAGTCTCTTATATACATTTTACATGTGAAATATTTTACTTTTATTTACTAAATGCAAATCATGCCTCTTTTGCTCCTAATCTTTAATGATCTTTTGTACTCCAGAACAAGGCCATCTCCACTTCTTTCTCTTGTTTTGTGATGGAATGTGTATTTGAATATGGCTTGTACCTCAATAGCTACAGCTATTGTCTCTTAAAAAATCTATTAAGCTGAACCTTCAATATATTTGTTTTGCAGTACAATCCCACTCTTTTACCTACCAGATTCCCATAATTAGATGACACGAGGAGGTTGTGGTACAACTACACTTTCAGCAGTCACACCACTCTAAAGACACACCACTCTGCTCCGCTGAGCGACTGTGACTGATAATGCATAAAGAGAGTGGGTGGCAGATGCGACAGTGAATTGACTGCATCTTCTATCCATCCCTTTCATGTAGTAACAGTCACAGTGGAGGTTGGAGATAAAATGAGTGAAGGAACAGGTTGAGAACCCTTAGGCTGCCCTCAAGGGCCAGTCACTCCAAGGCATAGAACTAATTCTGCATAAATTATCCTTATAAGTAACTTTGGAGATCTGACATCGGCAAAACTGGAAAAGCCTAATTTTAGTGGATAGTGATTTTATATTAACATTTTGCAGTTAGTGTTGAAGCAGTACTTCCATGTTCCATAGGTCAGAAGACCTTTGGGTCTTGTGACATCCCAGCATGTATACAAATGGTAATATTAACATTTGATGTGCATAAAACAAAGATGAAGCTGGATAGGAAGGAATGAAACTGCATATAATTGTCAAATAGAAATCAATTGTCTATTTCTTTTAGCCTGGCCAATGCAAAATAATCACCAAGAGGTGGTTCACTCAGTCTAGGTTGTCTATTTACTAAGCGGCGCTTTTGACAAACTCAGCGGTTTGCTGTTGGGTTTTGTCTTTAATAAAATTGGTGTTCATTAATGTCGTAACCAAAGCTTAGTAAATATGTCCCATAGATTTCTTTGCTGCATGTGAATTTCTTCCTGCACCACAATGTGGCTCAATGGGCAGCACGGTGGCTCAGTGGTTAGCACTTCTGCCTCACAGCACTGGGGTCATGAGTTCAATTCCCGACCATGGCCTTATCTGTGTGGAGTTTGTATGTTCTCCCCATGTTTGCGTGGGTTTCCTCCGAGTGCTCCGGTTTCCTCCCACACTCCAAAAACATACTAGTAGGTTAATTGGCTGCTATCAAAATTGACCCTAGTCTCTCTCTCTCTCTCTCTCTCTCTCTCTCTCTCTGTCTGTGTGTGTGTATGTTAGGGAATTTAGACTGTAAGCTCCAATGGGACTGATGTGAGTGAGTTCTCTGTACAGCACTGCGGAATTAGTGGCGCTATATAAATAAATGATGATGATGAATGTGCAAGCTATATAATAGGTCCTTCAACATACAGCACACCCCACCAATAGCTAAATCGTATAATGTCATAAGCTATTTTTCTCTAGAATGCGACAGATGTAGCAAGCATTAAATTGTCTCCTAACACCAGGTGGTTTTGTTAATCATTGCATTGCCTCAAGTATGTTTCCCAAAGCATGATATTGAAATTTCCTGCATTACATTTCTCTACCACCAGATGGCACCTTGACAAAATTGTGCTATGTATGTCCGATGAATGAAAACTGTGCAGTGCTTTCATACTGTGCATTGTGAATCAAATTAGTATGTTCACTTAACAGCTTAAATTAATGCATGGGCAGTATCTGGAGTCTGAATGCAGGAAAATGCGCAGATGAGCATCAGAGAATTGGAAGTATTCCTAAGACACCTGCCCATTATACCAAGAGTAAAAAAATAGCACACACAATTTTAAAACAAGGTTTAAGTGAATAAAGAATCCTCAAAACTCTCTCTCGTCGCTTTATTAAATATAAAATAAAAATTTAGTAAACATTTCTTTCTTCATCTAATGTAGTTCAAAACTAAAAAAATGCAAACTCATAAAAATCAACATTAAAATAATAACCCACCCACTCACTTACAAAGGACTGTTGCTCAAGTGATTACAGCCGTGGTTTCACAGGACTTCTCTTCACCACCAACGAAGCAGCCAGAATGGGAAACCACTGAGAGTCCCCATTATTCATGATCATAGTCATTTCACATCTTTTCTTGGCTCTGAGCATGAGTCATTTTCTATGTTGTTGTTTTTGTCAATTCCATTGCATTAAGAAAAAGATTGTATTTTATATTTAATAACGTTTCTAAAAGGATATTGGAGAGTTCTTATTCAATTAAACTTTATTTTAAAATTGTTATTTATTAGTGCTTTTTTGGGGTATAATGAACAGGGGTCTTAGGGACTCCTATCCCATATATGTTAATTTCCCCAGCCCCCACAGCCAATGTGGGTCAGGATGAGTCTCACTGCCTTTTATCGCTGAGTCAGTAACCTCTTCTCCATATAATCACCAACTCTGCACTTACCAGCCTGAGGCAGTTTTTCACAATGACAGTCCCCATCATGTTTGTGGTCTCCCTCTTGTAGAGCAAACCAGACCAGTCTATTTTGTACTGCTGCCCATTTTTATTTTTTATTACATTGTGCAGCATCTGTGGTCTAAGCAGAGGTACAGTAAATGTCCATCACTTGCAGTCCACCACTATTCAGCAACGTGCGCTTAGTTTTATTGACTGCTTTTTAAAACTTTGCTGTTTATTATGGTACAGAAAATACATTATTTTCAAAACAGCTGTTACACATAGAATTGCTGCTTTAAGCAGTCTGGTAGCTGAAGGTATTCAGTCAGGTGCTATTAGTAAACATTGACAATGTGCTGGTAAGTTACTGTTAGACAAAATAATAACAAAACAAGGCTCAGCTAGAAGAGAAATATAGCATTCTATGGATGTGTCATGCTCATTAAAGGTTTATAATAAAAGTTCATCTGGTGTGTCTGATCCCTCCAAGCTACAATATACCAGCCTATGGTCCGTTTAATCTGCCAGTTCTGCATCTTCCAGCAGCTTGTGCAACACAGGCATCATCAATGTCGCTCACACCAAAGACGCTGCCGATTCATTCATTTAAAATTAAATTAAGTGTTTTTATTATTTACAGCATCTGTCATTTAGTCATTATTATTATTATTATCATTTATTTGTTAGGCGCCACAAGATTTCCGCAGCGCCGTACACAGTACAAACAGTAGACTATACAGGGTGAAACAGTACAGAACAATAAACAAAAATACCAATACTTCAGAACTCCAGTCATCAGTGCAACCTCATTAATTTATAATGATTCAACTATGAACCATATGGTATTGTTAGTAAAAGTTTTCAATGGTTTGATGTTTTACGTTAATATGAGGAGTGAAATTGTACTTCATCAGCTACGGGTTGGCAACAGAATAACCAAGCATTAGAAGACAATTTGATGCATGCTACATCTGTTGGTATGGTTTTGTTTTTTTTGTTTTTTTTTTAAAAAAAACCCAACACATTTCAATTAGGTTTTACAATTAGATTTTCCAGATCTGCACAACAGGTGCACTTTAAAAAAAATGCTTAGTTAATGTGCTCAAAGCTGAGTGATAAATATACAAATGTCAATTAATTTTTCTCTACCATTTTCACCACAACTGTTCTTTAAAGATCACCTGGAGCGCATTATTGAGATTGGGAAACTTCGGGCGATCCAGAGGAAGGCACGCTTTGCCAAATTGAAGGTATGTGTCTTCAAGGAAGAGATGCCCATCACTCCCTATGAGTGCCCACAATTCAACACACTACGTTTTGAAAGGAGTGAAAATGAATCCAAGCAATTTGAGCACCACTGCGAGGTGGATGTGTCTTTTGGACCCTGGGAAGCAGTGGCTGATGTGTACGATCTTCTGCACTGCATAGTTACCGATCTGTCAGAGAGAGGCATCACTGTGGAGCACCAGTGCATCGGAGTGTGTGACAAACATCTTGTAAATCACTATTATTGCAAGCGCCCTATTTATGAATTCAAGATCACTTGGTGGTGACATGCTGCTGACACTAACAGGAAAGAAACAGGACCAAGTTAGTATTAAAATGTTATGAAGACCAAAAAATGTCTGAAGTGCACTGGAAGTGCAGCTCACAGACTGTTAAAAGTGCCAACACTCAATCATGGCATAAGAACAAGGTATATAACATTGTTCCATAGCTGCACTCTCCAAAGTTACTAAGCTTGGAAGAGTTGATTGCACTTATATGCCACAATTTGGGTTTGATAGTAAAGTCTCCTTTTTTTTTTATCAATGTCAGTGACTAAATCAGACATATCACATACTGTGGAGTAACTGGGTGTTGGAGGACCAATCAATTTGCATCACCCAAACAAGTTATACAATTGAAAGTATTTAAAAAATGAAATACTGTGGCAACTGTTTTCATCTGGCGTATCATTAGGCCAATACAACATGTATAATATATAATAAAATATTTAATGATATAATAATGTATAATATTAAATGAGAACTATAATCCAGGAAAGGAAAAAAATACATGTATACAACTTGAAATAGAATGCAGGTATTATAAGATTCTAAAAATATTGCTGCTTTGCTATCCCTTCTCCCTGTTATTTACTTTCTATTTATTTAGAATTTTTAAATAATGATTATATATCTTGCAGCAGATTTAAACTTGTTTTTTTTAATCAGTGCATATATGTTTATATTATGGTTAGTATTGTCTTCAATCATTGGACATTGCAAAAGCATATAAATAAACAGTACAATGGTATGTTATTATTTAATACTCTGTAGGTGAGAGATTAATATTAGCGACATGTCAGATAGCTAAAATTACAGATGCCGGAAAAGAGGAAGATAGTGACAGTGGGTACAGTGGGCAGAAGATTATAAAGACATTGAGGCTCATTTGTGAGCTGCACACAATCTAGAGTTACACTGCTACTCTGTATGTGTTGGTCTACCTATTTGTCCGCTTACAGAGGTTCAAGGTACGTGCCCAGTTTCTGGTCCTTGAAAATGTCCCTGAAAAATCCATCTGCTTCTAGCTGCAGGTATACCTGAAAACGTGCATGGTGGAAACATTACTTCAAGTCTAACCTGCTGCCACTTTAGGACTAGTCCTTTATATATTTACTCTCTTCCATTCTTCTCCTAAAAATACTGCCCGGTTTAACTTCATTTATGTCTTAAATGAATCATGCGAGTGAAGGGATTTGAAGACTGTCTTTTGTTACATGTGTTACTTCTGTGTGTTTTATTACATTGGTGGAAATATTCCTAGAAATACACTTTTCCACAAAAATGAACATGAAGTTCCATAAAAGGATAAGACGAGACTCACTCTGTCATCATCAGAAGAAGGGGGGGGGATGAAAAGTTCTTTTGGGGATAAAGGGCTGTGTGCCCTCCTAAAAAGTAAAAGACACCCTGCAAAATGCACCCTCATTATCACTTTCTCATTTAAATAATCTAGAAAACAGTCTAATTTTTGCACCTAGGTGCCCTCATGTACTCCTCCAGTTGGACTATGTAAACATTTATGCTAACGTAGACTTATCCCAAAAGTAGGTACATAACGTCACAGCAAAAGGATTTGCGCTGTGGGTTTGCACTTAATACACTTTTACAGTTGCTCTTGATTGCAAAGACATGTTCTAGCAAACATATGTGACCGTCATCATTATCACTCGGCACTTACACCTGACCTGAAACTGGTGCAAGTGATACTGCTGAAAATTACATAACTTAGAGATGGCCAAAGCTTGCGTCAGATGCTGGTGCTTCCACTTGCCCTTGCCACACCCTTACTGTACATTGACTATGACGCCCCCTTCCTCCGCCATTCCCCCCATAAAATCATAGGCTGTGAGAGGTGTCCTTTGTGTGCAAAGATGAAGTGGATATTGTTGTGTTCACTGGCGTATGGTGCATTTCTGGGCATGTGCACTGCAATTTAACGCAAAATACGCCATGTGTCGGCATTTACATTCCTTAATGAATCAGGCCCACATTGTACAGGAATTCTCCTGAAGTGCTTGTCACATATTGCACACAAGTTCTCATTGGACTGGACAGGAGAGAAGCAAACGTAAAGATCAGTGCTGAAAATCCTTCAAAATTGAAATATCAGTAGGATGTCATTTTATTCCTGGTGAGCATCTTCAGCAAAACACGTTTTCTTTAGCTAATTAGTTTGAGAGTCACAAATTATGGAAATGTACATATTGTTTCCTCATCTATAGTTACTAACAGACTTATCATTTGTTAGTGGGTCAAGTGGTCTTAAGAGTTATAAAGCAGTCGCACTTCATGTTCTTGCTTTAGCAGCGCAGCAAATACAGCATTTTTCTTATGTTAGAGACATAACTTTGTGAATAAATAAACATACATTGATGCCAACATGTGAATCTGACACAAAAGATGACTACATGCGAGCAGCTGTTTGGGTCTTTGTTAAACCCTATCTATAGAACCTGTCCCTGGGGATCATATGTACTGGAAGAAGAATACTCCAAACAGAGGCTGGTTTTCACTTTCTTTCCATTTTTTTTCCAGCAAACCACATTGGAGATGTGTCAGATTCAGACCCAAAAAGATAAGCTTTTTATTATCTTTCCTAAGTACACAGTTTGAAATTAATTTAATTTAGGTCATGTTAATCTTTGCCCCTGAAGCTTGCCGTCTAAATTCCTTACCACACAAGCAAACGCTATGGTTAATTTTGTTAGAAGCTAATCTTCATTTCTTTCTTAGTTCTTGATTTGTCATGGTCCAATGAAGGAGAGCCTTCATTGGACCATACTAGAAATGCCTGCTTGATCAAAGTAGGGTAGCCCCAAGACTCCCTTAAACCTCCAACCAATCACAGTGGTTTTCCACAGTGACTTTGTGACTGGCAAGCAGTTAGGAGAGTTCTGGGGACTCCCTGCTTTGATCCCACATTAATAGAGACTACTTGAATCTAAATTGATGTTGCTAAAAACACAATTGACAATGCCGTGGCACTTCATTCATGTTAGTGTGAACATTCCTTGCGGTGGGGTTTCTACATGTAGCGCGCACACTGGAAACACCTTGAAATGAATGAGCAGTTGAAATGAATGGCAAAAGAGTGATTTTTCAAGCAGTTCTGCTAAATCACATTTTTGGATATTGATTAAAATTGTCATAATTTGCTTGATAGAAAAACTCATCCGGTAATCTTAAAGCTGTACATCTAGTTAGTGCTGCTAGTGCAATTTTTTTAAAAAATGACACCTTAAAGTGGGTGTGTTTGCATGGACCAATAGTAATCAAGAATCTCTGTGCTTGTGGCTTCATATTGGTCCACACACCACACAGGGAGATAGAGGGGAGCAGTGGTTAGGTTTATTTTCTACTCTACCCGAGAATATAAGTTCAAGTGTTCGTTTACGGCCATTTAAACTATTTAGATATGCATAACAGTACTGGCAATAAATCCTCAGTTTCAGTAAAAAGCATACAATTTTATTGTTAGCAATATTTAACAATACTTTTAAGAAGAAGAAGATGTAGAAGTGAAAATACTGAGTCAGTAAATAATTAAAAATAGCAGAGAACAATAAATAGAATACATTGCTTGGTTGTTTACTATAATTAGCCATAAATAAAGAATCAAATCGCATTTCTGATAGGAATAATATTTACATGTGAAAGTATAGTTGTGCATATCTTACACAATAAGTGATGCAAACCAAATTCATGATACTATTGTTAATATTATTGTTATTATTAACCTCTATATAGCTTCAACATACTGTAATCTACAACTGTACATTTTATTCGTATGTTCTCAAATCTTATTCAATGAAATTAGTGTGGAGCAGTGTTAGAAAAGCATGTGAAAAACAAAACAACATATTCAACAAAGTGCAGATATTCAGCATATTGGTTATTGTTTTGCTATGGCACTTTGTGGTTTAGTAGCTTGTTGTTTTTGTCCATTTCTTCTATCAAATTCTTTGATAGCTTTAAGAACATTCTTAGCTGTAGCATTAGCACAGACATTCCCTGTTTTTGTTTTTGTTTCCACACTAAAAGATAAATAAGATGTTATTTATTTTTGGGCAGTAAGTAACAGATTCTGAAAGTATAACAATAAATGAGGACATTTATTAGTTGTATATTTAACCCAGGGCCGTAACTAGGGCTGTGCGACAGGGGCGACCGCCCAGAGCGCAACGCTGAAGGGGGGTGCAATTTAGGAATATTTTAGGTTAATTTGGTTAAAATTGAGGGCTAGGGGGGCGGCATTTGTCTTTCTCGCCCAGGGCGCTAGAGTTCTAAGTTACAGCTCCGGTTTAACCCCTTTGCCGCTGAGCTTATTTTTGGGCTGGTCACATTTCAACGTCAATATCAGTAAATTGTTTGTGCGGTACCAACACAAATTATACCTTGTTTTTGTATCTTTAAATTATCAGAAAATATCATGAATCATGAATATCAATTTATGTGAACCTACTCTCATTGCAAAAAAGGAAAAAAGAATGGTATGCATAAAATGTGTAGGAACAATATGGGTAGCCCAACAAGGCATACCATTATGAAAACTAGACAACCTATCGCATAAAATGAGGTTGTCTCTTGAGTTTATAGAATTCAGAATCGAGAACATGTGGCCAATATAACTCTGCCCCCTCTCTAGACTTCTTAACGCTTTCTGTAGTGTAAGTTATTGTTTGGTGACCAGACTACTAAGGGAGCACCTTATATGATGGAAAGGATTCCCCTCTATCAAACAAGAGTGCCTCTGTGACTTTAGGTGTCAGGGCAAGGTAGATATGTGCATTACAATAGCCCTTCCTCATCCTGGGCACCTTAATGTTTTCTGTAGTGTAACTGTCTGATAATCATATCAAGCAATAACTTCTAAGGGGCCATATTATCTGAAAGAGGGAACTCCCTTCTTTCAAATTAGGGAGCCCCTGAATTTTTTAAGCCAGGATGGGGAGATCTGTGCCCTGCTCCCCCATCCCTTGAAATCTTAATTTTTCTGTAGTGTAGGGTCTTATTCACTGGTAATCATCAGATAATAATCGCTAAGGTGAATCTGATTTGAAAGGGGGACGCCTCTCTTTATTTTTACTTTATTTTGGCTCTTCATTATTTTTCTATAGGCACTGTGCGAAGAGGTGGGGCTTAATGATGTCATTGCACTCCTCCCCTATCGGCCACCAATTGGAAATTGCTGTGGGGGACAGATAAGTATAATTTTAACTTCTTTAAACACCCTGGGGGGAATTCAATTGTAAAAAAATCCCCAAGTCTGGGAGAGGAACTAGTGTTACCAATACAGTGCTTTAAAATAGATATTTTCAACAGATATACACACAGCAAGATAACCATCAACAGTATTGCCTCATGGTAACTAAAGCATTGAGATAACATACGTCTTGGGGCTGTAGCCCTTTCTTAACCCAGGGCAAAAAACGGTCCTAAGTGGGCTTGACCTTTATTCTTAGGCCTGATCCCCATCTATCTCTACATAACCTCACAATTTTATTTCAATGGAAGTGAGGTGGGCTTAAACACAAATGGTGTGATTGTATGTTCTCCCCGTGTTTGCGTGGATTTCTTCGGGGTGCTCCGGTTTCCTCCCACACTCCAAAAACACTGGTAGGTTAATTGGCTGTTAACGAATTGACCCTAGTCTGTGTGTGTGTGTGTGTGTGTGTGTATGTTAGGGAATTTAGACTGTAAGCCCCAATGGGGCAGGGACTGATGTGAGTGAGTTCTCTGTACAGCGCTGCGGAATTAGTGGCGCTATATAAATAAATGGTGATGATGATGATTAATGCGCTGTGTGACAGGAACAATTACGCCATTTTTTTTGAAAGGCTTGCACTCCATCTATAAATCTTGCAAAGTATAAAGAATGTGATCAACTTAAAACCAACACTTGCAGTCTTATTTTTTTATCCCCCTTTTTTTCCACACTAGTACTTTTGTGAACTTCTCTTTCCTGGGATCCCCATCATTTGCTCAATTCAGAAAGGGTCTAGACCGGCGGTTCCCAAACTGTGCGCCGCGGCTCCCAGGGGTGCCGCGGCGCTGTCACTGGGGTGCCGCGGGCCAGCCATAAAAAAAAAGAACACATAAACTTACCAATCCGCCGGCGCCGGGACCCAGCAGCCTCCTCTCTCCCGCAGCTGTCACTGAATATCGACGTCAGTGACAGCTGTGGGAGAGAGAAGGCTGCTGGGTCCCGGCGCCCGGCGGATTGGTAAGTTTATGTGTTCTTTTTTTTTTTATGGCTGACGCGGGGCAGAGGAGGGGGACAGAGAGCAGAGGATGGGGACAGAGCAGAGGAGGGAGACAGAGAGCAGAGGATGGGGACAGAGAGCAGAGGATGGTGACAGCGGGGCAGAGGAGGGGGACTGAGGGCAGAGGAGGGGGACAGAGAGCAGAGGATGGCGACAGCGGATCAGAGAAGGGGGACAGAGAGCAGAGGAGGGTGACAGAGAGCAGAGGATGGGGACAGAGAGCAGAGGATGGTGACAGCGGGGCAGAGGAGAGGGACAGAGAGCAGAGGATGGTGACAGTGGGGCAGAGGAGGGGGACAGAGAGCAGAGGATGGCGACAGCGGGGCAGAGGAGGAGGACAGAGAGCAGAGGAGGGGGACAGAGAGCAGAGGATGGTGACAGCGGGGCATAGGAGGGGGACAGAGAGCAGAGGATGGCGACAGCGGGACAGAGGAGGGGGACAGAGAGCAGATGATGGTGACAGCGGGGCAGAGGAGGGGGACAGAGAGCAGAGGATGGGGACAGAGAGCAAAGGATGGTGACAGAGGGCAGAGGAGGGGGACAGAGAGCAGAGGATGGTGACAGCGGGGCAGAGGATGGGGACAGAGAGCAGAGGAGGGGGACAGAGGGCAGAGGATGGGGACAGAGAGCAGAGGATGGTGACAGCGGGGCAGAGGATGGTGTCAGAGAGCAGAGGATGGGGACAGATGGCAGAGGATGGTGACAGCGGGGCAGAGGATGGGGACAGAGAGCAGAGGATGGTGACAGCGGGGCAGAGGAGGGGGACAGAGAGCAGAGGATGGTGACAGCGGGGCAGAGGATGGGGACAGAGCAGAGGAGGGGGACAGAGAGCAGAGGAGGTGGACAGAGAGCAGAGGATGGTGACAGCGAGGCAGAGGATGGGGACAGAGCAGAGGATGGGGACAGAGAGCAGAGGATGGTGACAGAGAGCAGAGGATAGGGACAGCGGGGCAGAGGAGGGGGACAGAGAGCAGAGGATGGTGACAGCGGGGCAGAGGAGGGGGACAGAGAGCAGAGGGTGATGACAGCTGGGCAGAGGATGGTGACAGCGGGGCAGAGAAGGTGGACAGAGAGCAGATGATGGTGACAGCGGGGCAGAGGATGGGGAAAGAGAGCAGAGGAGGGGGACAGAGAGAGGATGGGGACAGCGGGGCAGAGAAGGGGGACAGAGCAGAGGAGAGGGACAGCGGGGCAGAGGAGGGGCACAGCGTGAGAGGGGCAGTGGAGGGGGACACAGCGTGAGAGGGGCAGTGGAGGGGTACACAATGTGAGAGGGGCAGTGGAGGGGGACACTGAGAGGGCAGAGGAGGGGACAGCGTGTGAGAGGGCAGAGGAGGGGGACAGCTTGAGAGAGGGCAGAGGAGCAGGGCAGCGTGTAAGAGGGCAGAGGAGGGGACAGCGTGTGAGAGGGCAGAGGAGGGGGACATTTTGAGAGAGGGCAAAGAAGGGGGGACAGCGTGACAGAGCAGAGGAGGGGGGACAGCGTGAGAGAGGGCAGTGTGTCTGGATGCAGAGGGGGCAGTGTGTCTGGATGCAGAGGGGGCAGTGTGTTTGGATGCAGAGGGGGCAGTGTGTCTGGATGCAGAGTGCCTGAGGGCAGAGTGTCTGGATGCAGAGGGGGCATTTTTGCACACAACTAAATAAGTATTTCTGTCCTGACCTAAATACTTATTACAATTTTTTGACCCAACTACTTCTAAAACATTACTGCTCAATAATTATTTTGGAGGGGTGCCTTGAAAAAATTTGGAGACTCTAAGGGTGCCGGCGAACTGCAAAAGTTTGGGAACCACTGGTCTAGACACTATATTTACTGTTATTGGGAACCTCTGCT
Source organism: Mixophyes fleayi (assembly GCF_038048845.1). Lineage (NCBI taxonomy): Eukaryota > Metazoa > Chordata > Amphibia > Anura > Limnodynastidae > Mixophyes > Mixophyes fleayi. The sequence continues at coordinate 177,795,936 of NC_134403.1, forward strand.
CGCCAGTCTCATTAATGATCTCTGAAGGCCTGAAGAGCCTACTCATAGCTAGATATGGTAGCTGGTTCTTGATTGGATGACTGTAGAACTCTTTAAGACAGAAGCCAGCTGTCATTTCTAGTTGTGCATTGTGTCCAAAATCATTATGGAGGCTGGTGAGTGGAAGAACCCCAACCAAATTACTAATATCGGGTAAAGGTGTAAGATGAAAAATAATTCATGGAAGATGAGACATAGTCTAAGACCATACTTACATGTATGCATTGTATTTGCATTCTATACCAGTCGGCTTATAGCTAATAATATTTTTCCAGTTCAAATAATTGCATTTTGGTTCACAACATTCTGTTAGCTCATTGGATTTATCTGAAATGTAATAAATATAATAGATTAAATGAACAAAAAAGATATAACACAATTGTATTATTCCTAACATAAGCAGAATATATGTTTTTTTAATTTTTTAAATGTTTGAGGTTTGTATTACAAATATAAAGTAACATAAAATAAATATGAAAAGGTGATTTAAGTGGTCAGAGGGTTTCTATGTGCATTTACAGCATGTTATTTCCTTGACACTTACAGATAGAGCTGTAAGCCTATACTACGTATACAGATGTAAATGCATATGCATGGATAATACTTATTTTACTATGTTTTGGAAAGTTTATTCACCACTCTTCTATATGATTGAAGGTGAGACAGTTGTGAGGACAGGTCACACCAGAAAAGAACTAGCTGTTTCATTATTAGTGAAGGAAGTGACAGATTGGATGGCTAAGAATGGATAAGTAATGGATGAGTGGGAATGTTTACATTACCTCCATATATAATGGAAATATATAAGATACATAAAGCATATATTCAGACACGTATGCAAGGCATGTTGTATTGCTTCAGTATGACCAGCACAGCACTTAACAGGAAGTTAGTTTTTACATGCAGTATTTTTAGATTGAGTCTGGTAGGTTTGAATGCAGAACTGAAAGCTCTCAAGTGAGTATCTGAATTATGATTTCACTTTTTAAGCACTTTTATTGACTTTTTAACAATAATAATTTGGTCAGCATTGTATGTAGGACCAGTGCAGCCAAGTTTAGTCATGTGTATATTAATTGGCTGGGTGTGCTACCTTATGACATTGAGGGGTAGTAACATTAACATTAAGAATGTAGCATTGTGCAATAAATTTATATATACATGAAAATATCTAATAAAATCTGCACTGATATAACAATGGATGTCATGGCTCTTAACAACAGGTTTGCAGATTTTGCTATTGTTGTGTTCTCTGCATCTATTTATGTCTTTGAAAACAATATATAGGTAATATTTATTGACTCATCAATTCCACAATCACAAACTATGATTATCTGGAGATAAAATATTGCCTCTCTTGAGGTTATCTTCTTGTGCCATTTAGAAATGATTGGTTCAAGATATGGGCACCCAATCACAATAAACATAGCGTTTAATATGAACACTGTATCTCCCAATGAGGAACCAGTGCTTCTGCATTAAGGTTTCCACAGAAAGATCCTTAGGGGCAGCTGCATAAAAGGCAATCCAGCTCTCCCCTGCATCCCTGCATTAATAGATCACTAGTATGCCAGGTAGCATTAAATCACTATTACAAAAAGAAATAAAAAGAAAGCAGTAGAATACTAAAATGTTTCCTGTCTCCCTGAAGTCCTTTTCAATCCATCAAAATGATGTTATCCATTTCTGTAACACTGAAGTCTAAGGGCTAGATTTACTAAGCTGCGGGTTTGAAAATGTGGGGATGTTGCCTATGGCAACCAATCAGATTCCGGCTGTCATTTTGTAGAGAGTACTAAATAAAAGAAAGCTAGAATCCGATTGGTTGCTATAGGCAACATCCCCACTTTTTCAAACCCGCAGTTTAGTAAATATACCCCTAAATGTCATTCCAAAAACAAAGTTCCAAACCTACAAAAAGAAACCTTCACCCCCAATTAGTGTACGCACAATCCTGGCCCTACATAACTTCATCAGACCTTATGCAAAGTACACATATTTGATGCCCATATTCTCTGGACAACTAGCTGGGTAAGTTTTGGCATACATTTCTGAGGTTTCACTCATTATGTGAAAATGTAGCTTTGGAAAGAGTTGTGTGACTATTTTACCCTACATAAGAACTATAAAATAAAATATATTTTTTCCAATGTGCTTTGGCAGACTGAATATAGAAAAGATATTCTCTATGAATTTGAAGTAGCTCCAACCCATACATTCTCAATTAAAACAGCCACTAAACCTTAGAAAAGATATTAATCTTATGGTAAAATGCATCTCTAAACATTCAGAAATATATATGTAAAATCCCAATACTATGACACGACATAAGAGATTACACACTGTGTGCGTGTGCAAAACAACACACATACTGGTCCTCAATAGCATCATCCATGAACTGTTTTCTAGATATACTTACATATACTACTGCAGGACACCTCCAGCACTAACACCACAAGTACAGCAAGGCAGGCAGCTTTCATGATGACTATTACAGTGACCAGGAAGGCAATAGCTTCTTTGGTACATTTTACCTCAGATTTTATACTTTTCTTCAAACTATATGTAGTATGTAAACCTTATGGAATATAGGAGGAGGATTCAAGGAAAGCCACCAACCAAACTAAATTTAATTGTGAAATTCCCCGATGTAGGTAGTGTTATAAAATAAGTGTATGATGCATAGGAAAAAAGGAACATCCTGTGGACACAACAGGAAATATATTGAATGTTGTTCTCAAAGGTCACTAAGATCCATGTCTGTCCTTTAATAGATACATTACAGATATTATCTTGAATTGTATATATTGTATATATTGAAGGATCAACTGAGATACATTAATTTTGATAATAAATTAACATGATGAATAGTACACACACACACACACACACTGGCTTGCAAAAGTATTCAGCCCACTAAAAAGTGAATGTATTTGTCTGTATTACAGAAGTTATTTACACAAATTGTTTCAGACAGTATTTGTATTGTGACCCAATAGGCTCTTAAAAAACATTTTCAAACTCATAATTCATTATTTGTCTGCAGATTTTTTAAAAATAAAAAGTGAAAAATACTGTATATGTGATTAAGTAACTATAACTGCCGACAGTAGTAATATCAACAGTGACAATGTCGACTATCAAAGGGCAATCCCGGCAATATAGCCGACGAGTCCGGAACAAAGTAAGTAATTTAAAAAAATATATATACACATTTTTCCGATGGTCTGTGGTTGGCTCAAAAGAAAACCTCTTAAAAATAATCCAATGGTCAGTGGTTCTGTATTGTGCCGGGTAATGTGTTTTTTTTTTTTTGGGGGGGGGGGGGGGGGCTTAATGTTTTTGTGCTTTTTTCCTCAATATTAACTGTTTTGTGGCAGACCTGCGTGTTGTGTTGCCCCAGGGAAAAGCCCCAGTGGCTTTTCCCTTGGGGGAGGGGCACATTTTTTTTGCAGGCCTGATTGCACTAGAGATTTCAGCCCCAATGCTCAACAGGCTGCCACTGTGTCCTACTATGACAAGCACACGCCTGTCATAGGTACGCCATGCTGTCTGCCATTACCCCTTCATTAATGGTAACAAGCCCAGGCTATCGAGCGCTGGTACTTGGTTCATTTACGGGGGGATGCATTTTTTTTCCAGTGGACCATTTCTGCCGCACCAATTTTATGTGTGTTAAGTTTTGGATGCAAACTCTAAGTGACCCCTTATACCTTTTTATGTTACAATATGTGTGTGACACATTTCACACACTGCTGTCCATGGTAGTTTAATTACATTAAGCTAAGTGGGGCCAGAGAAGGCTTAGGCATCTATCGGTGAATTGGTATGTGCAGCATATGATACATTTTTCCTCATGATGCAGCCATATGCCAACATCTACAATACAGTAGTGACAGTATGTCTTTTATGTTACATCATGTGTATAACACATTTTACATACTAGCTATACATGATAGCTAAATCACTTTGAACTGAATGGAGCCAGAGAATGACTCAGGAGGTATGGCTCTATAATACCCTGCATGTGTCACAGTAAGTTTTTTCTTTGTCACTCTGCTTGCTCTTAACTTTGTACAGGTTCTAGACTACACCCAACTTGTGTGTTGCAGGTTCACACACTTTCTAGACTTCAGCAAAAATATATTTGGGTTTTCTTTCTTAACCCCTTATTTTCCAGTCTTACTGAACCCATCTGCTTTGAACAAAACTCATTCCATAAAAACACTTGATTTCTTTGCAGAGCAAACTTTTTTTTAACTGCTGCTGAATGGTTTTGCAAACACATTTACTCTCTTTTGTTATTCCAACACAGAAATATCCACTTTACACTGACACAATTTAACTCCTCTTAAATCTTAATGCATGCAGCAAGCACTCTCTTTAAACATTACTTCATAGCTGGATTTGTCACTCACATCCACGTAGTTCTCCGCTTCCCACTGTTGCTGTGCACAAACAACCCAGTTTTTAGTTGCTGTTATCCACATAACATGCACAGATCTTCAAATGCAAATCTTTCTCCACTGTGTCTGTCATTTTAATTTTTTTCTTGCACACGCAGACCTGCTTCCTGCAGACTTATCAAGGTTGTTGCTACTCTCAATATGTGCAGATCTAATGCTCGCATTCTCCACCATATTGTAACCGGGTTAGGGGAGCAGGTGCCATCTCCTGGGTTAGATGGTAGTGTATAGCAGCAGAGATGTCACACAAGTCCATGGTACAATTGGCCTCAACCAGTTTTATTGAGCAGAAAAATAAAGAAAACGTCAAAATAAAACAGGAAATTGTCACTCTATTGTGGATGACATATCTAGGCTATACGTCAAACTGCAATATAAACGGGGCCGGCGTCTATGTATCTTATACTAAATAAGCATCTGCTTGCATTTATTAAGTCGTTTCTTAGTGTATTTATAATAGTATCTAATTTTACCAAGTAGACTTTCTCAGCAGGTCAGTTATAACTTACTGATATAAGAACTCAGATGATTAAAGAAGAAAGAAGTGTGGCTGTCCATAGTTTAAGGAGCTGGGAGCAACACTGTAATACTTACACTTCGCAATGCTCTACTTAGTCATATACACATTCAAAAAGTAGTGACACCTTCCATGGTTGTGTCAAGACCTTCGGATTGTGACAGGTTGCATGATATGATATGGTAGGTGACATTTCAGAACCCTGGCCTGAAATGTCAAAGAGAACATTTTGAAATTAGACTTTATTACAAACTTGCAGACAATAAGATTTTTTGCACAGTTTATTTTCCATCCTTCACACATTTTCTCCAGCGATAAGTCTTCACCTAAAAGTCAGTTCTGGTGTGCTAGGACACCAACTGTGCTGGACGAACCCTACAAAAACAAGAAGTTGATACAATAGTAACAGAGGTGAAAGCCTTTAAAACAAACGGAAAGTCAAAAGATACTAAAACCTCTTTGTCTTTTATAGGAAAAAGTGATGAAAATTCCAAAGGTTGTAAAAAAAGAGAGTAGGATAAAAAAAAAAAGATAATGATCAAGAGAAAAGGAGAAACTACTGATAGTAGACTTTTTTGAAAAAAAAAGAAAAAAAAAAGGCACCAGGTATCAGATTAGCGCTGGCTAGTATTAGGAGAAAATTCATGTGTACTGAATTTATCCACTTAGCTTGAATGGAAACTAATTTCAATTGCTACTATAGAGATCTCCCTTTATAAAAGTTGCTTCTGCTACACTATTTGTTTCTATTATATATTTCAAATTGCCTATTTATTCTTGAATGGAATATATAACGTGTCCTATCAGTGGAATCTGATCTGCTACAGTTCTGGTGTTCGTGCCGATTACTACCGATGACAGTCGCGTATACAAGCTAGAACATGTACTTGCAATCAGAAACAAGTGCAAAAGTGCATTTAATGTACAGTAGACATTCATAACATAAATGTATTTTACGGGGGGAAAAAAAAAAAAACTTTTTCATTTTCTAAGGTTTTGTCATTGACTATATTATTAACAGGTGACATTAATTGCATTTTTTTTTCTCTGCGTTCTTTTGGGACTTTTGTAATCCAAATATATATTATACGTATCTTGCAGTGTATTGTCTGTTAGAGCAGAGCGGACTTAGATCCGTATTCAACAGGCGCACCTTTACACCTGCTTCCTGAATATGGACATGCGTGTACCTGATTTGCATACGTTTAAACAAAAACGCACAATATGTTAATTTTGCTTTCCTCAATTAAATGCTTACACATATATGATCATTTAAGCCATTGCTCATTTTTCCCTTTTACTCATAGATTGTCCACTCTTAATGGAATTCTGTGTTCTTATAGCATTGAGGGTCATTTACGGACACAGCAAAGTATGAAAAAGAAAAGCTGTTACTGCTTTTTCACGTTTTATGCCTTTCATTATTGCATTGCTCCTGTTTTTATTGAAGCATTCATTAATGTGGCAAAGAGCTATTGATTACGCGTTGAGCAACCACTTGCTCAAGATGGTTAATGAATCTTGCGAGGCATAAGCAGAAGGGAGCATTCACCGTATGAAGTGAGATATCCACAATGCTGAACTTGGTTTTTTGCAATAATACAAAGATCAGATTTAATTTTCCAAAAACTATATTGTAATGAACTTCAGGGGCTGGAGGCGGCATATATTTTGAGGCATTCCCACAAGGCTCTGTTCTTGGCCATTTACTATTGTCACTGTACACCTAGAACTAATTCGCTCATTCTGCCTCCAGTCCCACCTCTATGCTAGCGACACCCAAATCTATATCTCTTCCCCTGACCTCTCCCCTTCTCTACTGTTTTCTGTAACCAACTATCTTTCTGCTATCTCCACATGGATGTCCCAACGCTACCTAAAGCTCAACATGTCCAAAACAGAATGTATCATCTTCCCTTCTGTCAGAGTCACCACCTTCCCTCAAATCTCCCTCACTGTCCATAACACCACAATTTCCTCAGTCTCCCAAGCCCGCTGTCTTGGTGTCACACTTGACTCCACCCTCTGCTTTATTCCTCACATCCAGACTCTCCCCCAGTCCTGTCGGTTCCACCTCAAAAACATTGCCAGAATATGCCCTTTTCTTTCTCAACATACTACCAAAACTCTTATCCATTCTCTCATCATCTCCCATCTTGACTACTGCAACCTCCTGCTATCTGGCATTCCCGGCACCCATATATCCACACTTCAATCCATCCTAAAATCAAGACTGTTCCGCCAATATCGAGAAAGTTGGGAGGTATGAATAAGAGCAGCCCTGATATTCCCTTATTGGTACATATAATGTAAATTATATGTAAAAGAAAAATTTAAAACGGGTTGGGGAATTGGCAGGGTGTTCCAAATGTGAAGGCATTTAGTACTGTGAGGTAGACTTTTAACTTTTGAAAAGGACAATTAAGCAAATTGTGTAGTGCATCTGCTGAATGGAGCATAAATATGATGGACCAGAGTTTACCCCTCTATTTTTACTGTATTTTAAAAAAAATGTTAAAATTGTGTTTAAATACATTTGTTGTGCATCCACATATTCTCCATTTTGTACATGACCACCAGTGTGTAATTACAATGATTTGTTTCTTCATTACTATGTTTTTCTTCTATACATCTATTTTCTCTATGAGCAAACTTCAGTTTTCTATAGCTATATGCTGTACAGTATTATTTATCGAAGAATAAAAACATTTTTAGTAAAATGATTGCATAAGGTTCACATACAGCTGAACTATTCCTTCAAGTGTAGACTTTACCTTGATTTTACAGCATGGTCTATCTTGCTTCTCTTTGTTATTATTTGATAGGTATTGCAAATTATTGAGAAAGCTGTAATGTATTCAAGACATTATGCACTAAAGGAATTAATAAGAATGTAATTTACTGCTAGTTTCTAGACCACAACCTAGATATGGTGGCTGTAGTATTAATATGTAGTACATTGTACCTGATGCACTTTCACATCAGTTTTGGATTGTTTAAAAAAAAAAATGTCCATTATGTAAAACAAACAAACAATGTAGCTGTCATAGCCTACAGTAGTTGTTGTTCCTTATTTTTAATGGATAATTAGAAGAAGAGAAAATTGTATATTTTTATTCAATCCATTCGTGTGTTCCGAAAAAATTACTCGTCATGGAGAAGAAATGTATTCAGTGGACACTATATTTACATTTTAAGTGTTTTCCATTTGCAGTGAGTGAAACTGTTGTACCTACTCACACATGTTCCTTCCCACATAACCACATCCACTGTAGTCTTGCAAATGACTAGATTGTAATTGAAGGAGTGATGTAAGTGGGCTGAAAATTAATGACCTTATACTGAATATTAATTTGTTTTATATTATAAACATGATGTCTATTATGTGGCTGTTATGGTGGTTTTCACAAGTTTTATTTTTTTGCCTTGGCATCAGTAGACTATAGACTATCTATGGAAGGCAGAAGACTATAGTATCTAATTTTAACAAGTCTTTCTCAATATCTTTTTTAAAATCATTTTCTGTTTTAATAAATACACCAGGTGATATCACAGTGTACTATTTACAGCTTTCATGCAAATAGCTGTAATGACAAGTAAGTAAATTAGTTTGTTTTATGCTAGTCAGTGTGTTTTAACTGGTTAAGATCACAATGAATTGCTAGTGCATGTCAACCCCTATAGGCTATGGTGCATTTTAACAAATACACTGCTTGATATATCAAGGGGGCTCATTTACAGTTGGACATACATCTGTTTTTAGCATAAGATATGTACTGAACATGTGCACCTAAAATATTTATGCATAGATCCGTACACACATTTTTGTCTATCTTTGACTTCAGTTTTCCTACGTCTTAATAGGTGGAACATGGACTGGCCAACTTAGGACGAGTATATAAAGGGTGTGTTTGCGTAATAGTGACACAATTAGACATATGGAGATACACCTTTTAGGTGGAGTATTTTTTGCGGGTGCTGGGCGGCAGGTGGAAGGAAACGCTATGCTGCTGATGACTTTCAGCAGGACTATCTAGCAGCTATTGTGTTTGATCTGGACACACCTTGAAATGCGTCCAACTGAACAAGTGCAAACGTGTGCAAATATATATGCTTTTTTATGTGTGCATCATTTCCTATGTATGTTTGAAGTGCAAATGCAATTCTAAATGAGTCCCAATGTATATTTGTTTTTCTAAATCTGTATAGATAATGATAGGTACAGAAAAAAATTGTTTTGCTCCAGTAAGGAAACACTTGTGTTTTACAGTGATCACTGTGTTGTAAAACGGTAAAAAAAGAAAGAAAATGAAGATTAATCAGCCAAAGATGCAGCGCTCTAAACAGCTATGGAGCAAATACAGTGCTCACCAGGGCCGGACTGGCCATCTGGCACTTCTGGCAAATGCCAGAAGGGCCGATGGGCAGATGGGCCGGTCCGGTCCCTGGCAGTCGGTGCACGGTGTACTGACAGCGTACACCATGCACTGACACAGCGTGCATTGACAGCGTGGTGGCTGGCTCCTCCCCAGGAACCAGCCACCAGATCACATGGGCAGCGCTGCGCGCTGCACTGTCGAGTCGGCCGGGTCTGAGGAGCGTGGAACAGAAGAAGAAAGAAGACAGAAACAGGAGGAGAAAAGAAGATGAAAAGGTAAGTACAGTAAAACGGGGGGGGGGGGGGAGATAGCGGGTGACGGATGCCACACAGAAAGCAGGAAAAGAGGGAAGAGAATGGCACACAGAAAGCAGGAAAAGGGGGAAGAGAATGGCACACAGAAAGCAGGAAAAGGGGGAAGAGAATGGCACACAGAAAGCAGGAAAAGGGGGAAGAGAATGGCACACAGAAAGCAGGAAAAGGGGGAAGAGAATGGCAGACAGAAAGCAGGAAAAGAGGGAAGAGAATGGCAGACAGAAAGCAGGAAAAGGGGGAGGAGAACGGCACACAGAAAGCAGGAAAAGGGGGAAGAGAATGGCACACAGAAAGCTGGAAAAGGGGGAAGAGAATGGCACACAGAAAGCAGGAAAAGGGGGAAGAGAATGGCACACAGAAAGCAGGAAAAGGGGGAAGAGAATGGCACACAGAAAGCTGGAAAAGAGGGAAGAGAATGGTACACAGAAAGCTGGAAAAGAGGGAAGAGAATGGCACACAGAAAGCTGGAAAAGAGGGAAGAGAATGGCACACAGAAAGCAGGAAAAGGGGGAAGAGAATGGCACACAGAAAGCAGGAAAAGGGGGAAGAGAATGGCACACAGAAAGCTGGAAAAGAGGGAAGAGAATGGCACACAGAAAGCTGGAAAAGAGGGAAGAGAATGGCACACAGAAAGCTGGAAAAGAGGGAAGAGAATGGCACACAGAAAGCTGGAAAAGAGGGAAGAGAATGGCACACAGAAAGCTGGAAAAGAGGGAAGAGAATGGCACACAGAAAGCAGGAAAAGGGGGAAGAGAATGGCACACAGAAAGCTGGAAAAGAGGGAAGAGAATGGCACACAGAAAGCAGGAAAAGGGGGAAGAGAATGGCACACAGAAAGCAGGAAAAGAGGGAAGAGAATGGCACACAGAAAGCTGGAAAAGAGGGAAGAGAATGGCACACAGAAAGCAGGAAAAGGGGGAAGAGAATGGCACACAGAAAGCAGGAAAAGGGGGAAGAGAATGGCACACAGAAAGCAGGAAAAGAGGGAAGAGAATGGCACACAGAAAGCTGGAAAAGAGGGAAGAGAATGGCACACAGAAAGCTGGAAAAGAGGGAAGAGAATGGCACACAGAAAGCTGGAAAAGAGGGAAGAGAATGGCACACAGAAAGCAGGAAAAGGGGGAAGAGAATGGCACACAGAAAGCTGGAAAAGAGGGAAGAGAATGGCACACAGAAAGCAGGAAAAGGGGGAAGAGAATGGCACACAGAAAGCAGGAAAAGAGGGAAGAGAATGGCACACAGAAAGCTGGAAAAGAGGGAAGAGAATGGCACACAGAAAGCTGGAAAAGAGGGAAGAGAATGGCACACAGAAAGCTGGAAAAGAGGGAAGAGAATGGCACACAGAAAGCAGGAAAAGGGGGAAGAGAATGGCACACAGAAAGCAGGAAAAGGGGGAAGAGAATGGCACACAGAAAGCTGGAAAAGAGGGAAGAGAATGGCACACAGAAAGCTGGAAAAGAGGGAAGAGAATGGCACACAGAAAGCTGGAAAAGAGGGAAGAGAATGGCACACAGAAAGCTGGAAAAGAGGGAAGAGAATGGCACACAGAAAGCTGGAAAAGAGGGAAGAGAATGGCACACAGAAAGCAGGAAAAGGGGGAAGAGAATGGCACACAGAAAGCTGGAAAAGAGGGAAGAGAATGGCACACAGAAAGCAGGAAAAGGGGGAAGAGAATGGCACACAGAAAGCAGGAAAAGAGGGAAGAGAATGGCACACAGAAAGCTGGAAAAGAGGGAAGAGAATGGCACACAGAAAGCAGGAAAAGGGGGAAGAGAATGGCACACAGAAAGCAGGAAAAGGGGGAAGAGAATGGCACACAGAAAGCAGGAAAAGAGGGAAGAGAATGGCACACAGAAAGCTGGAAAAGAGGGAAGAGAATGGCACACAGAAAGCAGGAAAAGGGGGAAGAGAACGGCACACAGAAAGCAGGAAAAGAGGGAAGAGAATGGCACACAGAAAGCTGGAAAAGAGGGAAGAGAATGGCACACAGAAAGCAGGAAAAGGGGGAAGAGAACGGCACACAGAAAGCAGGAAAAGGGGGAAGAGAATGGCACACATAAAGCAGGAAAAGGGGGAAGAGAATGGCACACAGAAAGCAGGAAAAGGGGGAAGAGAACGGCACACAGAAAGCAGGAAAAGAGGGAAGAGAATGGCACACAGAAAGCTGGAAAAGAGGGAAGAGAATGGCACACAGAAAGCTGGAAAAGGGGGAAGAGAATGGCACACAGAAAGCAGGGGGGGGGAGAAAAGTGAGGATGCCACACGGGGGAGGGGGGGGGAGCTGTATATTCCTACTGGATATTTATATAACCTCAGATTTTATGTAAATGTAATTTAGTGTTGTTAATATGTTTACTTTGTGGCATAATATGATTTGGGGCACTACTGTATGGCATAATATCATTTGGGGCACTACTGTATGGCATAATATGATTTGGGGCACTACTGTATGGCATAATATGATTTGGGGGCACTATTGAGGTATAATATTAACCGGGGGCAGTATTGTGGTATAAAATAATTTGGGGGCACTATTGTACGAACTGGGGCACTATTGTGGCATAATATGATTTGGGGGCTATTAATTGAAAGTGGGGCCGTTTGGGGAAAAAATAACGTCTATTTATTAAATGTGAATAGGAATTATTTAATGGCATTGATGGTTGGGGGAAATAGGTATATTTCTTAAACGTAAATGCGATTTAATTTATTGCTTGAAGGGAGGTATATAGGTTTATTTATTAAACGTGAATACTACAATTTTAATGCTGAGGCTGGAGGGAGGCCTAATTATAAAACATGGGTTGCATTGATTAAACACCAGGGCTGGTTGGAGGTTTCTAAATTACATGTACCCATTTTTTTTTTCCAAATAGGGCCTCCAGCATTCGAGGATCCAGACAAGCAGCAACTAAAGACACCAGCAGCCACAGGTGGTGTAAGTGACAAGAACACAGGTGGGGAAGTCCCGAATTTTGATGACTGTCTCGTTTAGTGAGATTTGATCAGACTACAAGGACAGTTGGGAGGTAAGTCCCACTTCACACTGTACTGCTTGTGAAGGCAAAGCTGCGGGCACCTAACAGTATTGCACACAGTATTGCTTGTGTATTTGTCTAACATTGTGTCTAATATGATAACCATGTTACATAATAGGGGCCCCCTGTCTTAAATAACCCAGGCCCCCCGAGCGTTAATCCAGCTCTGGTTAGCAGGAGGAATCTGATAGTTGCTCCCAGTCCCTGGACAGGACACAGCCTGCAGAGCAAGCCGAGGAGCTCTAGGTCTCACAAGATTTGGTAATCTTGTGAGACTAAGAGCTTCCCTGTTCACTCTACAGGAAGTTCCCACCCTGATGGATGTCAGCAGCATAGATAAGTACAGTGGGCTGGGGGTGTCATAATGTGCCTGGGGGGATGGCGTGATGTGGCTGGGAGGGCATGATAAATGTAATGTTTTATTATAATGTATGTATTAATGCCCCATGTTGGCCACGCCCTTTTTGGCGCCGCCGCTGCGCGACCGCTCACGATTTTTTTCCTTCTGGACCTGAGGTGGGCCTGTGTACTTTAAATGCCAGGGCTGATTTTTAGTCCCAGTCCAGCCCTGGTGCTCACATAAGTATACAGTAGTCTGTGCTTCTAATAGTTACAATCCCAGAGAGCATCTACAGAAATATTTTCCTAGCTAAGGACACATTGTGATATGGCACAAAAAGTAACTTTCACATTCAAAAGTCTGAGATTTATCAGACACAGTAATAGATATCATCAACATTTATTTATATAGCACCAGCATATGTCGTAGTGTTTTACAACTGGGAACAAACACAGTAATAAAACAATACTGGGTAATGCCGACAGACAGAGAGATAAGAGGAGAATCTATAGGACAATGGGAGATACAGGAGGTTAAGCACTACATATTGCATATTGTTCTATTGCATATTGTTCTGATCAGACTGAAATGTAAACAGTGATTAGTGGGCTATATCATCCAGTCATAGAGCAATGCTGGGCAGAGGCTTGTTGTCTTGTGTGAACTTATAAAGAGTTGTAATAGGGTACCCTAGGGAAGTTAAGAGGGTGGTTGAGGAATCTGATAAGTGATCTTGAAGAGGAATGTTTTGTTGTGCGTGTCACGAACACGCTCTAAGTTGCCGTGACTTTGGGGTGTTTGTTGTGTGAGGTTACACACGATTCCAGCCCGCAGTCTCTCTCTACCTATCACACAGGTTATAGACCTACTGAATCGACCCCACACACTTCAGGTTTGCTACCACCTATTGAATACGGGCAATAGGACCCCAATATACTGTCCCACACTGGCACACAAGGCTTCTGGCTACCCACAGGCTAGCAAGGCCAACACCATCATCAAAGGGTTGTCAAAGTCGTATAATTGGATGAACGAAAGTATATTGGTTAATATTGTTTTAACATGTGGCATGGCGCAATCACGCGTTTAAATACGCATACACTCGCACTCTTACATTTAGTTATTTATATATTTCATATTTATATTGGTTCCATTCCACAGTTATTTATGAGCAGATAGTATTTAGTTTATTATTTAGTTTATATATTAAGTTTATATGTACACTTTAGTGTTATTTGAGGTTCAGGTTGAGGGAACTGTGTCATGTTTAGTATCATTTTAATCCCCTATTTATCAGCAGCTGTCCGGTTCATTTGCCAAAGAGATCGCTCATAGCATACTCTAGTTATTGATGTTAGGGAATAAATGTTTAAAGTGATACCAACTGTAATATGCTAATAGACTAGTTGAAACTGGATTCTTGGCGGGAAAGTCGGAGCACATCCACTGGAGAGATGACCCCCACCTTTGGATATTTTGGTTTGAACTGGCCTATGACCTGCAGACACTGGGGACCTAGTGTTATTGTACTTCCCTTCTATGGACCTTCCTCCCCTTAATTCGAGGACCTCAGAGACATTTAATGGGAACGGCACTAGTCCTATGTTATGCTGTCCCTGAGGCACATGAGAGCACACCCAGCACTCAGTTTGGTTTAGGACCTTACCCACTAAGGAGTGATAATCCTCCAGAGGATGCCCGCCCATGTCCAGATTATTATTGGACTGGCATCACTGGATACACTTCTCTTCAACTAGGGAGTCACAGTACTTACAGTATTCATCAGACAATAGCCCCTCACACTGTCTCCGAGTTCCAGAGCTAGCAGACCTTTTCATAACCCCTGGACCAAGATTGGTAATGGGCTGCTCTGTGTATTCTAATAACTTTTCCTCGAAATCCATTTCATCAGTATCACTACCAGATCCTGCCTCTGTCCTCCTCTCTCCTTCACAAAAATAGGGTGTCCTATAAAAAATGAAAACAAGAAAAATCCTGGAACAGAAGAAAAACAAAAATCGCCACTCCATTGCTGGGAAGATAGTCTGGGCAACGTCCTTGGCTCAGGTGTCTTGACTGCAGGCTTTAGGTCTCCCGGAACAGGTTTACGAGTGACAGATTGGTGTCGTCAGTCTCAGATTTATCTCGCACTTTCTCCGGGTTACTGACTTTCCTGCAGTGAGTGGAATGGACTTAAGTGTCTCTTTCTGCAACCTTCAGTGATGTGGTACTGGTCAGCAGCACTTGGTACGGGCCTTCCCAACAGTCTGTTAAACAAGCTGAGCATAAGAAATTGCGGATCATAACATATTCCTCAGGTTTAACATCATGACAGTTCGTTTCTGGCATACCAGGTGACAGCATTTTTAGTTATCGTTGTTGTTGTTTTAGCTGTCTGCTCATTTTTATAAGATATTGCACAGTCACTTCATTATTACACTTCAAGTCGTCTTGGGGACTCATGATGAAATGAGGTTGTCGGCCGAACAGTATCTCAAAGGGACAGATTAAGAGGAGGTCTGGGAGTGGTTCGGATGCTATGGAGGACTAGTGGCAAAGCTTCAGGCCACGCCAACCCAGTTTCAGCCATTATCTTACCAAGCTTGTTCTTAATAGTACCATTTACTCTTTCCACCTTACCACTGGCTTGTGGTCGGTAAGGGGTGTGAAGTCTGCTACTGATTCCCATGAGCTTACACATGTTCTGGAAGATATCACCAGTAAAGTGGGTACCCCTATCACTTTCTATGATTCTAGGAATACCGAACCTACACACAAACTCCTGAACAATTTTCTTTGCAGTGAACACAACAGTATTAGTGGCTGCTGGATATGCTTCTACCCAACCAGAAAACACATCAATACATACTAACACATATTTGAATTTCCTGCAAGGTGGTAATTGATTATAGTCAATTTGTATTACTTGAAAAGGTCCGTCTGTAGGAGGGATATGGGATGGCTCAGTTGGTATAGTTTTCCCGACATTTTTCCTCAAACAAGTAAGACATGACATTGCCTTCTTACCAGCCTGAGAGGAAAATCTCAGTCAGGCTTGGGTAGTATGTTTTGGGAGCCACAGGCTTACCTTGTCCATCTCTCCAGAGTCCTGAGGACTTTTGGCCACATCCCTTCACCTTCCAGACTGCCTTTTCCTGCAGGGAACACAAATCTTGCATTTCAAATAATTTCTGCGGGTCTAATGTCTGAAAAACCATCATAGTCTCGGTCGATACAGTCATAGGTTGCTCTGCTGCCCATTTAGCAGTTTCATCCGCCCTGTTGTTGCCCAATGACAGCGGGTCTTCAGAAGTGTGGGCTATACATTTTATGACGGCTACTATCTTGGGTAACTGTATCGCTGTTAAAAGTCCTTTTATGTGTTGTGAGTGTGCCACTGGCAGACCTGCTGCTGTCGTAAAGTTTCTAAGACGCCAAGGTCCCCAAAATCGTACACTACCCCGAAGGCGTACCTAGAGCCAGTATATACATATATATATTAGCTGACTTACCCTTTGACAACTCACACGCTCTCCTTAATGCTACTAGTTCAGCCACTTGAGCTGAGTAAGGTGGGCTAAGGGGTCCAGATTCTACAACAGCATATCCAGTACATAGTTCTCCCTTCTCTGTCTGTCTATGACAGCTCCCGTTTGTATAAAACGTAAAATCGACATTTTCTAAGGGGGTGTCTCTTATGTCGGGCCTTGCAGTAAAGGTCTGGTTCAGATATTCCATACAATTATGCGTATCAGTATTCTTGCAAAACTCATCACCAACCAGGGTCTCCTCACCTCCCACCCTTTGTGTCTCTCGAGACACATATGGAAGGTATGTAGCTGGATTTAAGGTGCTACATTGTTTGATGGTGATGTTTGAGGGTGCCATTAGAGCTAGTTCCCATTTTGTGAACCTAGCTGAAGAGACATGTCTGGTTTGAGCTGAATTCAACAGAGCTGATACTGCATGGGGTGTATAGACAGTTGAATCATGTCCTAATACTACATCCTCGCTCTTACCAGAAGAGCAGTCACTGCTACACTTCTTAGACATGTTGGGAGTGATCTTGCCACAGTGTCCAATTATGCTCTGTAGTATGCTACCGGTCTGTTAGCGTCACCATGTTTCTGAGTGAGGACACCTGCTGCACAACCATCAGCTTCTGTACAGTATAGCTCAAAGGGCTCAAAGGATATTCCCAATGCAGGTGCTCTAGTCAGAAGGCATAGAATCTAATTCTGCATAAATTATCCTTAAAGGTTTGGATGTAACTTTGGAGATCTGACGTCTGCAAAACTGGAAAAGCCTAATTTTAGTGGATAGTGATTTTATATTAACATTTTGCAGTTAGTGTTGAAGCAGTACTTCCATGTTCCATAGGTCAGAAGACCTTTGGTTCTTGTGACATCCCAGCATGTATACAAATGGTAATATTAACATTTGATATGCATAAAACAAAGTTGAAGCTGGATAGGAAGGAATGGAACTGCATATAATTGTCAATTAGAAATCAATTGTCTATTTCTTTTAGCCTGGCCAATGCAAAATAATCACCAAGAGGTGATTCACTCAGTCTAGGTTGTCTATTTACTAAGCGGCGGTTTTGACAAACTCAGCGGTTTGCTGGTGGGTTTTGTCTTTAATAAAATTGGTGTTCATTAATGTCGGAACCAAAGCTTAGTAAATATGTCCCTTAGACTTCTTTGCTGCATGTGAATTTCTTCCTGCACCACAATGTGCAAGCTATATAATAGGTCCTTCAACATACAGCACACCCCACCAATAGCTAAATTGTATAATATCATAAGCTATTTTTCTCTAGAATGCGACAGATGTAGCAAGCATTAAATTGTCTCCTAACACCAGGTGGTTTTGTTAATTATTGCATTGTCTCAAGTATGTTTCCCAAAGCATGATATTGAAATTTCCTGCATTACATTTCTCTACCACCAGATGGCACCTTGACAAAATAGTGCTCTGTATGCCCGATCAATGAAAACAGTGCAGTGCTTGCATACTGTGCTTTTTGAATCAAATTAGTATGTTCGCTTAACAGCTTAAATTAATGCATGGGCAGTATCTGGAGTCTGAATGGAGGTAACTTTCTGTCACTTGCAGGAAAATGCACGGATGAGCAGCAGAGAATTGGAAATAATGCTAAGACACCTGCCCATTATACCAAGAGTAAAAAAAAAAGCACACACAATTTTAAAACAATGTTTAATTGAATAAAGACTCCTCAAAACTCTCACTCATCGCTTTATTAAATATAAAATAAAAATGTAGTAAACATTTTTTTCTTCATCTAATGTAGTTCAAACCGAAAAAAAATCAAACAACCCACAAAAATCACCATTAAAATAATGACCCACCCACTCACTTACAAAGGACTGTTGCTCATGTGATCAAAGCCATGGTTTCACAGGACTTCCCTTCACCACCAACGAATCAGACAAAATGGGAAACCACTGAGAGTCCCCATTATTCATATATAATAAATAAATAATAATAATAATAATATATATTAAATAAATATTTTCTTAACATGTCAGATTATTCAGAGAATCTTAAGACCTTCATATTAGAAGGGATTTCCTTTATATTGAAGAATAACTATTTCTATTTTTTGGGTAATTATCTCCAGAAGAAGGGAATTGCTATGGGTACCAGGTTTGCCCTTAGCTATGCCAATTTATTTATGTCTTATTGGGAACATCAATATATTAGCTTGGGGGCAGAACTGGTATCCTGGCAGAAATATATAGATGATGTCTTATTTTTGTGGAAGGGCAATTTAAATTCATTAAATCATTTTTGTTCTCAATTAAACGAAAATGATTGGAACATTCAATACACCTTTGAAGTTAGCAACTCTTCAGTCCATTGTTTGGATTTAGAAATGTATGTACATCAAAATAGGATTCATACCAAATGCTTCAGGAAACCCACAGACATCAATTCTTATATATTTAGAAATAGTCAACATCATGATAGGTGGTTGGAAAGTATACCATATAGTCAGTTTTTAAGACTGAGGAGAATTTGTACAGAACAAGAAG
The DNA here is from genome assembly GCF_038048845.1 of Mixophyes fleayi. NCBI lineage: Eukaryota > Metazoa > Chordata > Amphibia > Anura > Limnodynastidae > Mixophyes > Mixophyes fleayi. Next base: position 177,815,088 of record NC_134403.1, read on the forward strand.
TGTTTTTAGAACAGCTAGAAAAAAATGAAACACAACTTCTCAGTTAGAGGATATAACATCAAATCCTTAGATGATGCCCAAGAAAAAGTATCTGGAATAGCTAGGGTTGAACGGATTCATTCCAAAAATAAGATTAGAACATTGAATAAACAAAATGATATATTTTTCATCACCAAATGCAATCATAATCATAAACAAATTGAGAAAGTGATTCGTAAACATTGGGGTATCCTATTGAAGGACCGTATTTTGGCGGAATTTCTGCCTGAAAAATCTAAATTTGTGTTTAAAAGATCATCCAATTTGAAGGATCACTTGGTGAGGGGTGCTCTTCAAGAACAGAAAACCAATGTGAACAAAAATAAAGGTTAATTCAGATGCGGCATTTGTTCGGCATAAAAGAATACCGCCAAAAATGATCCCAAGAATAGGATTACAGAATTTATGGTGAATGGCCAAAAGTTCACTATTAATAGTTTCATCACATATAATTCCACGAATGTTATTTACATTTTGGAATGAAAATGTGGATTATATTATGTGGGTAAAATTACTAGAACATTAAAGAAAAGAATAGGTGAACATTTTGGCAATATTAAAAGAGGGTTGGAAACACACTCAGTATTAGCCTATTTTAAATCTCACCAGTTATGTAATGGAAAAAATATTGTCAATTTCTTGGGGATTGATTCTGTGAAACCAACATAGAAATCTAGAAATATTGATAAAAGATTGTCACAAATGGAAATGCAATGGATTTATTCTTTGGATTGTTTAATTCCAAAGGGTCTGAACAAAGACTTTGAAATTAAGTGTTTTCTTTGATATAGTTTTTATAGATGGATCTGTTATACCATTTGATGAATTATTACATACCTGGGAGTGATATAGTTCAATGGATGAATTATGTATACACTTAGGCATTTATTGGGTCCTTTGAGTGATAGTGGATTTATTGTTCATATCAGATATTTAGACATCAGGGGGTAAATGTATCAAGCTGAGAGTTTTTCGGCGAGTTTGAAAAGTGGAGATGTTGCCTATAGCGACCAATCAGATTCTAGCTATCATTGTGTAGAATGGACTAAATAAATGATAGCTAGAATCTGATTGGTTTTTCAAACCCGCTGGAAAACTCTCAGCTTGATACATTTACCCCCAAGAGTGATGTTATTTTTGGAGGACACATGGCTCAACTAACTATTACAACTTAATAGATCATCTTGTAGTGATATGATACATTTGGAGAGTATATTCCTTTTTCCCGTCATAGGGATAAAGGTTTTTTTATGCGATATGTCATTTCCGGGCATTTCCGTATCCTAGTAACCAGTGGATGTGATTGACTCTATTTCCGGTGGATGGTGTTACGTCACATCCGGGTTTTCTGTATCTCACTTCGGTGAATAGCGATACGTCATATCCGGGACTTTCACTTTATTTTATTTTGTTTAAAGGACTATTTTTTAAGTTTTGTAAATTTAAAATTTTTATCTAGATATGTATGATAATACCAAGTTGCACTGAAAATGTTTTTAACCATTTTTATAATGACTCACGTATACCGGAACTCCGATTGGATGTATCCGGTATAAATGGGCTCTCTGTTTGTTAATCAGTCTGACCTCCTTGATAAAGACCGTATTAACGGTTGAAACGCGTCGGAGCCCAGACTGATTTGTGAATTCACTTCAATATTTGCTGATGATAGAGAGTGAGATTGGGTGCTGACTTATCTGTTGGATATACGATATGCGCTTATACATTGGCTTATGGTAGGAGTAATTCTACATAAACGTTATTGAAGATTTTTATTGCTGGAATAATTTTTATGCTATTTTTGTCACATGTTTATGGGACATAATAAAAGTTCCCCTTTTGAAACTATATCACGCTAGATCTGCATATTTTTTTGTTTCCATGGTTCTAATGTTTGAGAGTTACAACGAGGAAGGAAACAATAAATAGCAAAGATATTTATGGTGATTCAAGAGGAGACGGAGAAAGAAACAGAGAATTTACTACATGCCTACTATCTAACATCTTCTGGTAGGAATTCATTTCTTACTTTTTACACGGAGGTGACAGTGAGGTGTAAGTCACAGATAACAACTACCTTTGTCCCACAAGTGAAAATTTGATGCATATCCAGCATAGAACGGATTACATATGATGAACTGATTATAGATGGTTAATGTACCACTTGGATATCTTCTTTTTATATATTGTATTATTGTTGGTTATTTTTTATTTTCTATTTTTCATTTGTCCATTATTCATGATTGATTGTATATGCAATACATTGAATGATTTCTATAAGACCCTTGGGTACAATTTAGCGCTGATAATCTGGAAATTTGACTGTCTACATTGTAATTTTATAGGTCTGTGTACCCTATTTATCTATGATATTCGGCAGCTTTATTGATCATTGAGCGCTGACAGTTTTTTTGTCTTATTTTATTTAGGTTTCTAAAAGGATATTGGAGAGTTCTTATTCAATTAAACTTTATTTTAAAATTGTTATTTATTAGTGCTTTTTTTGGGTATAATGAACAGGGGTCTTAGGGACTCCTATGCCATATATGTTAATTTCCTTAGCCCCCACAGCCCATGTGGGTCAGGAAGAATCTCACTGCCATACCAGCCTGAGGCAGTTTTTCACAATGACAGTCCCCATCATGTTTGTGGTCTCCCTGTTGTAGAGCAAACCAGACCAGTCTGTTTTGTACTGCTGCCCATTTTTATTTTATATTACATAGTGCAGCATCTGTGGTCTAAGCAGAGGTACAGAGGTCCATCACTTGCATTTCTCCACTATTCAGCAACATGCGCTTAGTTTTATTGACTGCTTTTTAAAACTTTGCTGTTTATTATGGTACAGAAAATACATTGATTTCAAAACAGCTGTTACACATAGAATTGCTGCTCTAAGCAGTCTGGTAGCTGAAGGTATTCAGTCAGGTGCTATTAGTAAACATTGACAATGTGCTGGTAAGTTACTGTTAGACAAAATAGTAACAAAACAAGGCTCAGCTAGGAGAGAAATATAGCATTCTATGGATGTGTCATGCTCATTAAAGGCTTATAATAAAAGTTCATCTGGTGTGTCTGATCCCTCCAAGCTACAATCTACCAGCCTATGATCCGTTATATCTGCCAGTTCTGCATCTTCCAGCAGCTTGTGCAACACAGGCATCATCAATGTCGCTCACAACAAAGACGCTGCCGATTCATTCATTTAAAATTAAATTAAGTGTTTTTATTATTTATTATTTACAGCATCTGTCATTTGGTCATCAGTGCAACCTAATATATTTATAATGATTCAACTGTGAACCATGTGGTTAGTCATCATAATGTTAATAAAAGTTTTCAATGGTTTGGTATTTTACGTTAATATGAGGAGTGAAACGGATTGGCAGCAGAATGACCAAGCATTAAAAGACAATTTGATGCATGCTACATCTGTTGGTATGTTTTTTTTAAAAAAAACACATTTCAATCGGTTTTACAATTTTCAATTACATTTTACAGATGTGCACAACAGCTGCACTTTATAAAAATGCTTAGTTAATGTGCTCAAAGCTGAGTGATAAATATACAAATGTCAATTAATTTTTCTCTACCATTTTCACCACAACTGTTCTTTAAAGATCACCTGGAGCGCATTATTGAGATTGGGAAACTTCGAGCGATCCAGAGGAAGGCACGCTTTGCCAAATTGAAGGTCTGTGTCTTCAAGGAAGAGATGCCCATCACTCCCTATGAGTGCCCACAATTCAACACACTACGTTTTGAAAGGAGTGAAAATGAATCCAAGCAATTTGAGCACCACTGCGAGGTGGATGTGTCTTTTGGACCCTGGGAAGCAGTGGCTGATGTGTACGATCTTCTGCACTGCATAGTTACCGATCTGTCAGAGAGAGGCATCACTGTGGAGCACCAGTGCATCGGAGTGTGTGACAAACATCTTGTTAATCACTATTATTGCAAGCGCCCTTTTTATGAATTCAAGATCACTTGGTGGTGACATGCTGCTGACACTAACAGGAAAGAAACAGGACCAAATTAATATTAAAATATTATTAAGACCCAAAAAAATGTCTGAAGTGCACTGGAAGTGCAACTCACAGACTGTTAAAAGTGCAAACACTCAATCATGGCATAAGAACAAGGTATATAACATTGTTCCATAGCTGCACTCTCCAAAGTTACTAAGCTTGGAAGAGTTGATTGCACTTATATGCCACAATTTGGGTTTGATAGTAAAGTCTCCTTTTTTTTTTTATCAATGTCAGTGACTAAATCAGACATATCACATGCTGTGGAGTAACTGGGTGTTGGAGGACCAATCAATTTGCATCACCCAAACAAGTTATACAATTGAAAGTATTTAAAAAATGAAATACTGTGGCAACTGTTTTCATCTGGCGTATCATTAGGCCAATACAACATGTTGTATAATATATAATAAAATATTTAATGATAATAATAATGTATAATATTAAATGAGAACTATAATCCAGGAAAGGAAAAAAAAAACATGTATACAACTTGAAATAGAATGCAGGTATTATAAGATTCTAAAAATATTGCTGCTTTATTATCCCTTCTCCCTGTTATTTACTTTCTATTTATTTAGAATTTTTAAATAATGATTATATATCTTGCAGCAGATTTAAACTTGTTTTTTTTAATCAGTGCATATATGTTTATATTATGGTTAGTATTGTCTGCAAGCATTGGAGATTGCAAAAGCATATAAATAAACAGTACAATGGTATGTTATTATTTAATACTCTGTAGGTGAGAGGTTAATACTAGCGACATGTCAGATAGCTAAAATGACAGATGCCGGAAAAGAGGAAGATAGTGACAGTGGGTACACTGGGTAGAAGATTATAAAGACATTGAGGCTCATTTGTGAGCTGCACACAATCTAGAGTTACACTGCTACTCTGTATGTGTTGGTCTGCCTATTTGTCCGCTTACAGAGGTTCAAGGTGTGTGCTCAGTTTCTGGTCCTTCAAAATGTCCCTGAAAAATCCATCTGCTTCTAGCTGCAGGTATACCTGAAAACGTGCATGGTGGAAACATTACTTCAAGTCTAACCTGCTGCCACTTTAGGACTAGGCCTTTATATATTTATTCTTTTTCATTCTTCTCTGAAAATACTGCCCGGTTTAACTTCATTTATGCCTTAAATGAATCAAGAGAGTGAAGGGATTTGAAGACTGTCTTTTGTTACATTTGTTACTTCTGTGTGTTTTCATTACACTGGTGGAAATATTCATAGAAATACACTTTTCCACAAAAATGAACATGACGTTCCATAAAAGGATAAGCCAAGATTCACTCTGTCACCACCAGAAGTAGGGGGGGGGGGGGGGGGGGATGAAAAGTTATTTTGGGGATAAAGGGCTGTGTGCCCTCCTAAAAAGTAAAAGACACCCTGCAAAATGCACCCTCATTATCACTTTTTGATTTACATGATCTACAAAACAGTCTAATTTTTGCACCTAGGTGCCCTCATGTACTCCTCCGGTTGGACTATGTAAACATTTATGCTAACGTAGACTTACCCCATAAGTAGGCACATAACGTCACAGCAAAAGGATTTGCGCTGTGGGTTTGCACTTAATACACTTTTACAGTTGCTCTTGATTGCAGAGACATGTTCTAGCATACATATGTGACCGTCATCATTATCACTCGGCACTTACACCTGACCTGAAACTGGTGCAAGTGATACTGCTGAAAATCACATAACTTAGAGATGGCCAAAGCTTGCGTCAGATGCTGTTGCTTGCACTTGTCCTTGCCACACCCTTACTGTACATTGACTATGACGCCCCCTCCCTCCGCCATTCCACACATAAAATCATAGGCTGTCAGAGGTGTCCTGTGTGTTCAAAGATGAAGTGGTAATTCTTGTGTTCACTGCCGTATGGTGCATTTCTGCAAAATACTCCATGTGTCGGAAGAAGAATACTCCAAACTGAGGCTGTTTTTCACTTTCTTTCCACTTTTTTTCCAGCAAACCACATTGGAGATGTTGCAGAATCAGACCCAAAAAGATAAACGTTTGAATTATCTTTCTTAAGTACACAGTTTGAACTTATTTAATTTAGTTCATATTAATCTTTGCCCCTGAAGCTTGCCATCTAAATTCCTTCATTTATTTCTTTGTTTTTGATTTGTCATAGTCCAATGAAGGGGAGCCATGAGAAAAAATGATGCATCCGCATACTAGAAAACCTGCTTGATCAAAGTAGGGTAGCCCCGAGACTCCCTTAAACCTCCAACCAATCACAGGTGGTTTTCCACAATGACTTTGTGACTGACAGGCAGTTAGGAGAGTTCCGGGGACTCCCTGCTTTAATCCCACATTAGACTACTTGAATCTAAATTCATGTTGCTAAAAACACAATTGACAATGCCGTGGCACTTCATTCATGTCAGTGTGAACATTCCTTGCGGTGGGGTTTCTACATGTAGCGCAGACACTGGAAACACCTTGAAATGAATGAGCAGCTGAAATGAATGGCAAAAGAGTGATTTTTCAAGCAATCCTGGTAAATCACATTTTTGGATATCAATTAAAATTGTCATAATTTGCTTGATAGAAAAACTCATCCGGTAATCTTAAAGCTGTACATCTAGTTAGTGCTGCTAGTGCAAATTTTTAAAAAATGGCACCTTAAAGTGGGTGTGTTTGCACGGACCAATAGGAATCCGGAAGCTCTCTGCTTGTGGCTTCATATTGGTCCACACACCACACACCACACAGGGAGATGAACAATGTATCAGGAAAAATGACCGTATAGAGGGGAGCAGTGGGGAGGTTTATTTTCCACTCTACCCGAGAATATAACTTCAAGTGTTCCTTTATGGCCATTTAAACTATTTAGATATGCATAACAGTACTGGCAATAAATCCACAATTTCAGTAAAAAGCATACAATTTTATTGTTAGCAAAATTTAACAATACTTTTAAGAAGAAGAAGATGAAGAAGTGAAAATACAAACTGTCAGTTAATTATAAAAATTAGCAGAGAAAAAAGAATAGAATACATTGCTTGGTTGTTTACTATAATTAGCCATAAATAAAGAATCAAATCACATTTCTGATGGGAATAATATTTACATGTGAAAGTATAGTTTTGCATATCTTACACAAAAAGTGATGCAAAGCACATTCATGATACTATTGTTAATATTATTGTTATTATTATTAGCCTTTGTATATAGCTTCAACATACTGTAATCTACAACTGTACATTTTATTTGTATGTTCTCAAATCTTATTTAATGAAATTAGTGTGGAGCAGTGTTAGAAAATTATGGGTAAAACAAGACACCATATTCAGCACAGTGCAGATATTCAGCATATTGGTTATTGTTTTGCTATGGCACTTTGTGGTTTAGTAGCTTGTTGTTTTTTTTCCATTTCTTCTTTTATCAAATTCTTGGATAGCTTTATCATTCTTAGCTGTAGCATTAGCACAGACATTCTGTGTTTTTGTTTTTGTTTTTGTTTTTGTTTCCACACTAAAAGATAAACAAGATGTTATTTATTTTTGTGCAGTAAGTAACAGATTCTGAAAGTATAACAATAAATGAGGACATTTATTAGTTGTATGTTTAACCCCTTTGCCGCTGAGCTTATTTTTGGGCTGGTCACATTCCAACGGCAATATCACTAAATTGTTTGTGCGGTACCAGCACAAATTATACCTTGTTTTTGTATCTTTAAATTATCAGAAAATATCATGAGTTTATGTGAACCTACTGTCATTGCAAAAATAGGAAAAACAGAATAAAATGCATAAAATGTGTAGGAACAATACGGTAGCCCAACAAGGCATACCATTATGAAAACTAGACAACCTACCGCATAATATGAGGTTGTCTCTTGAGTTTATAGAATTCATAATCGAGAACATGTAGGCAATATAACTCCGCCCCCTCTCTAGACTTCTTAATGCTTTCTGTAGTGTAAGTTATTGATTGGTGACCAGGCTACTAAGCAGGGGCGGATCTAGAGAATTCTTCTACCCGGGGTGATTTAGGGGGGGCGATTTAGGCCCTGCCCCCTTTTTTACATCTGAGGCTGCCGGCGGCTGCATACTATGTGCAGGTCCGTTCAGCAGTGACAGGTAGGGACAGTGTGCTGCCCGGCCGCTCTGATTGTGTTTAAAACACAATCAGAGCGGCCGGGCAGCACACTGTCCCTGCCTGTCACTGCTGAACGGACCTGCACATAGTGTGCGGCCGCCGGCAGCAAGCCCCTGCTAGGGGGGGGGGGCAATTGCCCCCCCTGGATCCGCCACTGCTACTAAGGGGGCACCTTATATGATGGAAAGGATTCCCCAATCAAACAAGAGTGCCTCTGTGCCTTTAGGTGCCAGGACAAGGTAGATATGTGCATTACATTAGCCATTCCCCATCTGGTGATCAAATCAAACAATAACTTCTAAGAGGCCATATTATGTGAAAGAGGGAACTCCCTTTCAAATTAGGGAGCCCCTGATTTTTTTAAGCTAGGGTGGTGAGATCTGTGCCCTGCTCCCCCATCCCTTGAAATCTTAATTGTTTCTGTAGTATAGAGGTTTATTCTCTGGTAATCACCAGATAATAATTGCTAAGGTGAATCTGATTTGAAAGGGGGACGCCTCTCTTTATTTATTTAATTATTTTTCTGTAGGCACTGTGCGAAGAGGTGGGGCTTAATGATGTCTTCGACCACCAATTGAAAATTGTTGTGGGGGACAGATAAGTATAATTTGAACTTCCTTGAACACCCTGGGGGGAATTCAATTGTAAAAAAATCTACTGTTACCAATACAGTGCTTTAAAATAGATATTTTTAACAGATATAAACGCAGCAAGATGACCATCAACAGTATTGCCTCATGGTAACTAAAGCAGTGAGATAACATACGTCTTGGGGCTGTAGCCCTTTCTTAACCCAAGGCAAAATATGGTCCTAAGTGGGCTTGACCTTTATTATTAGGCCTGATCCCCATCTTGCACCACATATCCTCACAATTTTATTTCAATTGAAGTAAGGTGGGCTTAAACGCAAATGAAGTGATTAATGCGCTGTGTGACAGGAACTCAATTCTGCCATTATTTTTAAAGACTTGCACTCCATCTATAAATCTTGCAAAGTATAAAGAATGTGATGAACTTAAAACCAACACTGCAGTCTTATTTATTTTTTTCCCCCTTTTTCTCCACACTAGTACTTTGGTGAACTTCTCTTTCCTGGGATCCTCATCATTTGCTCGATTCAGAAAGGGTCTAGGCACTATATTTACTTTTAGTGGGAACCTCTGCTCGCCAGCCTCATTAATGATCTCTGAAGGTCTGGAGAGCCTACTCATAGCTAGATATGGTAGCTGGTTCTTGATTGGATGACTGTAGAACTCTTTAAGACAGAAGCCAGCTGTCATTTCTAGTTGTACATTGTGTCCAAAATCATTATGGAGGCTGGTGAGTGGAAGAACCCCAACCAAATTACTAATGTGGGGTAAAGGTGTAAGATGAAAAATAAATCATGGAAGATGAGACATAGTCTAAGACCATACTTACATGTATGCGTTGTATTTGCATTCTTTACCAGTCGGCTTATAGCTAATAATATTTTTCGACTTCAAGTTACGGAAAGTTGGTTCACAACATTCTGTTAGGTCATAGGATTTATCTGAAATGTAATAAGTACAATAGCTTAAATAAATAAAATAGATGTAACACTATTGTATTATTCCTAACATAAGCAGAATATATATTTTTTGAATTTTTAAATGTTTGAGGTTAGTCTTACAAATATAATGTAACATGATATAAATATGAACAGGTGATTTAAGTGGGTCTAGGGTTTCTATAGGCATTTACAGCATGGTATTTCCTTGACACTTACAGATAGAGCTATGACTTTCTAACATTCTACCCATAGCTCAATTTATATATATAATATATAGTCAGATTTATTGACCTTTCAGACTATGCATTTTTACACATTTGATTTAGTTTTTAGGTGGCTGGATAGATAAGCCTATCCTACGTATACAGATGTAAATGCATATGCATGGATAATACTTATTTTACTATGTTTTGGAAAGTTTATTCACCACTCTTCTATATGATTGAAGGTGAGACAGTTGTGAGGACAGGTCCCACCAGAAAGGGCTAGCTGTTTCATTATTAGTGAAGGAAGTGACAGATTGGATGGCTAAGAATGGATAAGTAATGGATGAGTGGGAATGTTTACATTACCTCTATATATTTAAAAATTGTCTTTAAAGTGTTGTTGTTTCAAAGATTCAAAGATGAAATACAGTGAATCTCATGAAGTCAGCAATCTTTCACAGTGTTTTCCTGCAAATAGCAGATTCTGGAAAGGGAAGGTCATGTTAACTACATTTTTACCTATGAAATTATGTTCCTGCTCTCAAACGTTGAGTCATCGCTAGAGAATTTGTTAAACAAAAATAGTAATTTTCCTAATCTCAGTTTGTTCCTAACTCTAGTTTTGAAAATATGATCCTGTATGTGTAATACAAACTGCATATGCACACACTGTGCAGCCCTTTTGTAATAAAGCATGCGCCTAGTTTATGCTCCACAGTTGGCTGGCTGTACCATGGTATTGATGAACAGTGCTGGGATGCATATAGTCAGGTGCTGAGCGGATTCTCATTGCAGAGATTACTGAACACCCTACCACAACTGCTCAGTTGTGAGTCATACTCGCTCTCTAGGGGAAACTGCTCTTGCTTCCGGTTCAAACACAGAAACAAGTAGGAAGCTCTGTTATTAGTCATAGCATTATGATGGGGCTTCCTAGCTTAGGAATACCCTTGCACTGCCCAGCTCTGCCCTTCCTTGGCAGCAGGTCAAAAATTCTCAAGAGGCTTCTGCTGAACAAAACTGTTTGCAGCTTAATATCTCATGGAATCTAATTTCTATTTGTTGCAGAAAATGTTCTTTCTTCCAAATCAGTGTAACAGGGACAGAAAGGGTGGTTAAATTTAGGGCTTATCCATCGTTGATTCATTTCTAACATATTACACACGGTGGAAAACAGTTTGTTTTTCAGTTACAATACCATCAGCAACACTGAACATTCAGGCATTACACTATGGCATGTATTATTATATTATTATTATCATTATTAGGTGTAAGTGTTAGGGCAATGGAGGTATGCTACTATCATTGGATGTCCACAGAACTGGATGGCTCTCATCCTCGTTTTGAGAAACATAACATCTGCGCTTTATTCCATTACAATAGCTTTTTTTTGGTTTGTTAATAGACCTTCTTTTTCTGATGGGGAGTTTTGGTTGACAGGTTATTTAATTTCAGTATTACTTTCATTAAAGCTGACACGTGGGATCACAATGACACATACATGGACATATTTCCACTTCTTGCTGCATGTATGATTGAAGAGGTTGTACATTTACTAACAATGCTTGGTGCAAAATATGTGTATAAATTGGATTACTAAGGAAAAATTCTAATAACCTCATCACAATTACTCAATCGCGTAAGCATTTTCATATGCTACAAAAATATGTAAATTTTCTGCTTGTACCATTTAACAAACACACAAGTTGAGATCACAATTAATTATTGGTGTTTCTACACTAACATAGGTAATGGCGCTAATGACACATACAGGAAACATTTTTGCATTGGGTGCATAGCTCACACAACTGTGTATCTAATATCTAATCACATGCTCCGTGCACTGTCATGGCCTGCTCCTTCAGTCAACATTATTTATTGTTCCAATTTCGGGCAAGTTGTGGATAATTTGAAAATTAATCTGCCAATGGAGAAACGCTGTCATTTCAGGATCCTCTGAATCAATTTGCCCATCTCATATAATACGTTGGGTCTATATTTGGTGGAGATGGATCTATGTAATATGCTGGAAATTGTTCTGAATGTAGGGTAATATATCATGTTGGAAACAAAAAGAGCTGTCTGTGCTGGACATTGTGCTGTATATGCTGGATGTCAGAGCATATAAAATGCTGGACATTGGGCTGAGTATTTATGACATTAAGGTATAACATATGTTGTATATGCTGAAAATTGGACTATAATGTATAACATGATGAAAATAATGTTGTATCTAATATGATGAAAATGATGTTGCATATCTAATATATAAATGCTTAGTGGCGTCTGTCTGTCTGTGTGTGAAAAAAAAAAAACCAAGTTGCAGCGCCACCTGCTGGGCAGAGTTATACACTGACCTACTAAATTCTTAGTGTGTGTGGGGAAAAAAATTCAAAAAGGGCTGAAATTTGGTAGGGCTCAAACTCATTTTCGTGAGGTAATTTTACCTCATGAACACACATGTGTAGAGGCATGCGTTAGTGTGTGTGTGTGTGTGTGTGTGTGTGTGAAAAAAACTATTTTCTCAGAAAGGGCTCATCCAATTGACCTGAAATTTGGTATACTGACATTATTTGACAAAAAAATTAGAATAGTCAAGTCAGTTAACTTCCATCATCCCCCCTTCCCCCCGTGGGAGGGGTAGTAAAGGCTAAATTTACGAGTTGAGGGGTCAAACTCATTTTCGTGAGGTAATTTTACCTCATGAACACACATTAAAAAGGGCGCTTGCGTCGGGAAGTAACGATCTTCCCCTGATGAGGCCTGGGCTAGGCCCAAATGCATGACAAGAACCTTTTTAAGACCTTAAGTATCTTGATTTGACTAGAATGCATGAGTATCATGCACGGGTTAACTTGTAATATATATGCATGGATACGGGGCTCTGTACATTGAACATGGAACTGTACAGTAAGTTGGCTATATAATATTTCCTTTTTTTCTGTGTGCTCTATGTATTACATTTTTCTCTATAACATTTTGTTTTTTTAACTTGCAGAATTGGAAATTGATTTCCATGTGAAATACTTAGCACATACAGGGAGCTGCACTGCACTTCTTTGCAAGGCTTTTATTTTTTTCATTGTAGTACATAGCATTAAGTTCTTTGTACTATACATTATTTACTCTATTTATTTATTTTATTTTTTATTGTGTGCACTATATACTACATTTCTCTTTATACTATTTCGGGTGTGCTAAGTTTCCCATGGAAATCAACTGATGTTATGAATAAAATGTGCAAATTTCCAGTCTGTAAAAGTGTTTTATAAACCATTTGTACAGAAAAAAATAGCCATTAACTATACTTTGATCATAGATAGTTAATGTGAACATCTCAAAGTAATCATCACTAACCACTTTTCACCTATTTTAGATAAATGATTGCTGCTACCTCATGCTTGGCAGTAGAACCTAATCTCAAACAATTGAACATGGAAGTAATATTACCTCTCCCAAAATACACGTTTCTTTGCTTTAGCTAAAATGTGTATGTATATATATATATATATATATATATATATATATATATATATATATATATATTTATTATGGAACTATATAAAATACATATATTCAGACACGTATGCAAGGCATGTTGTATTGCTTCAGTATGACCAGCACAGCACTTAACAGGAAGTTAGTTTTTACATGCAGTATTTTTAGATTGAGTCTGGTAGGTTTGAATGCAGAACTGAAAGCTCTCAAGTGAGTATCTGAATTATGATTTCACTTTTTAAGCACTTTTATTGACTTTTTAACAATAATAATTTGGTCAGCATTGTATGTAGGACCAGTGCAGCCAAGTTTAGTCATGTGTATATTAATTGGCTGGGTGTGCTACCTTATGACATTGAGGGGTAGTAACATTAACATTAAGAATGTCTTTACTAATAGCAGCTGAATAGCATTGTTGTGCAATAGTCATCAATGCCCACATATCACAGCCCGAGACTTGTTTGTGGCTGCTACCTTCCCTGACAACCCCTGTAGACTTTGTTGCAATGCATTATTTCTAATCTTCAGCACACAAGCATATAGTTATAATTATAACATTAATATGACCATTTGCATATACATAATTGGGAAGCACTGTGCAATAAATTTATATATACATGAAAATATCTAATACAATCTGCACTGATATAACAATGGATGTCATGGCTCTTAACAACAGGTTTGCAGATTTTGCTATTGTTGAGTTCTCTGCATCTATTTATGGTTTTGAAAACAATATATAGGTAATATTTACTGACTCTCATTAATTTCACAATCACAAACTATAATTGTCCGGAGATTAAATATTGCCTCTCTTGAGGTTATCTTCTTGTGCCATTTAGAAATGATTGGTTCAAGATATGGGCACCCAATCACAATAAACATAGCGTTTAATATGAACACTGTATCTCCCAATGAGGAACCAGTGCTACTGCATTATGGTTTCCACAGAAAGATCCTTAGGCGCAGCTGTATCAAAGGCAATCCAGCTCTCCTCTGCATCCCTGCATTAATAGATCACTAGTATGCCAGGTAGCATTAAATCACTATTACAACCAGAAATTAAAAGAAAGCAGTAGAATGTTTCCTGTCTCCCCGAAGTCCTTTTCAATCCATCAAATGATGTTATCCATTTCTGTAACTCTGAAGTCTAAATGTCATTCCAAAAACATAAAGTTCCAAACCTACAAAAAGAACCTTCACCCCAATTAGTGTACGCACAATACTGGCCCTACATAACTTCATCAGACCTTATGCAAAGTACACATATTTGGTGCCCGTATTCTCTGGACAACTAGCTGGGTAAGTTTTGGCATACATTTCTGAGGTTTCACTCATTATGTGAAAATGTAGCTTTGGAAAGAGTTGTGGAAAGTTATATTTTTCATACTTTTGGCTATTTTACTCTACATAAGAACTATAAAATAAAATATATTTTTTCCAATATGCTACCAAAAGAAATCCCAAAAAACGAGATTAAAATTTGTTTTGGCAGACTGAATATACAAAAGGTATTCTCTATGAATTCGAGTATCTAAAACAATAAATTCTCAATGAAAACAGCCACTAAACCTAAGAAAAGATATTAATCTCATGGTAAAATGCATCACTAAACATTCGGAAATATATATGTAAAATCCCAATACTATGACACGACATAAGAGATTACACACTGTGTGTGTGTGCAAAACAACACACATACTGGTCCTCAATAGCATTATCCATGAACTGTTTTCTAGAGATACTTACATATACTACTGCAGGACACCTCCAGCACTAACACCACAAGTACAGCAAGGCAGGCAGCTCTCATGATGACTATTACAGTGACCAGGAAGGCAATGGCTTCTTTGGTGCGTTTTACCTCAGATTTTATACTTTTCTTCAAACTATATGTAGTATGTAAACCTTATGGAATATAGGAGGAGGATTCTAGGAAAGCCACCAACCAAACTATTTTTAATTGTGAAATTCCCCTATGTAGGTAGTGTTATAAAATAAGTGTATGATGCATAGGAAAAAAGGAACATTATGTGGACACAACAGGAAATGTATTGAATGTTGTTTTCAAAGGTCACTAAGATCCATGTCTGTCCTTTAATAGATAAATTACAGATATTATCTAGAAATTTTTATATTGTATACATTAAAGGATCAACTGAGATAAATTGTTTCAGACAGTATTTGTATTGTGACCCAATAAGCTCTTAAAAAACATTTTCAAACTCATAATTCATTATTTGCAAATTTTTTAAAAATAAAAACTCAAAAATACTGTATATGTGATTAAGTAACTACAACTGTCGACATGTTTAAAATGTTGACATTGCGACTGCCGATAGTAGTAATATCGACAGTGAGTATGTCGACTATCAAAGGGCAATGCCAGTGACAGCCAGCTGACCCGGTGGCTGCAATCCCGGCAATACAGCCAACGGGTCCGGCACAAAATAATTAATATAAAAAAAAATATACACATTATTCCAATGGTCTGTGGTTGGCTCCAAAGAAAACCTCTTAAAAATAATCCAATGGTCAGTGGTTCTGTATTGTGCCAGGTAATGTGTTTGGGGGTGGGGGGTTAATGTTTTTGTGCTTTTTTTCCCAATATTAACTGTTTTGTGCGAGACCTGCGTGCTGTATTGGGGGGAGGGGGGCACATTTTTTTGCAGGCCTGATTGCACTAGGGCAGCGGTTCCCAAAGTGTGCGCCTCAGCTTCCAGGGGTGCTGCGGCGCTGTCACAAGGGTGACTTGGGCCAGCCATAGAAAAAACAAACAACACAAAAACCTACCAATCCGCGCGGCGCCGGGACCAAGCATCCTCCTATCTCACGCAGCTGTCGCTGCGCGAGAGAGGAGGGGGACAGCGTGACAGAGAAGGAGGACAGCATGAGTGGGACAGTGGAGGGGGACACAAAGTGTGACAGCTTGGCAGAGGAGGGGGACAGCGTGAGACAGGGCAGAGGGGACAACATGAGAGAGGGCAGAGGAGGGGGGACACCGTGGCAGAGGAGGGGGACAGCGTGAGAGAGGGCAGAGGGGGCAGCATGAGAGAGGGCAGAGTGTCTGGATGCAGAGGGAGCAGAGTGTCTGGGGCATAGGGGGCAGAGTGTCTGGGGGCAGAGAGGGTAGAGTGTCTAGGGGCAGAAAGGGTAGAGTGTCTGGGGGCAGAAAGGGTAGAGTGTCTAGGGGCAGAAAGGGTAGAGTGTCTGGGGGCAGAATGTCTGGGGGCAGAGGGGGCAGAGTGTCTGGATGCAGAGGGGGCATTTTTGCATACAACTAAATAAGTATTTTTGTCCTGACCTAAATACTTATTACAATTTTTTGACCCAACTAAAACAGGACTGCTCAGTAATTATTTTGGAGGGGTGCCTTGAAAAAATTATGGAGACTGTAAGGGTGCCGCGAACTGCAAAAGTTTGGGAACCACTGACCTAGGGATTTCAACCCCATTCTGAACAGGCTGCTACTGTGTCCTACTATGACAAGCACCGGCACTGACACTGGCGGTCATAGCCTAGTGCTTTTTACAGTTTTGAAGGAGGTACGCCATCACCCCTTCATTAGTGGTAACAAGCCCAGGCTACCGAGCGCTTGTACTTGGTTCATTTACTGGGGGTTGCATTTTTTCCAGATTATACATTAAAACGCCAGTCAACATCTTGTTGATGATGACTGGCATCTCTAGTATACGGCTGTATTATAATATGCTTAAAGAAAACCAGTTTTATTGAGCAGAAAAATAAAGAAAATGTCAAAATAAAACAGGAAATTGTCACTTTATCATGGATGACATATCTAGGCTATAAGTGAAACTGCGATATAAGTGGGGCTAGAGTCTAAGTATCTTATACTAAATAATCGTCTGCTTGTATTTATTAAGTCATTACCTAGTGTATATATAATAGTATCTAATTTTACCCGCAGGTCAGTTATAACTTACTGATATAAGAACTCAGATGATTAAAGAAGAAAGAAGTGTGGCTGTCCATAGTTTAAGGAGCTGAGAGCAACACTGTAATACTGACACTTTGCAGTGCTCTTCTTAGTCATAAACAAGTTCAAAAAGTAGTGACACCTCCCATAGTTTCAGAACCCTGGCCTGAAATGTCAAAGAGAACATTTTGAAATTAGACTTTATTACAATCTTACAGACAATAAGTTTATTTTCCATCCTTCATACGTTTTCTCCAGCTATAAAAGTCTGCACCTAAAAGTCAGTTCTGGGGGTAAATGTATCAAGGTGAGAGTTTTCCGGCGGGTTTGAAAAGTGGAGATGTTGCCTATAGCAACCAATCAGATTCTAGCTTTCATTTTGTAGAAGGCACTAAATAAATGATAGCTAGAATCTGATTGTTTTTTCAAACCCGCCGGAAAACTCTCAGCTTGATACATTTACCCCCTGGTGTGCTAAGACAGCAACTGTGCTGGACGAACCCTACAAAAAAACAAGAAGTTGATAAAATAGTAACAGAGGTGAAACCCTTTAAAACAAATGGAAAGTCAAGAGATGTTAAAACCTCCTTGTTTTTTATTGGCAAAAAATTTCAACTGATCAAGGAAACCATTATACTTTTGAAAAAAAAATGACTGAAAAAGTGATGAAAATTCCAAAGCTTGTAAAAAAAAGAACAGAGTAGGATAAAAAAAATAATAATGATCAAGAGAAAAAGAGAAAACACTGTTAGTAGACTCTTTTGAAAAAAAGGCACCAGGGGGTAAATGTATCAAAGTCCGTTTTTTTCATCTCGCGGGAGATCGGCCTCTCTGCAGCTAAAATTTAAAGGGGCGATGGCTTGTAAAGGCAAGTTTGCCTTTACAAGCCATCGCCCCTTTAAATTTTAGCTGCAGAGACGCCGATCTCCCGCGAGATGAAAAAAAACGGACTTTGATACATTTACCCCCAGGTATCAGATTAGCGCTGGCTAGTATTAGGAGAAAATTCATGTGTACTGAATTTATCCACTTAACTTGAATGGAAACTGTAATTTCAATTGCTACTATAGAGATCTCCCTTTATAAAAATTGCTTCTGCTACACTATTTGTTTCTATTATATATTTCAAATTGCCTATTTATCCTTGAATGGAATATATAACGTGTCCTATCAGTGCAATCTGATCTGCTACAGGTCTGGTGCTTGTGCCGATTACTACCGATGACAGTCGTATATGTAATCTAAAACATGTACTTGCAATCAGAAACAAGTACAAAAATGCATTTAATGTACAGTAGACATTCATAACATAAATGTATTTTATGGGGAAAAAGAAATAAAACTTATTTATTTTTTAATGTTTTGTCATTGACTATATTATTAACAGGTTACATTAATTGCATTTTTTTTTCTGCGTTCTTTTGGGACTTTTGTATTCCAAATATATATTGTACGTATCTTGCAGTGTATTGTATGTTAGAGCAGACCCGTATTCATCAACAGGCGCACCTTTACACCTGCTCCTTGAATATGGACATGCGTGTACCTGATTTGCATACGTTTAAACAAAAACGCACAATATGTTAATTTTGCTTTCCTCAATTAAATGCTTACACATATATGACTCAGATCATTTAAACCATTGCTCATTTTTCCCCTTTACTCATAGATTGTCCACTCTTAATGGAATTCTGTGTTCTTATAGCATTGAGGGTCATTTACGGACACAGCAAAGTATGAAACAGAAAAGCTGTTATTGCTTTTTCACGTTTTATGCCTTTTCTTTATTGCATTGCTCCTGTTTTTATTGAAGCATTCATTAATGTGGCAAAAAGCTATTGATTACGGGATGAGCAACTACTCGCTCAAGATGGTTAATGAATCTTGCGAGGCATAAGCAGAAGGGAGCATTCACTGTATGAAGTGAGATATCCACAATGCTGGACTTGGTTTTTTGCAATAATATAAAGATCAGATTTAATTTTCCCAAAAATATATTGTAATGAACTTCAGGGGCTGGAGGCGGCATATATTTTGAGGCATTCCCACAAGGCTCTGTTCTTGGCCATTTACTATTGTCACTGTACACCTCTTCTTTTTGGAACTAATTTGCTAATTCTGCCTCCAGTCCCACCTTTATGCTAGCGACACCCAAATCTATATATCTTTTCCTGACCTCTCCCCTTCTCTACTGTTTTGTGTAACCAACTATCTTTCTGCTATCTCCACATGGATGTCCCAACGCTACCTAAAGCTCAACATGTCCAAAACAGAATGTATCATCTTCCTTTCTGTCAGAGTCGCCACCTCCCCTCAAATCTCCCTCACTGTCCATAACACCACAATTTCCTCAGTCTCCCAAGCCCGCTTTCTTGGTGTCACACTTGACTCCATGTCACTCACCGGACCGTGAGTGCCTCTTCCCGGACATTTAGGAACCGTGGCCGTCCACCATCCTGAGGGTCTGCGCATGCGCAGCCCTTTTCTATACTTCAGTGTATACCCCTTTAACTTAATTGGCAGATCAGGCAACCTCCCTATATTAAGCACCTGTGGTCACCACCACGTTGCCTGATCTTGGAGTCTCATTCCTCATGAGTCTCTGAAGGTGTTCCTGTATTACTCTTGTATTCAGCGCTGCTGATTCCTGTGGTTTCCAAACCACTTCTACTACTGTGGTTCCATACCACTTCTATCATCAACTGTATCATCATGACTGTTTGCTGATTCCTATCCGCTGCCTCCGTGCACTACAGTCTTCTATACCACTTCTACGTTATTTTATATCAATGTGACTGTTTGTTCATCGCTATCCGCTGCCTCCGTGCACTCCAGCTTTTACCTCACTCACCTGCTTCTCATCAAGTCTGTTTGCTGATTCCTGTCCGCTGCCTCCGTGCACTACAGTCTCCTGCTTGCAACTCGCCTGTGTTCAACATCGTGACTGCCAGCTGACTACTATCCGCTGCCTCTGTGCACTACAGTCTCCTGCTTGCAACTCGCCTGTGTTCAACATCGTGACTGCCAGCTGACTACTATCCGCTGCCTCTGTGCACTACAGTCTCCTGCTTGCAACTCGCCTGTGTTCAACATCGTGACTGCCAGCTGATTACTATCCGCTGCCTCCGTGCACTATTGCCTCATCTCATCTTTGCTGTGGCTTCCTCGAGACTGCCGCTTTCATTACCATCTGCTACACTTCGTGATCAACAGCTCCTGCCCTGCGCTGCACTCCTGTTTCCCATCGCTGTTGGTTCCTGTGGTCGCTACTGGTTACCCCCGTGTGCCGCTGAGTCCTGCTGCGGTGGTCAACGCTATCGTCCATCTCCTGCTGATCCACTCTCCACGCCTTCACGTGTTCCACTGGTCTCTACCCTCCTGTCAGCATTGGATTTGTATCTCATCTACTACCCTCTGCTGGATCATCTCCATTCTCCTGGGTCCCCTATGAGTCCAGTTCCACGTGTTGCTGACTCCTGTGGATTCGTGTCCCTGTTGGTCTACTCACCTGTGCGCTGCACCTGCTAGACCGCTGCTTCACCTATCCAGGGACTTCCTATCCAGTCGGCCTCCAGCCGCTCAGGTACCGCTGCAATCCCATCTGACTGCTACTGCTGAACCACGGTATGCATACTTCTCATTGACTGTGCTGTGTATTGCATATCTTGCTGGACTGTGTTTGGTTCTCTCTGGAGTCTGCTGTCCGCTGAGTCTATTGCCATCATTGACTGTGTTATCATTGTGCTGGACTACTTCAAGAGACTTTCTAGATTGCAGACCTGATCAGTCATTTATATATATATATATCTATATTGTGCATATTACTGTGGATCGTGTATAAGGTGCCTGTGTATATCCTGTGTTGCAGTCTTCCCCCGTGCACCTCCTCACATATATATTCAGTGGTACAACTTGCTGATGTCAGACCACTGATCCCTCTTTCCGGTATCACCTGTTCCATTATCCTCTCACATAGCAGTGGTACAACTTGCTACCGCAGACCACTGACTACCTGGATACCTCCACTTGGATTCCATTCCTTCACTCAGACAGCGGTACAACTTGCTACCCGCAGACCGCTGACTCTCATCACCTCCTTGTTTCTGTTGGACATTCCTCCTCACTATAGCAGTGGTACAACTTGCTATCGCAGACCACTGACTACCTTCACGTGTCCTTGTCCATACAGTTCCTTGTGTATCATTACCTCATTATTACCAGTGTTGCTAGTCATAGACTTTCCTGAGCATCTCATCGGCCATCATTTCATGTTCCGTGATCACCCAGCTACCAGAGTACCCTATTACCATCTACATTGCTCTGGTAAGCCTACCATCTGGTGATCCCTGGGTAAAGACTCCTAGTGCCCGTGACAGTAAGATCAGGCCATGACAGACCCAGATGTGGAACCTACCGCCAAAGAGATGCTGCAACATCTGGTTAGCCGTGTGGAGCAACAGGATGCCCGCCAACAGCTGTTACTTCAGTGTTATCAGTCATTAACCTCCCAAGGAACATCTGGACAGACTGTGACAGCTACTACTGAAGCTCCTGTGCTTTCCTCCGTTTCCCCATTGCCATCCCAGGTGTCTATAGCTTCCACGCTTCACCTGCCTACTCCGTCAAAGTACGATGGAGACCCCAAAACTTGTAGGGGTTTCCTTAACCAATGTTCAGTCCATTTTGAGCTCCAACCTCAAAATTTTTCTACCCATCGTTCCAGAGTGGCCTATCTTATCTATTTGTTTTCAGGACAAGCCCTGGCTTGGGCCTCCCCTCTGTGGGAGAGGAACGATCCAATATTACAAGATAGTGCCAAATTCATTTCTACATTCCGAAGTGTGTTCGATGAACCAGGTCGTGTGACCTCCGCTGCTTCCAGCATCCTCCGTCTGCGACAAGGATCTCATACTGTTGGCCAGTACGTCATTCAATTTAGGATCTTAGCCTCTGAACTTCAGTGGAACACTGAAGCCCTAGTTGCCGCCTTCTGGCAGGGGCTTTCCGATAAAATTAAAGATGCACTGACTACCCAAGAGCTTCCTTCGTCACTTGAAGATTTGATCTCTCTATGCCATCGTGTTGATATGAGATTTCGTGAAAGAGAGGCTGAGAAAACGACTTCTGCTAAAGCACCTTTTCGCTCTAACCCTCAATTTCGTCCAGTGTCACCCGCTGTGATTCCCATGGAGATAGGACGTTCCAAGTTATCTTCTGAGGAGAGGAAACGAAGAGTCAAGAATAGACTCTGTATCTATTGTGCTGATTCCACTCATGTCCTCAGCTCCTGCCCTAAGAGATCGGGAAATGCCAGGCCCTAACTAGTTCTGGAGAGGTGAAGTTAGGGTCCCTGGAGTCCTCTCCATCGTCTATGAAATCTAAAGTCTGCGCTTTTGATGTGACTATTTCCTTTGCTACCAAAACCTTTGAGTCACAGGCATTGATTGATTCCGGAGCAGCAGGAAATTTTATTTCCAAATCGTTAGTTAATCAATGGTCTCTACCAATGATTACCTTAAAAACTCCCATTACTGTGACGGCTATCGATGGATCACGTCTCATCAACGGTCTCATCACCCAGAGTACGTCTCCAGTAACCCTTCAGATTGGTGCTCTGCATCATGAAGAGATATCGTTTTTAATTCTTCCTGTTACGACAAGTCCGATTGTCCTAGGCCTTCCATGGCTTCAGTGTCACTCTCCCCAGATTGACTGGCGCACCCCTCAAGTCACGTCTTGGGGGCCTGAATGTCACCATCATTGCCTTTCCCAAGTCATTCCTCTCAAGGTACAGCAAGCTTCCATCTCAGCTATTTCACCGGGACTCCCTCCTCAATATGCTTCATTTACCGATGTTTTTGATAAAGCTCAGTCTGAACGTCTTCCTCCTCATCGTTCTTGGGATTGTCCGATTGATCTTCTTCCTGGCAAGACTCCTCCCAGGGGCCGGGTCTATCCACTCTCGTTACCTGAAACTCAAGCTACATCTGAATATATACGGGAGAACCTCCAGCGTGGGTTCATTCGACCTTCCACCTCGCCCGCTGGAGCTGGGTTCTTCTTTGTCAAAAAGAAGGATGGATCATTACGCCCTTGTATAGATTTTCGTGGACTCAATGCCATTACTATCAAGAATCGGTATCCCATTCCGTTGATCACTGAGCTATTTGACCGCATCAAGGGAGCCCGTATTTTTACTAAGTTGGATCTTCGTGGTGCCTACAATTTAATCAGAATCCGTTCCGGTGACGAATGGAAGACGGCGTTTAACACCAGAGACGGGCATTACGAATATCTGGTAATGCCTTTCGGGCTATGTAATGCCCCCGCTGTTTTTCAGGGCTTCATCAATGAGATTTTTCGGGACTTATTATATGTATGTGTCGTCGTCTACCTGGACGACATATTGATTTTTTCACAGGATCTGCCTTCTCACCACCAACATGTGGCAGAAGTCCTCTCCAGGCTACGGAAAAATTCATTGTTCTGTAAATTAGAAAAATGTTCATTCGAATTACCCCAGATTCCATTCTTGGGGTATATTGTTTCCGGAGTTGGTCTGAAGATGGATCCTGACAAAGTAAATGCTGTCCTACATTGGCCCCAGCCAACTACTCTTCGTGCCATCCAGCGTTTTTTAGGTTTTGCCAATTACTATAGACGCTTCATTCAAGACTTTTCTTCCATTGCATCTCCTATTGTGGCCCTGACTCGAAAAGGGGCTAATCCTAAGCAATGGTCTACTGAGGCTATTCAAGCCTTTCAAACATTAAAAGAGTCCTTCTCTTCGGCTCCAATCCTTCGTCAGCCTGATGTGACACTCCCCTTTTTCCTAGAAGTAGATGCCTCTAATGTGGGCTTAGGAGCTATTCTCTCCCAACGCTCGGAACAGCAAAAATTCCACCCTTGTGCCTTCTATTCTCGGGGTCTCCTACCCGCAGAGAAGAATTATACCATCGGAGACAAGGAATTACTGGCTATCAAAGCCGCACTAGAGGAATGGAGATACTTGTTGGAGGGAGCTCGCCATCCGGTGACGATCTTCACGGATCATAAGAACTTGTCATATCTCCAGTCTGCCCAATGCTTGAACCCTCGTCAAGCAAGATGGTCTCTTTTCTTTTCCCGTTTTGAATTAATAATTACCTTCAAACCAGCTGTCAAGAACAAAAAAGCTGATGCCTTATCTAGAGCCTTTGTTACGTCCTCTGATATAGAAGAGGTTTCCAACCATACCATTCTAGACCCCAAATGTATCTCACTGGCTGCTTCATCCACCAAAACGCTACCATTTGGGAAGACCCTCGTGCCTCCTACTCTAAGGAGGAAAATCCTTTCGTGGTTCCATGCCTCTCGTTTTTCTGGACACGCCGGTGAACACAAGACTTTTGAGATCCTCTCTCGAAGTTACTGGTGGCCTTCAATGAGGAGAGACGTCAAAGAGTTCATTGCTTCCTGTGAATTATGTTCGCAATTCAAATCCTCCCGCAGAACCCCAGCAGGGTTGCTGCGACCACTACCCATTCCGTCCAAACCATGGACCCATATTAGTATGGATTTCGTTACTGACTTACCACCTAGTAAGAACCATAATACTATTTGGGTGGTAGTGGACAGATTTTCGAAGATGGCTCATTTCATCCCTCTGTCTGGTTTGCCTTCCTCGTCTATCCTGGCTGAACATTTCATTAAAGAGATCTTCCGTATCCATGGATGTCCATCTGAGATTGTGTCTGATAGAGGAGTACAATTCGTGTCCAGATTCTGGCGAGCCCTTTGTAAAACCTTGGGCATACGATTAGCACTCTCATCTTCTTACCATCCACAATCCAATGGACAAACCGAACGTGTCAATCAAGATCTTGAGACTTTTATAAGGATATTTTCATCAGCCAATCAAGACAACTGGGTAGAGTTACTCCCTTGGGCTGAGTTCGCCCATAACAACATGTACCATGAGTCATCATCCAAAACTCCATTCTTTGTGGTCTACGGTCACCATCCGTCTTTTCCGGAATTTCCTGCCCTCCCGCCCACCCAAGTTCCTGCGGTGGAAACTGTTTGTCAGACCTTTAAAAATATCTGGTCTCAGGTCAGAACCTGTTTAAAGAAGACATCTGTCAAATATAAATCTTTCGCTGATAAGAAGAGGCGGGCTATTCCACCACTAAAAATTGGAGATCGTGTCTGGTTATCCACAAAAAATATTCGTTTGAAGGTTCCATCCATGAAATTCGCCCCTCGTTTTATTGGTCCATATAGGATCATTCAAGTTATCAATCCAGTATGTGTGAAACTCCTTCTTCCTAAGAGTCTTCGGATTTCTAATGCCTTCCATGTATCTTTGCTCAAACCTCTTATTATCAACCGTTTTTCAACTCCTCCCTCAGCTCCGCAGCCAGTTCAAGTTCATCAGGAGGAGGATTTTGAGATTACCGAGGTACTAGATGCAAAAATTTCGCGAGGAGTCCTCCACTTCCTCGTTCATTGGAAGGGCTTTGGTCCTGAGGAGCGCTCTTGGATCAAAGCTGAAGATCTTAATGCTCCTGCCCTTTTGAAGAAGTTTTACTCCAAAAATCCGGACAAGCCCGGTTCCAGGCGTTCTGTGCCCACCTTTAAAAGGGGGGGTACTGTCACTCACCGGACCGTGAGTGCCTCTTCCCGGACATTTAGGAACCGTGGCCGTCCACCATCCTGAGGGTCTGCGCATGCGCAGCCCTTTTCTATACTTCAGTGTATACCCCTTTAACTTAATTGGCAGATCAGGCAACCTCCCTATATTAAGCACCTGTGGTCACCACCACGTTGCCTGATCTTGGAGTCTCATTCCTCATGAGTCTCTGAAGGTGTTCCTGTATTACTCTTGTATTCAGCGCTGCTGATTCCTGTGGTTTCCAAACCACTTCTACTACTGTGGTTCCATACCACTTCTATCATCAACTGTATCATCATGACTGTTTGCTGATTCCTATCCGCTGCCTCCGTGCACTACAGTCTTCTATACCACTTCTACGTTATTTTATATCAATGTGACTGTTTGTTCATCGCTATCCGCTGCCTCCGTGCACTCCAGCTTTTACCTCACTCACCTGCTTCTCATCAAGTCTGTTTGCTGATTCCTGTCCGCTGCCTCCGTGCACTACAGTCTCCTGCTTGCAACTCGCCTGTGTTCAACATCGTGACTGCCAGCTGACTACTATCTGCTGCCTCTGTGCACTACAGTCTCCTGCTTGCAACTCGCCTGTGTTCAACATCGTGACTGCCAGCTGACTACTATCCGCTGCCTCTGTGCACTACAGTCTCCTGCTTGCAACTCGCCTGTGTTCAACATCGTGACTGCCAGCTGATTACTATCCGCTGCCTCCGTGCACTATTGCCTCATCTCATCTTTGCTGTGGCTTCCTCGAGACTGCCGCTTTCATTACCATCTGCTACACTTCGTGATCAACAGCTCCTGCCCTGCGCTGCACTCCTGTTTCCCATCGCTGTTGGTTCCTGTGGTCGCTACTGGTTACCCCCGTGTGCCGCTGAGTCCTGCTGCGGTGGTCAACGCTATCGTCCATCTCCTGCTGATCCACTCTCCACGCCTTCACGTGTTCCACTGGTCTCTACCCTCCTGTCAGCATTGGATTTGTATCTCATCTACTACCCTCTGCTGGATCATCTCCATTCTCCTGGGTCCCCTATGAGTCCAGTTCCACGTGTTGCTGACTCCTGTGGATTCGTGTCCCTGTTGGTCTACTCACCTGTGCGCTGCACCTGCTAGACCGCTGCTTCACCTATCCAGGGACTTCCTATCCAGTCGGCCTCCAGCCGCTCAGGTACCGCTGCAATCCCATCTGACTGCTACTGCTGAACCACGGTATGCATACTTCTCATTGACTGTGCTGTGTATTGCATATCTTGCTGGACTGTGTTTGGTTCTCTCTGGAGTCTGCTGTCCGCTGAGTCTATTGCCATCATTGACTGTGTTATCATTGTGCTGGACTACTTCAAGAGACTTTCTAGATTGCAGACCTGATCAGTCATTTATATATATATATATCTATATTGTGCATATTACTGTGGATCGTGTATAAGGTGCCTGTGTATATCCTGTGTTGCAGTCTTCCCCCGTGCACCTCCTCACATATATATTCAGTGGTACAACTTGCTGATGTCAGACCACTGATCCCTCTTTCCGGTATCACCTGTTCCATTATCCTCTCACATAGCAGTGGTACAACTTGCTACCGCAGACCACTGACTACCTGGATACCTCCACTTGGATTCCATTCCTTCACTCAGACAGCGGTACAACTTGCTACCCGCAGACCGCTGACTCTCATCACCTCCTTGTTTCTGTTGGACATTCCTCCTCACTATAGCAGTGGTACAACTTGCTATCGCAGACCACTGACTACCTTCACGTGTCCTTGTCCATACAGTTCCTTGTGTATCATTACCTCATTATTACCAGTGTTGCTAGTCATAGACTTTCCTGAGCATCTCATCGGCCATCATTTCATGTTCCGTGATCACCCAGCTACCAGAGTACCCTATTACCATCTACATTGCTCTGGTAAGCCTACCATCTGGTGATCCCTGGGTAAAGACTCCTAGTGCCCGTGACACTCCACCTTCTGCTTTATTCCTCACATCCAGATTTTCTCCCAGTCCTGTCGGTTTCACCTCAAAAACATTGCCAGAATATGCCCTTTTCTTTCTCAACATACTACCAAAACTCTTATCCATTCTCTCATCATCTCCCATCTTGACTACTGCAACCTCCTGCTATCTGGCTTTCCCGACACCCATATATCTACACTTCAATCCATCCTAAAATCAAGACTGTCCCGCCAATATCGGGAAAGTTGGGAGGTATGAATAAGAGGATCCCTGATATTCCCTTTCTGGTACATATAATGTAAATTACCAATATTTTAGGATAAAGAAAGAAAAATTTAGAACAAGGGTTGGGGAATTGGCAGGGTGTTCCAAATGTGAAGGCATTTAGTACTGTGAGGTAGACTTTTATCTTTTGAAAAGGACAATTAACCAAATTGTGTAGTGCATCTGCTGAGTGGAACATAAATATGATGGACCAGAGTTTACCCCTCTATTTGTAGTGTATTTTTTTAAAAAAAGGTAAAATTGTGTTTAAATACATTTGTTGTGCATCCACATATTCTCCATTTTGTACATGACCACCAGTGTGTAGTTACAATGATTTGTTTCTTCATTACTATGTTTTTCTTCTATACATCTATTTTCTCTATGAACAAACTTCTGTTTTCTATAGCTATATGTTATACAGTATTAATTATCGAAGAATAAAAACATTTTTAGTAAAATTATTGCATAAGGTTCACATACAGCTGAACTATTCCTTCAAGTGTAGATTTTACCTTGACTTTACAGCATGGCCTATCGTGCTTCTCTTTGTTATTATTTGATAGGTATTGCAATTTATTGAGAAAAGCTGTAATGTATTCAGACATTATGCACTAAAGGAATTAATAAGAGTGTAATTTACTGCTAGTTTCTAGACCACAAGCGAATGATATGGTGGCTGTAGTATTAATATGTAGTACATTGTACCTGATGCATTTTCACATCAGTTTTGGATTATTTAAAAAAAAAAAGTCTATTATGTAAAAAAACAAAACAATGTAGCTGTCATAGCCTACAGTAGTTGCTGTTCCTTATTTTTAATGGATAATTAGAAGAAGAGAAAATTGTATATTTTTATTCAATCCATTTGTGTGTTCCGAAAAAAATGACTCATCATGGAGAAGAAATGTATTCAGTGGACACTATATTTACATTTTAAGTGTTTTCCATTTGCAGTGCGTGAAACTGTTGTACCTACTCACACATGTTCCTTCCCACATAACCACATCCACTGTAGTCTTGCAAATGACTAGATTGTAATTGAAGGAGTGATGTAAGTGGGCTGAAAATTAATGACCTTATACTGAATATTAATTTGTTTTATATTATAAACATGATGTCTATTATGTGGCTGTTATGGTGGTTTTCACAAGTTTTATTTTTTGCCTTGGCATCAGTAGACTATAGACTATCTATAGAAGGCAGAAGACTATAGTATCTAATTTTAATAAGTCTTTCTCAATATTGTTTTCTGTTTTAACAAATACACCAGGTGATATCACAGTGTACTATTTACAGCTTTAATGCTAATAGCTGTAATAACGTAAATAAGTTTGTTTTATGCTAGTCAGTGTGTTTTAACTAGTTGAGATCACAATGAATTGCTAGTGCATTTCAGCCCTTATAGGCTATGGTGCATTTTAACAAATACACTGCTTGAGATATCAAGGGGGCTCATTTACAGTTGGACATACATCTGTGTTTAGCATAAGATATGTACTGAACATGTGCACCTAAAATGTGTATGCAGAGATCTGTACATACATTTTTGCCTATCTTTGACTTCAGTTTTCCTACATCTTAATAGGTGTAACATGGACTGGCCAACTTAGGACAAGTATATTAAGGGATGCGTCCATCTGAACAAGTGCAAACATGTGCAAATATATATGCTTTTTCATGTGTGCAGCATTTCCTATGTATGTTGAAAGTGCAAATGCAATTCTAAATGAGTCCCAATGTATATTTGTTTTTCTAAATCTGTATAGATAATGGTAGGTACAGTAAAAAAGTGTTTTGCTCCAGTAAGGAAACACTTGTGTTTTACAGTGATCACTGTGTTGTAAAACGGTAAAAAAAGAAAGAAAAGGAAGATTAATCAGCCAAAGGTGCAGCGCTGTAAACAGCTATGGAGCAAATACAGTGCTCACATAAGTATACAGTAGTCTGTGCTTCTAATAGTTACAATCCCAGAGAGCATCTACAGACATATTTTCCTAGCTAAGGACACATTGTGATATGGCACAAAAAGTAACTTTCACATTAAAAAGTCTGAGATTTATCAGTCACAGTAATAGATATCATCAACATTTATTTATATAGCACCAGCATATGTTGTAGTGTTTTACAATTGGGAACAAACACAGTAGTAAAACAATACTGGGTAATACCGACAGACAGAGAGATAAGAGGAGAATCTATAGGACAATGGGAGATACAAGAGGTTAAGCACTACATATTGCATATTGTTGTATTGCATATTGTTCTGATCAGACTGAAATGTAAACAGTGATTAGTGGGCTATATCATCCAGTCATAGAGCAATGCTGGGCAGAGGGTTGTTGTCTTATGTGAACTTAAAGAGTTGTAATAGGGTACCCTAGGGAAGTTAAGAGGGCGGTTGAGGAATCTGATAAGCGAGCTTGAAGAGGAATGTTTCGTTGTGCGTGTCACGAACATGCTCCAAGCTACCGTGACTTTGGGGTGTTTGCTGTATGAGGTTATACACAATAACAGCCCGCAGTCTCTCTCTACTTATCACACAGGTTATAGACCTACTGAATCGCCCCCACACACTTTAGGTTTGCTACCACCTAACATATTGTCCCACACTGGCACACAAGGCTTCTGGCTATCCACAGACTAGCAAGGCCCACACCATCACACAAAGGGTTAACTCTTTACTCCTCCAGACTGTTACACAAATATAAAATGCAAGCACACACTAGGCAGGTTAGTGAAATGTATCAACAAATCACACACCGGCATTCAAAGAGTTAATTTGGTTGAGCTATATTCTTTTTAACAGGCTAATGGATTCGTTAGAGTATCAAGGACGCAGCTTGCTAAATTCATAGATTTAATATACAAAGGTACAGTGCATTCAGATACAAAAAAATGATAAACTATTGACATAACATACACAAGCAAAACAGTTTAAAATAAAAGGGGTTACATTTAGAGTATAACTTATATGAGTTTTATAAAGTGTGCCATGGGAAATTGTCTAGGAAGATGGACAGCTTATCAATGTGGATTGATTTTCCCAAAAGACTGACAATTTGCTCCTTCCCAACACAGGTTTTTAAAGCAAAATGAAATGGTACGGTCTTCACACAGGCAGTGTTAATGCTAATAGGGGGGCAGGGATGTTCCCTGTGTGTCACTATAGTTTGCTCACAAATATTCCAAAAGTTTGACCTTTGGCAATTCTTCACAGATATATCCCAGAGACATAACTCCCCCTTCAATAAACCGGTCATAATCTCCAGCACATTTAAATATCAAATATGAGGAAATTATGACAATCTGACATACCTTTCCTACAATCATGTGATTATAGCTGTTCCCGGATACCGCCAGCATTTGTCATTCACAACCCTGGTGTGATTTCTGCTCCTCAGTATGGAGTGCCACCCTGATTTCCCAAAATATGAACTCTGAAGACATTTTCCTTTACAGCTCATTTTTCTATATACCTGTATAGGCCTTCAAATGCTGTCTTTGGCTGCAACGATGTCAAGCTATGACCAGCCCCACAAAGTTTATTCAGGTGTCCAAAAATTAACTTGTGTCAGGATATAGTTCACAGCCGGAGCCCTTTGAAGCTCCTACAGCTGACACTGCCCTCTTCTAACACTGGGATGTGCAGAGCCATCAAATACACATACACACAGACTTTCTGACTTCACATTTTACACTTTACTAGCTCAAGTTATCTCTATTTTCACGATAGTGTGTGTGAAGGAATTCCTCAGATTGGGTGCAGCCTGGAAAAAGTCTTGTATCCGGGAATGGGAGCAGATAATGAGTGTTGATGAGAGATGCAGACTTTGTGCAAAACGTAGGTGTCAAGTTGGGATATATTTTAAGACAAGTGAGGAGATTCTGTTGTATGTTGGTGCAGTTTTGTTGATGGCCTTATACAGTCATGGCCAAAAGCTTTGAGAATGACACAAATATTGGATTTCACAAAGTTTGCTGCTTCAGTGTTTTTAGATCTTTTTGTCAGATGTTGCTATGGTAAACTGAAGTAAAATTACAAGCATTTCATAAGTGTCAAAGGATGTTATTGACAATTACATTAAGTTTATGCAAAGAGTCAATAATTGCAGTGTTGACCCTTCTTTTTGAAGACATCTGCAATTCACCCTGGCATGCTGTCAATCAACTTCTGGGCCACATACTGACTGATGGCCACCCATTCTTGCCTAATCAATGCTTGGAGTTTGTCAGAATTTGTGGGATTTTGATTGTCCACCCAGTCTGGGAGTTTTATGGCCATGGACCAAAAATGTTGATATTTTGATCCCCGAGCCATTTAGTTATCACTTTTGCTTTATGGCAAGGTGCTCCATCATGCTGGAAAAGGCATTGTTCGTCACCAAACTGTTCTTGGATGGTTGGGAGAACTTACTTTTGGTGGATGTTTTGGTACCATTCTTTATTCATGGCTGTGTTCTTAGGCAAAATTGTGAGTGAGCCCACTCCCTTGGCTGAGAGGCAACACCACACATGAATGGTCTCAGAATGTTTTACTGTTGATATAACACAGGACTGATGGTAGCACTCACATTTCCTTCTCCGGACAAGCTGTTTTCCAGATGTAAGCAGATGCACTCATAACTGCCTGCTGTCATTCCTGAGCAAGCTCTGCACTGGTAGTGCCACAATCCTGCAACTGAATCAACTTTAGGAGACAGTCCTGGCGCTTGCTGGACGTTTTTGGGCGGCCTGAAGCCTTATTCATAACTATTGAACCTCTATCATTGAAGTTCCTGATGATCCGATAAATGGTTGATTTAGGTGCAATCTTACTAGCAGCAATATTATTGCTCAATAAGCCCTTTTTGTGCAAAGCAATGATGACTGCACGTGTCTCCTGGCAGATAACCATGGTTAACAGAGGGAGAACAATGATTTCAAGCACCACCCTCCTTTTAAAGCTTCCAATCTGTTATTCTAACTCAATCTGCTTGACACAGTGACCTCCAGTCGTGTCCTCGTAGACACTCTCACCGGTGTTTACGAGAGAATCACTGACTTGATGTCAGTTGGTTATTTTGTGGCAAAGCTGAAATGCAGTAAAAAAAAATTTTTTTGGGGATAAAGTTCATTGTCATGGCAATTAATTGCAATTCATCTGATCACTCTTCATGACATTCTAGAGTATATGCAAATTGCCATCATAAAAACTGAGGCTGCAGACTTTGTGAAAAATAATATTTGTGTCATTCTCAAAACTTTTGGCAATGTTCAGTGTTCAGGTGGCTCCATGTAAATCTTCTCTTACAATTCTTCATTTAAGAATGCAGAGTCAAAGTCAAGCTGATACAACAACAAATCATGGATAGCGGAGATGGCAATCACTAATATCAGGGTGCTGTACTTGGCAACTTGCGAGAAGATCTCTTTGTAATCGATCACAGACTTTTGTGTGTAGTCCTTGGCAACAAAGCGGGTTTATCAGTATACAATGGTACCATCCGCATTCACTTTCTTACAAAAGACCCACTTGTTCCTGTTTTGTGGTTACTTGGCCATGACTGTATGTTAGTAGATATATTTTATATTCTATTCAGGCAACCAATGTAAATACTGACTGAGTGGCTCAGCAGTGGAAGAATGATCTGCAAGGAAAATTAATCTGTGTTCAAAATAGATTGTAGGGGTGAGAGTTTCATTAGGGGAAGGCCAGTAAGTAGGGCATTACAATATTAAAACCTCTAGGTAGACTAGAGGAATGGTTAAGAGTGTGGAAACTACAGTTTAATACCCAAAAAATGCAAAATCATGCACTTGGGTCTCAAAACCCCAAAAGCTAAAAATAGTATATGGCACTGTAATGGACATTACTGAGGAAGAAACCAATTTAGGAGTCACTACTTCAGGTGACTTAAAGGCAGGTAAGCAATTTAACAAAGCAATGAGAAAGGCAAGGCAGGTGCTTGGTTGTATAGGAAGAGGAATCAATAGCAGATAGAAAGAAGTAATAAACCACTGTATAGGTCATTGGTACAGCCTCATGTAGAATACTGTGTTCAGTACTGGAGGCAATATCTCCAGGAGGATATATATATATATATATATATATATATATATATATATATATATATATATATAAATTAGAGACTGTACAAAGAAGGGCAGCTAAAATGATACATGGCCTACAGCACAAAACTTACCCAGAAAGACTAAAAGATCTTAATATGTATAGTTTGGAGCAAAGAAGGAAAGGGGGACATAATAGCAACTTTTAAATATATCAAGGGTTTTAAAAGATGTAGGAGGGAATCATAGTTCAAAGGAAGAGAAGTATTAGGACATGCACTGAAACTAAAGGGAAGTTGGTTTAGAGGAAGTTCGAGGTAAAATTACTTCACAGAAAGGGTAGTGGATAAGTGAAATAGCCTCCCATCAGAGGTGGTAGAGGCAAATACAGTAGAGTATTTTAAACATGCTTGGGATAGACTTAAGGATATCCTTACAAAGAACTAAGGATAAAATAGGTTTTGAGGTTACCATAGGTTTTAAAAGGGGCAGACTAGATGGTCCAAGTGGCTTTTATCTGCCGTTAAATTCTATGCTTCTATTTTTTTCTTTAATTAAAGTTTTTGCATTGTCTTGTGTGAGATATGTGCATATTCTGGAAATGTTTCTTGGATGTGTGTAAGTCCTAGGCAGCAACATTTTGTGGGTAGGATT
Organism: Mixophyes fleayi; assembly: GCF_038048845.1. Taxonomy (NCBI): domain Eukaryota; kingdom Metazoa; phylum Chordata; class Amphibia; order Anura; family Limnodynastidae; genus Mixophyes; species Mixophyes fleayi. The sequence continues at coordinate 177,850,019 of NC_134403.1, forward strand.
TATTGTCAAGTTGTCAACATAAATAGAAATGTCAGGTAGGTGATTTCTTTTGGCTGGTCAATCTGCACTTACACCTGTCTTATAGCCGGTGCAAATGATACATCCTACACCAAACATACTTAAGAGAAACCCGGGGCATGAATCGGCTGCACCTCTGTTGGCATGCCCTCAGCACGACCTTACTCCACATTGTTTACATCTGTCCTCCCCTTGCCTCCCCTGTTCCAAACTTCAAGACATAGGCCGTAATGTCATTTGCTTTTAGACATGAATTGTGTTTATTGGTGTAAGGTCAGTCTCTGGGCATGCCCAGATCTATTTCACTCAAGATACGGCATGCAAACGCACTTACACCTGAACATGAATCAAGCCCTTTATCTTCATTTGTGGAATCATATGAAGAGAAGGTGCTAGAGGGTGCCAGGAAGAAATTAAGCTGGTTGTTTGTCCAGGTGGGGGCACCACCTCAGCAATAATAGCAATTACCCTTATGTGATAGGTATATTTGGAGAAGTATTAAGTACTAAGATATTGTAGTTAAAGGTGATAGCAAATATCTGGTGTGGGTATATATTTGCTTGTATGTGTGAAATTCATATATATATATATATTGTCGTGAACATAGAGAGCGTGCAGTTATTTATAAGGGATAATTCATAACTGCAGTGTAAATATGTTGTATCAAATGAATCCATTGATAAGGTAGTGTAAATGTTAAAGATGGAGAGTCTGATGTAATTGTGTTTGATGGCTTTTTACATCCCAGTGTGAGGAGATAAGCCTGCCACTTTTAGCAGCTTCCAGGATGTTTGCTTTAGATACTTGAATAGACTTTGTGGTGCCAATCACAGCTGGAGATCCAGGTAGGCAGCATGTGAAAGGCTATACAGGTATATAGAAATATGACCTTCAAAGGAAAATGTTGTCATAGTTCATATTTTGGGTAATCTGGATGCCACTCCATACTGAGGGGCAAAAAAACACACAAGGGTCTTAAAACATAGATACCAACTACACAGAGAACAGCCATAGTCACATGTATTTCAGGATGAGATTGGATATTGTTGTAATCTCATCATATTTGGTATTTAAATGTGCGGGAAATTATGATCGGTTTATTGAATGGAAAAAGTTATGTCTCTGGGAGATATCTGAGGAAAGCTAAGACCGGTCAAAACGAAGGAATAGTTTGAACAAACCTAAAGTGACACCCAGGGGACATTTCCGCCCCCACATTAGCATTCACACTGCCCTTGTGAATGCCGTCCCATTTGAGTTTGCTTAAAAATCTGTGTTCTGGAAGGTAAAATTATCAGCTTCTTGGGGAATCAATCTAATTGAAGGACTATCCATCTTTCCTGCCTGCCCCAGGCATACAGATTATTATTTGTAAGTAATTATCTGTACTTTCATCCCATTTGTTTTATAACTGTTTGCATTTTTTTATTTTTATGTCAAATCTTTATCTAATTGTTTTTATTATCTGTAAGCATTGTACTGTTTATATATTAAATCTAAAATGTAATAGTTCTGTCCTTGTTGCTCTAAAGGAATCCATTGCCTGTTTAGAAGGGACAGATTGCTTGACTGGATTAATTCTTTAGATACCAGAGTGAGAAGAGTTAACTATTTAGCTACCAGAGCACCGAGTATGCGCAATTGGGTGATTAAGTCATAGGCTTGCTACGGCCTTATTCGTAGCTGGTGGCAGTTGCTGAGAGGTGTGAAGCCTGCGCTCGTGTTGGGATGGAGCCAGCGAAATCTGTAGCTTAGAGAAAGAGGTGAGTGTTAGATTTGGGGTCTGGAATCCTGTGTTCCCTTACAATAAGCTTCCAAGTCACCAGTGCGCAGAGTGCGGTTTGTGACTGATAAAGGGGTTCAGGAGCGGTTTCAGGACAGAATAGAGGTGATATATTGTATGACTGTTGGAATATATGATAAGATATATAATCAGGGATTAGCTAGAGGGGTTTATCCCTGACATATATATATATATATATATATATATATATATATATATATATATCTATATATATATGTATATATATATCTGAGTTGTAGAAGACTAGGGGGTAAATGTATCATACACCGGTTTGTACATGTCGCCGGTAATCGGCGAGTTGACAGCTAAAATTTAAAGTGGCGCTGCCTTGTAAAGGCAAGTTTCCCTTTACAAAGCAGCGCCACTTTAAATTTTAGCTGTCAACTCGCCGATTTCCGGCGACTTGTACAAACCGGTGTATGATACATTTACCCCTAGAGATCTATTTCCCCCAAAACATTTTCACCAAATCTCTTTTGTGCTACTATATCCAAAAGGTTTTTTTTTTTTTCTAAAAAGACACTGAACATAAACATTTTTGTTCATAAATTCATAGATTTATGTTTTACCCCAAAACCTTCATTGTTTCTGTGTAGTTGTATTACTCTCCTTTGCTTTTCTGTGATTGTAACGTTTCCTGATAATTATTATGGAAAAGTTAAAAGACATTTTCTATTTAAAATTTGCAATGGTTTAAAGGAGCTACCTGCAAATAAAATACAAATTGTCTGCTAAATCAATATTCTATCTTGATCATATTGAGCATAGTTGGTAATTTAACTGTTGAATATGATATGTTTAAATAGATAATATCATTGCAAAATTAACTATGGGCCTGATTCATTAAGGATCTTAACTTAAGAAACTTCTTATTTCAGTCTGCTGGACAAAACCATGTTACAATGCAAGGGGTGCAAATTAGTATTCTGTTTTGCACATAAGGTAAATACTGGCTGTTTTTTCATGTAGCACACAAATACTTGATAGCTTATTTGTACACTGAAATTTAAAGTTGATATTTGTGTGATACATGAAAAAATACTAAAAAACTCTAAATAAGGTCCATTAAGTTTATTTTACCAATTTGCAGTGAGTGAAGTAGTTACAGTTGCCACCAGATCATTCATCCCCACAGCAACAGGAAATAAACCGTTTCCTGTGGATGTCATTTGTACTGTAGGTTATGGTTAAAACTGTGATATCGATATTAGTTGAGATGTTAATAGTGATATTTTATATGTACTTGTATTTATGTCTGCCAACTGTATCCATAGAAAGCACATTGAGATGTTCTAGCATTTTATTCAGTCTAGCACCAATTGCAAATTTGAAAGCAACGTTAAAATTCACCTAAAAAGTTATGGCACAGTGCAAAATTTTCAATGAAGCTGTTTGCTTTTTGTGCACATATATTTGCATTACAAATGGAGTCACTGTTTTTTGCACTGGTTGTGTGTGATATGCCTTGTAGATAGTAAGATAGTCAGAGTTATGCAATTCACTATATACTGGAATTGCTAGGAATTAGAGTTTTCAATTATAGGGAAACAGAATCAGCATTGCAGATAGAATGGGTTCTGATGCAGTAATCATATGAATAACACATTGCTGTCTTTGTGCAATAGCATCAATTCATTGATGAGGATGTCTCTGGCTAAGCACTACTTCACTAGCTATAAAAACTACAGTCACCATTGCTGCTTCCATCATTTATGGAAAGAGAATACTTATCTAAATGAATCCATTAGCAATGAACTTCCCATTATATATGTTTATGGTCATTCTCCCACTATTTGCTTTTATTGATTGATATTAATGTATATTTATTTAAGTAAACATATTTTACATATACTACACTATATTTTGCATGTATACAAAACGGCAGCGCTTGACAGTACAATATAGGAGTCCAATTTTTCAAGCATCCACATTTATTTCTGCCTTTGTCATTTATTGGGCTTTCACTCCTAGCTATGTTTAGTACAGACTACAGTTTTATGCAGAAAAGGACATCTTTAATTGCAGCCTTTGACAGGAAAATGAAGAATGCCCCTGGCCACGTTTTTCAATGTATAATAAACCTACTAATTACAGGGTTTTGTTAAAAAATAACTCATTGTAATGGTGATAACATTAGACCTTTAAGCTTTGTTAAAAGTTTAGCGTCAGATTTAGAGTTGAAAGTATTTTGCACTTGAGGCCTTTGCTCTTGGAGAGGCGGATCAAGGGCGTGAATGTGCAACAGAGGTATAGGAAGCGCATGCAGAAGCCAGTGCCGCCATCAGGGGGGTACAGGGAGCACTGCAGTATGGGGCCTGACAGCAGCATGAGGTCCCACCAGCCCAGGGCCCAAACAGATTTATTAGGGAAGTGGAGCCTTGGTAGTGAATTAAGGATCAAAGCTTATTCCATTTCTAGGCAGCAGTTGCTCCTGTGATCGGTGGGGCAAGGGGGAGGCCTCTGCACTGAATTAAGGGATGCAGCAGCACGCCCCCTTGCAGGCAGTTTGGCCGCCTCTGCTCCCAATATGTGGGGGCATCACGGCACCATTTGCTCCAGTCCCAGCCCCCCATGTGCACAACCTCCCAAGAGAGGTGCTCGACTTCTAGACCGCTAGAAGGCAGAGAGGCTCCCTGCAGTGTCGCTGATGTGATGTAATAAATGATGTCACAACGCTGTCAATGGAGAGGATCTGAAAGTAGCCAGCAATAAGAAATAGATAAGCAGAGAGGTAAGTAAATTACTGCAGGGGTTAGACAGAACTGGAGATGTAGGGTGATGGAGAGAATAAGGGGGGGGGGCAAATGTTGGGTAGAGGATAATTTACAAAATGTAGCCACATACATATTCACAGTATGTACCAGGGCCATCTTAACAACATTATGGGCCCCCGGGCAAACCAGTGCACCGGGGCCCCGAGATATAGATATAGATATATAGATGTATACAGATACAGTTATAGATATAGATATATAGATATAGAGATAGATAGATGTACTTGCTCAGTGACCCTTGTAGGTTTTTTTTGCAGGTTTTTTTTCTTTTTCAGCATTATTTATTCTCATCAAGAGCCGTGCCTATGGGGCCTCCTTGCCTGTGGGGCCCCCGGGCAGCTGCCCATCCTGCCCAATGGAAAAGATGGCCCTGGTATGTACAACCATTTTGCCAGGGGCTTTTCTGGATCAGTGATACAGAAGCAGCAAGTCAATTTAGTTATCTTAATAGAGATTGAGGGAAAGGATAATTGTGAGACCAATCACAAGCTGCAAGATCTTGATTTTTAGACCAGGGATGTAAGAGGAATGGAGAAGCCCCAGGAAAAAAGGCTGCAAGTAGCAGCCCTGGATATCCAGCTAGTGGGAGAAGCATGTTATGAAAGTTTGTACGTAGCTGGTTGTGCAGCCTTAAGTGCACAACTTGCATAACTTTAAGTGCCTGACTTTGAGTTGAGTGCAAAGATGCCCCGTTTGTGTATGAGCAAATAGATGTCTGCACTCTAGCATTTCCACATCTGTATGTTAAGTGGCACGCATCTTAAGGTATGTGCATGTAGCAGCTCCTGGAGCTCTTGCTGGTGGAAGAAGCAGGTTAGTAAAATATTTTATGTAGATGATAGCAATGCTTTATGTGCCACATTACAGGTCAAAGATTTTGGGAAATACAAAACACTTTATTATAGTGTGAAATTAAATGTGGAATATTACTATGAAGAAACATAATATTATTAAAATAATTAAAATAATTTTTATTAATACAAGTCTTCCTGTGAGTCATCAGTTTGACTTTTGCAAAAAACTAATCTGACATTTTAAAGATGAGATTCAGGAAGGAAAACTAATCATAAGTTCTTGTCTGTTATTCTTTTTCAAAGTTTAAAATTATACCTTATTTTCTAGTGTAAGCAAAAAAATGTATGTACACATTAATCTAGGGGAATTCACTAAAGAAAGGGTAGGAAGTGGCAAACTAAATATTTGTTCCTTTATGCCAAGATGACATTTTGTATTTATTTATTTACTTAGCTACTAGCTTACTTTTAATATCAACTTTTTTTTATTAGACATGATTTGCATTCATTAGTGACTAGCCTATGATTTATACAAATGCAGTGTAAACTGCTATTGTTGCTTGCATTATTTATTATTTTTTGTTATTTCTAACTACATAATTTGTGCTGCTTTCCTTGCATATGGTATAGATTACATGTATTCTACTTTTCTTACCTATAATTAATTTAATTTGCAGAAAACTCAAAATATACTTTCAAAAATATTTTGAACTACTGGTGTAGCTACAGATTTTGGTGCCCTAGAGCACAATCATCATCATTATCATCATCATTGTTTATTAGTATGATGCCAAAAATTCTTCAGCACTGGATAGTCAAAATACAAATACATGAGTACAAATTAAGCATAATAAAAAGTTGTATAGTACAAATACAACTATGAGTTGCACAGGTACAGCCACAAGTAGCACAATGCACATATGGATTCCAAATATATAGGCTGAGAGAGAGTGAGCCGAGATGAAATGGGTCAGGCAATTGTAGACAAGTCGTTTGGAAGCTAAGGAAGACAGTAAAAAGGGAAATGAGAGTGTGTTTGAAGGCAGAGGGGAAGATGCAGGTGGAGAGAGATAGGTTGAATAAGTGAGCTAGGTGCTGGCAAGCTTAATGACAAAGGAAGTGGAGAAGTTGGAGGGAAAAGGGTCAAGGAGGCAGGTTGAGCAGGACAGTCCAGGTCTTGGTCTCGGTTAAAAGAGGAATATAAATGTTGAGTGGAACCGAGGGTGAGTGGGTGTTGGTAGAAATTGGGTGGTAGTTGGAAAGGGAGCAAAGGTCAATAGATGGTTTCTTGAGAAAAGGGGAAAATGCTGATTTAGAGATACAGGTTGAAGGGCTAGCTAGGTGCCGGCAAGTGTTAGGGGAAGGGAGTAGAGGAATCGGGAGGGAAAAAGTTAAAGGGTGCAGGTTGAGGGAGTAGAGGAGGCGAGGGTTGTCTGGATTGAGGTAGATCTGACAAAAAGGAGATTTTCTTTTGCGAGAGAGAGCAGTGTAGTAAGAGGATAGAATTTAAAGTGGAATTAATCTATGTCAAAGCTGGATTTTCTCCCTTGATGCTCAAGAGAGACAGAGTGCTTTTGAAGAGAACAGAGTAAGAAGAGCTAGGATTGGGGTTTGGAACACAGGAGATGAAGCAAGGTGGCTGGGGCTGCGTCATCAAGGACATTGGAGAGTGTGATGTTGTACAGAAAGTCAGCAGCATTAGGACAGGACAAAGAAGAGATGAGAGTGAGGAAAGGTTAGAGAGAGATGGAGAAGGCCATTAAGGTTTTGAAGTGTGAACCTGATTTTATGTGGAGGAGGGGAAGCAGGAGGTAAAGAGAGTTTTTATATATATAATCTGTTTTTATTGAAAAAGAGAGATAGTTTATGGTTGGAGAGCAAGGGGATAGAGTTGGAAAAGTTTGAGATGGCACAAAGGTGGAAGAACATGAGGTAGAGGGAGTGACTCTGATGATGGGTTTCTACATTGGGAACACTCTAAGAAGAAAGAATTGCCAAAGATCCTTTTGAAAGGCTTGAAATTCTTTCAAGCTACTGAAAGGTCAGTATTCATTCAATATCTGCAAATCCTTCCAATGAAAGGATTTTTCATTGCTTAGATGTTTGGAGACAGTTTATGTAATATTTAGACTGATAAAAGAATGAAGAAGATATGATCATTTATTGTCTTTCAGACCATCATGGGGGCATCCTGAACTGAGAACGAGAGGTCTCAGCATTAGCAGATGCACAATGGACTGTAATAAGTGTCAGGAGGATGTGAGTAAGGATGTTAATTCACACTAGGTAGTTGGGTTTACAACTAGGATACAGAGATATGTATGCTAGATTTAGGAATGAAAAATTTCCACACATATGTACAAAGGTGTTTTAAGGAGCTATTCAACTTACTGTAAAAAACTTATACATATGGCTAACCTACAGTAAGCAAAAACACACTTATATTTGTTTTACAGTTTACTAATTGAATTAATTTAGACTACAATAGGTAGCTCCATAGAATGGGGGAATCTGAGAAAGTTCAACCATTTAAGTACTATAAGCTAAAAGACAGGGGGACTGAGTTCTTACAGTAATTCTAACTTCATCAAAACAGTAGTTTGCTTAAGTCAAAGTTAGCTTATTGTAGAATCTAAAAGAGAACATATATTTTACATTTGCCCTCTTCAGCACAACATCAATTTAAAAGCAATAACTACAGTTTATTAAGTCTTAATACCCTACCCTTTTTTAGTCTAACTTTTAATACATGATCTAATATAAACTTTAGAACATTACTCTCATGTTACATTAATAGTTATTGACCATGTCATGCAAATGGACAACCTTTTATAATTTGTAGTTAATTAGAAAAAATCTTTAGAGTTGTTTTTATTTGTAATTAAAATATTTACATGACACAGTTATGTTTTTTTTTAGAAAGATAACACAACACTACAAAGTAGAGAATGTAAGGAAAATAAGCCATATGCATAACATAACACTACACTCAGGTAGATAGAATACTGTAATTTTGCACTACATGGTAATATAGATGCTGGCATATGGAGTCGTCCGGAGCAAAGATCATATGTGTAAAATAACACTACACTAGGTAGATAACATAATACTATATGGCTGCGTTCAATGTCATTAGCGGCAGGCTGATTTATACTTTTGTAAGATATCTCCAAGCTTCTTGTCTCCTGCTTTAGCGGTAAACAGCCCAGGCTATTTAGCACTGGTTATTCAACTGGGGGGCCATAATGTCATGTTTTTTTTTTTTTTTATGTTTCATATCAATGGGAAATCCAGTGCTATAACATCTTGTGTTACAACACGGAATTGCATTTAAAAATAACTAATTAAGGATTATCGCTTTGTGAAACTGTGACAATGCAATGTGTTTACCCAGGACCACTGTGCGTTACATGAATTGCAGAATGTAGTGTCTGTTGTCAATTTAACAATTGCTGTACACTATTTGCAATTTCTAGAACCCTGGGAGTGAACATCTAGCTATTGTTAGATGTAAGTATGGTGGCACAATGTTTAGAACAGCGACCTCACAGAGCTGGGGTTTTGAGTTTGATTCCGACCAGGACTCTATATGGTCGGAGTTTGTATTTTCTCCCTGTATTTGCGTGGGGGGTGTTCCAGTTTCCTCCCACAGCCTAAAAACATACTGGTAGATTAATTGGCTTTTAAAAATTGACCCTAGTCTATATGTGTGTAGTAGGAAATTTATATTGTAAGTTCCAATGGGGCAGGCACTAATATGAATGACTACATATTCTCTGTATCATACTGCATAATATAATTAGTGCTATATAAATAAACAATAATAAAATAATAAGAAGGAATACCCAGCTCTTTTCTTACATGGTAGCACTAGAGCAGACAAGGCACATCAAATACAATTATTAAATTGATGAGATTTGAAAAACCATGCCTTGTTGTGTACTAAAGTTATTCCTATGTATATATTATTTATTTATTTGGTGTATTGCCTGCCTGAGAAATAGAGGAATTTGCTTCTACAATACTATACTAACAATAATAATTAATAATCATCATATTAATTAGACAAAAAAATACTTAATAAGTAAGGTACCAGATAAACAACAGAATCAGTAAAAATCAATACAAAAAGAGACAATAGTGAAAGCAACTACATTAGAGGACTCAACTATCATCATCATCATCAATTTTTATAGCGCCACTAATTCCGCAGCACTGTACAGAGAACTCATTCACATCAGTCCCTGCCCCATTGGAGCTTACAGTCTAAATTCCCTAATATAGACACACACAGAGAGTGAGAGGCTAGGGTCAATTTTGATAGCAGCCAATTAACCTACCAGTATGTTTTTGGAGTGTTGGAGGAAATCGGAGCAAACTCACGCAAACACAGGGAGAACATACAAACTCCACACAGATAAGGCCATGGTCGGGAATCAAACTCATGACCCTGGTGCTGTGAGGCAGAAGTGCTAACCACTAGGCCACTGTGCTGCCCTAGAGTAAAGAAAAATTTATAAAGAGCAAACTGCCGCTTAATGCACACAAGGGACTCCTCATCAATTGGCAGATGTATAAACTGCGAGATGCGCGACAGGAATGCCCTGAGCACAACCTTCAGAACACGACTGAAGGTGGCCTGGGACATACCTGCTGCGACCCTCACTGTGGTTTGGAATGACCTAATCGCACAGAAGTGCAACAGTACCGCCAACAGTTTGGTCAAAGGCGGTACTGCTGTCGGGATGTTGCGCATTGGCTCAAGGTCACAATGCGCATGGGTGTCCAAGATAACATGAGGAGTAAGCCGATAGCGACAGTCAACCTCAGCATCTGACATCCCAAAGAGGCTGAAACGTGGCCTGAAGACACGCTCCCTAGGATGGCGATCAGAGCTGGATTAAGGCTTTGGGGGGCCCGGGGCACTTAAAACAGGGGGGCCCCTAAGATCTGAAATTAAGATCATAGGGGCATATTCAATTGAGCCGTTTCCGCGGCGCGTTAAAACTACTACCGTAAAAGCTGGATTTCAGCTCGCGGCTCAGGGAGTTTCCGCCGACAACTGAATATGCCCCATAGTGTCATCATGCACAAGAGAGCGTTACAAGTAGGTGGTGAATATTAAAAAGACAATCTGACCAATTCTATCATAAAAGGAATATTTATTTAACATGTATCCAAAAATAATAGTGAAAAAATAAAATGTTTTATATATTATATGTATCTATACATACACACACATATATACAATACCACAAATACATATGTATACACAGTGGCCTAGTGGTTAGCACTTGTGCTTCACAGCACTGGGGTCATGAGTTCGATTCCCGACCATGGCCTTATCTGTGTGGAGTTTGTATGTTCTCCCTGTGTTTGCGTGGGTTTCCTCCGGGTGCTCCGGTTTCCTCCCACACTCCAAAAACATACTGGTAGGTTAATTGGCTGCTATCAAAAATTGACCCTAGTCTCTACCTCTCTGTCTGTATGTATATGTATATGTCTATGTGTGTGTGTGTGTGTGTCTATATTAGGGAATTTAGACTGTAAGCTACAACAACTACTTACAGCTACCTCTACTGCTTCTGGAAAGCTGGCTAGGTCCACAAAGATGTGAAGGTATGATGGCTAGATGTAATATATATTAATATTAGTACAGGTACTTGTAAATTATACAGGCACCTCCGTATAAAACGCATGTAATATAACACCATTGGGTATAAGGCTATTAGCATTGACACATCCTGCATTACGACACCTACAGCCCACAATATGACATAGCTCATCCAGAGGGCTCGCCTAGGTTGTCTGCACAAGAAAAATCGTTGTTTCCACAAGCTAAAATACTGTACATTAAAACAATCATAAAAACCCCACATTAAAATGGGTATTGAAAGCGCACATTAAAACTAGCAATGATAGGGAGATCCAATGATTAGCATTAATTTAATAGTAGTTGGATCTCCCACCATTTCAAAAGTCTCCCTAACGGTATAATAAAAAAAAAAACATTGCCTCTGCCTACCTATATGCAAACCTTTAGGGTGTCCCAACCATGGTGGTGTGTGCCCTAACCCTCAAGAACAGGTTCTACCCTCCCAATGCCCTCTATGCCTTTTTATAGGGTTAGTGGTTGGATTTCAAAGAAAAAACCTACATACTTTTATGTAAAACTGTGATTACTTGTAAAACACACTAGCATGAACAATTCAAAAAAAAAAAAAAGCTTTTTTTTTAAATTAAATGAAAAAAGTCCCATGAATGCACCATAAAAAATGTATGTAATGTTTCTGTTCTGTGTCATAATTTGTCCAGTATTAGTGATACTTATGCATTACAAAGAGCATCCTAGTGACCGTCATACAATATAACGAGCAACCTAGTGACCACCATGCAACGCAAAGAGCATTATTTTGCCCACCATGCAATGCAAAGAGCATTCCTATGACCGTCATAAAATACAGAGAGCATTCCTATGACCACCATACAATACAGAGAGCATTCCAATGACCACCAAACAGAGAGCATCCTAGTGACCCCATATAATAACATGTGCTTTTGTGACTGCCACACATACCACCCTCAAGATCATTAATTAACACCCTTTCAAAATGATTAACTCCAGCCTCATTATAAAAATCCCTTCATAATCATTAACTCCTTCAGGCAGTTTAATTATTAATCCTGATGTCATCAATTAAGTATATATATATATATATATATATATTCATTAATCCCCTTCATTACCTCCCTCAATTGCATCAAAAGACTATAATGCATGCCAAGGGTGTCTGCACCAGTGTTTGTGTGCCCAGTGTCTGTAATAGTGTATGTGTGCCCCGTGTCAGCGTGCCAAGTGTCTGTCCCTGTGTATGTGTGCCCAGGGTGTCTCTCCCAGTGTAAGTGTGCCCAGGGTGTCAGTCCCAGTGTAAGTGTGCGCCTAATGTATATATCAGTGTGTGTGTCCCTGTAGTTTTTCTGTGTGTGCCCAGTGTCAGCATGCCAAGTGTCTATACCTATGTATGTGTGCCCAGTGTCAGCGTGCCAAGTGTCTGTACCTATTTATGTGTGCCCCGTGTCAGCATGCCAAGTGTCTGTACCTATTTATGTGTGCCCCGTGTCAGCATGCCAAGTGTCTGTACCTATGTATGTGTGCCCAGTGTCAGCGTGCCAAGTGTCTATACCTATGTATGTGTGCCCAGTGTCAGCGTGCCAAGTGTCTGTACCTATTTATTTGTGCCCCGTGTCAGCATGCCAAGTGTCTGTACCTATGTATGTGTGCCCTGTGTCAGCGTGCCAAGTGTCTGTACCTATGTATGTGTGCCCAGTGTCAGCGTGCCAAGTGTCTGTACCTATGTATGTGTGCCCAGTGTGTGTGTGGCTATTGTATATATCAGTGTATGTGTGTCCCTGTAGTTCTTGAAAATTACTCACCTTAAGATTCCCAGATGTTGCCCAGGATGGCAGGGCGCAGCCACAGGGCAGAAGAAGTGGGCCCCACCGCTGAGTTTGAACAGGAGTGACCATCAGACGTGAGATAGGGGCCGTGCACTGTATCAATAGACTGCACAGTCCCCACTTTGAAAAAGGAGCAAGGAGAGACTAGTAGGGCCAGCTGCACATTCATTACTTAGTCAACCTCCGCGTCCATCCTCCCGCGTAGTGCCCCGAACCAAGCGCTCACGTGCGCGCTGTGTGTACTTGGGGGGAAAAATAATTAATTCATAACTGAGACTGCCTCTGGGCGGCGCTGCAGGGTACCCTCCCTCCCCCTGGCGCCGACTGTCGGCACACACGCCGGGTGTATTTAAAAAAAAAAAAAAAAAAAGACATCCCTCGTTACTAAGGCAGCCTCCGGGCAGCCTCGTTAGGGTACCGGCTGCTGACAGGTTAGATGATGCGGGCGGCGGACGGCGGGGGGCCCTTAGAGAGAGGGGGGCCCGGGGCACGTGCCCCCTGTGCCCCCCCCTTAATCCGGCCATGATGGCGATGTTGTACCAGTTGCTGGTTTTTAACGGTGTGGAGGATCATCCTCCTCAAGAAAGAGATCCTCATCCAGCTCCAGAATCTCCTGTATATGTGACAAAAGGATAAATTTAAAAACAAACAAACTAATCAGCTGAGGCCTTTACAGCTTTGTATTTCCTATGTAGACTCCAAACATGCAAATCATACTTACAACAAAATCGTGCATCATATGGCCTCTTCATATCATCACCATTTATTTATATAGCGCCACTGATTCCGCAGCACTGTACAGAGAACTCACAGTCTAAATTCCCTAACACACACACACACACACACACACACACACACACACACACACACACAGAGACTATGGTCAATTTTTGATAGCAGCCAATTAACCTACTAGTATGTTTTTTGGAGTGTGGGAGGAAATCCTCTTTTTAACATGTCCAAAACATTATTTGCAAATTATATAGAATTACTATTATCGTAACATGCAAAATCTGTTAAAAACATGAAAATAATTTCTATAAACCCTATATAGTTAGTTTAATTATGGGAGAACATATAAACTCCACACAGATAAGGGCATGGTCGGGAATTGAACTTCTGCCTCACAGCGCTGGCACTGTGAGGCAGAAGTGCTAACCACTTAGCCACCATGCTTCATATTTTAAAGTACAGTCCAGAATAAGCTAAAATAAAAAAATAAAAAAATCAGACCCTAGGCAAAGTGCAAAGACACAACAGCAGAAACAACATAGCCATAAAGATACAGAAAGAGAAACACAACAGACAGAATAGTAGGTTAGACTGGATATTTACCCCACAGGAAAATCAAAAGGAGACCTTGGATTAAGAAACGCAAAAAATTCCACTGCGGGCCAAAGCAAATAAACAATTTCTGCAAATCTATTTGGGGGGCCAGGTAAGAAATAGAGACAAGAAAAGGGAAAAAACAAAACAAAGCAAAAAAAAGCTTTAGCAAATACTCAGACCCTAGGCAAAGTGACCAGACACAGAGCAAGAAGCTTGTCAATGCCAAAAAGTTTACAATACTTTATTCCCACCACCCAAAAAAAAATAAAAAATTGTTGAACATTGAACACATTACATACTAGAAAACTAGAGATGCGTATTGTTATATTCACACGAAAAAACCAATTGGTGGCAGATTGTTAAACATTAAAAAATACATCTAGCAAGCACACTCCGATTATGAATCATTCGATTACAACGCCTAAACTCCCAACCAAAAACAAGTGCAGCAAATGGTGTTTTAAACTGTCTGCAGGTGTACGCTGCCGCGGATCAGATGATGACAGATGCAGGTGCGGCATGATAGTGCAGTTTCCTTGTATGTTTCAAGATTACCAAATGCTTACTTTGTATTACGATTTATATTTGTATTACAATGAAGTTGTAGTAAGGTGTCTGTGTTCATTTTTGTTTTCTTGTTCATTACAACATTTAGATGTTCCCTATGTGAAATGTATCAGTTCTCTCACTTGCAGACATTTTCTTTTTGTTTAGGTTGATCTACTCTATATAGTGTATGTAGTTATCAATGTGAATGTTACCGTAGTGTTTAGGCATTCCACCTGCCAGCAGTAAGGTACTGAGTTTGAATCCAGAGTCATGCACGTATTTGTGTTCACTTTGTATATCCCCATGTTTCTGTGAGCTTACTTGAATTTATCACTTATAGAAGAGTACGCAAGTATTAGTACATGTTTTGGGGCTAGCTCAGTCTATAGAGTATTGTACCGTGCATGTATATTTATGAATGGGAATTATTAGCCATTGATTTCGCAACCACAATGTGTGTGCAGTTTTTTATTGTTTATTCTTAAACCTTCATGTTGCCAGTAGTGCATGTGTTGTGTTGTATGATTTTTAGGAGCACTATTACCTTTGCTTCTGATTTTTGAATTCACCAAATAGAACTTTCAGACATGGTGGTTGTCATTCAACTCTTTGTGTATTCTAATGTATGTAATGCTCAATCTGCACATTAGCTTAGGGTCAGACAATCCACTTTTCATCAATGGGTTCATGAGTTTGATTCCTGACCCCATTTGTGGAATATGCCTAAATTGCATATTGCTTTCCAATCTAATATCTATTAAGATGATTCTTATGAGTTTTGGCATTTCCTCATGTTACATGTTTATCCAACAGATCCCCAGCCCTCCTGAAACTATGGAGACAGGCAACTTCAGGTTCCAGACTGATTTGGAAGGTAAAATCTTTTTCTAATATGGTTTATATCACACTTTTTAAATTCTTGAACATCCTAAAAATACAATTGTTCTTTTGGTGATGAAAGTAAACAAATTTCTAAACATATACAAATGCATGCACCAGATTGTTTGAACTCAAAATAATGTTTACCTTTGAAATCTGCAATTTTGAAATTGGCCTGTTAGGGCTGCCTCTGCCACTACTGAGATTATCAGATAAGACTTTTATAGCCATACCACTTTAAAAAATAATGATAAAGCTTGATTTTTAGAGTTTAGGTTAAAATAGACCAAACTAAAGGCTTTCATTGATGTACTACCAGTCCTTATCTGGGACATGTCTGCCTCACCTGAAAATATTCAGTAATTAAGCATAGTCTGTGTTAATCATATATCTGACTCTCTATGTGAATTTTCTTTTCTGCCCAGGTAAAGTACATAAACTAAGTGTTATGTGTTTATTGATTTTAAGGTACTAATTAGTCTATGTTTTCAAATGGAGATACCTTGCATTCTCTTTCATTTTGAGGATAAGTGAGAAACAGACACCATTTTAGTAAGTAGCTAAATGTTTATATTTATTCCAACAGACCTTATGACCCAGCTGTCAGCAGCACACAAGAGGTGTGGCAAGGATCATTTTATGGAGGAAGATCAAGACATGAGGAAGTTGTCGTTTGCAGCAAGTATCTATAGTTAACAATGTTATTCCTTTTAGGTTATTGGGAAACCCGTGTTACAGTTAAGGCAATAAATTGTAGATTTTACAGCTTGAAAGTACAGGTGTGTACAAAGTACACACAGTCAAGTAATAATTTCAGGGCCCAGGCTACTTCAGTCTCATTGCAGTGAATTGCCATGTGCTGGGCAATTTTTAAGAGGGGCTTCTCACAGTACAGGCAGTACTGCTTTTTGTTATACTCCCTGAAGCCATCACTGTTTCTGGATAGCGTTTGGACAGACACAGCATCGTTTCTCCGACCCTCTGTATTTGAAACTAGCATAGTCGTACATAGAACTCATCTCTGAGTACCTGCACTCTGCTGCTCTGGTGGGCAACGGGACATCACCACTGGTGTCTGAACCGCCCTCCTCAGAAGTGTCAGGGGCATACTCATCTCCACTGCTCTTTGGGCTATAGTCGGAGCTACAGGGGGGCTGTGTCATGCTTCACTGTCCCTGCTTTACCTTCAGCAGCAGACGGATTCGACTGTGTCTTTACCCGCTTGGTGTACAAAGCGCAGGCAGGTTGCAGTCATTTCCTTTTCCTGCTCCTGTTATACATTTGGACGGAATACTGGACCCTAGTGGTGGGATGCACACACACTTTTTCCCCTCCACATTGGACATACGCACACTTTTGTTCCAACAAATGTGTCTCATGGAGACATACCAGATTTTTATGCTGACCATATCAGCAAGGTCTCCTGTATTGATTAGCCTTGAAAAGCTTTGTGGGGACCTCAATATTTATCACCACTATGACTCAGGTCCCCACAGGGGGGTCAGTGACCCCCCACAAGCATTTGAATGCAAGTACACACACACAAACACACACACACACACACACACACACACATTTTGATTGATGGAGTCAAATGGTGCTCAGGAAGGAAAAAAAACATGGGGAGAATATACAGGGCAAGATTTGTTACGAAAAGTTAGTGAATAAAAGGAGTAACTTGGTCAAAGCATGTTTGATTGCAGGTATATTGAAAAAGTTGGTATATATTTAAATTGGGGTAAGCCATGTCCTAGAACAACTTTCTATGTATCTGTGCGGTACCTGAAAAAAGAGCCATTAGTTTACTTTGGGGCCTAAGAAACAATTTTTTTTCAAACTTTGCAAGGTACAAAGTTCCTCTAATTTTGCCTTTACTTAGCTTAGTGGGCCACAACGTCCATGTTTGGGGAACAAACTCATAACCCCAGGGCTGTAAGGCAGAAGTGCTAACCACTAACCCACTAGGGAAGCTGAGTATATAATATACAAGAGGTAGATGAATAAAAAATAAAAGGTTTGCAGACAGTACTTGCATTAAATTCTGAGGAGCATGTCCCTTCAAAATCAACCCCCTCCTCCCAAAAAGTCTAAGGACATTTGCAGTAATAGATGGCAGCATACAAAGTTGCATTTGAGGGGGAGGTAAATGTTAAATATGAGGACAGATTTATAACATAGTTGCCTACTCCCCCCGATATGTCCGGGAGACTCCAGTATTTCTGGGAGTCCTCCCACACTCCTGGAAAAGCAGGCACACCTCCCAGTTGCTGGCCCTTCATCAAGCTAAACGGCGGGGAACTGGGCTTATGACGCGATTCATGTGATGTCAGTGTGGGGGGCGGGGACAATGACGCAAATCACTGAGCCTCACCACCACATGCCCACCTCCCCTACCAATCTATTTTTTTCATAAGAAGGGAAGAGTGCCATTGTTATGTTTATTTTTGGTTTATAGCACTTCCACATTCTTAGTTCAAATCAAATACATTATAGAATCTTTCATCTAGGTGAATAAGAAGGTGTGTTGATTTAGCTCGTTAACACTTCAAAGTCACTTGTTCCAGGTTATCATCATCATCATCAGTTATTTATATAGCGCCAACATATTCCGTAGCGCTTTACAATTGGGGACAAACGTAATAAACTAATAAACAAACTGGGTAAAACAGACAAAGAGGTGAGAAGGTTATATAAACATGTAAGCTTTAAAACGAATAGTGAGGTTACAACAGTCCTGCATAATACACTCCGATTATGTTTTTATATTTGTAAATAAACCCTTCACACTTCCCACATTTGCCGTTACGTAACACCTTCTTATTTTTAAATAAGAAGCGGATCTTAAGAAGCAGGTCTTAAAATGAACTAACTGCTTAAGATCTGTTGCATCTTATTTTCCATTGCGTAAATAACTTAAGGTGGGCGTGTCTTTGAACTTTACGCTCCTTGCTGAATTGCGAATTTCTTATCTCCCCGTTTCTTCTTAAAATACTCATTGCAACTTCCGCACAAGATAAGATCAGTAATGAATCAGGCACGCTGTCTTTTAAGCCAATTATGATATATTTAAGCCATATTTGATATATATGATTTACAACTGATTTTTAATTTCTTAATTACACCTTGTGCTGTTCTGCTGTTCTTCTTTTTTGATGGTTTCCTGTATAAGGGATACTTGTAAAAGAACAATTGCTAAACGTTACTCAACAGAGGCACTGTAGTAATATTAGAATAGATAAGATGCATTAGTGGAATTAGAATAGATATAGTACAACAAATAGAAAGATGCTGCACTGAATGCAAAAATCACTAGGTGGCAGCCTGATCTTTTTTATGTGAGGGTTTTTCTAAACAGAGCTTATCACATAGACATTGTCGTATTTATAGGATTATAAAGGGGTCATAGAAAATATAGAAACAACTAGATACATCTTAAATAAAATAAAGCACAAGCTGCTTGAAACGTACAATTTGATGTTGGGAAAACGTCCAATTGGTCCATCTTCAATTTTCTTTTTATTTAATCCTTAAAATGATAAGTCAAAACTATTTGCAGAGTGAAAGGCAGTTTTGTGCAAGTTATGGGTTAGTTGGACTTGTTAGAAATCACATGATAACTGTGTATGACAGGCTTCAGCCTTGTCTACTGGTGTTTGATTTGCATTTAAAAACATAAGAGAAACCGCACTTGAAAAGCAATCACAGTTGACATGCAGTTAACCAGTGTTTTTATTACATTCAAGAGGTCATCTTCTTGGTCTGCAAAAAACTATTGAGCAACAAAGGTTCAATAATGTTATATTATCTACAGGGGCGGATTGGGAACTTAAAGTGGCCCTGGAAAAATTCTTGAAGTGGCCTCATGTAGGGGGTTCCAAATCAACTGTAGGTGGGGCCAACACAAAAGTAGGCAAATTTAGAACTACTGGAATTTGGTTGTAGTAACATCTAGGAAAACATAGATGTGATGACTTAACACACAGTGGGTCATTTCTAAAGCAAAGCAGGGAAAAAGCTGCCAGTCCTGTGTTATAAAAACACATGAATCCTCTTACATTATCTGCAACTGGTTTATGTCTCTGTGCTCAAACTTGTTTAGTTGTCTACTAACACAACCTTCCAAAATTCCCTTCATAGAAACATATCTGACTTTGTTTAATAAGTTTAACTATTATGAAACATGTTGGCAGAATCCTATTTGATCAGTCTGCCAGAGCAGCATATGAGCACCTCACCGCAGTGTAGCATCTTTCCCTGACATCATGAGTTGCAAGCTACCAGTCAAATCTCTCTCTTTAATATATAAAAATGGGTACTGTGTGTTTTAAAAAATGCATTAAAAATAATCCTTATAATAAATGGCTACCCAGTGTGATCACCAGAAAGGAAAATGCTTCAAGCATCTGCAAGAAAATACTTTTTTTGTAACAATTGTGTATGAGTCCTAAATGTGCCCTGTGATTGGTGGTGGTTTGATTTAATAACAGTGCAGGGAGGGTTTGCAGACAAGGGCATAATTGAAGGGGAGAGCTATCCCACGGGTTTGCTGGTGATATAGTAAGTGCAAAGGTGACAGGATTAATGATATTATCAGTGCAATTGGGGCTGGCCATATGTTCAACAAAGTGATCTGAGAATGGGACCAGTGCAAGGTAGAAGGCAGGCAATGGAATCAATGCAAGAACCACTAAAGTATTGCTAGAGCTGGAATAGCAGTCACACACACTTTAGCAGACACACGCTTACCTTGTTCCTGTGGCTGGTCCCGGAGGAGGGGCCCGCCACCTAGTACCACACTACCCCCCCTGCCGCTCCGGGTGGAGGGGGGGGGAATGGGCTACAAATATATATACTTTTTTAAAAAAAGCTCTAAAAAGATACCAGTCGGCCTCCTGAGAAATGATGTAACCCATCGGGACTTTTCCCGGTGGGTTACATGGCCGGTCCGCCCATGATTATCTATGAAGAATTGAATATCAGACAATTAATTCTCTCCTGCAGAATTCTCCAAAAACACATTACTTATTCACCTAGTGACTAAGTTCAGAACAACTCTTTATTCATTCTTCATCTAATGATTGTCTATTTGTACCCAGAAGATGGTGGCAATTTATGGCCAATTATTTCAATATAATGTTTAAAATCAGCACATAGTATGTAGGAGATGAGTGAGCTGACCATGTGGAATGCATTGACCTATTCACTCATGTGATGGAGGTGGGGCAGGGCGACATGTGACAAATGCAGTGTGGAGGCAAGTTTTTTTTACTGTCACTATGGTAAAAAGTAATACTAATTTCTGCTCGCACCTCTTTGGGGCGCAAGCCAAAATAAACAATACTTCTGTAAAAAAAAAAATCTGTGTGTGGTGTCTCATGGCCGTTCTGGAGTTTCCCAAGAGTTAAATAAATGAAGGAGAAGGGTCCTCCACCTCCACATAGTAGGGATGTAACGCTCCTGTCGAAATGCAGGGAATTTATGGTCAAACACAACTAGATTGTAAGCTCTTTATTGGAAGGTCTTTTTTTTTTTTTATAATATCCAAGATTCAGGGGCCCCTACATCAAGATTTCCAGTGTTTCAGTTTCAATTTCAATTGTATCACATATGTTGTAGCATCCAGTTTGATTTCTGACCTGAGCCTATTTGTTTTTTAATACGGCCTTGAGTGCAGTACTAAGGAATATGTTGTATAATTTTAGTTTTAATTTCTTTTTGGTAACATTTTTAACATGTTAGATTTAAATGACAAAAGCTGCTAATAGCTCTTTTCACAGCCAATATATGCTAGTTCCAGTAACAGAATTATAGTAGAAAACTTGACTTTTTGGCAGAAAATCACAATCTCAATATAAGCCAACATCTTGCAAGTTTGCCAGGGTGAACATTTAACGCTTGTCATGGTATTCTAAAGATCTTGTGGCTAGAACACAACCGAGATCATGAACAACAGAATGAAAACACTTATGTACTGGGATACAAATGATGAAGGAACTATTTTGACTGATTGTTTCAATGATCACACTAAGTTTATTAGATTAATTTTGAAAATGTTCTGCCTTGTATAACTCTTGTGTATATCTCATGCTTAGTTTCCTTGACCCTTTTGCTCTACAAAAACCAATTAAAACAAGGATTCTTGTAAAAATACCAAATGTAGTGGACCTTTTTTGTGACATGAGCCAGGTACTGCAGATCTATGAGCTCCATTATTAAATTAGTCCTACATAGCTATAATACCAGTTGTATACAGAGAAAACTCCTTCAATAACTGTCCATGTTATAAGTGGAATGGGTTGGGTACTTCTTTCCGACACTGGAAATGTCGGTAGTTAACCTGTCGGCATGAAAATGTTGACAGGTTAAATGCCGACACTTCCATTGTGGGGACAGCTTGAAAATGTCGACAATGTGATTGACGACATCCGCCAGACCCGCAGGTGTGATTGTCGACATTGTGAATACGACTACTTTGTACTTTGCAAGAAATATCCTCACTCTAACTCCTCCTATTGACTGGTGTAAACTTATTGCTCTTTAAAGCTTTGCTTGAAATCAACAGGTTCTGATAACTTAACTTGTAGGGTGGTTCGTGACACATATAGGATAATATGGATGTGTATATGGAGCAAATAGGATAGTATGGATTTGTATATGGAGCACGTAGGATAATATAATTATTCTGTATGTAACGGAGTTGTGCGTATTGAAGCTGTATGTGCCTAAAGGAGCTGTACTGCACATAATGGAGTTGTACTGTGTGCATAGAAGTTGTACTGGGATGTTATGGGAGCCATAGTATTGTATGATTAGTGTAAGAAAGGAAAGCATTGGTAATGATTTGCAGTGAATAGATTGTTGCGCTGTAATAATTTAAGGTTTATACATAGGAATTGTATACATGCACATGGAGAAATTAATGTACCTAAACACAGATGTTGTATCAACTATGTTGGATGTGATATGTTTGGTGTGTAATATTATGTTAATAAAGACATGTTGTAACATGATTGCATACATAAAATATACTATGTTGTACGTATAGTTCTGCATTGTGGTTGTAGTGTCTATGGTATATAACAGATCATACCATGGTAACAATACAGAAATACAATGAAACAAAAGGTAAAAAGTAGATGTGTGCTGACCCTCGGTTTTGTCGAAGAAATGCAAAAGGATTTGGATCTGGAGCTAATTAAAAATTGTGAAAAATAGGTAAAATAATGTCATCTTGAGTTGTTTTTACTCCTATATTACTATTTATAGCATTAACATTCATTTCCAGCTTACTTTCTAATTATCCCTTCACAACGGTCCCAATGTTCACCAATGTTGGCCAAAGTCTGCTATAAGCTGCCTTATTGAAGGATTTTGTAACTTTGCCATTATTGTATTTGCTTTCTCTGATTCAATTAAAAATTAATGAAACTGAATTTTGTTGATATCTCCCTTTCATTGCACTCAAACCTCCTTTGCATGTTCAGACTTACCATTACTGTAATTGAATGTATAAATAGCAACATGGACACCAATGTAAATTTAGCAAAAGTTAACAGTTTTTATTTAAACAAAAATGCTGGCAGAGAGAGTAGTGTGAGTCAGGTAACAACTAATAAAAAAAAAAAAAACTATGGAAGGACAAATTGCCATTATACCACTGGTCCCAGCATATAATACTTTACGATGTTACAGCTTCCTAGTAAATCTCATTATATTTTAGAATTAGCAGGGGAGGTCTTCCCCTGTAACAGCCGCCTTTCCCATAGACTTGGGCGCACTCACAGGTACTCGGTATCCAGGACTTAACTCAACGTAATAAAAGCTTATGAGTAGGAACCGGTAGCATGGACATAGGAGAAATGAGGCCAAAAGCACACTTCCCATGTCCATTCAGAAGGCAGCAATAATTTAATTTAAAAAACTGCGCGCCCCGTCTGCCTGTTACCAGCAGGGACGCAGCCCTGGCATGCGAGTGACTACAATACTTCTTGGGGACAACCTCTGCTGCAATTCTCAGGCAGTCCTTTTTATCTCGGGGTTGGACTAAGCTTACCCTGGGGGATCTAAGGTGTGTATGGGTATGGGTGTGTGTGGGTGTGTTTCAGTTCCTAGCCCACTAGTTTATCAAATACAGAAAACACACACCACTATGTAACTAGCTTCAGAAACCACCGACAGGTTTATTTGTAGAGTGGTTCCTCAGGCTAGTGTCTTTTTTAGTAAGTTTGCATAACGAATGCACATTTAAAACAATATATTGGCTCACAGGTAAACTAAACAACAGATTAACCTTTAGCTTATCATATAATAACACACAGTTCTTAATATCCTAAAGACTAACTTCAGAGGTACCTCTGCATCTTAGCATTATTCTAGGGAACAGTTCACACTAAACAGGGACATGTAAAAACACGGCAGTTGAAACCAATATAACTTTCACATATAAATATGACTGTCCAATAAAGTGACAATATGCAGCACACATCATAAAGTGCATTTCGTATTTATATCTACAGGCTCAGTTCGTTACTTTTCAGTGAAGCAATATGAGTTCTCAGTATAAATAAAATGGTAGCTACAATACTTCTATGGTAGAGATCCCTCCAGCAAGCAATAATAAAATAATAATAAACACAGATTTCTCCGATGTTTGTCACATGTAGCAGAACTCCAGCCTCTTTTGAGTGGTTTTCGTAACAAAACCGAACTTTTATAACTAATTTTCTATATGACTCAGTCCATAAGCTTAGCTAACTATCCCTAAACATACCCTTTAAAACGTAACTCCATCCCAGAACAAGAGCATATTTCAATAATCTTCGGGACTTCCCACCTGGTCCTTGACTAACTAAACTAATATGTACATTTTGCTCAGTAAAACAGGAAGTATAATAAAACTAAAGGGTACTTACCAATATATTGGTCCAGTTTCAGGAAATCTCTTCGGGATTGGGGTACAGGTATTTAAAGTGGTCTAATAGATGTCTTATCTCTTGCTTGTCAGCTTTAATAATGTACTTTGTCTTGCTTCTGGCAATCTAATTTCTTTTTCACACTCTGTTATTACCACTCCTCTTCCTCTCATGTAAATCTCTACTGTTTTCCATCTCTTCTCTTCTCCATCTGTTTTTAAATTTGAGTCTGCTGCTGTAAATGTCACTCTGTTCAGTCTCCGCTTGTTTTTCTTTTCTCCGTTTCAACTTCCCACTTCTGCCTCCTGTCCATTCTTTTGCTTGTCACTTTCTTCTTCTCCTCCTTTTTCTCTGGCCCTAACTGTCACTTTTCCCTCGCTCTCTTGGTCTCAGTGATGTCACTGTGAGCAGAACTTTATCAATCCCTGACATTAGTGCACATGTGCAGGCCATCATGTCCGCCAGCACTACACATACAAGTCCCCTGGTTTTATTTAGAAGGGCAGCATTATGGCACAGAGCATACAAGTAAAACAAGGTAATGAAAGCCATTCTCTTGGCAACTGATGAATACTCTGGCGATGTGTTGTATGCTTAATCCTTGAATTTTTGTAGTATGGGTGCAGGCCATCTTCATCTCTCAGCATCCTCATTTATTTATATAGCAACAGCAAATTGGGTAGCTCTTTACAATTGGGTATCTACTTGTCTAAATATCTACCAATGCCTCTGTCCATCTAATGACATTAGATTGTTACTGCCTCATCACTCTACATAATGCCTGTATAAAGTTTCAAATTTAATGTGTGTGTAGCATTTCAACATTTTTATCTCTTGCACCTTACATTAAATGGGCTAGCTTCAGTTGCTGGCATGGCAGATGACATCTTTTTCGCAGCTGCTGCAATGTTCTACATGCAGTCATTGAATGTCAAAAATACCCAGAAAAACCTTCCCCCACAAACTCAAATATTTAAAATTTAGAACAACCAGTAGCCACTACTCCGTGTAAAGTGTATTAAGATTGAAATTAAAAGCAATTGATCAGCTAACTATTGTAGCTGACTAATCTCTACAGAACTGCTTCACAGTAATGACAGCATTTTATTGCTTTCCCATGTCCCTGGTTCACCCTAAACGCTATTTTATATGCAGAGCACCGCAGCTAACCTCCTCCTTACACACTGTCTGTTCTAAAATGGCACTTGAGAAAACGAGGGAGGACTATGTGTACAAAAGATAGCAATCCTAATCCTGCAAGAGTTTAGCAAAAGAAAAATCACGTTAATGACGTTTCACCTCGTTTTGAGATCCAAGTTTGGCGGGAGTCACGACTCGGATTCACTTGTATCTCCAATGTCGGATTTTGTTGGATTTCAACTGATCATCTCTAGTAAAGTGTACAGATCAGTGACATTTTCAATACTGTTACATGAATTAAGCTCCTCATTCCTCATTTGGGCACAGAAATTAGGGCACAGAAATGTGCCCAAATGAGGAATGGGGAAGACAATAATCTCAGCAAAAGTATTTAAAAACATAGTGTGCACATCTGGGAAGCAGCCTGTTCCATCACAAAATTCAGTTTGTGCAAAATGACATCACACCTTTGCTCATTTCTATGAGATGGAATGCTTTCTGCCAGGTATGCCCTTAACTCTCCAGGACATCATATCAGAGGTCTAAAGATGAGATTTTTTTGCAGAGTATATCTGTAGCCGTGGCTCCTTCATTTCTAAGGACCATCTTTGCTACTGACAGAGAATTATTATACTTGACTGCTTGGTGGACTGCACATTACAAATTTACATTTATTCTGTAATGTACCCCACGCCTCTATCATGTCATAATGGTCAACAACAGTGTGAAGATATTTAATTTTCATGATAATTTTTCTTATTGTTTTCCCATTTGGACTATAAAAATATTTAATTTTATATTCAAGTGATGATTTAATCTTTATGTATTTTTTTTCTCAACTTATTTTTGCTATTTTGGTATAATGAGCTGATATGTTATGAACCCCTATTCATTGTATTGGGACCACTGATGGCAATGTTGTTACTCTTAGGAGTATTTTTTTACTAAACTGCAGTTTTGAAAAAGTGGAGAAGTTGCCTAAAGCAACCAATCAGATTCTAGCTTTCATTTATTTAGTACATTCTACAAAACGACAGCTAGAATATGATTGGTTGCTATAGGCAACATCTCCACTTTACAAACCTGCAGTTTAGTAAATATACCACTTGGACTCACCAAGTCAACTATGAAGGACCTAATGGTAAATGGGCCATGCCAGTGAACATAAGACTGGCACTCATGCGGTCATGTCTCCAACATTCTTATTAACAAACAAATTTAAAAACAGGTTTCACAATATGGTCTGGATCCCCACAGGAACTTGGTAGTCATAAAGGCGCTGTAATAATGACATTCTTTTTAATTTGCTTCTGTGGTCTTTCACACATTTATATAGGATTCATCTACTGTATATATAATTTATGTTTAAAGTATTTTATAATTCCTGTGTGTTACAATTCCTAGCATAAACTCCATGGGGAGGCATTAGTGTTTGAAAACAAGGTGTCTTTATTATAACAGAGATATACGGGAACCAACAGAAGCAGACAATTGTAAACGGCAAATCAGTTCATAGGAATTGCAGATATTAAACAGCAGAAAAAGCAGGTATATACGGATGACACAATAAGGCACAGATGCAGTGAATGGCAAAACTTAGTTCGTAGAAGCACCAGGTTCCAAGATGCAAAGGCTGAACTGCTGCAGTAGCAGTTTTACCAGGTATAATTCTGAGGACACTACAGATGGTGTGAATGGAGACAGAGTTACTTAGTAGCTAGGATACATGTGCCCATAGATGATCGACACTGGATTCCAGGTAGCTAGGAGGTACGAGGCACCAGATGATCCACAGGCAGTACAAGCAAAAGGAGGGTCAGGCGAGGCAGAAGGCCAAAAGCTGGGAGATCCCCAAAAGTACAAGGGAATGGGCAAAAGGAAGGTCCATCCGAAGCCAGGGGTCAGGGTCACAAGAAGTGGCGCAATAATGGAGGGACAAGCAGGAGCCAAAACTAAGGAGCAGGAGCAGGGGAGTGGGAGCAGGACCAGGAGCAGGAGCAAACACAGAGTTTCACAGCCAACAACAACAAGGACAATTGATGAACTGCACAGGTTGCAGGGAAAAACAGTATTTTACAGACCAGGCACAGGTGATTAGCATCCAGGAGCAGGGCCGCCAGGGGGGGTACAGGGGGTACCAGCGTATGGGGCCCGGCCTCACCAGGGGGCCCGCTCTCCTCTAATCCCGACGTCCCTAATGCTGCATTGATCCTGGCTGTCACTGACAGCCAGACAGCTTTCAAACACAATCGCAGGGGAATGATTGT
Source organism: Mixophyes fleayi (assembly GCF_038048845.1). Lineage (NCBI taxonomy): Eukaryota > Metazoa > Chordata > Amphibia > Anura > Limnodynastidae > Mixophyes > Mixophyes fleayi. Next base: position 177,877,943 of record NC_134403.1, read on the forward strand.
TCCACCCCTGCGATCATGTGATCTGCCCCCCTCTTCCTGTCAGCTGACCTCACACTGAAGTTCCTGCCAATGATATAGGAAGAAGCAACAGAGAGACTGCAGCCTGCAGGAATCAACATGTAGGTAAGTATTTTTTATTTTAAAAGAGATAGAGGCACTTATTGGAGGGATAAAGACAGCTAGGAGTTACACAGAGAGAGAACTGGTTTAAGGGCTGAGCACACAAAGGAAGATTTATTGTTCATATGCAAACCCAGGACAGACTAAGACAGCACTTCCATCTGTTAGTGAGGTTATTTCTGGGATCATGTATGTACACCACTGAAAAATCATCCACACCACTGCCTGATACATGTGTCATTATTAATCAGAAGTGTAGTTATCCAGAGGGTCAGGTGTGAGAGTAGTTTATAAGTGATTCATACTGTATACTGAATTAACACAATTAGGGGCATATTCAGTTGTTGGCGGGAACGCCGAAAATCATGTGGTCCGCGCACGATTACCGTTATTATGGTAATCGTGTGTGGAAAAACAGTTAATACGGTAATTTACTCGCTGGATTTCAGCTCGCAGCTCCCTGAGCCGCGAGCTGAAATCCAGCTACAAATTACCGTATTAACTGTAGTTGTTTTTCTGCGGCGCGGAAAAACAACAATTGAATATGCCCCTTAGAGTAAGGTACATTACTGTGATCAGCCACCTATACCAGTTAGGAACTGCATGATAATATCTGAATTTAGTAGTACTTATGTTATTAGAGTTATTTGCCTGTTACTGTGATTTACATTTTATGCTCCTACTCTAATCTTCAACTGAGCTGTGTGTATTACATAGTTGTCTAAGTTTGCCTCCATTTATCTGCTATTTTACCCAAGCCACTGCACTTCTGCTTATTAACAACCATGCTGTGGTAGTTTGCTCCTATTTACAGGGCGTGTGGGTCGACGTCTGTATATATACACGCAAATTGACCATACCCCCCAACCTTACCTCTTTTGTCAATCAGGCCAGGGGGTGTGACCACTCGTGATATCCAAGCTTATATCCATAATCCAAGCAAAATAAATCTCTTTGCATTTTATATTCCACTTCATTTTACATCCATATAAACCCATTATCACTAATAGGAGATATATATATATATATTTTTTTGTGTGTGATCTATACCTGCTAACAAGGCTCCTTGTCATAGTGTGATAAACGCTGACTCTGCTTTTCCCACTTATTAGGATTTAGCAATAACCTAGGTTAATGCTTAGGATGTCTTGAAGGGTTGATATCATTTGAGATGGAGGTTTAGTTTTTAATAAATACAATATTGAACAAAATTCAAAAATTGTACTTTAAGGGAAAAGGCGCATAAGGGAACAATAAAGAAAGCAAGGAAATGATGTTGGTGGATATAAATACATATCCGCTTGCCTAAAACTATGATAAATTTTAGATTAAATAATATTCCTCTCCACACTACTTGATGCAGAATCACAAATCTATAATTGAGATATAGTTCAAGTAATTCAATTTCACAGGTATATATGGCAAATCCAATATAACAATAAGTTTATATCTGTGATTCAGTCCCACTGTCCAAAATAAATCCCACTTCCAATAGCGATTCAGAGCACACAAAGTGCAAATATGCTGCTCTTAGTAATTAATGTAGATTTGCATCAGTAATTGATGATAATGCAGTTCAGCGTAGTTCGGCCACATTTACATCTGCCTACAAATACATAAGCTAGGACAGTGGTTGGGAGGGTGCAGTCGGTTATCTAGGGGGTGGGGGGTGGGGTGTATTTGGCTTCGGGAAGGGGGGGTGTCGGGGAGGTTGTTGTGCTGGAGGTTTCTGATGGCAGCCCTGTCCAGGAGTAAATGAGATTAACTCCTGCAGGTTAGGAAAATGGTCTGAGTACAACAGCAACACCGCTGGTAGTACAAAGGTACTAAAGACCAGATTTAATATAAATAAATTTGTCCATCTATTGTTACATTATTAAAGACAGCACATTACAATGAAATATATATAGCTTAATTGATTGTTATGGGAAAAACCTTCACTTTTTATTTTTAGAAGGTTTGATATATCTACTCTCTGGTGTTTGCTGGCCAGAGCATGACAACCCACTGATTTCACGGCCTTAATATATAGAGAAAGGAATGGGCTGTTCTATGGTTTCAATCTTGTGTTTGTAAGTGTGCAGTAATTAGTACTGCACATTTTACTATTAAAGATTATCGATCTTGTGTACAAGTACAGCATGTCCTACTTACATTAAATTTACAGCCCCAGTAACCTGCTTACAAGTACAGCATCATGGAAAACAATAGAGAAAAATCCCAGAGCACACTGGTAAGAACTGGTAAAGGAGCTGTTTTTCTACTTGTACATATTAATACAGAATGCTCAGTTATACGCATTTGCAGATGCATGATAAGCCACCTGCCCCAGAAAGGCGCTTCTACTAACAGAGTGGTCCTAACACTAAAAAATGAGAGTCTGAGAAAAAAATGTGAATTCTGCATTTTTATGTACAAGTAGAATATCAGATCCTTTACTAGTTCATAGCAGTGTGCTAGGTGTTTTCCTCTATTGTTTTCTAGTTTGCACCCCTTGCATTGTAACATGGTTTTGTCCAGAAGACTGAAATAAGATACCTCTTCATTTAAGATTCTTAATGAATCAGGCCCAGTGTTTCTAATTTTCCTAAAGCAATGTTGGTAATTGCTGAATTAGGTAAGTTGTTAAGTACTGTATTTTCTTGAGAATATATTTGTGGTGTATATTAATGGCTCCACTGTCAAATGATAAGTTGGACTGACCCTGCACATATACTACATATATACTACATATATTCCACTTGTCCTCAGCTGTGCATATGCTTCCTGGGAAAAAGGAAATATTCACCAATCACTTATTAATGACCACTGTGTATTTCATAGTAAATACACAAATGCACACACAAAAGAAAAGAAATCTATGGTACCATTTGACCTTTAGCTATTAAGTTATGGCAATCCACGTCATGTAAACATTTTAATCAGTAGATGTTTTGTAAACACATAATTTTTTCTGCCACCTTCTGGAAACTATTGTGCATTTCAGTCCAGCCCAATCAGGCAAACCAATGTCATTTTGAAAGGTTTTGCAAAACTGCATGTTTTTTATGGAGATTTTATGTGCGGTTTGGAAAATATGAGATTTACTACAGCCCAAATGGCACATAAAATCACATTTTTTGGGAGTCCACATGGTTTGAAAGCACCATCCCCATTTCAAATGGCAAGTATACAAACCTTGCAATTTATCAAGCTGTGGTTTTGCGAAACACCATGTTAACATGCAGATAAAATCAGGATTTTTAGACATGGTTCAGCGTGCTGTTTGAGCTATCTTGCCTGTTAGACCGGTAAAAAGCTAATAAATAAAGTAAAAAAATAGCTCATCCCTTCCATTTTCTACAAAGCAAGCCTACTCACCTCTATATGTAGGGGAAAGGCCCAAACAAATGATCTAGAGATGACTGGTCTAATGTTGAATAGCATTTGGGCCCCTCTTGCTAGCTCTGGACGGTACCTGGGAAAAATGGTTAAAGTCTAGTGGAAACAGTTGTGGCATGATGTGACATTTGGTTATTGAACAGAAAAATGACTAACATTGATGCTGGAATGTAACCAGCTCAAAAAGTACCAAAATAGAGTCAACAGGAGAAGGAGAGGAGCTTTAGCAGGGAAAGGGTTGAAGTCCACGTGCCAGTTTGTCATGCAGACTAACCCTTCCATTCTGAAGAATAGATGAGTAAAAGATAGAAAGAATAAATCTGGATTTCTGTGCTTAAATTTGTTGAGTTAGTTACAAAACTGTGACACTATATGGATCATTTCCCAGACATATCACTGTACAATACATATTTGGCTAGTTTAACTTTATGTGCTGTAAAATAATATTGTAATTAAAAGAGTGATTACTTAATAAAATGGTTTATTAATAAAGGAATATAAAAATAAATCTCTCAACCATGGTGCATTGCACATTACCAGGCCCGGACTGGCCATCAAACACTTGCAAATGCCAGAAAATAGACTATATGGGTCGGTCTGGCTGTCCGTGGGTCCGCCCGAACAGCAGCACCTCCCTCCTCCTGGCACTCTGCTCGACGGACGGAGTTACAGTAATGCACAGCTGCATAGTGGATCAAATGCTAGGAGCCTTCAAAATGAGATGGTACAGGAGCAATTACTGTAACTGCTTTCAGAGAACACTTAATGTGATCTATACCTTAATTGTCTATAGTAATCCAAATATGAGTGTGTACAAGTACTTAATAACTTACTGTTGTTTACAAGTGTTTCTAAATAAAAGTTTCTTTTGAAGAAAATCATTTTGAAATATGCAAAAATTTATGTTATTACCACCCACTTTAAAACAAGGTGCACATGGACAAACAGGAAATGAGAATAATAACAAACCGTTGCTCAGATCTTAGTCAACCACACCTTAATAATAGGGATGAGCGCACTCGGATTTATGAAATCCGAGCCCACCCGAACGTTGCGGATCCGAGTCGGATCCGAGACAGATCCGGGTATTGGCGCCAAATTCAAAAGTGAAACTGAGGCTCTGACTCATAATCCCGTTGTCGGATCTCGCGATACTCGGATCCTATAAATTCCCCGCTAGTCGCCGCCATCTTCACTCGGGCATTGATCAGGGTAGAGGGAGGGTGTGTTAGGTGGTCCTCTGTGCTGTTTAGTTCTGTGCTGTTTAGTTCTGTGCTGTTTAGTTCTGTGCTGTTTAGTTCTGTGCTGTTTAGTTCTGTGCTGTTTAGTTCTGTGCTGTTTAGTTCTGTGCTGTTTAGTTCTGTGCTGTTTAGTGCTGTGCTGTGCTGTGCTGTGCTGTGCTGTGCTGTGCTGTGCTGTGTTCTGCAGTATCAGTCCAGTGGTGCTGTGTGCTGTGCTCTGTCCTTCTGAGGTCAGTGGTGCTGCTGGGTCCTGTGCTGTGTCCTGTTCAGTCCAGTGGTGCTGTGTCCTGTGCTCTGTGCTTCTAAGGGCCAAGTTATTTCCCCATTATTCCCAAGTTTTTAAAAAATAAAAAAAAAGTAAAAAAAAATAAAAAATTTAAAAAAAAAAAAAATATATAATAATTATAACCAAATTTGCAAAACCAATCCAGCAGTATAAGTCCATTGGTACTGCAATATTACAAAGTTCACACATTCTGCAGTATCAGTCCAGTGGTGCTGTGTCCTGTGCTCTGTCCTGCTGAGGTCCGTAGTGCTGCTGGGTCCTGTGCCGTGTCCTGTTCTGTCCAGTGGTGCTGTGTCCTGTGCTCTGTGCTTCTAAGGGCATAGTTATTTCCCCATTATTCCCAAGTTTTTAAAAAATAAAAAAAAAGTAAAAAAAAATAAAAAATTTAAAAAAAAAAAAAAATATATAATAATTATAACCAAATTTGCAAAACCAATCCAGCAGTATAAGTCCATTGGTACTGCAATATTACAAAGTTCACACATTCTGCAGTATCAGTCCAGTGGTGCTGTGTCCTGTGCTCTGTCCTGCTGAGGTCCGTAGTGCTGCTGGGTCCTGTGCCGTGTCCTGTTCAGTCCAGTGGTGCTGTGTCCTGTGCTCTGTGCTTCTAAGGGCATAGTTATTTCCCCATTATTCCCAAGTTTTTAAAAAATAAAAAAAAGTAAAAAAAAATAAAAAAGTAAAAAATAAATAAATAAATATAATAATTATAACCAAATTTGCAAAACCAATCCAGCAGTATAAGTCCATTGGTACTGCAATATTACAAAGTTCACACATTCTGCAGTATCAGTCCAGTGGTGCTGTGTCCTGTGCTCTGTCCTGCTGAGTTCCGTAGTGCTGCTGGGTCCTGTGCCGTGTCCTGTTCAGTCCAGTGGTGCTGTGTCCTGTGCTCTGTGCTTCTAAGGGCATAGTTATTTCCCCACTATTCCCAAGTTTTTTAAAAATAAAAAAAAAGTAAAAAAAAAAAAAAATTTTAAAAAAAAATAAATATATAATAATTATAACCAAATTTGCAAAACCAATCCAGCAGTATAAGTCCATTGGTACTGCAATATTACCAAGTTCACACATTCTGCAGTATCTTGTGCTACATATAATGGAGACCAAAAATTTGGAGGATAAAGTAGGGAAAGATCAAGACCCACTTCCTCCTAATGCTGAAGCTGCTGCCACTAGTCATGACATAGACGATGAAATGCCATCAACGTCGTCTTCCAAGCCCGATGCCCAATCTCGTAGTACCGGGCATGTAAAATCCAAAAAGCCCAAGTTAAGAAAAAGTAGCAAAAAGAGAAACTTTAAATCATCTGAGGAGAAACGTAAAGTTGCCAATATGCCATTTACGACACAGAGTGGCAAGGAACGGCTTAGGCCCTGGCCCGTGTTCATGACTAGTGGTTCAGCTTCACCCACGGATCTTAGCCCTCCTCCTCCTCCCCCCCCCCTACAAAAAATTGAAGAGAGTTATGCTGTCAGCAACAAAACAGCAAACAACTCTGCCTTCTAAAGAGAAATTATCACAAATCCACAAGGCGAGTCCAAGGATGTTGGTGGTTGTCAAGCCTGACCTTCCCATCACTGTACGGGAAGAGGTGGCTCGGGAGGAGGCTATTGATGATGTAGCTGGCGCTGTGGAGGAACTTGATGATGAGGATGGTGATGTGGTTATTGTAAATGAGGCACCAGGGGGGGAAACAGCTGATGTCCATGGGATGAAAAAGCCCATCGTCATGCCTGGTCAGAAGACCAAAAAATGCACCTCTTCGGTCTGGAGTTATTTTTATCCAAATCCAGACAACCAATGTATGGCCATATGTAGCTTATGTAAAGCTCAAATAAGCAGGGGTAAGGATCTTGCCCACCTAGGAACATCCTCCCTTATACGTCACCTGAATAACCTTCATAGTTCAGTGGTTAGTTCAGGAACTGGGGCTAGGACCCTCATCGGTACAGGGACACCTAAATCCCGTGGTCCAGTTGGATACACACCAGCAACACCCTCCTCGTCAACTTCCTCCACAATCTCCATCAGATTCAGTCCTGCAGCCCAAGTCAGCAGCCAGACTGAGTCCTCCTCAATACGGGATTCATCCGAGGAATCCTGCAGCGGTACGCCTACTACTGCCACTGCTGCTGTTGCTGCTGTTAGTCGGTCATCTTCCCAGAGGGGAAGTCGTAAGACCGCTAAGTCTTTCACAAAACAATTGACCGTCCAACAGTCGTTTGCCATGACCACAAAATACGATAGTAGTCACCCTATTGCAAAGCGTATAACTGCGGCTGTAACTGCAATGTTGGTGTTAGACGTGCGCCCGGTGTCCGCCATCAGTGGAGTGGGATTTAGAGGGTTGATGGAGGTATTGTGGCCCCGGCACCAAATTTACTACCGGGGCCACTCCACTGTGCAGTCCATATTTAGGTGTATCAGATATTAAACAACGGTGACAGTTGATGCCCAATTTTTTAATTATATTGTGGCCTCGGTACCAAATTGTGTACCGGGGCCACCACACTACGCAGTCCAGATACTTGTTTGGTGGAATTCAGACCAGTTGAGGGTTTTATTATTATATTGTGTGGACCACTCTATCTATACCACACTACAACTCTATACCACTCTATTTTATACTTTAATTCTATTTCATACTTTAATTCTATTTCATACTTTAATTCTATTTCATACTTTAATTCTATTTCATACTTTAATTCTATGACTAATTACCATAAAGAGGAACAAAATAAACCAATTTTACCAAAAGTATAATATGACTTAGACTTACAAACACTACACTTGAAAGATCGTGCCTTTAAATGAAAAAGTCAGTCTTCATTGCACGACTATGTGCAACAGGGACAGTTTTTTGGGTTTACAAAGTCAAACAATAACACTTTGACCCTGTCTGTCTGGGATCTCAATGACGAATTGTCTGTACCATGTTTGGAGGAGGTATTGTGGCCCCGGTATCAAATTGGGTACCGGGGCCACCCCACTATGCAGTCCAGATACTTGTTTGGTGGAATTCTGACACGTGGAGGGTTTTTTAATTATATTGTGGCCTCGGTACCAAATTGTGTACCGGGGCCACCACACTACGCAGTCAAGATAGATAGATGCGTATCATAGATAAAGTACATTCAGTGGTGTGGGGCAAATTGAAAAATATTCAAAATGCACTGACATTATCAAAAACAAGAGGTTGTCACACGCTAAAACTCCAACATGTATATGATGGAGAGGATGGAGGAGCAGCCGTATGTGTAGTGTAATGCAGACCTGTTGAAGGTTTTTTATATATTTTATTGTGGTGCCCAGTGCCCACTCCTCTACGCAGTCCAGGTACATTTATTGGTGCGATTCATAAAAGTTCTGGGTTTTTAAGATATTGTGGTGACCCACTCCTCTACGCAGTCCAGGTACATTTATTGGTGCGAATCATAAAAGTTCAGGGTTTTTAATATATATTGTGGTGACCCACTCCTCTACGCAGTCCAGGTACATTTATTGGTGCGATTCATAAAAGTTCAGGGTTTTTAATATATATTGTGGTGACCCACTCCTCTACGCAGTCCAGGTACAATTATTGGTGCGAATCATAAAAGTTCAGGGTTTTTAATATATATTGTGGTGACCCACTCCTCTAGGCAGTCCAGGTACATTTATTGGTGCGATTCATAAAAGTTCTGGGTTTTTAAGATATTGTGGTGACCCACTCCTCTACGCAGTCCAGGTACATTTATTGGTGCGATTCATAAAAGTTCAGGGTTTTTAATATATATTGTGGTGACCCACTCCTCTACGCAGTCCAGGTACATTTATTGGTGCGATTCATAAAAGTTCAGCATTTTTAATATATATTGTGGTGACCCACTCCTCTACGCAGTCCAGAAAGATACCTTGTTGCAACGTTTTGGACTAATAACTATATTGTGAGGTGTTCAGAATACACTGTAAATTAGTGGAAATGCTTGTTATTGAATGTTATTGAGGTTAATAATAGCCTTTGAGTGAAAATAAGCCCAAAAACTTGATTTTTAAACTTTTTATGTTTTTTTGCAAAAAAATCCGAATCCAAAACCTTAAATCCGAACCGAGACCTTTCGTCAAGTGTTTTGCGAGACAAATCCGAACCTCAAAAATAACGAAAATCCGGATCCAAAACACAAAACACGAGACCTCAAAAGTCGCCGGTGCACATCCCTACTTAATAACAACATTAAACACACATTCAAAACAAAACAATAGCATTCTTTTGTGTGTGTGTTTAAACATTTTTTCCCCTATTTTTTTGGGACACAAGATAGGGAGTTGTGAGGTCTTTAATTTAAAAACAATCAAACTAGATTTAATCTATAATAATGATTATGTGCATTGCATATTAAATAATTATGTGAGGGAGGCCCGCCTCTGCCAGCTTACTAATCTGATAACATATCAAATAATCAGTCAAACAATATATCAGATCTGTTTTGTCAGAAAACCGCTCCTGACTACCTTTGCCTGTCACAAACCGCACTCTGCGCCCTCATGACTTGGAAGGTTGCTGTAAGTTGACATACAGGATTCCAGCCTAAATCTTGCGCTTACCGTTCCCTTAGGCCACCAGATTTAACAGTCCCAACACAGACACACTGCCACCCCTCTCACCTGCCACCATCTAAGTATAAGGCTCATAGAATGCCCATGACTTAATTATACAATTGTGTACAGTCTGCGCTATGATAGCTAGAACAGTTAACACTTCCCACACTGGTATTTAAAGAGATAACACAGCCATGCAATCAACCTCTTCTAAACAGGCAGTGGATTTGTTTAGAGCAATAAGGACAGCACTTATTAGATTTTATATTGTAAATAGTATTATAAAAACAATTAATAAAAGATGACATGAAATACAGCAAAACAGATATAAATAAAAAGGACAAAGTTTCAGAGTATAAACTTATGACATATGAGTTGTATAATCTGTGTAAAGGGAAGCTGGCTTGATTGATTTCTCAAAACTCTGACAATATCTTGTAGGTGGTCTCATCTTTCAAAGACACAGTTTTAGAACCACAATTTACATCTTTCCTATTTAATCCCCAATGCTAAAATATAACATATCTTTTCTGGGGAGTGTCACAAAGACCCAAGTTTATCATTAATAAATCCAATACAAATTTATCAATCTACAGATACCTGACAGATAGAACAAGTGCATTAGTTGAGCTTATACTTATTTCCTCTCATTCCCCACATAACCCAGCTTTATTCAATGTATGAGTTGCAGTTCCTTATCTTATTATATTTATGAATATGTGTTTGATCACTAATTTCATTGATTGTAAGGGGTGTTTTGGAAATTTAATTATATTTGCCTATATAAAATATAGCAAGCCATGGTCACAGAGCCCGTGTCTCTTTGTGTAAGACCCCCCTGCTGGGATACATAATGTGGAAAAAAGTATTCGGATGGTTGACCATTACACCAACAGGGACTGAAATGACATTGTATTCAAATACATATACTTTAATATGGAGTTAGTCCCCCTTTTGCAGCGATAACAGCTTCCACTCTTCTTGGAAGACTTTCCAAAAGATGTTGGAGTGTTTCTGTGGGAATTTGTGCCCATTTATGAGGTCAGGCACTGATGTTGGACGAGAAGGTCTGGCTCGCAATCTCCTTTCCAGTTCGTCCAAAAGGTGTTCAATGGGGTTGGGGTCAGGGCTCTGTGCGGGCCAGTCAAGTTCTTCCACACCAAACTATTTCTTTGTAGTCCTTGCTTTGTGCACTGGGGCACAGTCATGTTGGAATAGAAAAGAGCCTTCTCCAAACTGTTACCACAAAGTTGGAAGCATAGCATTGTCCAAAATGACTTGGTATGCTGAAGCATTAAGATTTCCCTTCACTGGAGATAAGGGGCCTCCTAGTTCAGCCCTGAAAAACAGCCCCATACCATTATCCCTCCTCCACCAAACTTCACAGTTGGCATAATGCAGTCAGGCAGGTAACGTTCTCCCGGCATCCGCCAAACCCAGACTCGCCCATCTGACTGCCAAACAGAGAAGCATGAATCCTCACTTCACAGAACACATTTCCACTGCTCCACAGTCCAGTATTGGTGTGCTTTACACCATTCCATCTGATGCTTGGCACTGTTCTTGCAGATGTGAGGCTTGCATGCAGCTGCTCGTCCATGGAAACCCATTCCATTAAGCTCCTGCTGCACAATTTTGTGCTTACATTAATGCCAGTGAAAGTTCGGATTTCTTCAGCCATGGAATCAGCAGAGCGTTGCTGACTTTTACGCACCATGCACCTTAGTAGTTGTGGACCCCACTCTGTGGTTTTACCTGGTCTTCTGACTCATGGCTGAGTTTCTGTTGTTCCTAAACGCTTTCACTCTCTAATAATATCACTTTCAGATGACCGTGGAATATTCAGCAGGGATGAAATTCCACAAACTGTCTTATTGCACAGGTCTCATCCTATCACAGTACCATGCTTGAAGTCACCAAGCTCTTCAGAACGACCCATTTTGTATCATAAATTTTTGCAAATGCATGGTTGGGTGCTTGATTTTATACACCTCTGGCAATGGGTCTGATTGAAACACCTCAATTCAATAATTAACAGGTGTGGCCAAATACTTTTGTCCATATAGTGCAGAAAAACATTATATAAATTATATATAGTGTGACGATAAACTAAAGATGACAGGGGACCAGATTATATCACTTGGACTCTGTACTGTACATTGCATGAGTGCACCATTTTCTATATACAGTATAGAACTCATCCTGAAGAATAGCCTGAAAATCATCATTTCGCTGTGGTGGAATAAAAACTATTAAAAGGGCAAATATACTGCCCAAACATAAACAGTACATTGTTAAAAGTCTTTTTTTTTATTACATAGAGTAAGCGTTAAGCCAACATTTTCTGTGGCACAACTGGTGTGTGGTGATCTGGACATGGCACTCCAGTGACCCCATCCCAATCATACAATATATAATACAGGAAAAGGTTGTTCTTATGTTCTATGGCAGTGGTTCCCAAACTTTTGCAGTTCGCGGCATCCTTAGAGTCTCCAAATTTTTTCAAGGCACCCCTCCAAAATAATTACTGAGCAGTCCTGTTTTAGAAGTAGTTGGGTCAAAAAATTGTAATAAGTATTTAGGTCACGACAGAAATACTTATTTAGTTGTATGCAAAAATGCCCCTCTGCATCCAGACATTCTGCCCCCTCCGCATCAAGGCACACTGCCCCCTCTGCATCCAGGCACACTGCCCCCTCTGCAACCAGGCACACTGCCCCCTCTGCATCCAGGCACGCTGTCACCCTCCTCTGTCCTCTCTCATGCTGTCACCCTCCTCTGCCATCTCTCACGCTGTCACCCTCCTCTGCCATCTCTCACGCTGTCACCCTCCTCTGCCATCTGCCCTCCTCCTCTGCTCTCTGTCCCCCTCCTCTGCCATCTGTCCCCCTCCTCTGCAATCTGTCCCCCTCCTCTGCTCTCTGTCCTCCTCCTCTGCCCTCTGTCCCCTTCCTCTGCCCTCTGTCCCCCTCCTCTGCCCTCCTCCGCTGCCCTCTGTCCCCTCCTCTGCCCTCTGTCCCCCTCCTCTGCTCTCTGTCCCCCTCCTCTGCCATCTGCCCTCCTCCTCTGCCATCTGCCCTCCTCCTCTGCTCTCTTTCCCCCTCCTCTGCCACCTGTCCCCCTCCTCTGCCATCTGCCCTCCTCCTCTGCTCTCTGTCCCCCTCCTCTGCTCTCTGTCCCCCTCCTCTGCCATCTGACCCCCTCCTCTGCCATCTGCCCTCCTCCTCTGCCCTCCTCCTCTGCTCTCTGTCCCCCTCCTCTGCCATCTGACCCCCTCCTCTGTCATCTGCCCTCCTCCTCTGCTCTCTGTCCCCCTCCTCTGCTCAATGTCCCCCTCCTCTGCCATCTGACCCCCTCCTCTGCCATCTGCCCTCCTCCTCTGCTCTCTGTCCCCCTCCTCTGCTCTCTGTCCCCCTCCTCTGCTCTCTGTCCCCCTCCTCTGCCATCTGACCCCCTCCTCTGCTCTCTCTCCCCCTCCTCTGCCATCTGCCCTCCTCCTCTGCTCTCTGTCCCCCTCCTCTGCCATCTGCCCTCCTCCTCGGCTCTCTCTCCCCCTCCTCTGCTCTCTGTCCTCCTCCTCTGCCATCTGCCCTCCTCCTCTGCCCCGCGCCAGGCGCCAGCTATAGAAAAAAGAAAGCAAACAGAAACTTACCAATCCGCGTGGCGCTAGGACCCAGCAGCCTCCTCTCTCCCGCAGCTGTCACTGACGTTGATATTCAGTGACAGCTGCGGGAGAGAGGAGGCTGCAGGGTCCTAGCGCCGCGCGGATTGGTAAGTTTCTGTTTGCTTTCTTTTTTCTAGGGCTGGCCCACGGCACCCCAGTCCCCCTCCTCTGCCATCTGACCCCCTCCTCTGCCATCTGCCCTCCTCCTCTGCCCTCCTCCTCTGCTCTCTGTCCCCCTCCTCTGCCATCTGACCCCCTCCTCTGCCATCTGCCCTCCTCCTCTGCTCTCTGTCCCCCTCCTCTGCTCAATGTCCCCCTCCTCTGCCATCTGACCCCCTCCTCTGCCATCTGCCCTCCTCCTCTGCTCTCTGTCCCCCTCCTCTGCTCTCTGTCCCCCTCCTCTGCCATCTGACCCCCTCCTCTGCTCTCTCTCCCCCTCCTCTGCCATCTGCCCTCCTCCTCTGCTCTCTGTCCCCCTCCTCTGCCATCTGCCCTCCTCCTCGGCTCTCTCTCCCCCTCCTCTGCTCTCTGTCCTCCTCCTCTGCCATCTGCCCTCCTCCTCTGCCCCGCGCCAGGCGCCAGCTATAGAAAAAAGAAAGCAAACAGAAACTTACCAATCCGCGTGGCGCTAGGACCCAGCAGCCTCCTCACTCCTGCAGCTGTCACTGACGTTGATATTCAGTGACAGCTGCGGGAGAGAGGAGGCTGCAGGGTCCTAGCGCCGCGCGGATTGGTAAATTTCTGTTTGCTTTCTTTTTTCTAGGGCTGGCCCACGGCACCCCAGTGACAACGCCGCGGCACCCCTGGGAGCCGCGGCGCACACTTTGGGAACCGCCGTTCTATGGGCTCCACCTTATGTTTGTAAGTGGACAGTTACTTTACAGTTCCCCCTACCTACTTACAGGTACAATATAACAGGTTATACATTTCCAATTACTTAACGTTCTCTTCCTTTTTTTCACAGCTCCAAAAAGGCTTTAGCTGAAAATGTGGCAAAACTTGCCAGCATAGCACTCAACCATGGCTCTCTGAACGGACTCCCAAGTAAAAGGAGTAGGTGACCGCTCTCTGACCCTCCCATCCCAGGCACGAGGCAGCATTTTTTAAACCAGGTTCTCAAATGTCAACCTTCCTAGCAGTACAAGTGGCAGTCAATGTACATTACATTCATCTTTTAAACTCTCAACAAAGTGTTTAAAATTCTGCACCTTGTAATATTCCAAAAACAGTGCTGTTCATTGCTGTGTGTTAGAAGTTGAGCACAGCCACAGTATGGTACTTTCTTTTAGATACATTAGTTTCTATGGTTACAGATGTTGCTACAGTCCACATGCCTGATCATCAGGTCTGAAGATTAATCACCATCATTCTTACAAGAGAGCAGGGATTGAAAAAGCCAGCAGTGACCTGAAATGACTGCAAATCTTTGGCTATGGGGTGCTATGAGGAAGTGATGGACTGGATCCTTCAGCCTTCTGTGCAATAAGACCATTTAAAAGAAAGTATGAGTTCTAACTGCTGACATCCTTATGCTGATTTGCTCCATACTCTTAAACCGAAAATATACTTACCTTCAATCATTGCAATCCATCTATTTTGCAGCCTCAAACTACAATAATAGAGGTAGTTGTAAAACCCTAGGCCCACACTATAGCTGAGAAGGAGGGTTTCAGATAAGTAAGTTACTCTTGTGACAAAATGCATTACACTGAATTTTATTTTGTGTTCATGCATTTTAATTGCACACAAAATGTAAATTTAACATTCAAATAACCTCCCCAATAACATATGAAGTTCTTTTCAATATTATATTTCATGATTTCACCCTGCTTGGGGGATAGGTCTCTAAATACTGCTGTCATACAACTCTCCTCAATGTAAAATGCAGCACCAAGTGTTTTATGTAGGATATGCAACTAGGAGTTACTACGAGTGGAATAAATGACTTATCTTTTAATAGATTTAGAATTTATGGAGTAGAAGCATCTTCATATATCTAGCAATAAAGGACTGATATCCCAGCCGTCATACCATATTCATCTTTGAGTTATTACAGTAATGTATCTCAGCATGCAGAATTCATATCCTGACCTATGAGCATGTACAGATATAGAGAATTCATTTTGAAATGGGCAGATTTACTGAGCTATACAGAATAATTCTTCCAGCAGATCAATATTTGAAAAATATAAGTTGCATTTTTGCAGAATACATAGAGAAGTAGATCTTCAGGTTTCAAGTCACATTCTTCATTTCAATTTTTTGAACTTCGAATTGAGCAATCACCCTGCAAGTAACTAGAATGTTATCATTTAAAATGTTGGATTCTAGATGCATAGCTAGCTAAGCAGCATTTCTTCTGTAAATATATCTGCAAGAAGGCAAACGCAAGAGAGTTTACTAAAATTGCATTAATGTGCAAAATTTGCACCAAACCATACAATTAATTACAAACTTATGTTTTGTCTAAATTGCACTAGCAAAACTGTTTCCTAATTCCTTACTTTGGGTCAGTGCACATTTTGCACCTAAATACAAGGTAAGTCTATAAGCCCTAACATTTTTATAAAGGGAATTCCTTCCTCAATTTTATCTACCAAAAACTGGCCTAATGGTTGCAATAGGGTGATAAATATTTTTGACAGTTACCTGATCGACATTTATATGGTCGATGCTATAATATAGACAGGGTTGGAAAGTTGACATTAATGACATCAAAAGTATTATTAGGCCGATAATTGAAATGTAGACAGTATTATTAGGTCGACAATAATATCCCTACCCCTAACACTAACCATACAATACTGTCTACATTTCATCATAATCATCATCACCATTTATTTATATAGCGCCACTGATTCTGCAGCGCTGTACAGAGAACTCATTCACATCAGTCCCTGCCCCATTGAAGCTGACAGTCTAAATTCCCTAACATACACACAGACAGTATCGTCTACCTAATAATACTGTCTACATTCGAATTGTTGACCTAATAATACTTCGACATTTGAATTGAAGACCTAATGTAGACTTTCAGATTGTCAACCAAATGAATTTCTAGCCATCGACCGCATAATTTTGCAATACATTTTTAATTCATTTTGAAACAAAGATAAATAGAAACAAAAAAATATTGATATTGCAAAAGACAGTTCAATACAGTAACAAATATATCATATTCAACCAGAACAAACCAGAAAAAGTAATTACATATAAATCTTTAAAGTGGAAAAATATATCATAATTTGTCCATAGAAAAAGAAAGACCGGGGAATATAAATACATGTGATTT
The DNA here is from genome assembly GCF_038048845.1 of Mixophyes fleayi. NCBI lineage: Eukaryota > Metazoa > Chordata > Amphibia > Anura > Limnodynastidae > Mixophyes > Mixophyes fleayi. Next base: position 177,894,509 of record NC_134403.1, read on the forward strand.
CAACAATACTTCACATGTAACCAGTTAGAAATATATTTAAATTTAACCTAACAATACTTACTATAAATTACCCAATATCAATCATTTACACATACATGTGATTCTTACTATGCAATACATTAGATAATTATAAATATGATATTTCAAACCATAATTCAAACTGTACATTTCTCAAATTACTCCCAATAATATGGGCATCCGTCGAAAACTATTCGACTCATATAAACTAGTGCATTGGGGGAACAAATCCACCTACTCCATATGCTCTTTTATATCTTCAAAGCCTCTCTGCTGGTATAAACAAATCTTTCATAACTTATCATATGATTAACCAGCACTATCCATTATTTAATCATATAACTTATAGAGGCTACACACATCCTATCTGTAATCACCTTGGGTACCACCGATGTAAATATATAGTTATGTCAAACTATTCTCTTTACCCTTAGGGCACAGATTAAAAAAACAAGTGAAGGGTGAATGAAAAGAAATATCTATACCAATGTCTCAAATATATCATATTGCCTTACACCAATAACTTTATATCTAAGGGCATTCTCAAAGAAGATATCAGAGAATACCATTATCAGGGTTATAATTTAAGCAGCCAATTATAACATCAATTTCACTAGCCAAATATAGCTCATAGAAACCCTTTATACAAAACACTTGTATTTATTGTATTTATTGAAGCCATAGAAAAGGTTTGAATTATCATCAACTAATGGCCTCCCAAATCTTTTCTGTCTAGGCCCTTTATAAACTTTCCCAGCAATTTACACATATATCATTGCAGAGTAGAGTGCAGGCAATCAACCAAATGAACTGTTATACATAATAATCCATACACATATCAGCTGAATGCTTTTAAAGGTGACATGTATCCCAACTCTTTCAAAATAGCACAGGTACTCGTAAGCTCAACCACCCAATACTGGCCTCTCATGGAGGCTAGTGCATAAGGGGAATCAAGCCATCTGTACCAAATATTTTCATATTTATTTAGAGCCTTTTTGCTGGTATAGGCAAACCGTTCATGCCCTATTGTAGAATTAACCAGTGCTATCCAATATTTACCAAGAATAGATTTATCAGTTAGGCACTCAGGTAAGGGATAGGATCTTGGGAATGCTGCTACAAACCCTAATAGGAGTGTCTCATTCCCCCAGCAATTCAAACAATGAAAATAACTATAAAGGGAAAAGGCGCACTTGGGGAGGGATAGACAAATGGGGTAATGATGAACTTACTATTTTATGGAGATGCAGTACATTCATGTGAAAATTACCTATTAAATAATGCTTATTTTCTTGGTTCTCATAATATAGTGTAAACTAACCTGGGTGAGATTGCTCTGAGGTCCAACTAATCTGTTTGAGCAGATGAACCATATGTTTCCTTATTCAACAGCACTCTGATAACTGTATGCAAACCATGTACACCTTTTACCATGGATACAAGCAGAGCAATAAATAATCAGTCCAATTTTCAATCAAGTTCAGAATGTTCATGTGCAATGAGTTCATACACAATAGAACAGCTTCAATAGATGTAATTTGTCAATTTTGTTTTTCCAGCATTCTAGTTCCTGTATGCCTTCTCTCACGCTTTGCTCCTAAATCAAGTAATGACATGTGAAAGAAAAAATTACAATAACTGCTTAACCCTGATGACCTTACAACTGTAAAATAAGTAATGATATTTTTAATTAAGCAATGTATAGTTTGCATAGAAATAGTTAATGTAGAAGTCAATTAGTTAAAAATGATTAAGGTACAGACCTTCATAGCTAAAGGAGTCTGGAGAAAAAGATTTACAGATGTCTTTGTACAACTGATTGATGGTGATAACTGCAATGTAAAGGATTGTGTTAATTATTATACTATGCAACCACAAGGGTATGATATGTTTCTATATAAATATTAGTATACCAGTTTCAGTAAAACAGAACTGATTATTCCAGACAACTGTGTGCAGGGGAGGGCTGGCAGACTTTAGCCCGGGGGGCAAGTACACAGCACTGGCCCATAAGTAGTGGCCCATCCTTAAAGGGTGGTTTTTGGTAGGGATGTGCACCGGCGACTTTTGAGGTCTCGTGTTTTGTGTTTTGGATCCGGATTTTCTCGATGTTTTGGGTTCGGATTTGTTTTGCAAAACACCTGCCGAAACGTTTTGGTTCGGATATAAGGTTTTGGATTCGGATTTTTTTTGAAAAAAAACGAAAAAGTGTAAAAATCAAGTTTTTGGGCTTATTTTCACTCCTACACTATTATTAACCTCAATAACATTCAATAACAATAATTTCCACTAATTTAAAGGCTATTCTGAACACCTAACACCTCACAATAATTTTTTTTTTTTAGTACAAAACGTTGCAACGAGGTATCTTTCTGGACTGCGTAGAGGAGTGTTCCCCACAATACAATTAAAAACCCATCAACTGGTCTAAATTACACCCAAAAATAGTATCTGGACTGCGTAGAGGACTGGCCACTGGCCACCACAATATAATATATAGAAAACCTTCAACAGGTCAGAATTACACCCAAAAATAGTATCTGGACTGCGTAGAGTAGTGGGCACTGGGCACCACAATAAAAAATATATAGAAAACCTTCAACAGGTCTGCATTACACCCAAAAATAGTATCTGGACTGCATAGAGGACTGGCCACTGGCCACCACAATATAATATATAGAAAACCTTCAACAGGTCAGAATTACACCCAAAAATAGTATCTGGACTGCGTAGAGTAGTGGGCACTGGGCACCACAATAAAAAAATATATAGAAAACCTTCAACAGGTCTGAATTACACCCAAAAATAGTATCTGGACTGCGTAGAGGACTGGCCACTGGCCACCACAATATAATATATAGAAAACCTTCAACAGTTAGAATTACACCCAAAAATAGTATCTGGACTGCGTAGAGTAGTGGGCACTGGGCACCACAATAAAAAATATATAGAAAACCTTCAACAGGTCTGAATTACACCCAAAAATAGTATCTGGACTGCGTAGAGGACTGGCCACTGGCCACCACAATATAATATATAGAAAACCTTCAACAGGTCTGCATTACACCCAAAAATAGTATCTGGACTTCATAGAGGACTGGCCACTGGCCACCACAATATAATATATAGAAAACCTTCAACAGGTCAGAATTACACCCAAAAATAGTATCTGGACTGCGTAGAGTAGTGGGCACTGGGCACCACAATAAAAAATATATAGAAAACCTTCAACAGGTCTGAATTACACCCAAAAATAGTATCTGGACTGCGTAGAGGACTGGCCACTGGCCACCACAATATAATATATAGAAAACCTTCAACGGGTCAGAATTACACCCAAAAATAGTATCTGGACTGCGTAGAGTAGTGGGCACTGGGCACCACAATAAAAAAATATATAGAAAACCTTCAACAGGTCTGAATTACACCCAAAAATAGTATCTGGACTGCGTAGAGGACTGGCCACTGGCCACCACAATATAATATATAGAAAACCTTCAACGGGTCAGAATTACACCCAAAAATAGTATCTGGACTGCGTAGAGTAGTGGGCACTGGGCACCACAATAAAAAATATATAGAAAACCTTCAACAGGTCTGCATTACACCCAAAAATAGTATCTGGACTGCATAGAGGACTGGCCACTGGCCACCACAATATAATATATAGAAAACCTTCAACAGGTCAGAATTACACCCAAAAATAGTATCTGGACTGCGTAGAGTAGTGGGCACTGGGCACCACAATAAAAAAATATATAGAAAACCTTCAACAGGTCTGAATTACACCCAAAAATAGTATCTGGACTGCGTAGAGGACTGGCCACTGGCCACCACAATATAATATATAGAAAACCTTCAACAGGTCAGAATTAAACCCAAAAATAGTATCTGGACTGCGTAGAGTAGTGGGCACTGGGCACCACAATACAAAATATATAGAAAACCTTCAACAGGTCTGAATTACACCCAAAAATAGTATCTGGACTGCGTAGAGGACTGGCCACTGGCCACCACAATATAATATATAGAAAACCTTCAACAGGTCTGCATTACACCCAAAAATAGTATCTGGACTTCATAGAGGACTGGCCACTGGCCACCACAATATAATATATAGAAAACCTTCAACAGGTCAGAATTACACCCAAAAATAGTATCTGGACTGCGTAGAGTAGTGGGCACTGGGCACCACAATAAAAAATATATAGAAAACCTTCAACAGGTCTGAATTACACCCAAAAATAGTATCTGGACTGCGTAGAGGACTGGCCACTGGCCACCACAATATAATATATAGAAAACCTTCAACAGGTCAGAATTACACCCAAAAATAGTATCTGGACTGCGTAGAGTAGTGGGCACTGGGCACCACAATAAAAAATATATAGAAAACCTTCAACAGGTCTGCATTACACCCAAAAATAGTATCTGGACTGCATAGAGGACTGGCCACTGGCCACCACAATATAATATATAGAAAACCTTCAACAGGTCAGAAATACACCCAAAAGTTGTATCTGGACTGCGTAGAGTAGTAAGCACTGGGCACCACAATAAAATATATAAAAAACCTTCAACAGGTCTGCATTACACTGCATATACGGCTGCTCCTCCATCCTCTCCATCATATACATGTTGGAGTTTCAGCGTGTGAAAACCTCTTGTTTTTGATAATGTCAGTGCATTTTGAATATTTTTCAATTTGCCCCACACCACTGAATGTACTTTATCTATGATACGCATCTATCTATCTTTACTGCGTAGTGTGGTGGCCCCGGTACACAATTTGGTACCGAGGCCACAATATAATTAAAAAACCCTCCACGGGTCAGAATTCCACCAAAAAAGGGTATGGACTGCGTAGTGTGGTGTGCCCGGAACACAATTTTTTACAGCGCCAACAATATAATTAAAAAATTGAGCATCAACTGTCACCGTTGTTTAATATCTGATACACCTAAATATGGACTGCACAGTGGAGTGGTCCCGGTAGTAAATTTGGTGCCGGGGCCACAATACCTCCTCCAACTTCCAAGTGTAGTGTTTATAAAGACAGACAGCGTCGAAGTGTTATTAGTTGACTTTCTTAACCCTAAAATTGTCCCTGTTGCAAATATTCGTGCAATGGAGAGTTACTTTTTCATTGAAAGACTCAAGCTTTCAAGTGTAGTGTTTATAAAATATAAACAACAATACAGTAGTTCTAGAGCACGTCAATCCCTCTTGTTTTAAATTATGACAGGGCATTTTACTTTTGGTTTAATTTCCTGAATTTGTTTAAATTTGGTTTTACTTTTTGAACATGGCAAACGACTGTTGATTGGTCATATTATGCAAAAAAAAAGTTCCAAGATGGAATTGTCCTTGGGCCCTCCCACCCACCCTTATGTTGTTGAAATAGGACATGCACACTTTAACAAACCAATCATTTCAGCGACAGGGCCTACCAAACAACTTTGGCTGAAATGATTGGTTTGTTTGGGCCCCCACACCAATAAAACAATTCATCTCTCCCTGTACAAACTAAACAGGCTCTACTGAGGAAAGATGTCGTCCTCATCCTCAACCTCTGATTCCTCTCCCCCTACAGTGTATACTTCCTCCTCCTCATACATTATCAATTCGTCCCCGCTGGACTCCACAACCACAGGTCCCTCTGTACTGTCTGGAGGGCAGTGCTGTACTTCATTGAGGAATTGATTATTCATTTTTATAAACATCATTTCTTCAACGTTGTGAGGAAGCAACCTCCTTCGCCACTCACTGACCAGGTTCCCAGCTGCACTAAAAACTCTTTCCGAGTACACACTGGAGGGGGGACAACGCAGTTAAAAAATAGAGCCAGTTTGTACAGGGGCTTCCAAACTGCCTTTTGGAGTTCTACCATGTCACTACCTCTTGTTTATTTAAATTGCAAGGCTTGTAAATATAAATACTTTGAAGATAAAAAAAGCAGGCTGCACAGACTGTGGAGCTAGAAAGTGTAATTAAATGGACCACGTTACTTTGGTGGCTATCTATGCCCCCCCCCCCACCCTACACTTGTAGTTGAATATAAATAAAGCAGCCTGCATAGACTGTAGAACTAGAAATTCAAATATACAAAGAAATGGACAAAGGCAGTTCGGTATCTGTCTGCATTAGATCCCCTCTCCACTAGGAGTAAAACAGAAAACTATTCCGCCGTTATATAATCTAGAATATAAATAGAAATTGAGAAAGGCAATTTGGTATCTGTCTGCATCATAATCATCAACATCCTCCTCAGCGCCAGCTACATCAATATCCTCCTCCCGGTGTAAAACATTCACACCTTCATTAGCCAAATCTGTAACTGGACTGTGGGTGATCCTTCCAGCATATGCAGAGGGCGTGCTGCAAATGCTGGATGGAGTCACCTCTTCCCGTACAGTGATGGGAAGGTCAGGCTTGACAACCACCAACACCCTTGGACTCACCTTGAGGATTTGTGATAATTTCTCTTTAGAAGGCAGAGTTGTTTGCTGTTTTGTTGCTGACAGCATAACTCTCTTCAATTTTTTGTAGGGGGGGGGAGGAGGAGGAGGGATAAGATCCGTGGGTGAAGCTGAACCACTAGTCATGAACACGGGCCAGGGCCTAAGCCGTTCCTTGCCACTCCGTGTCGTAAATGGCATATTGGCAACTTTACGTTTCTCCTCAGATGATTTTAAGTTTCTCTTTTTGCTACTTTTACTTAACTTGGGCTTTTTGGATTTTACATGCCCGGTACTACGAGATTGGGCATCGGGCTTGGAAGACGACGTTGATGGCATTTCATCGTCTATGTCATGACTAGTGGCAGCAGCTTCAGCATTAGGAGGAAGTGGGTCTTGATCTTTCCCTACTTTATCCTCCAAATTTTTGGTCTCCATTATATGTAGCACAAGATACTGCAGGATGTGTGAACTTGGTAATATTGCAGTACCAATGGACTTATACTGCTGGATTGGTTTTGCAAATTTGGTTATAATTACTTTTTTTTTAAAAATTTTTATTTTAATATTTTTTATAACTTTTTTTTTTATTTTTTAAAAACTTGGGAATAATGGGGAAATAACTATGCCCTTAGAAGCAAAGAGCACAGGACACAGCACCACTGGACTGAACAGGACACAGCACAGGACCCAGCAGCACTACGGAACTCAGCAGGACAGAGCACAGGACACAGCACCACTGGACTGATACTGCAGAATGTGTGAACTTTGTAATATTGCAGTACCACTTGACTTTTACTGCTGAATGTGTGAACTTGGTAATATTGCAGTACCAATGGGCTTATACTGCTGGATTGGTTTTGTAAATTTGGTTATAATTATATATTTTTTTAAAAAAATTTATTTTTATTTTTTTTATAACTTTTTTTTAATTTTTTAAAAACTTGGGAATAATGGGGAAATAACTATGCCCTTAGAAGCACAGAACACAGGACATAGCACCACTGGACTGAACAGGACACAGCACAGGACCCAGCAGCACTACGGAACTCAGCAGGACAGAGTACAGGACACAGCACCACTGGACTGATACTGCAGAATGTGTGAACTTTGTAATATTGCAGTACCACTGGACTTTTACTGCTGAATGTGTGAACTTGGTAATATTGCAGTACCAATGGGCTTATACTGCAGGATTGGTTGTGCAAATTTTGTGGTAATTAAAAAAAAATTAAATTAGTTTTTGGTATTTTTTTAAATAACTTTTTTTTATTTTTTTAAACACAGGGGAATATTGGGGAAATAACTATGCCCTTAGAAGCACAGAGCACAGGACACAGCACCACTGGACTGAACAGGACACAGCACAGGACCCAGCAGCACCACTGACCTCAGAAGGACAGAGCACAGGACACAGCACCACTGGACTGAGCACAGCACAGCACAGCACTGAACTGAACAGCACAAGATATAGCAGGACAGAGGACCACCTAACACACCCTCCCTCTACCCTGATCAATGCCCGAGTGAAGATGGCGGCGACTAGCGGGGAATTTATAGGATCCGAGTATCGCGAGATCCGACAATGGGATTATGAGTCAGAACCTCGGTTTCAGATTTGCATTTGGCGCCAATACCCGGATCTGTCTCGGATCCGACTCGGATCGGCAACGTTCGGGTGGGCTCGGATTTCATAAATCCGAGTGCGCTCATCTCTAGTTTTTGGTACAATATATATTTATCTATATATATACAAAGAGGCTATTTGTGTTGCTTAATCCATATATATGTTTATGCCCAGGCCCAGAGCTGGATTAAGGCTCTGGGGGGCCTGGGCACTTTAGACAGGGTAACCCCCAATGATGTAGCATGGTTATCATTTTAGAGAAAAAATACACAGGCAATACTGTGTGCACTACTGTTAGATGCACACAGTTCTGCCTTCACAAGCAGTACACGGTGAAGCGGGACATACCTCCCAACTGTCCTAAGCAAAACAGTCACCCAAATTCGGGACAGTCCCACCAGATTCAGGACAGTTGGCAGACTGTCCTGCTCTCTCCTACCTGTTCTTGTCACTGTCACCACTTGTGGCTGCTGGTTACTTTGGCTTTGGATCCTTGGAGGTCCTATTTGGTAAACAAAATAAAAAAATGGGTACATGAAATTTAGAAAACTTCAACAATCCCTGGCATTAAATCAATATATCACCCAAGTTTTATAATTAGCCCCCCTTCTGCCCACACGCTTTAGCCACACATGTCCCCCTCTGTCCCAGCACCTTTAGTCACACATGTCCCCCTCTGCCCAGCACCTTTAGCCACACATATCCTCTCTGTCCCAGCACCTTTAGTCACACATGTCCCCTTCTGCCCAGCATCTTTAGCCACACATGTCCCCTCTGCCCAGCACCATTAGTCACACATGTCCCTCTCTGTCCCAGCACCTTTAGTCACACATATCCCCCTCTCTGCCCAGCACCTATAGTCACACATGTCCCCTCTGCCCAGCACCTCTAGTCACACATGTCCCTCTCTGTCCCAGCACCTTTAGTCACACATGTCCTCCTCTGTCCCAGCACCTTTAGTCACACATGTCCTCCTCTGTCCCAGCACCTTTAGTCACACATGTCCCCCTCTCTGCCCAGCACCTATAGTCACACATGTCCCCCTCTGCCCAGCACCTTTAGTCACACATGTCCCTCTCTGTCTCAGCACCTATAGTCACACATGTCCTTCTCTGCCCAGCACCTTTAGCCACACATGTCCCCCTCTGCCCAGCAGCTTTAGTCACATATGTCCCCTCTCTGCCCAGCACCTTTAGTCACACATGTCCCTCTTTGTCCCAGTACCTTTAGTCACACATGTCCCTCTCTGCCCATCACCTTTAGTCACACATGTCCCCCTCTGCCCAGCACCTTTAGTCACACATGTCCCTCTCTGTCCCAGCACCTTTAGTCACACATGTCCCCTCTGCCCAGCACCTTTAGTCACAAATGTCCCCTCTGCCCAGCACCTTTAGTCACACATGTCCCCTCTGCCCAGCACCTTTAGTCACACATGTCCCTCTGCCCAGCACCTTTAGTCACACATGTCCCCCTCTGCCCAGCACCTTTAGTCACACATGTATCCCTATACCCTGCAGCTTCAATCGCCCCCCCCTACAGACACTAACTCCCCCCTTCCTCTTACCTTTTTGTACACGAGTGGCTCCAGGGACAGAGAGAACTGCTGCAGCTCCTGCATACTGACCATAGAGTTCCAGCAGCCCCGCCTACACTTCCTACCATGTGACCACTGCCGTCACATGACCTGATGATGTAAGCTGCCTGCTACTGAGATGCAATGGAGACAGCCTTTGCGGTCTGTGCAGGGGCTGTCACATCGCAGAGTACTCACTGCGGGGGCATCATCCAATCACAGAATATTGTACTACATGCTGTAGTACTACAAGCTGTAGTACAATATTCTGTGAATGAATGATCCGGCTGCAGTGAGTACTCTGCGATGTGACAGCCCCTGCACAGACTGCAAAGGCTGTCTCCATCGCATTACCACTGGACCACCAGGCGGCCCAAAATACTGTTTTTCTGTCCGGCCCGGGTGCCATCTGCCCCCCTGCCCCCCGGGCCAGCCCGCCCCTGACTGTGTGTGTGTCTCAGATCAAATCTCCAGTGTGCACTGTATACCTGAATTAGAAAGGATTTTACAGCTGGCAAAAAGTATATTGCCTTTAACCCAACTAAATCCAAGCCCGCACCCTGTATACTCCACTAAAAACTAAAGTATACCTCTAACCTCAAACTATACTAAGCTAGAATCATTCAGCTAGCCGGCACCCCACCATCAACCAGACCAGCACCATATTGCACAGTCCAAGTTCAGCGGCTGATAATGTCCACTGGTCAGCAGAATATGATACTCAACTTACTTAAGAAAGAAAAAAAAAGGGGATAAAAAGGGCCAACTTATCGACCTTAAAGGCATGGACTCTCCAGTCAATAGCATCATATTGCGGGAATATCAAAAACAATACATCAATTCACGTTATAAACATTGACAGTATACTCAACATTAAGAAACATATTTGCCATAATAGTTCTAACATATAGTGAGAAAACCCACCATCAATATATTATAGGGAGGATGCTCATCCGACATATTCCATCATACCCCACCAGCAGATAAACGGTCAGTCTCGACAGTAGTCTCTCTGGGAGAGTCGAAAAAAAAATGTACGGCCTTCTGCCACCACACAGGAAAGACCATAGCATAGAGAATTTGTAAGTCCCAAAGATGTCTTTTAACCTAAATAAACTGAGCCCTGCTTTTCTGAACATTCGAAGAGAAATCAGGATACACTGCTACTCGTTGACCATTATGTTCCAAGAGACCCTTCAACCGAGCCATTCGTAGCACTGTATCTCTATAATGCAAGATTTTAGCCATAAATTTACAGGGAGATGCCACAGGTAAAGCAGCCTGGAAATTGATACGGTGAGCATGTTCAACCGCAAATTGAGCCGTAAATGAATCTTTCCCGAACAGTTGAATTAACCACTTATCTGCAGTACCCCCTACTTTTTTAGGTAGTCCAACCAAAAGCACAATATTGCGGTGTAATCGCCTTCAATATCAGAAACTTGGCCCTTCACCAAAACAGAGACGTCTAACCTAGATATACAGGCCTCCGACTTTCCCACTTTCCCTTAATTTTTACATATCATGTCGAGGTAAGGAGAAGTCAGTCTGCACCGCTCCAATTTTTTCCATCACCAGTTTTTCAGAAGTCTCAATGGCCTGTAAGACCTGTTGCAATGTGACCTCAGGGTCAGATGAGGATTTTAAGTGAGAGTATATAGCAGAAGATTGCGAGGGTGCACTATAAGATGTTTACAATACCTGCCAGTAGTATTGGAAGATCTAGCAAACCTTTCCAACTGTCCGGTTGTAGTAGCCTGGCTATTCTTGCCCATGATGTCTATATACAAGTAGTATACCCCGAAGCGAGGGAGATAACAAGCAAATATAATATAGTTTTGTATACATATTTTTACAATAAGTCAAGTGTTTCTCAAAGGAATATAATAAATACAGTTCAGAAAACTAGAACAAAGCACAACCGCTATCAATAATGAGGCTCACAATACAATATATGCTCTTAAATGTTCAGAACTGGAACCGCAGGCTCATATATTCAACAGAGAATCCCAGGGATCTAGACAGGCCTAAAAGAAGGAACAAGTAGGTATTCCCAACCAACTAGGTCTTATCAAGGAACACCGTAGGATTTAATATAGTGTTATCACTGAGCACTACAATTTAGTATAGTCCTCTGAGTTATTACTTGAGATTTCCTTTAATAATATTATTATAACAAGTCATGAAAAGAAACTCCCATACAAACAGAATAAATAACCTCAGGGCCAAATGATCACAGCAATATTCCAATTTTCTTGCAGATGGTATTGCCAATGCAAATTACCTCCTTCACACATGCAGTACAAATTTCATTTATTCAAGCTGTTAAGGCAAATAAGTACCGCAATAACCCAGGTGTCAATAGAGAGCAGGTTTTTTAATTATTTCCTGCAATATATTTCATAGATCCACTTTAAAATGCAATCCCCCAGCTCTATTTTATAGCAGACATGCACTTAAATTAGGAGAAAAAATGCATCAGAAATAAATGTATGTATACCTGTGATTTGGTCCAAGGAGGAAACTGGCGACCACGGCAACAGAATGTCAGGAAATCTTCACGGCCTCATAAACACCATCCATCACACTGAACCTTGCACAGAGAGCCCGATCACCTGATTCATCTGCAAATCATGAGTTCAGCCGAGAGGCAGTGCTCCGTCGGCATCACACTCTCCAAATCCAGCAGCCTCGCAGTTATCAATCAAGACGCCAAAAGGCAGCAACTGGATTCCAAATTATGTCTAAATCAGGTAAGTTCACCGCTCAAGTTCCCAGGATCCAGGACACACCTCAAACCCTCTCACAACACTTCACCATTTAGCACTGGTTCTAAATCCACCAAAGCAGCTCTCAAACGGTAAGTCACGGCTCCAGGAGTCTGCTAATGCCTCCGCTGTGCCAAAACTTTAAAAGGGCCGGCGGGATTGACTCCCTGTCCAGCCCAACCGAGAACTGGCAGCGAATTCCTCCTGATTCGCTGCCACCATCGTGGACTGCTGACAAGACTTGTGAGACTCAACGGGTGGCTGGCATCCAGGTGAGTCCCTCACATGGTATAGTATAGTATACACAGGGCAGGCACTACAATTAGGCAAACCTACCTGGTCGATTAAGGTGCCAATACTAAGGAGGCACTCAAAACACTGAATGAGTGATATAATATATTAATGTGTTAATTATGTGCTCGTCTTACCTGTAAAGCTACCAGTAGCTGCTCCTTCATGTCATTGATGAGCTGGGAGTGTGAGTCTGAGGAGCAGAAGATGCCGTCTTTCACCTTCTGTCTGCTAAGGTAAGAGGCAGGAGGGTTACAGAATGAAAGGTGTGTAAAGGGTAGTGCTGTTATGAGGGGGTGCCAAGGGCACCCACAGAGCTTACACTGGCCCTGAGTATGCATAAATAAGAGTTACATAAATCTAAATAAAAAGCAGGACATTCATGTAACCTGAACCTTAGAATGTAACATAAGGTGAAACATTATAGGATCATATTCACACCTATCCTGGTAATTCTAGATGCATCAAGAATTTGAATTATGGGAAATAACTGTCCTGGGAAATGACACACATGCACACCTTATGCATAAATTCTGTTTTACTAGGTTGAAACAGACCCCAGCTCGACTCCCTCATTGCATACATTTACATACCTCCCAACTGTTTGATTTGGGTGGGACAGTCCCAATTTGAATAAACTGCCAACCTGCATATCTGGAATATTGTCTTGATTCAGGGACCGTTGAACAATATGTTCTATTAGATGATGCCCCTTCAATGCTGCATGTACCAGCAGGAGGTGTGCTCAAAATTGAAGGGGTGTATTTAAGTGAGTGAAAGGAAGCTGGGGTCAGCTCAGTGCTTTTAAAGTATTGGGCACCCCCATATTTTGATGTGGCAGCACACCTGTGTAGTGTGGCCTCACACCCTTTTCGTGTGCTCACACTCTGTCCTGATCCTTCAAACGGAAATTTTGTGAGGTATAAGCATACAAAAGCAGCCCTTTAAAACTATTAATTTCTGATAATGATGATGATTTCTCATAATCATATACAATCACCTGGACATCTGTAGCTTTTACTAGGCATCTGCATGTGGTCCATAAAATCTGTGCCTTATATTGAATAAAGCAATTGTGTAAAATGTCCTTTTTCAAACTCTGCCAAGAACTGTTCCAGCAGCAAGAGAGTTAACTATGTGACCAAAACAATGAAAAAAGCTGCTACTTTTGTATACTTAATTTAAATATATCCTCTATTTATATTTAATATAATCTAGCTGCCTGTGGAGAAATTGCTGTAAACAAATAAACAATGCATCCCCCAGATTTCATCGCATATGTATGTTTCTTGTTTATACTGCTACAAAGAGCAACCCTGCATATTTTTATGTGGCTGGCTATATTTTAGTCAGTGTGAAGTGTTTATTTTGTTTGACTGTATCAGTTATTTTCATGACTAACACATACCTTACAGTATGGTAGAAAAATTCTATACCATTCTTTTGGATGCCTTTTAGTTTCACTCAGTATTTTACATTAATGTTTAATTAACAATTGCAAGTAGTGTTGCTAAATCCACCAAACAATTTCACCAAATTTGTCACATTCTTATCTACTCTCTTAAGGCCTGAGTCATTAAGGAGAGCAAAGCATAAAAAAAGAGTAACATTTGCACCTGGGCAAAACCATGTTGCATTGGAGGGGGAGGTAAATTTAAAATGTGGGGACAGATTCATATTTGGGGTAGGACATGTCCTAGATCAATTTTAAAATTCAGTGTAATAATAAAGCTATCAAGTATTTGTGTGCTAGATGAAAAAACAGCCAATATTTAACTTATGTGCAAAATAATAAACAAATTTGCACCCCTTGCATTGTAACATGGTTTGTCCCAGACAACATTTACACATTTTTTTGCCTTAATAAATCAGGCCCTTAATCTCTCCCTACTGTACATGTCTTTTGTCCCACATCCAATTAAGGTGTTTATCTTTCTCATCTTGTCTGACCTTTACAAAGCTGCACTTGCAAAACATAGAAGCAAGTCAATTCAAAAGGAATCATATCTACAAGTAGGTACAGTATGACAACTGCAGTATATATGACCATTCCTGTAATCTGAATGTTTCTATTTCATATCAGACTTTAATATCTTCTGTTCCTTTATAAATGTCATCTCTTTAGCATGTAATTACAATAACAGTATTTCTCTGATCCAGTACTTGAAACAATACAGAACTTTGGTCTGTCTAGTTAAGACTAGAGGATCTGTAAATTAATAGAGTTGTGAATTAAGGGGCCTATTTAAGAAGCTTCTAATCCCCCAAAAAAGGCGGTTTTTCGGGAGACAACTGCAATATTGAGGATCCCTGCTATTTATAACAAAAGGATTCCCACTGTTATCGTAGGTTTCTATGGGGACTGCTATTTAGTGTAATTTAGCCATTGAAGCCAATGGGGAGAACATTGCATCCTCTGCTCTCCCCACTGGATACTTTGCAATAGTGACCATAGGGGAGATAAACTGGGGATAGACAGGTTAACTGAGTGTTTGCCGAGACAGCCGTTTATCATGTCTGTTGTTCCGGCAGAACACTTTTATAAATGGTCACGATCCTTCGTTCCTTATCATTGCGATAAGGAATGAAAATGATTGTGTCTAAAATGTGGTTATTGCTAAATATGTCCCTAAGTCTCTTGAAAGCCTACCTTTACATTCTTTGCTTGTAGAAAACACAGGGAAAAATGCAGGTTTTGAAAGGTGTGTGCGCAACGGGGAGTTTCAAATGCTTAATTTTGTAACTAAGAAAAAAAAAAAATTGCCATGATAAACCTGTAAAAGACACTTTGGAGCGTATTCAATTGTCGGCGAGGAGTGTATTTTGAGTGCGGTAAGTCCTTTTTTTCCTTTTTCCCTCATTTTCGAGCGTGGAAACCTCTCCCGCAATTCAAATCTTTTTTTTTTTTTTTTTACAAAATGGTCTTCTCGCGCTCCAGGCGTTTGTCTATACAAAAGTATAGGGTGGATGTGAATTCTCAGCGTTAAAAGCAATTCAATTGTTTTTTAACGCTGTGGGTGAAACAGGCAAAGCTGCTGTTTCATCTCGCACCTCCTTGGTCTGCTCCCAAAAAAAATTAATTATTTTAAGTGAATTAAAATAGCAATTAAACTGAAAAAATAGGTTTATATGTTCATTACAATTACATTCAAACGAAAAAGGAGTAATTTTTGTTTAAAAATACAGTGTAAATAAATAATAAAGTTTACAAAATTTCCCCTTTAAAAAAAACCATCAGTGGTGCAGTCCTATTTTATTTTAAATAAACTGACACTTTTTTTTTTCCTTACAAAACACTAGAGTGTACAGTGGTGGTGAACAGCTCTATGGAGAATTTACTGTTGGCTCAGTGTTTTTTTGGTGCATACAAATCTTTCCTAGGATTTCACAGAACTGTTTGTTGGTGGATTATCCAGGATTTCCTAAGGACACGTATTATATTTTTGTTTGGTGTTGTCTGTCCTAAAAATTATCTTAATTAACATATAAATTATTCACTTACACCCAAATTAATATCATAGTAAAATAGTGCCTCTCACAGGTCCATTATTCCCCTGCACAAACAGGTCTTTTCCTTACATTTTTTTTAAAAAAAATAGTTAAATACTTTAGTTTTAAATGATCCCTTATAATTATTGTCTCATTTTCAATGGAGCCATTCCTGGACACAGTGTGGATGTACATGTATGCTGCATGTATGGAGGAGACTGCTTTGCATGAAATGCAAGGCGATGCAAATGTGGGAGTGGCTGGAGAGAATGTTGATGTATGTGGTGTGAATGTGGTATGGAAGAGGGAGAGCCTGTGGGAGCAGGGCCGGTGCTAGAGTCCATGGCGCCCTAGGCATTTTAAAAAAATCGGCGCCCCCCCCCCCCCTGCAAAAATCGGCGCCCTCCTCCCTCCTCACCCCGTCTTTCCTTACCTCACCACCGCCGCCGCTCTGATCCGTCTCCTCCCCTCCACTCACTGACACTAGTGAGCGGAGGGGAGGAGACGGAGCAGAGAGGCGACAGTGGTGAGCAATAGCCTCTTCCCCCCTCCCCCTTGCATCTGAATGCTGTGCGGCGGCCGTGACAGGTATGGTCAGCGGTCGCCGCACAGTTTTAAAGTAATTTTCATTCTCCAGGCGCCCTCCAGAGCCCAGCACCCTAGGCAAGTGCCTAACCTTGCCTAATGGGAGCGCCGGGCCTGTGTGGGAGAGAATGGTGGACAGCAATGGCTGCATTCTCAAGTGTGGCAAGTAAGACTAGAATCCCCAGGCCACGTCTGTACCGCAACAGGCGTTTGCTTGATGGATTGCCCGAGGAGGAGGTGAGAAGACTTTATCGTCTATTCTCTTCTGCAATTTACAATCTGTATGAGATTGTAAAACAGGACCTGGAACCTCATTACCCTAGTAACCGTGCAGTCCCTGGACTTGCCAATCTGCTTGGTGCTTTGCATTTTCTTGCCTCAGGAACATTTCAGCCCACCTTGGCAGTTATTGGTGGGTTTTCCGAACCCACTTTTTCTAGGATCCTGTTCCAGGTCCTAAATGCCCTCAAAAAGCACACTGCAACGTTTATTAATTTCCCGCAGTCTGCCAATGAGTGGCGTGAGGTCAAAGCTAAATTTTATGCTTTGTCTCAAATGCCCAATGTGCTGGGTGCAATTGATTGCACCCACATTGCCCTTACACCACCCCGCCAAATGGAAGAAAGTTTTCGTAATCGAAAACACTTCCATTCCATAAATGTTCAGATGGTTTGTGATGCTACACAAAAAATCACCAATGTTGTTGTTGGTTTCCCAGGTTCATCCCATGAATCTTTCATCTTGCAACAGTCGTCCTTGTTCCGGAATTTCGAAGCAAGATCCTTTCCACATGGCTGGCTGCTTGGTAATGTGTTGTCATTTTTTTTTTGTTGGTTGTTAAATGTGTATGACAAGCGTAGTGCTAAACCCCTCAAAAAAATGTAATGATGTGACAGTGCTATTAAAAATGCTTGCATTTTTTTTTTATTTTTTTTTTAGGCGACGCTGGATATGGGATCCATTCCTAGTTGCTGACTCCTTTAACCAACCCTGTATCTTCCTCAGAAAAAAGGTACCAAGCAGCACACATTCGTACCACGGGTGTAATAGAACGAACCATTGGTGCACTTAAAAGCTGGTTTCGCTGTTTAGACAGGTCCGGCGGTGTGCTTTTATATTCACCCTCCAAAGTTTGTGATATAATTATTGCTTGTTGTATTCTGCACAATATTTGTATTGCAAACCAATTGGAGGTTGATATAGATCCAGACATTTGTTTGGATTTAGACCTTTCTCCTGAGGTTGGTCAGATGGAGGAGGTTGCAACTCATGTCCGTCAACGTGTTATAGAAGATTTCTTTTCATGTAAGTCATTTTTATTTCAAAAAGGTTCCAAATTATATGTGTGTAGTTAAACAATAAAATGATGTCCTTGTCATTTTATATACAGGAATGATGCCAAACTGTCTATCTGTCACCAACGGAGGATATTCTCTACCATTTCTGATAATGGGTAAGAAACTGAAAAAAAAAACCATGGTGAGTATAATTTTTTTTTTTAATACTTTACACTATTGTGTTGTTGTATTGCATTTATATGTAAGGGAGTGATGTGATTGGATTTGTCTGCCTCCAAATTGTCAAAAATAGCATAATTTTTTTTTTTTTTTTTAAAAACAAAGCGTGTGGTCCCCCCTCTATTTAGTATTAACCCTAGTGCTGGCAGGCTACTGCTGTTTCTTTGAAAATCATTGAAAATTTTTGCGTAGGGTCCCCCCTATTTTAAGTGAACCAGCACTAGGCAAACCAGCCGGGGTGATAGGCACTATAGAAGGGGGGGAAACGCAGCATGGGTCCCACTGTCATAATGACTAAACAACCCCAGACTGTTCAGTGCTGGGCTGGATTCCCTAGGGAGTGGGGTCCACTGAAAAATATCAGCGTCCCCCCCCCCCCTAGGGACACCCAGCCCAGTGCTGATAGCACTAGGGCTCTTCCTACTACACCTGGGCTGTGGGTAGTAGGGTAATAAACGGGGATTTTGTATGAAAAAAACAAATCGGTCACCATTTTGATTTGTGGAACTACAGGTCCCAGCCTACCATGTTGGCCTAAATAGTGTGGGTATGCTGCTACTTGTCTAACTACAAGCACCAGCGTATTCATGGCACCCAGGGCATGTTTTCACTTGTAGAACCACAAGTGCCAACATGCTCTTACACCCACGGCTGGCTGGGATCTGTAGTTCCACAAAGCAAAATGTTTAATGAAATCACAACACCCTCATTACAACCACAAATCTTTATTAAAAATAATAAATCCACAAAAAAAACAGTAAACACCCTCATGTATACCACATTTTTTTACTAAAAATAAAAAAAACCCAAAATACTCACCATTGAAGAAATCCTCAGTTGCAGCGTGTAGAAGAAAGACCTCACAGTTACACTGGTCTGCAGTAGATGTAGAGCTCCTGCAGCTGTCAAAAGTGTTAAAAAGAGATCAAATAAAAAAAAAAAAAAAAGCGTGCCTTTACAAGCCATCGCCCCTTTAAATTTTAGCTGCGAAGACGCCGATCTCCCGCAAGTTGAAAAAACCGGGGTATGATACATTTACCCCCTGACCTTCCACCCGAACCCCGCCAGGCATTTTTAGATGGAGGCCAGTTCAGATAGATGGACCATGGTGAAGAGAGTTTGGAAGTTATAAAGGAATATGGGAAGGATATTCTTCTATACACAATGATCCTGCCCCGCACACACAAACACATACATTTTAAAACTCCTATAATTTAAATAAACATTCCACAAAAGCCCTTGTTTACATCTTTATTAGTATCCGAAATCCATCATCATCCTCACCATTTATTTATGTAGCGCCACTAATATTGCAGCGCTGTACAGAGAACTCACATCAGTCCCTGCTCCATTGGGGCTTACAGTCTAAATTCCCTAATACACAGACAGAGACAGACACAGACACAGACACACTAGGGACAATTTGTTAGCAGCCAATTAACCTACCAGTATGTTTTTTGGAGTGTGGGAGAAAGCCGAAGCACCCGGAGGAAACCCACGCAAACACGGGGAGAACATACAAACTCCTCATAGATAAGGTCATGGTCGGAAATTAAACTCATGACCCCAGTGCATAAGGAATCTTTTTTCTATGTTCCTGAACATGCTATGCAAAACAAAAGAACAAATAAATGAAAAGATATATTCCGTATTCCTCTGAATGTTAGAAGTCACTGAATAAATTTAGGGGTATATTTTGGCAGTTAAGTTAATTGCATTTAAGTAACTAATGGAAGAATCATGAATAGTGAATTTTTACATGTTTTTTTAAAATGTTTCCCCATAAAAAGCTCAGAAGTTAATTAGGTATTTACTCAACCATAATAACAAGAGCCACATCTGCACTGAAAAAAATGCTTGGTTAGATTATAAAATAGAAAAAATGATAATGATACAGAGTAAATTTTGTAGAATTCATTTGTTTTAAAAACAATATAATACATTAAACATCAATTATTTTTTTTATTCCAATAAAATAAGACCCAATCCTACCTGTTGCAACCACATAGAAAAATTGCATAAGACAGGTTGAATGACCTGTCATACCAGATACAGTCACTTATTATATAACTCATGCAGCCATAGTTTAAGAAGATATTTTTACATTTATTGCACAAAAACAAATCATTAATAATAATAATCAAGATATGATGAATAAAAAACTAACCTTTAGGTTGTAAGCTCCCATGAGCAGTGCCCTCTTTCCTTGTGTGCTCCTTCTACTATTCCATCACCCTCTGTACCTCTTGGCCTGCTTCGCTAGCCCTGTTTTCTTAAGCTTTGGCCTACTTCTCGCTGATTTCTACCATCCCTTTCACTATCTGTCAGATATAATCTGAGTTGCTTTACCCTGTCACCTGTGTTTGTATATATTTTTGTATCATGTTGTGTCTTGGTTCTGTTTTCTGTATATGTACTGTACGGCGGCTGCGGACCTTATAAGTCAAAGATAATAATAATAATAATAATAATAATAATAATAATAATAAAAAACTTTGTTCTTTCATCCCTGGCCAATGTTGAGTTCTTATACCAAAATGTCACGATATAAATATTTTACATTTCACCTAACTGGAATGTTGAATATTATGTTCAAAAGCTGACAAAATCAGACTGAGTTTAATGATTGAGGGGCTTGTGTTAAGTTGATCGCAAATTGCACTTTTTGTATATAATGGGTTTTTTGCATAGAATACTTATTTTACTTCTGTGCAAGTGCACAAAACACTAGTTACGAAATGAATTCTTTGTGCGCCTAGACAAATGTCATATGCTGGATAGAAAAGTATTGTTCCACTATGGAGTATACACATCAGACGTCGAAGTGGGGGTGCATACCGCCACTTCTCCAACTGAGCTTATTATAAAACTATCAAACTCCATTCACTTACATTCCCATTACGTTTTTCATACCGCCACTTCTAAGTTTCCACCACTAATATACACTGTAATCAGTGGTGGGATTCAAAAAAATTAACAACAGGTTCTATGTCCTAATGACCATTTTAACTATAGCAAAAGATATACCGAAAGGTAGTCTAACAATTCACGCATTAAATACTGCAATAAGAACAGTAAAAGAGGTAAAGACAACTAGATTATGTGTAACGGAAGATTTTTAATATTAAATACCTCACAAACAGTTAGTGAAGATATTTCCATATTGCTGTTTGATTGGCGTCCTCACTTGCAATTTTCTTTGCTTTTATCCGAGCATCATCAGCTGTGTGATTTACCCTTAACCATCTTTGCACTGTAGGAGTAGGATTCCATTCCTTCAGCGGTAGGCCGATAAGACCTGCAGTGACAGGCTCAGCACATCAGCATCATCACGGTTACTCACCCCAGATGCCGACGGTCGGCGACGGTGAGTGACCCAGTAATGTCCGTACTCCCGGCCCGGGCTGCCTGTCTGCTCTGCTCTTCTGCGCTGCCGCGTGATGGCTGATGGTGGCTGCGCGGCCTCCGCCCTGGGCTGGATCTTCTTCTCGCAACTCTCCTCTGCACAGTCTGTTGTGCGTTCAGGACACGTGTAGGGGGAGCCAATCGTTGTGAAGAACAAGGGAGGCAGGGTGGGGCTTACATGATGACTGACAGCCTGAACAGCCCTGCACAGCTTAGAACAGCAGAGCCAGGCCGGTGTGAGCTATTAAACTGATTTGGGATCGTTGTCCAGGCCAGCAGGGCTGTCACTCACCGGACTGTGAGTGCTACTTCTAAGGCAGCTAGGAATTGTGTCCGTCCATTATTATGAGGTACTGCGCATGTGCAGTCCCTTTTAACCTTCAGTTCTGTTCCTTTAACTTAATTGACTGATCAGGCAACACTCCCTATATTAAGCACCTGTGGTCAATACCACGTGGCCTGATCTTGGAGTCTCATGGAGTCTTATTCCTCATGAGTCTCTGAAGGTGTTCCAGTGCCTCCTCGTGTGTTCAGCTAATGCTGATTCCTGTTTGCCGTTTGTGGTTTCCAGACCACTTCTATTCCTTGTGTTTCCTAGTGACTTCAGCAGCTGATTCCTATCCGCTGCCTCCGTGTATCTACAGCTACAGATTTCTGCAAACTCTCCTGTGTTTCTTCGTGACTCCAGCAGCTGATTCCTATCCGCTGCCTCCGTGTATCTACAGCTACAGATTACTGCAAACTCTCCTGTGTTTCTTCGTGACTCCAGCAGCTGATTCCTATCCGCTGTCTCCGTGTATCTACAGCTACAGATTACTGCAAACTCTCCTGTGTTTCTTCGTGACTCCAGCAGCTGATTCCTATCCGCTGCCTCTGTGTATCTACAGCTACAGATTACTGCAAACTCTCCTGTGTTTCTTCGTGACTCCAGCAGCTGATTCCTATCCGCTGTCTCCGTGTATCTACAGCTACAGATTACTGCAAACTCTCCTGAGTTACATCGCTACGGTTCCAGCTGATTCCTGTTCGCTACTTCAGCGTGTCTACAGAGTCTGCTCGTCTCAGCGCTCCAGTCTGCATTCTACCTGCCGTCAGCTGACCCGCTGCCTACTGCTTCTACAGTGTGTCCATTTGTGTCAACTCGCCTGTTGCTTCGAGTCTACGCTCCCCGGCTTCCAGCTTTGCTACATCGCTTCAACTCTTCCGTGGTCTCCTGCTGTTCTATTCAATATACTACTGCTTCCTGAGTATTTGTCATCTTTGCTGTCCTACCTACAGTGCGCTGCACCTACCTGCCGCTTCCATTCTGCAAGGACTTCGCATCTCGTCTGTTCCCGGCCGCTCAGGTATCCCTGCAGCTATCCCTAACAGCCTGCTCATCTGAACCACGGTATGCATACTTCTCATTGACTGTGCTGGTGTATTGCATATCCATCTGGACTGAGTTGTCCTCCTCCGGAGTTTCCATCCTCTGAGACTATTGCTATTATTGACTGTGTTTCCTTTTGCTGGACTATTTGAGTGACTTTGTTTATCTGTGCAGTGCTGTTCATTCATTATTATCATTGTGTGCAGTTCAACGTGCCCGTGTAGACTCTGCATAGCATTTATCTCCTCGTGTCCTTCCTCACATATATATTCAGTGGTACAACTTGCTGGAGGCAGACCACTGATTCCTGTTTCCCTGTGTCACCAGTTGCATATATCCTCTCACATAAGCAGTGGTACAACTTGCTACTCGCAGACCACTGACTCCCCCGTGACCTTCACCTGGATTCCATTCCTTCACTACAGACAGCGGTACAACTTGCTATGCGCAGACCGCTGACTTCCACCTCCTTATTACTCCTGGACATTCTTCTCACTATAGCAGTGGTACAACTTGCCGTGCGCAGACCACTGACTACCCTCACGTGCCTTGTCCATCCAGATCCTCGTGTTCAGTTACCCATTGTTTACCAGTGCTGCTAGTCATAGACTTTCTGAGCATTCTCTAACCATCTGCTGTTTCCAGTTCCATTATCACCCTGCCATCAGAGTATCATATACCAACTCTACTGCTCTGATAAGACCATCAGCGGGTGATACTGGGTAAAGCCTCCTAGTGCCCGTGACAGTAAGATCAGGCCATGACAGACCCAGATTCGGAACCCATAGCTAAAGAGATGCTGCAGCATCTGGTCACCCGTGTGGAACAACAGGATGTTCGTCAACAACTATTACTACAATGTTACCAGACGTTAGTCTCCCAAAGAACGTCTGGGCAGAATATTACACCTTCTGTTGATGCTCCTGTGCTTTCCTCCGTTTCCCCAGTGCCATCCCAGGTGTCTACGGCTTCCACGCTTCACCTGCCAACTCCGTCAAAGTATGATGGAGATCCCAAAACATGTAGAGGTTTCCTCAACCAATGCTCAGTACATTTTGAGCTCCAACCTCAAAACTTTTCGACTCATCGTTCCAGAGTGGCCTATCTCATCTCATTATTCTCCGGACAAGCTCTCGCATGGGCTTCCCGTCTGTGGGAAAGAAATGATCCGTTGTTACAGGATAGTGCCAAATTTATTTCTATGTTTCGTAATGTATTTGATGAACCAGGTCGTGTTATTTCCGCTGCCTCCAGCATTCTACGTTTACGACAGGGTTCACGTACAGTAGGACAGTACGTCATTCAATTTAGGATCTTAGCCTCTGAGCTTCAGTGGAACACTGAAGCGTTAATTGCCGCCTTCTGGCAGGGGCTCTCGGACAAAATTAAAGACGCACTGACTACTCAAGAATTCCCTACGTCTTTAGAAGATTTGATTTCTCTTTGTCATCGTGTGGATCTCAGATTTCGTGAGAGGGACTCTGAGAGAACTACTTCAGCTAAAACATCTCTTCGTCCCACTTCTCAAATTCGTCCTGCATCAACCCCGGTAATACCGATGGAGATTGGACGTTCCAAACTAACCTCTGCAGAGAGGAATCGAAGAATTAAGAATAGACTTTGTATCTATTGTGCTGATGCCACACATATGCTCCAGGCATGCCCCAAAAAATCGGGAAATGCCAGGCCCTAACTAGTTCTGGAGAGGTGAAGTTAGGGTCCCTGGAGTCCTCTCCATCTTCTACGAGATCAAAAATCTGTGCATTTGACGTTACCATTTCATTTGCTACTAAGTCTTTTGAGTCCCAAGCTCTAATTGATTCAGGAGCTGCGGGAAATTTCATTTCTGAATCCCTTGTAAATCAATGGTCCCTACCAGTGATTACCCTGAAGACTCCTGTTACGGTGACTGCTATCGATGGATCACGTATTATCAACGGTCTCATCACCCAAAGTACGTCTTCAGTGACCCTTCAGATTGGTGTTCTACACCGAGAAGAAATTTCGTTTTTAATCCTTCCTGTTACTACAAGTCCGATTGTTTTAGGCCTTCGATGGCTTCAATGTCATTCTCCCCAGATTGACTGGCGCACTCCTCAAGTTACGTCTTGGGGACCTGAATGTCACCAACATTGTCTTTCTCGTGTTGTTCCTCGTAGAATACAGCAAACCTCCATTTTACCTTCCTCACCGGGACTTCCTCCTCAGTATGCTTCATTTGCCGACGTCTTTGATAAAGCTCAGTCTGAACGTCTTCCCCCTCATCGTTCATGGGATTGTCCGATTGACCTGTTACCTGGCAAGATTCCACCTAGGGGTCGTGTGTATCCACTTTCATTACCTGAGACTCAGGCTACTGCTGAATACATCCAAGAGAATCTCCAGCGAGGATTTATTCGACCTTCTACTTCTCCCGCTGGAGCTGGGTTCTTTTTCGTGAAGAAGAAAGATGGATCATTACGCCCCTGCATAGATTTTCGTGGACTTAATGCTATCACTATCAAAAATCGGTACCCCATTCCTCTGATTACTGAGTTTTTCGATCGGATCAAGGGAGCCCGGATTTTTACTAAGTTGGATCTTCGTGGTGCCTACAATTTGATTAGAATCAGGTCCGGTGATGAATGGAAAACAGCTTTTAACACCAGAGATGGGAATTATGAATACTTAGTAATGCCCTTCGGGTTATGTAATGCCCCTGCTGTTTTCCAGGGCTTCATTCATGAGATCTTTCGGGACTTGTTATATGTATGTGTCGTAGTATATCTGGACGACATACTCATCTTTTCCCAAGACCTGCCTTCACATCACCAACATGTGGCCGAAGTTCTTTCCAGACTCCGGAAAAATTCATTATTCTGTAAACTAGAAAAATGTTCATTTGAGTTGCCCCAGATTCCATTTTTGGGTTATATTGTTTCCGGAGTTGGTCTACAAATGGATCCAGAAAAGGTGAATGCTGTGTTACTTTGGCCTCAGCCAACCACTCTTCGGGCCATTCAGCGTTTTTTAGGTTTCGCCAACTACTATAGACGCTTCATTCAAGACTTCTCTTCAATTGCATCTCCCATTGTGGCTCTTACTCGCAAAGGAGCCAATACTAAGCAATGGTCATCTGAGGCTCTCCAAGCCTTTCAATTTCTTAAAGAGTCCTTCTCCTCTGCTCCCATCCTTCGACAGCCTGATGTGATGCTTCCCTTCTTCCTAGAAGTAGACGCCTCTAATGTTGGTTTAGGAGCCATTCTCTCCCAGAAATCGGAGCAACAAAAGTTCCATCCTTGTGCCTTTTACTCTCGGGGTCTTCTGCCTGCGGAGAAGAATTACACCATCAGGGACAAGGAGTTGCTGGCTATTAAAGTAGCATTGGAGGAGTGGAGATATTTGTTAGAGGGAGCTCGTCATCCAGTGACAATTTTTACGGATCATAAAAATTTGTCATACCTACAGTCTGCTCAATGTTTAAATCCTCGTCAGGCAAGATGGTCTCTTTTCTTTTCCCGTTTTGATCTTATCATAACCTTCAAACCAGCTGCAAAGAATAAAAAAGCAGACGCTCTATCTCGAGCCTTCGTGGCGTCCTCAGACGTTGAAGAGAATTCCAACCACTTTATATTAGACCCCAAATGTGTTTCTCTGGCTGCTTCTTCCACGAAAGTGCTACCATTTGGGAAGACCCTCGTGCCTCCTGCTCTTAGGAAAAAAATCCTTTTATGGTTTCACTCTTCTCGTTTCTCTGGACACGCTGGTGAACGCAAGACCTTTGAAATCCTCTCTCGAAGTTATTGGTGGCCTTCTATGAGGAGAGATGTCAAAGAGTTTATCGCAGCATGCGATTTATGCTCCCAGTTCAAGACCCCCGCAGAACTCCAGCGGGGTTGCTTCAGCCACTACCCATTCCATCTAAGCCTTGGACCCATATTAGTATGGACTTTGTCACTGAGCTTCCTCCTAGTAAGAATTGCAACACCATTTGGGTAGTGGTGGATAGATTTTCGAAGATGGCGCATTTCGTTCCCTTGTCTGGTTTACCTTCTTCTTCTACCCTGGCTGAACATTTCATTAGAGAAATTTTCCGTATCCATGGATGTCCGTCCGAAATCGTGTCAGATAGAGGAGTACAATTCGTGTCCAGATTCTGGCGGGCCCTTTGCAAGACCTTGGGCATACGATTGGCACTCTCATCTTCCTACCATCTCCAATCGAACGGAAAAACTGAAAGAGTCAACCAAGATCTTGAGACTTTCTTAAGGATGTTCTCGTCAGCCAATCAAGACAACTGGGTAGAATTACTTCCTTGGGCTGAATTTGCTCATAACAACATGTACCATGAGTCATCATCTAAAACTCCATTCTTTGTGGTTTACGGTCACCATCCGTCTTTCCCGGAATTTCCTGCCCTCCCGCCCACCCAAGTTCCTGCTGTTGAGACTTTGTGTCAAACCTTCAAAAATATTTGGGCTCAGGTAAAAACCTGTTTAAAGAAGACATCTGCCAGATATAAGTCTTTTGCGGACAAAAAGAGACTGGCTATTCCACCATTGAAAGTCGGAGACCAGGTGTCGCTATCTACTAAGAATATTCGTTTGAAGGTTCCATCCATGAAATTTGCTCCCCGTTTTATTGGTCCATATAGGATCATTCAAGTTATTAATCCAGTTTGCTTCAAACTTTTACTTCCCAAGAGTCTTCGTATTTCCAATGCCTTCCATGTTTCCTTGCTCAAACCTCTCATCATCAACCGTTTCTCGGTCCCTCCTTCAGCACCACAGCCACTTCAAGTTCATCAGGAGGAAGACTTTGAGATTACTCAGGTTTTGGATGCTAAAATTTCGCGAGGAGTTCTTCGTTTCCTCGTGCATTGGAAAGGCTTTGGTCCTGAGGAGCATTCATGGATCAAAGCTGAAGATCTCAACGCTCCAGCGCTCTTGAAGAAGTTCTATACCAAATTCCCGGACAAACCCGGTTCCAGGTGTTCTGTGCCCACCTTTAAAAGGGGGGGTACTGTCACTCACCGGACTGTGAGTGCTACTTCTAAGGCAGCTAGGAACCGTGTCCGTCCATTATTATGAGGTACTGCGCATGTGCAGTCCCTTTTAACCTTCAGTTCTGTTCCTTTAACTTAATTGACTGATCAGGCAACACTCCCTATATTAAGCACCTGTGGTCAATACCACGTGGCCTGATCTTGGAGTCTCATGGAGTCTCATTCCTCATGAGTCTCTGAAGGTGTTCCAGTGCCTCCTCGTGTGTTCAGCTAATGCTGATTCCTGTTTGCCGTTTGTGGTTTCCAGACCACTTCTATTCCTTGTGTTTCCTAGTGACTTCAGCAGCTGATTCCTATCCGCTGCCTCCGTGTATCTACAGCTACAGATTTCTGCAAACTCTCCTGTGTTTCTTCGTGACTCCAGCAGCTGATTCCTATCCGCTGTCTCCGTGTATCTACAGCTACAGATTACTGCAAACTCTCCTGTGTTTCTTCGTGACTCCAGCAGCTGATTCCTATCCGCTGCCTCCGTGTATATACAGCTACAGATTACTGCAAACTCTTCTGTGTTTCTTCGTGACTCCAGCAGCTGATTCCTATCCGCTGTCTCCGTGTATCTACAGCTACAGATTACTGCAAACTCTCCTGAGTTACATCGCTACTGTTCCAGCTGATTCCTGTTCGCTACTTCAGCGTGTCTACAGAGTCTGCTCGTCTCAGCGCTCCAGTCTGCATTCTACCTGCCGTCAGCTGACCCGCTGCCTACTGCTTCTACAGTGTGTCCATTTGTGTCAACTCGCCTGTTGCTTCGAGTCTACGCTCCTCGGCTTCCAGCTTTGCTACATCGCTTCAACTCTTCCGTGGTCTCCTGCTGTTCTATTCAATATACTACTGCTTCCTGAGTATTTGTCATCTTTGCTGTCCTACCTACAGTGCGCTGCACCTACCTGCCGCTTCCATTCTGCAAGGACTTCGCATCTCGTCTGTTCCCGGCCGCTCAGGTATCCCTGCAGCTATCCCTAACAGCCTGCTCATCTGAACCACGGTATGCATACTTCTCATTGACTGTGCTGGTGTATTGCATATCCATCTGGACTGAGTTGTCCTCCAGAGTTTCCATCCTCTGAGACTATTGCTATTATTGACTGTGTTTCCTTTTGCTGGACTATTTGAGTGACTTTGTTTATCTGTGCAGTGCTGTTCATTCATTATTATCATTGTGTGCAGTTCAACGTGGGATCAAGTTCAGTGTACCCGTGTAGACTCTGCATAGCATTTATCTCCTCGTGTCCTTCCTCACATATATATTCAGTGGTACAATTTGCTGGAGGCAGACCACTGATTCCTGTTTCCCTGTGTCACCAGTTGCATATATCCTCTCACATAAGCAGTGGTACAACTTGCTACTCGCAGACCACTGACTCCCCCGTGACCTTCACCTGGATTCCATTCCTTCACTACAGACAGCGGTACAACTTGCTATATACAGACCGCTAACTTCCACCTCCTTATTACTCCTGGACATTCTTCTCACTATAGCAGTGGTACAACTTGCCGTGCGCAGACCACTGACTACCCTCACGTGCCTTGTCCATCCAGATCCTCGTGTTCAGTTACCCATTGTTTACCAGTGCTGCTAGTCATAGACTTTCTGAGCATTCTCTAACCATCTGCTGTTTTCAGTTCCATTATCACCCTGCCATCAGAGTATCATATACCAACTCTACTGCTCTGATAAGACCATCAGCGGGTGATACTGGGTAAAGCCTCCTAGTGCCCGTGACAAGGGCAAGCTGCAGTGCACAAGGTGTAAAAATTTAAAGCAGCCGCACACAGAGCTGGATTAAGGCTTTGAGGGCCCCGGGGCACTTAAGACAGGGGGGCCCCTAAGATCTAAAATTAAGGGAATAGTGACAGATGCTGCATTACATCACCTACAGCCCACAGTATGACACTTACAGCACTCCCAGAGGGCTCGCCTAGGTTGTCTGCATAAGAAATATCATTGTTTCCACAAACTAAAATACTGTACATTAAAACAATCATCAAAACACCACATTAAAATTGGTATTGACACCACACATTAAAACTAGCAATGATACCGCATATTAAAAATACCATTGATAATGCACATTAAAACTAGCAATGATACCGCACATTATAACTAACATAAAAAATAATATATATATATATATATATATATATATATATATAAAATGTACTAAAATTTTATTCAATATTTATTCAAAATGGCTAATGGGTGTGTTGATGCACCCTCCTACAGACCAAAAAACCTGCATTGTTGTGTACACCATTGAACGGTCACCAAAAATTAGGATTGTCTCACTAGAATCACAACGTTTCACAGACTCTGCTGCTC
This sequence comes from Mixophyes fleayi, assembly GCF_038048845.1. Lineage (NCBI taxonomy): Eukaryota > Metazoa > Chordata > Amphibia > Anura > Limnodynastidae > Mixophyes > Mixophyes fleayi. The sequence continues at coordinate 177,924,976 of NC_134403.1, forward strand.
TCTCCTACCTGTTCTTCTTACTTTCACCACCTGTGCTGCAGGTTTTTTTAGTTGCGGCTTGTCTGGATCCTGGAATGTTGGAGGACCTATTTGGAAAAAAATGGGTACATTTAGAAAATTACAGCCAGCCCCGAGGTTAAATCAATACCACCCACGATTAATAATTAGGCCTTCCTCCAGCCCCAACATTAAAATAATAGTATTCATATTTAATAAATAAACCAATTTCCCTCCCTACAAACAGGTCCAGCAATAAATGAATAGTATTTGCATTTCAGAAATATACCTATTTCCCGAACCTGTCACTGCCATTAAATAATTCATAGGCACATTTAATAGAGACCTCATTCTCCCCAAACTCACCCCCAAACCACCCCATCTTAAATTAATAGTCCCTACTATTGTGACTCTCTCCCCACCTTTTTCCTTATACTGTGCCTCTCCCCCGCACTTTTTCCTCATACTGTGCCTGTCTCCCCATTTTTCCTCAATCTGTGCATCTCCCCCCTTTTTTCTCATGCTGTGCCTCTCCCATCCCCCCCTTTTACCTTACTGTGCCTCTCTCCTCCCCATATTCCTTACTGTGCCTCTCTCCCCTTATTCCTTACTGTGCCTCTCTCCCATTATTCCTTAATGTGCCTCTCTCCACCCCTTATTCCTTACTGTGCCTCTCTCACCTCCTTTTTCCTTACTGTGCCTCTCTCACCTCCTTTTTCCTTACTGTGCCTCTCTCACCTCCTTTTTCCTTACTGTGCCTCTTTCATCTTTTTTTTCCTAATAGTTTGCCTTTCTGCTTAATTCCCTTTTTTCACTTACCTTTCTATTAGCTTTTCTTTTCTTCTCCTCTCTTCTGTCTTCTCTCTTCTTGCTTCTGCTCCTCACTGAATGACAGGCGTGACTTGATGATGTCACGCCTGTCATTCAGCATCAACAGAGCAGAGAGGAAGGAGGCACGCCGGCACTGAGATCAGGTGAGTAAATATATATATTTTTTTTTGCTACCCTGCTCCCCCCACCAACGAGGAGGAGCAGCCCAGAACCCGCCCGCAAACCACCCCCCCCCTCCCCGCCGCTGCCGCAAAAAAAAAAATCATGGGCAGAGCTGTCAGACAGCAACTGACAGCAGGAGCAGGTTAGGTCATACGGGCAACGGGGGGGGGGAAAGCCGCGGTGAGAGGGGGGCCCGGAGCAGTTGCTGTCAGTTAGAAACTGACAGCAGGAAAGTGCATGCGGCGGCGGGGGGCCCTTGGAGAGAGGGGGGCCCGGGGCACGTGCCCCCTGTGCCCCCCTTAATCCGGCTATGGCCGCACAGCAGGCCAGCAAATGGTTCTGCCGAACCGCAAGTAGTTTAGGAATCGGTTCTATAGAACCGGTGCGAACCGGCTGAATCCCACCACTGACTGTAATGTTTTTGCACATTTCAGTGTGGCAGTTCAGTAAAGTTGCATGAAAAAAGAATGTATATTAGTATATTAATGTAGAAATGAGAAAACGAATTTGTAATAAGTATGTGTGAGCGCTGCAGTTGGTATTACTTCTCAATAATTATCAACTGTTGCCAATTAAATTATAGAAAAGCCCCAACACAATCTCAGATTCCTTTAAAGTACTTATATTTTATATGAGTGAACGACCATCATTTAAATTTCTCCAATATCGGTTAGATATGTTTGGGTGTGTGTTGAGACTTGTATCTGTTTTTACAGCAGAAGGGCTGATAAAGTAAATCACACTGAGCACAGCTTTTACATTTGAGTTTGCGCTCATATGTTCCAGATGCAATGTCCATGTTTTGCTGTGCAGACAGTTGCCTCTCTCTAGAACCAGGTGTAAAAATTGAACTTGGTAGTACTTTGAAAAAGGTCTTTCACTCCACCCATGACAATGACGTTTCCAAGTTGTAACATCTAACTAACATATTTGCTACATTAACCCCTTTGAGCAATTTAACATCTGCAAATGTCATATCTGGAGATTTTATACCACAATCTGATGCTTAAAAAAAAAGTAATTCTAGGGTGGGTGGGGTATAAAGCTCGTTTAGGACTCCTTTCCTCTGGATGATGGCAGTGATAGCCACCAAATTCATCATTGGGGTCCAGAATAGGTCTCATTACATTCCTGGCACCATGATTTGTACAGACATAATTCTAATATAAAAACAGTTTATACAATATTGAAGTGACTTTAATAAGACAATAATAATGAAAACGTTAAAAACAAAAAGTTTTTTTAAAAACATGCACTGATCTCTGATCCTGTAATTCCATAAACCCTTGATTAAAAAATTCACGATTGGAATCCCCATAATTAGAACAATTATACAATTACATTTTTTTTTAAGTTGTCAGAGAACAAGATGAATAACTGAGGGCAAAATGTTCTATTTGCATAACTTTTATTTGTTTTGCTTTAAGAATGGCTGCAAAATATAAAGTTATTTAATATGTTTCAAAAAGATACCCCTCTATGTCCTGAAAAAATGTAATATAACATTTGCTTGCTGAGATAATGAAATTAAATAGTATTTCACACTGGAACCGAATCCCCCAGATAAAGCACAAAATCAAGAAAATTGTTCTGGTTTTAGAGGCTTAATCCACCAGGGGAAAGAGTTAAATATTAATAGTGCTCATCCATTTCGTCAATCTTTTCAGCGGTTTTGTACTGTGTTACGAACAAAACACACGTTACATTACTTATAGATCCACTTATTGTCCAGCTGTATTTTATGAGCAATAGAAAAGCATCACATTCAAACACAATTAGGGCAAAAAAACATGCAATCTGTAGATGTGTGCTCTTTCATAATGATCCCTTACTGTGCTTTTTTTCTATAGAAAGTGTACTTGATGTTATTTTTGCTTTTCTATTCATTTGTGTTGCTGTTGATAGTAACTTCAGTAACTGAAGGACTTGATGTTGAAAACATGCTTTATTTGTAATGATTTGGTGTACATTGTATATAATATACTATGTTTTCCTTATAGTCAATAGATTTTTAGACAATACTTGTGTTTCAGATTTACTGTATAAAACTAAGGGGTAAATGTATCAACCTACAGTATTTTAAATTTACAGATTTTCTGCGATTTTGCAGGCGGGATTGCAAATGGCAATTTAATTAAAGCCAATCCTCGGTGTGTGGTGTTGGTAAATATATAGGTTAACATATTTACCCCTAGGTCTCATTTATTAATTTTGTAATATAGTGCAAATCTGCACTAAGACCATAGCAACCAGACACAATTTCATTGGCTAATTTTCACTAGATAGATAAAAGATAATGGCTATTTGGTTGTTGTGGTTCACTGCAAATTTTGTACACAAATGGAAGACAGTAAATGATCACTACTACCTCATTTTTGGTTACATTAAAAGTAATTTCTGAAATGAAAAAAATGCAGTCATTGCTTCCTAATACACAAACATCCTGGCACTGCTCTTGTAAAAAAAATGTATATGACAACTTTTGTAGATTTTCGGATCAAAGAAAAGGTGGAAAGAGTGAAATGTCACTTCAAGGTCTAATCTACTAATATTTTAGGCCAAAAAAAACAAAAATCAACAACAATCTAACGCTTCTATGAAAATTAGAGGAGCAGCTCCGATTAGGGTTTAACAGTCCCCTAAAAATACGAATAAAACTAAGAAACAGAAATGGATTATAAGAACATTGTCCAATAGTCAACAATAGCTATATATATATATATATATATATATATATATATATATATATATAGATGTACAGTCTTTGTACACGGCAATACCACATCTGAAGGGGATACAAGCTGTTAAAGAATGTTTGTCTAGTGACGGAAATTTGAATATATCACAGTGTGAATTTATTTTGGAATGTACTAAGTATATTTTAGAACATCATTTTTTTACCTTTCTGGGCCAGTTTTTCCATCAGGTGCGAGGGACTGCGATGGGCAGTTCCTTGGCACCAAGTTATGCTAACATTTATATGGGATACTGGGAGAGTAAAGTGATTTATGCAAATACAGTTTACATGGAGAAAATTGTTTTATTTAAACGCTTTATAGATGATATAATAATCATCTGGAAAGGGACTGAATTGGAATTCCATTCGTTTGTTCAGGAAATTAATGTTAATGAGTTTGAATTAAAATTCACATCCGTCATCGATAAAGATAAGATTGAATTTCTGGACTTAGTATTAGATACCAACTCATTTGAAGAAAAACATCACATTGATACTTATACCTTTTTTTAAAAAGTTGATAGTAATAACTATATAGATTATAAGAGTTGTCAAATGAGACAATGGAAGGATAATATTCCCGTCTCTCAGTTGATAAGGATTAAACAGAATTGTCAAGATTTGGATAGTTCAGGCTTCAGTTCTTCTAAAAAAAAATTTAGAACGGGGTTACCCTGAAAAACTTTTATTAGAAAGTTTAAATAAGGTGAGACAATATGACAGGACCCAATTATTAATGTATAAAGGTAAAAAACAAGAGGCGAATTTTAATACTTTTGATTGTGCCTTTATTACCACATTTAATGTGGCTAATAAACAGATTATAAAAACTTTGGAGAAACACTGGGGAGTATTGAAATTAGACTCAGGATTATCAAATGTGTTACCCGTGAAACCCCGCATTATTTTTTAAAAAACCTAAGACCTTAAAAGGTTTGTTAGCTCCGTCACATCTAAAGGAGTTATCAAGTACAAATAAAAATAAATGGTTACAACCAACAAAAGGATTTTTTGCATGCGGGCATTGCAAAGCATGCAAATATGTACATAGTAACCATAAATCCTTTTCCGATATATCTAATAATAAAGAAAGAGTGATCCAATCTTTCATGAATTGTAATACCACATATGTGGTTTACCTGTTGGAATGTGGATGTGGGAAAAAATATGTGGGTAAAACCAAAAGAGCAGTAAAAACACGAGTTTTCAAACATTTACGTAACATCTAGCACAAGATTGATAACCATAGCATACCGAGACATTTTTCAACTTGTCACGGTGCTAATCCTGAGTCATTACGTTTTAAGGCAATTGAGCATGTTCAAATGAATCTTAGAGGAGGAGATTTATTGTTAAAATTATCCCAAAGGGAAACATTTTGGATCTACACACTTAACACCTTTGTACCGTGGGGACTTAATGAAGGATGCGAAGTGACCCCCTTTTTATAAAAGGTTGAAACTTAATGTGGTCGCTGTTTTTGTGATTTCTGCCTCTGCCTTTCTCTGTGTTTTGTTTCTGCAGTTATTATTTTTTATTTGTTGTATGCTTTTTATATTTAATATTAAACCTTATGTATGTATGAGGTTATACCTTGTATACAAAAGTTTTTAAAGAGATTGTTAATTTGTGCAAGTACTGAGAATTATATTGAATAAGTGTGATGTGGTTCACCTGTGAAACAATTAATGAACTCCCTAGAAATAGGTGAGTTGTGATGTAATAATCCACGCCTCCTGATGAAGTCCTATTGGATGAAACGCGTAGAGGTGACTATGGATACTCTCTGATTTCGAGCTGCTGCAGATAGAGCCGTTCGTATATGGATATCAGACTCGAGCTGTTATACTATTTATGCCTGAATATTTTTACCATCTGGTACGTGCATTTTTACTGTTTGAAATAAAACTTTTAAACTTGGATAATACACCATGGAAGTGCCCCTTCTTTTGTGATATTTTAGATATATATATATATATATATATATATATATATATATTTATTTTGATACTGAAAAACTGTCAGGATCTGCTTTGCTTTCTTTGCAGCATCGTCAGGATTCTGCTTCGTCTCGCACCTTCTGCCTCTGGGATTTATTGGACTTTATATTTTTGTAATGGACTTTATATTTGTGTAATTAATTATCACCAGCACCTGATTGTCTCTCTATTAAAACCTGCCACTACCAGTATACCTTGCTGGTCATTGTTGTTGTTGCATGTTGTAGTTCTGTACCCTGCTATGCTCCTGGTTCACCTCTTTTTGTCACTTTAGTGACTTTTTCAAAAACAGGAATATCAGACAGCTCCTGTACTCCTCAAAACGGCAAGTAACGTCTAATGTGTTTTAAGCTTTGTGATCACAGAGGGAGATTGGCATAACTACTGTGGTTTATAAACGAAAAATAAAAATCATACATTTTCAGACTGCGCTATATTAGAAGCTGATTGCAATTACTCTTTTTCAACTACTAATACATGCATTCCATTTAATGCACCGTGGATTGTATGCCTATCAAATGCTTTTACTTTTATCAGTTTTATTTTTAGATATGGAGTTAGGTGAGCTGGCCAATCACCTTTTACAATTATTGATCTTTAATATCCTGCCACAATATTTTAGCTGCAACCATTATAAGAACTGTATTGTGTTTTGAGACATTGATCTCCTTACAGACTGTTTGTATTGAGTCCCCCACATTTGTGTTTATTGCATTTTTATTTTAATGTCTGTTATGTGGCATTAAATTTTGTATAATCAAACGCCTATTGCGTTCTGCCTATACACTGATCTATATATTGGTATAGAGTGTTTATACTTTAGATTAAAACTCAACTGAATTGGTGCTCCTTACTTTTCTCTTTCTAATGTTTCTCTTCATACAGGGTTTTCTCTACTTCATGCTCAGTTTGTCCATCTACTAATGCTGGGGGTGGCTGAACTTTTGGTTCTGAGTTTGAAGTTTCCAGTTTTAAACCCAGGTTTAAACAGTGCACCATGGAAGGTCCTGAGAATCCTTGCTGAAGGAAGGAAACTTACTGGATTTATCCTTCTGGTAATTTTAAATGGACCAATTAATTTTTGCACAAATTTATTAGAAGGCTGCTGCAGCCTAATATTTTTCATTGAAAGCCATAATTTATCCCCCACGATAATATTACATTTCTTGTGATGTTTATTAAAAAATCATTTTGTTTATGTTGCCACCAGAGAATGAGAAATTTGAACATTATTCCAGAAATTTTTAAGTGCTACGAAACCAGGTAGAAATAGTGGACGGAGCATGTATACCAGTGGTTGGCACGAGTGAATGAAGAGGTGCAGAATCGCCTCGTTCTTCGCCAGGGACCCCAGCAAAGAGGTATGGGAAGCCAAAGGTCAAGCCGATCAGGAAATGCAAGTAGAATCAAGATCTGGGAGAGAGGTCAGGAGTCGAACCAATGTCACAACAGGGAAGTCAAGCCATTGGGAACAGTTACAATGCACAAATACTGGAATACTTAGAAACACTGGAGTAATAGTTAAACTGAACTTCTCCTCCTCATACCATCCACAGTCCAATGGTCTGATGGAAAGAGTCAACCAGGATCTAGAAACTTTTATCAGGCTCTATGTATCCTCCTCTCATGACGATTGGTCAACTCTGCTTCCCTGGGCAGAATTTGCTCAACTCTCACTATCACGAGTCATTTTCTTATACTCCATTTTTAATGGTTTATAGACTTCATCCTCGAGTGCCAGTATTTTCCCAGTTACCTGCAACTTCTGTTTCAGCTTCTGAAACATCCCTGAGAAAATTTGCAGACAACTAGAAGCAGATCAGTGAATCCTTACTGAAAGCCTTGCACAACTATAAGATTCAAGCGGATAAAAATCGTAGAGCCATTCCTAACCTGAAAATAGGAGACAGGGTTTGGCTATCTACCCGCAATCTCCGCTTCAGAGTGCCTTCCATGAAGTTTGCCCTTTGCTTCATTAGTCCATTCAAAATCTCCAAGGTAATCAACCCATGTTTTATACAAACTTCAGTTTCCAGTGTACCTCAAGGTACCAAACACCTTCCCTATTTCCCTTCTAAAACCCCTGGTGTTGAACAGATTTTATTCCCCTACAGCTGGTTCACCCTCCATTCTGACTGAACAAGGCGAGGAATACGAAATAAAGACCATCATGGACTCTCGCTTTCGACATAACATATCTGGTCGATTGAAAGAGCTATGGCCCTAAGTAGAGGTCTTCGATCAAAACTTCTGATGTTCATGCTCCTAAACGGAGATGTGCCAGATGATGAATGGAGGGGGGGTATTATTATATGCAAATTCTGCCCATAGTAGTGCCTTATTCCAGTTGTTGTAAAGGTGTGAAACATACCACCTAAGATATTGTATAAACACTTGTGTGACCTTCTTGGTTTGTCCATTAGTCTGAGGGTGATAAGCAGATGAAAAATGTAATTTCACACCTAAAGATGAGAAACACGATCTCCAAAACTTTGCTATAAACTGTGAACCCCTGTTCTTGTGATGTTTATTAAAAAATAATTTTGTTTAAGTTGCCAGAGATTATGATAGCATTAATTCCATGTAGTTGGAAGAAATTTTGGTTCAATAGAGAAGCCAACTCTTTGGCTGAAGGTAGACACAAAATGGCCCATTTTGCTGAAACGGCCGACTACCACTCATATGGTGTTGAAAATATTAGGGGACATTAAGTCCATTCAAATGCATGACCATGTTTTATTGGGAACAGGAAGTGGAATGAGGTGCACCATGAGAGGTCCTCTTAAGCACAAATTTTCAGGCTTGAACAAATTCTTTAGTATCTTTTCTCATGGAAGACCTCCATATAGAATGAGACAGTATTTGAATATTTTTTATTGATTCCTGTATGTCTTGCCATTTTATTCTCATGCGATTCCCTGAGAACCGCTTGCCTCAGATGCTTGGGAACAAACAAGACTTTGGACAGAGTTTCAGATGGGGCCTCACTTTGAGATGCTTTTAATTGCATGGACAGATCCTGAAATAAAACAACTACAATCTTAGTGGATGGGATGATTTAAGTGTGAGGTTTGATACCAGAGTGTTGCTGAAGAAAACATCTAGAGAGGGCATTTGCTTTTACATTTTTAGAACCAGATATGAATGTAATGGTGAAGTTGAACCTAGAAAAGATCAGAGCCCTCCGAGTTTGCCTTGATTTCAATTTCTTTGCGGATTGTATGTAATTGTATGTATTGCAGATTCTTATGATCAGTAATCACTGTAATGATGTACCTTGACCCTTTTAGCCAGTGCCTCCATTCTTCAAAAGCCCACTTGATGGTCAACAGCTCTCTGTTGGCTACGTCATAATTCATCTCAATGGAGGAGAATTTCCGAGAGTAAAAACACAAGGCTGTGTTTTGTTGTCGAAAGGATTGACTTGTGAAAGAAACATCTGCTCCAAGATCAGAAGCATCCACCTCAGTAATGAAAGGTTGCTCCAGATTGGCGTGCTTAAGCACTGGTGCTTTACAAAATGCCTCTTTTAAAGTATGAAAGGCTTCTGAAGTTTCTTGGGACCAAACAGAAGGGTCTGCTCCTTTATAGATCATGGCATTGAGAGGGGCAACAATAATGGAGAAAAAAATGTATAAATCTTCGATAATAATTTTCAAAGCTGATAAACCTCTGTAAGGCTTTCAGCTTAGTGGGTTTGATCCAATTTGCATTGCCTGTTCCATGGTAAATCCTTGATGGGAAATTTTATTGCAGGGAAGATTACTTGAGATACCTGAAATGGAATTTTCTTCCAATTTTGCAAATAATTTAAATTCTCTTAGTTTCTGGAGGACTCCCTTGACGAGGTCATGAGGCTGCAACAAGGAACAAGAATATATTAGGATGTCATCTATATAGAGCATGACGTACCATCCAAGAAACTCTCTCAGAGCATCATTGATCACTTCTTGAAATACAGCTGCGGCATTACCAGTGCATGACCAGGTATTCGTAATGCCCTGCATGAGTATTGAATGCTGTCTTCCACTCATTCCCCTGACAAATTCATATGAGGTTATATGCTCCTCTGAGATCTATCTTGGTGAAGATCGATGTTCCCTTTACTTGATTAAATAACTCAGGAATGAGTGGGAGAGAATATCTGTTTTAATGGCCATCTGATTCAGTCCCCTGTAATCTACGTAGGATCTCAAACTCCCATCTTTCTTAGCCACGAAGAATGAGCCAGGACCCAAAGTAGACTTGGAAGGTGTAATAAAGCCTTTGACTAAGTTTGTAGAAACATGATCTTCCACAGCTTTCAATTCTGGTGAAGCCAGGCTGAACAGTCAGCCTTTAGGCAGTTTAGCCCCTAGCATGAAGTCAATGGCGCAGTCATATGGCCTATTGGGTGGAAGTGAGTTTGCAGCTTCCCTACAAAAGACATCTGCAAATTTCAGATATGCAGCAGGAATAGAGACAGACAAAGATGAGGCCAGCCTCAATGGGAGTGAGAGACAGGATTGTGAAAAGGATTCACCCAAACAAGTGATTGTCTACGTGACCAGTCAATCTGTGGATTATGTTGAAACAGTCATGGGAACCCCAATATTACAAAATAATTGTGAAACCTAACAATATAAATGGAGAATGCAAGAATCCTGCCTGTAAAGTATGATAGGTGGTTTTCAGTCTTATGGGTTCTCCATCCAAACCAAAATGAAAACTACAGTTTCCAAAAGTATTGTGGATATCTTAAGTTTCTGTGCAACTTCATAGTGTATAAAGTTTTCTGCCGCCCCGCTGTCCATTAGAGCAGTGGTAGGAATATGAACCATGTCAAAGAAATTTCCACACTGATCTGAAGGGAGTTAGAAGCCAGTTGCTTTGGCCTAAGAAAAGCCCTCCATCTTTCCCTAGGCCCTGAAGTTCCACAACTTCTTCGGGAATTCTCCTGCTGTATGTCCCTCGCCGTCACAATAAAGGCATAACCCTGGGGACTGTCTTCTGACTCTCTCTTCTGCGAAGATGTGGTAGGTACTAACTTGCATGGGTTAAGGACTGTTGCTATTAGAGGGTGGAGAGAAAGAATGAGTGATAACAGCACATGAGTCTCTCTCCTGGCGGTGCTTCTTGTATCTTCTGTCTATTCAAATAGACAAACTCAAAAGAGATTCCAGAGTTTCTGGAACAGGAAATTGAGGAAATTGAACAATGGCATCTTTAGTGGAGTTGGTAAGTCCCACTTTGCATTGGCTATGGAGAGCAGGGTCAATCTATCCAGAGTCCATGGACCACAAAATTCTGTGCAGTATTCCTCTGCCAATGTACGCCCTTATCTAAGGGCACAAAGACAAAATTCTGTGGTAGCCACCCTATCCTCATATATGAGCCCCAGGCCACTGAAGAAAGCATCAAGAGATGACAATGAAGGACTGTCAACATTAAGCCCAAAAGCCCAGGATTGGGAGTCTTTGTATAGCATAGTTATAACTATTCCAATATGCTGCTTCTCTGAACTGATCATAGTCTGAAGTATAGCTTGAATATATTGCTGAAATTCCAAAATCATTTCTGGTCACCAGAAAACCTATCTGGTAAATTCAACTTAGGCTTGTTTGCTGAAGGAGCAGAGACTTGCTAGGTGCGAGCTGCATCTTCGTCTCCAGATACATGCATTGATACGTCCTGTACCACCTGTCATAAGGCTTGTAGTTGACTGGACAGACTCTGAGAAGGACATGGTCGATGAACCTCCATGTGTTTGCTCCAAAATATTTTGTTTTGGGCTGGTGATAATATTAAGGGCAAAATTACATGTTATCCACAAATTCTAGAACTGCTTTGCAAGAGATGTTCACATTTAGCAGCCCTCTATATATGTTCCATAGTAGTCAGTTGTCCCAGGACTTAAGTGCGAGTAGTAGTAGTTGTTGATCTCACTATTGCAGTGGAGTGGACAGAACATGGTAGGCAGTAGTGAGCAACCTAGATGCAAACAGCAGAGTAAACAGAAACAGACTGGTAGGGTTAATGCAGAGTAATAGACAAGCCAAGGGCTGGAGCAGACAAGGGCAGCAGTTCCTTTAAACAAGCCAAGGGTCCAGGCAAGTAGAGATACTGTATATATGCAGATCAATTTAAGTGACTGAGGCCAAGAGCAGGAGAAAATAAAGTATATTTTAAATAATACGGGTCAAACACTGAGAACAGAACAGATCAGGATACAAGGCATCAGAGCCGGATTTAGACCTCAGGTCGCCCTAGGCAAGATATTGATTTGGGCCCCCCCCTTCACACACACAGTGGCCCCTCACACGCACACATAATACACACACACACACACACACACACACACACACACAATGGCCCCACACACACACACACACACACACACACACACATAATACACACATACAGTGGCCCCTCACACACACACGCACACGCACATAATACACACACACAGTGGCACCTCACACACACAAATAATACACACACAGTGGCCCCTCACACACACACATAATACACACACACACACACACACACAGTGGTCCTTCACACACACATAATACACACACAGTGGCCCCTCACATACACACATAATACACACACAGTGGCCCCTCACACACATAATACACACACACAGTGGCCCCTCACACACACACACACACACACACACACACACACACACACACATAATACACACACTATAGCAATATTCTACAACCCCCCCAACTTACCTTTTTCCATCCACGAGCTGTGCACCCCTCCCTCTCGTCACACATGGGACTGCACCTGTCATGTGGTGCACGTCCCATGTGACACAGAGCAGGCGACACATAGGAGGGAGGGAGGAGACCAGACGCCATACTAGCCCCCCCCGTCTCGCGGCACCTGACCACCACCCTCTTCCCCCGACTTGCGGCACCCCTGCAAGTTGGGGGGGGGGACAGGTGTGTCGCAGTGTATTATGCCATTATATATATATATATATATATATATATATATATGAATATATATGTATCTATCTACTGTTATAAATATATATATATATATATATATATATATAAAAATATATGTGTATAAATATATATTTTCCTATATATCTATCTATATATATATATATTTATGCAATATATATACATACATATATATATATATATATATATATATATATATATATACATATATATATATCTATCTATCATCATCACCATTTATATAGCACCACAATTCTGCAGCGCTGCACAGAGATCTCACTCACATCAGTCCCAACCCCATTGGAGCTTACAGTCTAAATTCCCTAACATACACACAGACTAGGGTCAATTTGTTAGCAACCTACCGTGTTTCCCCGATAATTAGACCTACCCCGATAATAAGACCTACCCCTACTTTCTCCATATGCTCTAAATTAAGCCCTACCCCGAAAGTAAGACCTACCTAATTCCACATCTTGTCCGGTCCCTGCGCGTCAATCCTATGCCCCCAGCTCCGCCTTGGGTACACCCACATCCGCTGACGTCATAGGACTTCCGGTTCCTGCGTTCCACCTTGGAACGCACTCTGATCTCTCCGCTTGATCATCCCAAATAAACACATCTTATGAGCTCCATCTGTAGTCAACCGCCTGGTATACATCGGGACCGCGGTCTCCGGAATCCAACGCTTCGGTCAGGTACCCTGTATCCGCCCATCCGTGGCCTGGACTTTCGTGAGGTACCGATTTATGTTTTTCTTCGCTTTCATTAGAGACTTTTTTCCATCCTTGGATATTTCTCTGCGATATCTGGACTATAGTTTATCATCTCCACTAGCAGGACTCGCTTTATTAAGCCCTTGTGGATTTAACCTGAACTTTGTTATCTGTTATGATTTGGCATTGTTTTATGCAATCTTGTGATTGATGTATTTTTAATATTTAATATTTTTAATATTTTGTATGATTCTCTGTCTAAATTAAAATCTGGTCCTTCACCAATTTACATCGATCCCCCTTTATATCACATCCTCGTTGGGATTGGCTCTCAATGTTCACGGAGTTATATATTTACAGATTGACTATACATCTATCTGAATACCCTTTGTAACATTCTCCACCCCATACTGTCTCATACAATACCCATTTATATTCCTGATCTATTAGGAACTGGTTTACATCTAATTATATATATGATCTAACACTAACTGGTTATTATCCATTGTCTTTTGGGCAATTGAGCGCAATACATTGTGTATAATAAAAATAAGCCCTACCCCGAAAATAAGCCCTATGCAGTTTTTTTGGGCAAAAAAAAAATAAGACAGTGTCTTATTATCGGGGAAACACGGTATATATATATATATATATATATATATATATATATATATCTCACAGCAAAGCGAATGCAAAAATTGTGTTATTATTATGTTATTAATGTCTGCTGTACGTAAAATCAGGATGATATTAATGTCTACTGTAAAATACTTTTTTACAGTTGCTCCTGACTGCAAACACAAGTTCAAGCATGCGTAAACAGCCATCATCACTAGTAATCATCACTCACACCTGACCTGTAGCTGGTTCAAATCAGACGACAAAAAAATTGTACCTTAGAGATACCCAAAGCTGGAATCAGACATTGCTGTATGCGCTCGAGTTTGGCACACCTTTACTGTACACTAACTACGTGCATACACCCATTACCATTCCTGTTCTGGCCTTGAAATCGTAGGCTGTCGCAAGGGTCCTTTGCTCTTGATGATGAATTGGATGTTGCTGGCGTATAGTCCGGTTCTGGGCATGCGCAGAGTGATTTTACGCAACATACGGCACGTATCAGCATTTACGTTCCTTACTGAATCAGGCCCAAAAGTGTCTGTTGGTTAAATTCATTTTAGTTGTTTAATTATAAGTTTAAAAAAAATATACCACAGACTTACATGTTACAGATATCCAGGTCTATCCAAGTAGAGATTATCTTGGTCTTTCTAGACACAGATCCTGGACCAGTGTGGGCCCCTTGGGCACCCGAGCTGTGCCCTGCCCACATCCATTCATGTTGTGCTCTGCCCTGCCCCCACCCCACTTCTTAACTTGTGTGGAGCAGGGGCAGAGTGGCATGTTCTCCTCTTTGGAGTATGGTGCCATGCTGTAACATCATACCCTGGCCCTGTACTGCCAGCTTATGACCAACATAGAGGAGCAGCAGTTGGCTTCACAGGCAAGAAGTTGCTGATTGCTGCACCTCAATGTCAAGGGCTGGCACATATTTAGGAGGTACTGAGGTGACAATAATGGCACTCATTCAGTGGTTTAGATGCCTCTTAAACGAACTGTCAAGGGTTGCCTAGTGGTACTCAGATCATATCTTATGCAGGAAACATCACTTATGTCATTGGGGTCACGATTGTGACACGTTAGATAGTGCCTGCTTTCTTTATGCATATAATTACCTATCAGCTCTCCAGAAGGACATCTATTCACTATTTATGGCCACAGCTTAGAATACTGTGGGAGTGGGTGCTAAATGAAACCAGTGTTAAAAGATAACTCATGCCTTTGGTGTGCCCATTTAGCCTTTGTGCCCCTGTACCAGCTAGACTGCTGGTATTTTCAGCTAGGCAAATATTATGTGGTATATAATGTTATGTTGGTGAATACTATGATTTAGTGAGTCAAGAGTATACTTATATAATACCTCAATATAATCTCTATAATTTTTAATATATATCTTTGTTTTGTGCCCCATGGCTTTTATTTGACAGTTTTACATGCTATTGTTTTAAGCTATTTATGTACCATCCATGATACACCCTATTAAGATATAAATATGATCATAATGTAATAATACACACAATACACATTGTTCCCGATCTATAGTAAGGAGAATATTGAAATTAGCATTTAGATCAAGATAAATCTATTTATTTAGAACCGTTTAGTACTCCTCAAGGTTATCTCCTCCTCATACTTTATTTTCTTCTTCCAAAGCACTTAGCAGTACATACCTTCAGAATGAACTGACTCTTTGCAGTCATATGAACTTTTACAGCAATAAACATAGTTAGGCATAGTCAAACTGATAAAAATTGGATGATAATGTAAATCCATCCAAATTATCTCCTGAATACATCAGTAAAGAGCAGGTCAACAAAAGACTACTGTATTACAGCTCTGCTTTCACAGTATCTTAAAGTGGAGGCAGAATGAAAATTACTAAAGTTGCTTGTTTACTGTTCACCATCCCAATGATATTTCATATTTAGAGATGAGCAAGCTTCCCACATTGTATTGTCAAATTAATTACAGCGATTGGTTCAACTGAAATCATTAATTTTGGCTTGAACTATTTGAACCAATTTGATTTGAGATGTAGCTTTTCAAACTGTGTAATGCAGTAGGTGTAAGTGCTTGTCACACAATGCAGACAGAGATCTAGATTTGTTGTTTAGCATTTTTTCTGTTTACACTACTTCTATCAGGTCTGTAAGAGGTGGGGCATTGTGGTTTGTGAAAATATCCGAAAGGGTGAAAGAAGTTGATTTTATTTTAGAACTCCTACAATACACCAAATAGTTCCAGTGTACAGTCAGACAATAACCCCAAAGCTTACAGAAAACAGCAGGATATCAGTGCTAAAATGTCCGTATCACTGATCTAATTCACTTAGTGTGATTTAACAGCCAAACAGTCCTTGGTGGCGATTTGAGATAGCAGCCAAGTCTTTTGTTTACTGTTGCAATAGGGAATAGTTCAGTTTCTTGTGGCCTGGGATACCATCTCACACGGCTGGCGAAACTGATGATGGAAAGAACAGACTGATGGAATCTGAATCCCTGCTCAGTCTTTCAATGTATTAGCACACGCTCACAAAGTTTGTATCCTAACTCTATACCCCTGCTGTAGCAGTCTTTCCTATAGTGATCTATATGGTTCCATGACTGCCCTGGGTCTATGTTTATCCTATCTGTCCCCAGAAAAGATGGCTCACTGAGAGCATAATCAAACTGCCCCCCAACCCACACAATCTGCCAAGTTTGCTACATTTGCTAAGTCGATAGGCCCACATTATCTATGGCATCCTCCAGGCTGTATTTTAAGGAACCTCTAGATTGAAATTATGAAAACATGAACATTAAATTACACAGAGTCAACTAGATAACTAAAAAGTTATTCACAATATTTGGTGAAAGTACAATACATTACACCCAATATTATGTACAATTATTCCTTGTGAATATATGCGTATAATCCTGCGTACATAAACTTGTTATGATACTACATTGCGTGTATATGCAGAAGAAAGGGCATGTTTAGAACTGTCTTTCGTGGTTCTCCAGTGTCATCACCCTGCTTTCTCCACATGGGGAAGAATCTAAATAGGAGACTCCTTGCTCTCCATTCCATCTGATGCAAGCTCAGCAGCTCACTTACAGTAGCTGAAGTAATAGCCCTTTATATTGATACTAATAGTAAAAGCGATCCATCTTACCCCACTGTAATTGAGCTTGTTATTAAAGTTTAGGTGAAGGAACAGTAAGATTTGTGGAGGCACTTCTGCCTTTTTCTACGGCGTCTGCTGTAATATGCACTAAGACAAATTTATTATCCAGCTCATAATACATTTTTGTTATAGTTTAATTTAATGGTGTATTCCAGAGCCGTAACTAGGAATTTTAGTGCCCTGGGCGAGGAAGAGCACTGGCGCCCCCCCACACACACTTACCTTGGTAGTTGTAGGTGGTCTCTCCCCGCCATGACGAAAGCTCGGCATTGCGCCCTGGGAGGTCACAGTGCTCTAGTTACAAACCCAATTTGTATAATAAATAAAAACAAAACAAGAAAAACATAAACAACTTTCTAACAACAAATAATGTTAGCAATCACAAAACAAGCCTGCACAACCAGCGGCTCATCTCTGTGATGACAGTTCCACAAGTGTATTATGTGGCTGGCTGGATACAGTGTTAACTATGGTTCTCCAGCTTTTGTCGAACGACAGATTCCAGCTTGCCCTCTGGTAGGGCATGCTGTGCTTTGTAGCTCCACAACACTGAAGAGCCAGAGGCACCGATAAAAGTAATTGACTGAAAGCCTACTTACCTTGAAGCTGGTATTCTGTCCTGTCTGCTTCTCCTCTGTAGCTTCTCCGGAGCAGTGTAAGGGAGTGTAGTCCATTCATGTGGGAAGCTTTTATCGCTATACAAAGTAAATATGCTATGTAAATTCATTTAGCCACCATGTTGTTCAGAACATTGCGGCTGCAGAATTTTTACAAGAAATATCTGCTGATTTTTCTCACGCCCCCATTGAGGTGTAAGGAAAAGTCAGCTGAGAAATTACCGTAGTAACGGTAAAAATACACAGCCGCGATGTTCCTCAGAACATAGCAAGTAATTGAATCTGCCACATAATGTACAAAAAAATGGTTAGAATAAGAAGATTGTGCCTACCTGCCATACTCAAGTTTGTCCGCAGCTCTTCCAATCGGCAGCCACCAGGACTCCATCAACATCAGCAGAAGAGAAGGAAGAAGGTAAGAGGGGAGAAGAAGGGGTAGCTGTGAGGGGCACAGAGAAAAAGTGGGTGTTGGGGCAAATGGTAGAAGGTGAGGAGATGGATAAAACAAAGGGTGGGCAAAGAAACACAAGGGGAGACAGAGTTGCACAAAATTAAACACAGACAAAAAGTGGGGGTAAGAGATGCACAGACAGATAAGAGAGATGCACAGACACACATACAAAACTGCAGACAGAGGAAAACACAACAGGGGACACAGAGTTCAACAAAATTAAAGACAGACACAAAGTGGGGGTAAGAAAGAGACAGACACAGAGATGCACAGACACAGAAAGGGGGGGGCAGAACCACACATACATAGAGGAAAACACAAGAGGGGAGAAGAGACGGGGGGGGGGGGGGTTCACAGAGTTCAGCAAAATTAAAGACAGTTACAAAGTGGGGTAAGAAAGAGAAAGACAGTCACAGAAGACAGAGATGCACAGACATGCAAGGGGGGAGCAGAGCAACACATCTAAAATAGCAGATAGAGGAAAACACAACAGGGGAGAAGAGACAGGGCTGGGGGACACACAGAGATCAACAAAGTTAAAGACAGTCACAAAGTGGGGTAAGAAAGAGACAGATACACAGACACAGAAAGGGGGAAAGCAGAGCCACACATACAAAATAACAGGAAGAGACAGGGGGTGAAAGATAGAGACAGGCAGACAGAAACACTGTGGGAAGAGAGGGGGGAGGGGTGGATGCTTGCAGACAGCAGGGGAAGCGTTGCTGGTATCATGTGACCAGGAGCAGAGAGGTCAGGGGGTGAGCCTGTGCAGTGTGCACATGAAGAGGCCACGCCTCCTGTATAATCAGAGTGGTCGCATGCTGCCTCTATACTGGAACAGGCAGCATGCGGCCAAATGTATAGAGATACGGGGAGAGGGGGGGGCGATTTTGCTAGGGGACATATCTAGCATCACAGTAAGTGTGGCCATGGCGCCACCTTGGCTTTGCGCCCTGGGCGGTCGCACCGGCCGCACACCCCTCGTTACGGCTCTGGTGTATTCAAACTAGTTCATGTACAACTATACTGAGACTGCAAGGTGATGGGCTATCTAAGTATGCAGGGGTAATAAGATCAATAAGGATCAGCTATATTAGCAAGCATGGGTAGTTTTTACATGTAGACACTCACAGAAGGCAGTACTACAGTATATACAGAGGCTATCGAGATGGTTGTTAATGAAACACACCAACATATTTACAAATAAAAATATTACATACTTTTGTGGCGCTCCCTTCTTATGCATTATAGGGACCTTGTAGACGATCTTGCCGGGAATGTGAAACAGAGATGACCTATAATAAAAAAACTTCTAATGGTGTAGCAAGTTTGATGCAATTTTGTGCCACTGACATATAAAGTAAAAACATGGATTATGCAGTTCCGTTTTTCACAAAATGGTCACACTGTTAAACACCCGTGTCTCCTTATTTATCCGGCACCCCTTTTGGATGTATGCTTACTATAATTCAAATGACATCACGCATGTAGAAATCTGATGAGTGTTGCTCTTCTATTAAACTCCTCTATCTCCTGATTGATCATCCACACTCAAAAGAAAAAACAAAGGAAGCGATCTAGCGCATTACCTTTTAATACTCTTAAAAACATCAAAACATAAAAAATTGGACTCGTACCGGGGGACAGTTGTCAACAATCGCAGAGTCTATATCCCAAGATCTCCAGTCGATGTCTCCTCGATGGTG
Source organism: Mixophyes fleayi (assembly GCF_038048845.1). NCBI lineage: Eukaryota > Metazoa > Chordata > Amphibia > Anura > Limnodynastidae > Mixophyes > Mixophyes fleayi. The sequence continues at coordinate 177,944,945 of NC_134403.1, forward strand.
TCTGACCGCCTATCGAGATGGTTGTTAATGAAACACACCAACATATTTATTACAGCTAGTAGGAAACCTAACATATTTTCCAAGAGACTGTATATCTATATTTATATTGTAAGTCATTATTTTGGATTGGTTGGATATCAAAGTACTTAATTTCAATTCCCTTTAGTTGTGTTGCTGAACTACTAATAACTGCATGGATACAAATTGCCTAACCTATGTAGAGGAACATGTCCCATATTATAACATTTAACATATGAATTGTGGAATCTACCCATATATAGGTTTAATCCACAAGAGAGATAATTGAGAATTAAATCAATAATAGAGAGACACCCTTTTGAGATTATATAAATCTTTCTTATAAAGGGTTATATGAGCAGACAATTTGGATCTGTTAAATGAAGAGAAACAAATTAATAAATGTGAATTCATTGTGTTATCATACATTTACTGAATCTTGTGACAATGACGTGACAGGGTAGTAAATTAGTACCACTTTAACAGTTTTAAAACATCTGGGGGTAAATGTATCAAAGTGCGAGTTTGCCAGCGTGTTTAAATCGCGGCAAATCGCGGGTGTTTACCCGCAATTTTTTTTAAAAAAAATGGAAATGTATCAAGCTGCGATTTTGACACTCATGTTCAAAATCGCTGGTCATCTCTGGCGATTTTGAGCGATGTAAACACTTCCGAGTTTAGCTAACTCTCCTGTGTTTGGCAAACTCTCCTGTGTTGTAACAGTGAGATGTAAACACATCACTGTTACACTGACCTGTCATACAGCTGCCGGAGCGCATTGCGCATGCGCTACGCTACTTGCGTAACCTGTATTTACTGTATTACAGGTTACGCAAGTAGCGTAGCGCATGCGCAATGTGCTACGTTAATTGCGTAAGCGCTAGATACAGTATTATGTAATTTCCCCACTAGCGTGGGAAAATACCATAATACAGTAGTTAGCTCTTACGCAAACAGCGTAAGAGCATTGCGGAACGGACCTCCTACTAGGTAGGAGGTGTTTGCGGCGGCTCCTGGCTTTTTTTTATTTTTATCTTAAATCAAGACTCAAGATTCGGGATGTACAAATATGTGCCCCTTCTGGGCGAAGAGTTCCTGATGGCACAGATTCCCTTATGGAGGTATCAATGGCTGGGACTGGGGCAAGCCGGCAAGATGGATTTACAAATAATAAGTGACATTGGAGCAAGAAAGAAGGCATCATCGGTAAGTATTTGGGTTTTATTATTTTAATAAATACTTGTGGTTTAAAAGAGGGTGGTTAGTGTCTTTATTGTAGGTTTTATTATTTTTAATAAATGTATGTGGTTTGTATGAGGGTGTTGTGGCTTTGTAAACTTTTTTCTTTGTGGAACTACAGGGCCCAGCAAGCCAGGGATGTCAGGGCATGTTGGCACTTGTGGTTCTCCAAGTGCCAACATGCCCTAGCTGCCGTGGGTATGCTGGTGCTTGTAGTTATACAAGCACCAGCATGGCCACACTGTTTTTGGCAACCTGGCTGGCTGGGACTTGTAGTTTCACAAACAAAATTGGTGTCAGTTTGTTTTTTTAACTACTTTACGCTGTATTACCCTACTACCCACAGCCAGGGCCGGATTAACCCGAGGTCTAACTGGGCTGTAGCCCAGGGGCCTCGGGCATCCAGGGGGCCCTTCAAACTCCTCAGCAGCATTATTGATCGGTCGGGGGCGGGGGCGCCCCCGGCCCGATCGATGCTGCTGAGTACTGTCAGTGCAGTCCTCCGTCTCGGCGCGCTGTAGTCTGCTTACTGAGGATATCTCGCGAGAGTTCATGAACTCTCGCGAGATCTCCTCAGTAAGGAGCTTACAGCGCGCCGGGACGGAGGACTGCACTGACAGGTAAGTGCTTGGGGGGGTCCTCGCGGGGGGTGGGGGGCGGCGGACAGCTCACATTGGGGGCCTCGCGGGGAATGGAGGGCCCCTTAGCCCAGGGGCCTCCATTCCCTTAATCCGGCCCTGCCCACAGCCCAGGGGTGGTAGGAAGAGCCCTAGTGCTATCAGCAGTGGGCTGGTTCTTTCTAGGGGGGGGGGGGCCCGCTCATTTTTTTCAGCGGACCCCACTCCCTAGGGAATCCAGCCCAGCGCTGAACAGTCTAGGGTTGGTTAGTCATTATGGCAGGGGGACCCCTGCTGCGCGTCTCCCTGCTATAGTGCCACCAACCCTGGCTGGTTTGCCTAGTGCTGGTAAAGTGAAAATCGGGGGAACCCCACACAAAATTTTTCCCCGATTTTCACGGGACCAGCACTAGTCAGGCAGCACTAGGGTTAAGCATAAATAGCGGGGGGACCTCACGCTTTTTTTTTTTTTCAACTTTTATCTGTTCTTTAAGATTTTAACACTGCCAGGGCAGTGTAACAGTGATGTGTTTGTACAACACACTGCTAGCAAGCAGCGTGTTGTATCTGGCGTATTTTGAAGCAAACTCTCCTGAGTTTGCTAACTCGCAGCTTCATACATTTGAGAGCTGTATAGCTGCAGTGGCAAACAGTCGGGAGTTTGATCACTGGTGATTTTGCAAACAGCGATTTTGACAGAAGCACAACTCTGGCGATTTTGCATGAAATCTCAGCTTCATACATCGGCTTGTTTCAACTCTCCTGAGAAAATCGCTGGAGTTGCAAACTCGCAGCTTGATACATTTACCCCCCTGGTCTAATTTCATTCAACGCGTTTTAATTTTTTTCTATAGGTTATTATTAAAAAAAAACAATAAAGATAGTTATTTTATTATATTAGAATCAATCATAGAGTGCCCCGACTATACACATTTTCTTTCTTTTTTGTTTATGATTCAGTATATTATTAATGTGTGGGTGCACCTTTTCTCATATAGATTGTAATTAGAGTCATTAGGATTTTCCAATTTTCTGATAAAGAGGGACATATGATTGACTCAGTATGGTGAATTTGTGTTTCTTTTACTATTACTGGAAGGGTTTTATTGTGTCATCTTGTACAATTAATAAGAGATGTGATTGTTAAATAAAAGTTTCAGTAAAATACAATGATATTTCAAATGTACACATAGGTGACTGATACCCCATTCATACTGCACCAAAATCCCGGGTTTTTGCCGGGGCGAGCTCAAACGACCCGGGTCTTGGTGCAGTATGAATGGTACAAGTCAAAAATCCCGGGTCTAAAAACCCGGGTCTTCAACCCGGGATTTATCGAGGGGTAATTCCCGGGTCGGACCCGAGTTGCCTGCACTATGAATGGTGCAACCCGGGTTTTTCAACCCGGGTTGCACAGAAAACAAGCTGATTGACTGTCTGCCTGTCTCTGGAGGATGATGTCATCGGTGGGAGCCCGTGGAAGAAAAAAAAAACAGTCACCTTTCAATGACATCACCATTTTTCAGCCAATGAAAACTGCTCTGGTGATGACTCCCACAAATTGCCAGGGCACAGACTTGTGCAGTATATGAATGGGGTCAACCCGGGAAATTCCCGGGTCCGAGGTGCAGTATGAATGGTGTTTCTGAGCTGGGACGCTCCGAGCCCCGGCAAAAACCCGGCTTGAAAAACCCGGGATATTGCCGGGGCGGCAGTATGAAAGCGGTATGATTAGGAATACTTTGCAAAGTTTCTGATGTGTCTTATGCTGGACTTATATACATATGGAATTCTAAAAACTGTGTTTTATAAGTAAGCAGCTGTTATTGCTGGTGATGGTATTTTTAAGGGTGGTAGTCGTTTTCCCGAATGTGAAACACTGACACCAAAGAATCCTACAAAACTTCACGTTAAAATGCGTATTTATAATTTCTCTAGGTCGCTCTGTGTATTGACGTGTAAGTGAAGTGCTGGCTTAGCAGTGTCTTCGGATTCAGTAGCTGTCAGGATGGCATTGCCTTTGGAAACGCCAGATGCCGCTTTGCAGGTAAGTCTTGATTATATCCATGTCAGTGTCCTCGTTTTATTTTGTAGAATTCTTCGGTATCGATGTTTTGAAATTCGTGAAAACGTACCCCACCCTTAAAAATACCATCAATAACAGCTGCTTACTTATAAAACACAGTTTTTAGAATTCCATGGGGGGTATTCAATTGTTAGCGAGTTCCGCTAAATACTCACGCTCGAAAAATATTACCGTTAGTACGGTAATATCTCGCTGGATTTCAGCTCTCAGCTCCCTGATCTGCGAGCTGAAATCCAGCGAGTAAATTACCGTATTAACGGTATTTACGCGCAATATTACCGTATTAATGGTAATATTTTTCGAGCGTGAGTATTTCAGCGATCTCGCTAACAATTGAATACCCCCCCATATGTATATAAGTACAGCATAAGACTCATCAGAAACTTTGCAAAGTATTCCTAATCCGTCAGTAGAAAGGATTCTCGTTAGACAGTGAATGTTCCATTACATACAGAATTCTGCCTCTAAAGACTTGAGCAATGATGTTATGGCTTCATTAGAGTCAAGGACAGAAGAAAAGGCTGGCAATGAACATACCACCTTCTCAACAAATAGTTGACATCTGCACTGAAAAAGTGACACATATGAGCAGACAAAATTAAATCCAGATATTGCAGGTATTCAACAAGGGAAAACAGAAATAAGCCACCTGTACACGTTACATACTAAGCAAGCACTACTAATATAGTGGAACCCACATCCTGGAAGGACATGTCTCAGCTTTTAGAAGGGGAAGCCAAAAGACTAATAAAAGCAGCTGACAGCAAACTTGGACGCTCACTGAGCTGCCAGAAGGGGGAAAAGCCATAAGCTGCAAATAGACAACCTGGTACAGGCTGTGCTTTATATTTCTCAGTTTGACTTTGGATATCATACTAATATAATTTTATGCCTGTAAGGGCTTTTACCTATTCCTATTATGCTTTAATACTTTCTGCAATGCCTTTCTTTTTGTGGAAAACAAAGTTCACAACTGCATGTACTGTTTGTGCTGTTCTCCCTTCTCTGTTACAGCAGGTCTGAATAAGAGGATGTTGTTTTGTGGGTTTTGCTATTCAGTTTTTCTAAATAATCCATCATCCCTTTATGCCTATGTAAATGGCTGTCTTTGCAGCAGGATACATGTTTTGTTCCATTACTTACATTTGGTATCGACAGTAAAAACTCATTGATAATAGGTTGTGCATGGGAACAAAGGCAGAACAAATTATTTGATAAAATCATGTGTTAGCTGACAGCTTATAAAAAATTATAGAAACAAGTGAGAGGAAAGAAAGTGAAACACACAAAAGTAGAAAAATAAAAAATATAACAAAAATAAAACTAAAGAGTACTTACATATTGCTTGAATCCTGTTAAGAACAAGCAAATATGTTACGGAAATATTGAATGTTATTGAAATATACAAAATATGATTCAAGTTTTTAGGAAAGAATGAGAATTGAGAATTGCTAGAGTACACCTTGTCACCGTGTGTGGTGTTAAGGTGCATGACATAAACAGTACACCTACTTCTCTAGCTCTGGCTAGCTCATGGGCGTGGGTGTAAATGACCAGAGGGTCCCCGAAAGTTTTTCACAAAGTCTCTTTGACGGTTTTTCATCAAAGTCTCTTTGAAGTTGTTGGGACACAGGTGATGTAACTTGGTGGTGCAGTGCAATTAAGTTACAATAAGTTGGGTGCCAGACTATCTCTATCATAAAATAGAATACATTTATTTACCCTCCTCTTTACTCCAGCATGATACTTGAGTTGCAAACAACACTAACCTAAATATGTATTGTCACTCACCGGGTCTCTGGTTCCTCTAAGCCTAGACCCGGGTCACTCACCCCTCTGCCGGCGTCTGTGCAGCGCCGTGGCCGTCCGCCATCTTAGGTATGGTTCTGCGCATCTGCAGACCAGAATGAGCTTTAAAAACTTTCCTCACTCCTTATTGGCTCTCTGTCAGCCTTCCCCTATTTAAGGCACCTTTGACCTACTCCCAATGCCTGTTCTTGGTCCTCACTTTGCTGAGGTAGCTGTTTTTAACTCACCTCCTGTTACCTCACCTGCTGGCCGGATACCTCATCTCCATGTCTATGGTAATATCTGCAATCTGCAGTTCATCGCAGCATCTCCTGTTACCTCACCTGCTGGCTGGATACCTCATCTCCATGTCTATGGTAATATCTGCAATCTGCAGTTCATCGCAGTATCTCCTGTTACCTCACCTGCTGGCTGGATACCTCATCTCCATGTCTGTGGTAATATCTGCAATCTGCAGTTCATCGCAGCATCTCCTGTTACCTCACCTGCTGGCCGGATACCTCATCTCCATGTCTGTGGTAATATCTGCAATCTGCAGTTCATCGCAGCATCTCCTGTTACCTCACCTGCTGGCCGGATACCTCATCTCCATGTCTGTGGTAATATCAGCAATCCGCAGTTCATCGCAGCATCTCCTATCATCTCACCTGCTGGCCGGATACCTCGTCTCCAATACACCGGTGCTATTACCTGCTACCCGCAGAGCATCTCTACACCTCCTCTTACCTCGATTGTTATCCGGAGATCATCTCCACTACTCCGGTGCTATTAACTGCAACCCGCAGAGCATCTCAACATCTCCTCTTACCTCACCTTCTATCCGCAGATCATCTCTACTAGTCCAGTGCTATTACCTGTAACCCGCAGAGCATCTCTACACCTCCTCTTACCCCGATTGCTATCCGCAGATCATCTCCACTACTACGGTGCTATTACCTGCAACCCGCAGAGCATCTCAACATCTCCTCTTACCTCACCTGCTATTCGCAGATAATCTCCACTACTCCAGTGCTATTACCTGCAACCCGCAGAGCATCTCATTACCTCATATTACATAGTCTGCTCTATCCTCTACCTTCTCCCTGTATAGCTGTATATTCGTTAACCCTGCCACACTCTCCTTAGGGCCGCGACCTGCACAGCGGAAGCCGGTAATCCGATACCCTCTTGCGGTGGTCCCTGCAGAAGACCAGCTGCTGCGTTAGACTCCGCGCCTCTGGTGAAGTAGACAACTATTGGCAGAATTCTGGGTCGAGAATCCTATTGACCGTGACATGTACATTTTCTTTCTCACTCCTGCATAGATCTCCTCTAACTCATCCTGTTGTTGTAGTAAAAGAATTCAGTTGCATCATTTTAATAGTGTAGAACATACCAGGTTCTCCTGGTTACAGTAGTTCAACATCTACTTACATGTCAGCCTCTTCCTGCTCCCTTTTTGCAGGCACGCTCTTTAGGCTGTCTCCAACATATAAAGGGTCACCACACTCCTGTACGGCATACTTCACTGCAGTTCACTGCTCCTCTGCAGGGGTACTCAGATGGTGACAGGCAAATCACTCCCTTCACCAGACAGCTTCTCCTCACTGCAGTTCTGACACACGATGTGTAACTCTCAACTGCAACTCACCCCTCCTCTGTAGTGATGTTCTCACTCTTGGGCTCTAACACTTTTCACTGTGTACTCTCAGTCACTAGGCTCTGACACTCAAATATGCTCTCAGTCCCTCCTGGGCCACTCTACTGCTGCTTTACTGTCTCTTACAGCAACCCTTTTTCTTGGGTCTCTTCCATGCAAATACACCCTCTCTTTCTTGTGAGTCTCTTTTTTGATTATTTTTTGATGTGCAATTCTCCCCCTCTCAGGGCTTGGGGACTCCTCCCCTATGTATATACAGTCACACTGATGCATGCAGTGACCATCCCTCCCCTATTGGGGCCCCCCTTTTTTTCCTGTCAATGGTTCTTTCTTTATAATTATAGGACTCTTTCTATTTTCTTTAGGGCTAGACATGTCTTATAGCACCGGCAAACACCACAATTAAGAGGTGTAATATGCTAAATCCAGCTAAATACCTACTATATGTCTTGAGTAGAGATGTTTACTGACCACTGTGTTTTGGTTTTGTTATAGGATCTGTATCAACTTCATGTTTTGGTTTAGACCACACCGCCCTCGTGTGCTTTGGTTTTGGTTTTGGCTGTGTTTTTTTGAAAAATCGCTAAAATATGCTAAAATCACACAATTTTGCTCATATTTTGCTCTTACATTATTATTAACCTCAATAACACTAAATTCCAGTCATTTCCAGTCAATTTTGACCACCTCACAGGTCACAATATTATTTTCATACACTTTCAGCCAAAAAATGTAGTGAGCTGGCTGGATGCTAAGCAACAGAGCAACGACACAAACACACAGCAGTTCATAGCACATCTAGGAAACATTGTCCCACCCATCCATATTAAAAAAGAGTTTAACAAACTCACACAGAAACAGGAGGGGTAGCAGGTACAGTTTAACAAACCAACCACTTCAGTGACAAGGGGTGCCACTTATGTGGCTGAAGTGCTTGGATTGTTTGGGCCTCCACAAAACAACCTAACAATGGGCTTAAGGCAGCTAAGCTAACAGTGCTGTCAATGAACTGTATGACTGCAGCAAGAGGCTGGTCAGAGCAATGGCACAAACACACAGCAGTTTATATCACATCTAGGAAACATTGCCAGTGTCAGGAAAGAAAAGTGGTGCAAGATGGAATTGTCTTTGGGACCTCCTACCCACCCTTATGTTGGAACTTAAAGCGACAAGGAGTGCCACTTTTGTGGCTGAAGTGCTTGGTTTGTTTTGGCCCAAAAAGCTAACAATGGGCTTAAGGCAGGTAAGCTAATAGTGTTGTCAATGAACTCTACAGTGGCAAGATGTTGTTGTCATCATCTTCAGCCTCATCCTCACCCTCATCAGTATGTACAATATCCTCACACAATATTAATTCATGTTTCTGGGGTCTGGACGTCTGTACTTGTTTGAATGTTGAGTCTATTTGCTGCCTGGTGAAATTCACAGGGGTTCCGGGTTTGTGGGTTTAGGCTCTGGGTGGGGTGCTTCCGTGGCGCAACTGGTGATTTTTTTGCAGGTGTAGTGTTATAAACTTTCAGTTTTTCTTACCTTGGTTGTTTTCTGTGGTGTATTCAGGCTGTGATGTTTTGCATCAAAGTGTTGTTGTTTGCTCTTTAACTTCTTTTGTTTTTTTTCCAAACTCTGTGTCTCTGTATGGATACAAAAAGGGGGAAAGGTGGAAAGGGTGGGGTAGGTGCTGCTGTTCAGGTATTGGTATAGGTGTTTTGCGGTATATTTAGTTATAGCTCCTTTCCGTTTATGGCTCTTTTCTTAGGTATATTGCTAAACCGCTGTAAAGTGAGAGTGATTATAGCTCTGGAAGAGCTTTGGCTTGTGAAGCATTATATTAAAGTGATTATAGCTCAGAATGTTTTAAGCTCTTGGTGGTAAATATTGAGTATAGCTCTGGATGTTTCAAGCTCTCTGTGTTAATAGCCTAGTGAGGTCCGGCACTACCGTTAGGCAGCTTTAGGCAGCCGCCTAGGGCGCCGGGTCTTGCGGGAGCACCACTGAGGCGGCCATCGGGCATTGAGCAGGCATTCAACTCCATGCAGGCGACAGCGCGGCTCTTAATTAAAGTAACATCTAAAGCCGCCGGCCGCTGCACATTTGTGTTAGTTACAGCTGTACTTACAATGTCAAGCTGACATTCACATTCATCTAGAGTCTCAGCAGCACTCCCACCAGCCAATAAGCCCCGCCCCTGCCACCTGATAATTTAAGGCGAGACGGAGGACTATTAATGTTTTGAGATAAAGGCCTAGGCTATTAATTTAATAGTAGGGTGATGTTGCTCAAAACAAAATACAGTTACATGTTATAAAACAAGTTTTGTATTTTTGCAATGTTTAATGCCTTAGTGATTGTTTCTGATATTTTATTTAAGTACTTACTGTATGCAATTATACATTACATTGTTTTTAATGGTAAAAACAATGATAAATTAGGTATTATGTTTTTCCACATTGCAAGTGGTTATTTAATGGTGGGTGAGAACTATTAATTTGTGAGTAGGGGCTATTTATTTATTTTGGGGGTATTTAATATTAAAGTGTTGTTGTGGTGGTGTCTATTTAATGTGGGACTATAAATTTATAGTACTGGGATGATTCGGGGGCTATTAATTGAATGGGAGGGGGGAGTTTGTAGAGAAGATTATTATTTATTAAATGTGAATACTACTTATTAAAGGTCGGGACTGTTTGGGATGGAAATAGTTCAATTTATTAAATGTGAAAACTATTAATTTAATGTTGGAGCTCATAGTAGGAAAATAAGTTTATTATTAAATGAAAATTCTATTAATTTAATGTCAGGGCTGTTTCGAGAAATAGTTCTATTTATTAAATGGGAATGATATTAATTTAAGGTCTGGGCTGCTTGCAGGGAAGGAGGCCTAATTATTAAACTTGGGTGCTCTTGATTTGGGGGAGGGCAGGGGCGCACGCAGGGGGGGTTTCTGGGTCTCCAGAAACCCCTCCCCTCCGCTAAAGAAGTGCCCCTACATAGTGGCACTGTACTATATAGCAGCAGCGGTGCTGTCAAAGAAGCGTCCACGGCGGTGCTGTATTGTATACAGCACTGCTGCGGATGCTTTTTTGACAGCGCCGCGGTTGCTGTATAGTACAGTGCTGCCGAAACGGAGCAGCTGCGCATGCAACAGGGCAACAATATCCCAAGATCCAGACAAGCAGCAACAGAGTTTAAGCCACTAGCAGCCGCAGGTAGGGAAAGCTTCAAGAACAGGAAGGAGAAAGCAGGAGAGTATGCCAACTGTCCTGAATCTGGTGGGGCAGTCCTAATTTTGGGTGATTGTTTCGTTCAGTTTGTCCCCACTGCAATGACAGTTGGGAAGTATGTCCTGCTTCACAATGTTCTGCTAATGAAGGGCAAACTGCTGGCACCTAACAGTAGTGCACACAGAATTGTCTGTTTATTTGATGGGGATAGAAAGGGGTTGTAGAGAAGCCTAGCACAGTATAAAATTATAGCAACTCTTATGTGATGGTCATGCCCACCCTGGTGGCATAGAATGGAAACTTCTCTCTAAAAATCCTGTGTTTGTTCCTAAACAATAAATGCAGAATTTGTATTTTTTTTATTTTCAAAAGTCAAGTGTGTGTGAGTGACTGAGAAGATGGTTTTGGGGCAAGCAGGGGCGGTAGGCTGAAGTTTTGCCTAGGGTGCTGTGAAACTTGGCACCGGCCCTGAGCCTAGTTGTTTGGCAGTGATTATAGCTCTGGTGTAACCTCTCTTTTGAGTGGTTTAGTGATTATAGCTCGGGGTGTTTTTATTGTAGCTTACTGGTCGAGAAGATGGATGGTGTGATATGTGTTGTGTGCTAATTTGTGTGTGTAGAGGTGTTTACTATGTGATTCTATGTGTGTTCTAAGTAGAGATGGTCACTGACCCCCGTGTTTTGGTTTTGGATTCGGTTTTGGATCTGGATTACCGTCGTGTTTTGGTTTTGGTTTTGGTTTTGCAAAACCGCCATTGCGTGTTTTGGTTTTGGTTTTGGTTTTGTTTGGTTTTGTTTTGCTATTTTTTGGGAAAATCCATGTTTTTGGGCCTAAATTAACCCAATTTAGTGCTCCAACTGTTTTAGAGACAAGTAATCTAATTGTTGAGGTAATAAATCATCCAAAAAAACAGTTTAATTCTTCGTTGGTAGGCCTATTCTACACACAAAACAGATTGTCTTCCTCTCCATCTATGCATATTGGCAATGCAGCCATCGTCTTTGAATGTATATTACACCCTACACTTATAGTTAAATATGTAAAGAAATGGAAAAAGCCAGTTTGGTTTCTGTCTCTCAAGGCCCCCCTCCACTTGTATAAAATACCAAAAAATTCAGCCATTATAGACTGTACAATATTAATTGACATGGAGAAAGCCAGTTTGGTTTCTGTCTCTCTAGGCCCCCCTCCACTTGTATAAAATACTAAAAAATTCAGCCATTATAGACTGTACAATATTAATTGACATGGAGAAAGACAGTTTGGGGTCACTCTGTCTCTCTAGGCCCCCCTCCACTTGTATAAAATACTAAAAAATTCAGCCATTATAGACTGTACAATATTAATTGACATGGAGAAAGACAGTTTGGGGTCACTCTGTCTCTCTAGGCCCCCCTCCACTTGTATAAAATACCAAAAAATTCAGCCATTATAGACTGTACAATATTAATTGACATGGAGAAAGCCAGTTTGGTTTCTGTCTCTCTAGGCCCCCCTCCACTTGTATAAAATACTAAAAAATTCAGCCATTATAGACTGTACAATATTATGAAAAATGGACAAAGCCAGTTTAGGGTCACTCTGTCTATAACACCCTACCCTTAAGGATAAATTGCCCTAACAGCAGCCTTTCAAGATGGTATGTGATATGGAAATGCCACAAGTCCCTTTCCTCTTTGGGGGTAGATTGCACCCTACACTTACATAGAAAGTTTTAAAAAGATGTTATCGGCATCATCTTCAGCTTCATCCTCACCCTCATCAGTGTGTACGTCATCATCACAGACTATCAATTCATCGCCGCTTGAATCCGCCATTAGAGAACAGTCAGTGCTTGGATGTCTTGGATGGTGAAGGCCTTCCTCGTGGAAGATGTAGTTCATTTTGATAAACATCATTTTCTCCACATTTTTGGGAAGTAACCTTCTACGGCGATCACTGACTAAGTTCCCTGCTGTGCTGAACACTCGTTCAGAGTACACACTGGAGGGTGGGCAGCTTAGGTATTGCAAAGCAAGTTTGTACATGGGTTTCCAAATGGCCTGCTTTTCTTCCCAGTAAGGAAAGGGACTGTCTGACATTTCCATATCAACTACCTCTTGAAAGTAATCCTCCACCATCCTTTGCATGTTTATACTCATATTGGATGGACTTATGGGCAAAGTGACACTTTTTTTTGAAAAATCCTTCAAACCAGCCCAGATGTTAAATTGTTCTCGTCTGCCCCCTGTGTCTTCCCTGCTTCTTTTTTGGAAATTTAATTTTTTACGAGCAACAGCTTGAGAAAGTGAAGGAGGACACGTCGTCAAGCCGAGGCCCAGTTCAGCGGCCAACTTGCTGAGCAATAGCTCCTTGCAAAAGTTCACATCTCGCTCATTTACAAGTAAAGACTCAATGTAGGTTTTAAACCTTGGATCAAGCACAGTGGCCAAAACGTACTGATCCGAGTTCAAGATCTTAATAACTCGAGGATCATTGTGAAGCGAATTAAGTACTTGATCGACAAGGCCAACATACTTTGCTGAATTGCTTGCTTTCAGCTCCTCCTTCATTTTCTCAAGCTGCTTTTCCAATAGTCTAATTAAAGGAATGACTTGGCTCAAACTAGCAGAGTCTGCACTGACCTCACATGTCACAACTTCAAATGGTTTCAGCACCTTGCACAGCACTGAAAGGATTCCCCACTGTGCAAGAGTGAAATACATCCCCCCTCCTTTCCCAATGTCATGACTTGTGCAATATGCTTGGATGGCTTTGCGCTGTTCCTCCATCCTCTGAAGCATGTACAGGGTGGAATTCCACCGAGTTACCACCTCTTGCTTAAGTTGGTGGCAGGGCAAGTTAAACTGCTCTTGGAGCTGCTGTAATCTCCTACATGCTGTGGCTGAATGCCTGAAATGGCCTGAAATTTTACGGGCCACCGAAAGCATCTCCTGCACCTCACGGTTATTTCGTAGGAAGCTCTGCACCACCAAGTTGATGGTGTGAGCAAAACAGGGAATATGTTGGAAATCACCCAGCTGTAATGCTCGCACTATATTGTTGGCGTTATCTGAAATGACATACCCTGGGGAGAGTCCGAGTGGTATAAGCCATGCATCAATCACATCTCTCAGTTTGCGTAACAAATTGTCAGCCGTATGCCTGTTAGTGAAGCCGGTGATACAAAGAGTGGCCTGCCTGTGACAAATGTTACGTAGTGGTGTACATGCTGCTGCTGTTCCTGCTGGTGAAGGTGAATGACCAACCCAGTGGGCTGTCACAGTCATATAGTCTTTGGTTTGGCCACTTCCACTTGTCCACATATCTGTGGTTAAGTGAACAGTGGGCAGAATGGCATTTTTCAGCGCAATCTCTACATTTTTACACACTTTTTGGTATAGTTGTGGAATAGCTTTACGGGAGAAATGGTGTCGCGATGGAATTCTGTAACGCGGACACAAAACCTCAATTAACTGTGAAAAACCAGCTGCGTTTATTGTGGAGATTGGACGCAGATCTAACACTAACATTGCAGCCATGGCGTCTGTGATTCGCTTGGCGACTGGGTGACTGCTGTCATATTTGCTTCCCCTCGCAAATGATTGTTTCACAGTTAATTGCTGAAATGTAGGACTGCTCATTTTATTCACCTGCCTCTGGGATGACGATTCACCCCCAGCAGCAGCAACAGCAGCAGCAGGACTAACGCTTTCTTCAGAGGAATCAATAATAGTGCCGGAGTCATCCAGCCTTAAGTGGGATGCCGGGCTAACTCCGAGCGCTACTGAGGATATTGATGAGGATGGTGTGGTGGGTGTATTTTGTAGCCGTCGGTATGTCGGTGAGCGGAGGGTCTTAGCTGATGAGGGAGTGCTTGTATTCTTTTGGGAAGAACTTTCAGCTTTTCCCAACACTTTGCCATGAACTCTCGTTAAATGGCGTAACATAGACGAGGTTCCAAGATGGTTAAGGTCCCTCCCTCGACTGACTGTGGCTTCACATACACTACAAATGGCTATACAATTGTTGTCTGGATTTGGGTAGAAATAATTCCACACATAAGAAGTGGATTTTTTTGTTTTATGCCCAGGCATGACAATGGCCTTTTTCTTGTCACGTGCCAGAACTGCTGCCACTGGTGCAGGACTTACACAAACAACCTCATCCTCATCAACATCCTCATTAGCGCCCTCGTCGCCTACACAAATCTCCCCCTCATCCTCTTCTAATTCCAAAGTGGCATCCTCAATTTGGGTATCACCGGCTACACTCGGGCTATTAAGGCACACATCAGCAGAATGCTCACGATTAGACATCCCACTGTTGGATGGACTCTCCACAGGGATTGTTGTCATTTGTGAATCAGAGCAAATATTCTCCTGTAATGCCTCACTGGTATCTTGCAGCTCAGCTTTGACGCGTAACAGTAGTTGTGCACCAATTGTAGCCTGGGTAACTTTTTGGGATCTGCCACTAATAGCCAAAGGTGAAGGCCTCATTCTCTCTTTGCCACTGCGTGTGTAGAATGGCATGCTTGCAATTTTTTTTTTATCGTCACTTAACTTTTGCTCAGTTACACTTCTTTTTCGCTTCAATACAGTAAATTTTTTTTTGGTTTTTGTTTTTTGCACTAATTTGAAAACACTCTGTTGTTTGACATCGCCTTGGCCAGATGACGTACTGGGAACACTAACATCAGGACTGGTGACAGAACCTGGTTGCTCATTTAGATCATATGTGGACTGCTTTGAATCCATTCTGAGCGCAAACCACTGAGGAGTGCTAAAAATTATTGAGTAGATACTGCTGACAGATATGACTTTTGACAGCCAGAAATATTAATGCACAATTAGGGAGGACACCCCCAAAACACTGAGGAGTGCTAAAAATTATTGAGTAGATACTGCTGACAGATATGACTTTTGACAGCCAGAAATATTAATGCACAATTAGGGAGGACACCCCAAAAACACTGAGGAGTGCTAAAAATTATTGAGTAGATACTGCTGACAGATATGACTTTTGACAGCCAGAAATATTAATGCACAATTAGGGAGGACACCCCAAAAACACTGAGGAGTGCTAAAAATTATTGAGTAGATACTGCTGACAGATATGACTTTTGACAGCCAGAAATATTAATGCACAATTAGGGAGGACACCCCAAAAACACTGAGGAGTGCTAAAAATTATTGAGTAGATACTGCTGACAGATATGACTTTTGACAGCCAGAAATATTAATGCACAATTAGGGAGGACACCCCAAAAACACTGAGGAGTGCTAAAAATTATTGAGTAGATACTGCTGACAGATATGACTTTTGACAGCCAGAAATATTAATGCACAATTAGGGAGGACACCCCAAAAACACTGAGGAGTGCTAAAAATTATTGAGTAGATACTGCTGACAGATATGACTTTTGACAGCCAGAAATATTAATGCACAATTAGGGAGGACACCCCAAAAACACTGAGGAGTGCTAAAAATTATTGAGTAGATACTGCTGACAGATATGACTTTTGACAGCCAGAAATATTAATGCACAATTAGGGAGGACACCCCAAAAACACTGAGGAGTGCTAAAAATTATTGAGTAGATACTGCTGACAGATATGACTTTTGACAGCCAGAAATATTAATGCACAATTAGGGAGGACACCCCAAAAACACTGAGGAGTGCTAAAAATTATTGAGTAGATACTGCTGACAGATATGACTTTTGACAGCCAGAAATATTAATGCACAATTAGGGAGGACACCCCAAAAACACTGAGGAGTGCTAAAAATTATTGAGTAGATACTGCTGACAGATATGACTTTTGACAGCCAGAAATATTAATGCACAATTAGGGAGGACACCCCAAAAACACTGAGGAGTGCTAAAAATTATTGAGTAGATACTGCTGACAGATATGACTTTTGACAGCCAGAAATATTAATGCACAATTAGGGAGGACACCCCAAAAACACTGAGGAGTGCTAAAAATTATTGAGTAGATACTGCTGACAGATATGACTTTTGACAGCCAGAAATATTAATGCACAATTATGGGGGACACCCCAAAAGCGCTGGGGAGTGCCAAATATGAAGAAAAAATAATAAACCTCTATCCTCCTCTCTGCACTAGCGATTTTGGTTAGAGCAATTGCAAGAACAATATGGTATTCTCTGTCCCTGCTCTAATTAGCCTATGACTACACCCTGCTCTCTCCCTCTGTCAAATGGCGATGGATTGCTGTGGAGGCGTGTATTTATAAAGTTGAACTATCGCGAGAACCGAGTCCCGAGATCCGACGACGTCACAATGACGTTCGGCCTCGATTTGGATTCGGAATGGGCGGGAGAGTACCGAGCTGCTCAGCTCGGTACTCGGATACCCAAAGTTCGGGTGGGTTCGGTTCTCGGAGAACCGGACCCGCCCATCTCTAGTTCTAAGTGGCTGTGTGCTAGTTGTGGGTGAGTGGTGAGAGTTAAGAACTGCTGACTGTGGGTAGTGTGTGTGTGGCTGTATGTGGTGTATACGGTGTGGGCAGTTAAAGTTAAACCCCCTCACCTCTATATATATATATATATATATATATATATATATATATATATATATATATATATATATATATATATATATATATATATTATACTAGTATACATATTATCCTATACAGTATTAAAAATCATATACACTTGATTTCACACTATCAAAAATCCTTAAAGTTTCTGGGAGCCTAGGCAGGCCCCCAGCTGTTTTCTTTAAATTTCCAAACACTTCTAAATTCCCACTTCAACCTCTGGTAGTGAGTACATTTTAGATTTTGCTCCTGCTTTCTTTATATTACCATTTACTAATTTCTACAGCTTTGGGTACTTTTACTGTGTTGTATGGTCACTCCTTTCTGTATTAGGTTAGATGGTTTTTGTTCCTATATAATACATTTGTTATATATCCCTATGTTTCTCAGAAGTATAGCTGATATTATCAGTGTTTTTTTTCCCTCATGTGTGTTTTCTCAGCACTCCAGCAGGTGGACTTATATGACAGAAAAAGACAGTTATTTGTTTTTAAGTTGTGATAGACACAGTCTGTTGTAATTCTAGACATTTCTCCTCTATACAAAGATAATTTGTCATTTGGAATATTAAACTATCATGTGTAGTACAGGTAAATTATATAGCAGGAACGTCAGACTGCTTTACTTGCCTAGTAATTATTTTCCCCTTTTCCAAATGATTTATTTTCAATGTTTTGTGTATAATAATGTAAAAAGAAAAAAAAGAGAGAAACAAATAACAAAAGGAAATATGAGCAAACACAACAAGCACTTTAAAAGAGAATAAACATAAAAGGGAGTGAGAAAGGTAAAATGGAGAGGGGTGGAGTTGGTTTGAATTTCACAATTAGTTAGGAACTTGGCCAACCAAATGAACATTACGGATAGAATCAAATATTCAGAAAATTTGCACTGCAGTTTGAATTAGTATATTTGGTTTTGTACAGCAGCTGAAAGGCTATCTAAGCAATAGAGGAAATTAATTTTCTAATTTTTTCAATTACCTTATTGTAGTAGGTTGCTAGGGATTAATGGTAATGTCTACAGCCTGGAATAAGCTAAAGACCCTTGCTACAAGAGGACCCTGGGTTTATCACTCGCTGTTTTTCCCAGGCATAGGCAGGTCTGTTTATTACTGCTATAGCACTTTTGTTCCTGTGTAACCTCCTATGTGTACACAAAGTTTACACAAACCTGTTTAGGCTTATGAAGAACATAAAGCAAACAAGACATATCTACATGTCTCCGTCACATTGATTTTGTGCTCCACTTTTACACTTATGTATTAGAAATCTATGTTTACAGCTTGCTGCTTAAAATGAAAGAATCAGGTGACACACACATGTTCCACCTTTGGTCGGACTATTAAAGCTTAGGATTCGCCCTCTGGTGCTTGGTCAACAAAAATTGCTCCCTTGTTTTGAGGAGAAGCCCAACCAACTTACACAGCAGTGAATTATGACAAAGTCAAAGAAGCTATAGCAGATAGACTGGGGCTCAAGATGTACCGTTTAAAATTTTGGGCAGAAGAGTTTACCACTACCAATAGACTCCTAACATTAGACCGCTGGCTGGTGGACATAGCTACCAAATGACTAAGGCCACAGACTTAAACTAAAGTAATTTACACAATCCCATCACCCTGGAAAAGTTAACTAAATGTATACTGCTGTGCTTCCATGCCACGGTTACTGTGGTGGGAAATGAGCATTAGGATATCAGCTATGATCACTTGAAAAGTCTGGATATTAATTTTGAAAATGGATGTCCTCACTTCCAGTTTCTGGTGAAACTGGATAGGATCAGAAAAACACCCTCAGGGTGAATAGATTAGGTCACCAGGTTAGGATCACAAAAGGATTATTTGGATTACGAAACAGGGTGCCCACTGCTCAGATGGGTCAGCTGCAACACTCAGTAAACATTTGGAACACTGCCTAGCACCTTGCTTCTCAGAGTAGCAACTCTTCTCTTGTAGTCAATGATCTTTTTGGGACCTGAATAATGTGGAGCCTATGGGGAAGCTGGACATCAAATTAATTGTGCCTTTGCCATGCTGTCTACATCCCAAATAAGGAATGAAGAAGTCCATATCATTGTTGTGAAGGAAATAATATTGGGATAATTGGCACGAGCTTCTATGGTACTCCCTGGAAGAAAAATTGTCCAAAGATATGTTAAATGTCACTTGTATTCATGGAAAAACAAACTTGTATTCCACTGCATTAATTAAATGAAAAGAATATAAAAGAAAGGTGACCTACTTTTAAGAATTTCCATTATCCAAGTGGTGCCCCAGGTTTCCATGGGCTTTTGCCTTTTGAATTGTTATATATGAGGAAATCTAGAGGAATCCTAGATCTTCTTTGGGAGTGTGACGATTATGTAGTATATCTCATGACTGATTGTTATTTTCTGTTGAATTCATGTATGACAATGTGAATATTTTATGTAACCTTGTAATGTAATCTCAACGCGTGCCTTGCTAGATGACATGAGTTTGAACTTATGCAAGTCTTTTAAACTAGCCAGGCCCGGCACAGATAAGGATCTGAGGAGTTTGAAGCCCCAAAGTTGTAAACTATCTAGCTACTCGAGCAGAGGTGAGATTGCAAGGTCCTGTGAACATCCCTGATCTCAGGACATCCCTAGCTCACTCTGAAAGCCCTGTGACATTTGGGAGATCAATCTGTCCTTATTGACAGCTACAATCCAATGGTGGGGGGTGAGAGCTATGTGGAAAAAAGATTTAAAATCTTCTGCCTTAGACAATAACGTGTGCATTATCATGAGGGGGTCTATCAAGACTGAAATGGCCTATATTTCCCAATTGTGTTCCCTCACACTCCAAGGGGTCAATGTATCAATCTGAGAGTTTTCCGGCGGGTTTGAAAAACCAATCAGATTCTAGATATCATTTATTTAGTACATTCTACAAAATGATAGCTAGAATCTAATTGTTTGCTATAGGCAATATCTTCACTTTTCAAACCTGCCGGAAAACTCTCAGCTTGATACACTTACCCCTAGGTCTTGACTAGTAAAGCTAGGTACACACTACAGAATTTTCCACCAACTTTTTATGCGATCGATTTTACATGCGATCGATGTTCCGATCGCTCGGTCCATGGACTGCATACACACTAGCCTTGTTTAGGACGATAAAGGGAAGAGTGGACCTCCCTTTAGCGACTTTTTGCAGCCATTTTGTCGTGAGCAATGACTGTAATTTCGTACTCACTGTTGTGGATCGGTCGGAAGTTTATACACACTACACAACGGAAACGAGATTGGAACGAAAATATTAAACGGTACGACCAACCAAACGAGGTGACAATCGTCCATTTGGGCAGACTTTCGACCATCGTGTCACTGCACACACTGACCCGACTTTTGAACGAGCGGTCGTATGTCGGCTGATTTAGCCAATTATTGGACGAAAACTGTGCAGTGTGTACCCAGCTTAAGTAGGGATTTTATTTCCTATTTTATTTTCTGTAACTCATTTGTGCAACATATTGTATGTATTGTGTTATTAATTTTCTGTAATTAAGCCTTGGAAACATTTTTTCAGATTAAATAAATGTAATCTAGTTTGTTCTCCGTGATTCTTTGTGAATTTACAAATCCCAGGGAGGCTCATGCTACAGGTGTATATGATTTAAGTGTGAAACATTAATAAGTGGTTCTGGTGAACGTAAGAACAAAATAATAATTCCTTTGTGGTGGCAGAAAAGGTGTATTCATTGTTAAGTGACTAAGGTGACGCCAGTCACGGCCAGCTTTTCAGATTGCCGTATCTGGGACAGACTGGGTGTTCATAACCGGGAGGAATAAGAATTCCAAACATTATTTTAAAAAATATATTGCGATATGTTCTAGACATGAGAAATAGACTTGAATTTTTAGGGAATTTAGCCAAGGATAATTTTTTAAGAATTCAGCCATTATAGAAAACAACTATAACCAAAAAGTTTGGTTAAGGTTTTTATTTTGCTGGAGTTCAAGTAGTGTTATTTCTATCTACAGTACTAAAGTATATAAATTATTGCCCAGATGGTAGGCACCCTTTAAAGTATTCTGCACAGTGGGCCAAGTGGGTTATTAGATAGAGCAACTAAGTTCTAAGAAAGGAAAGCAGCTTTTCCATGTAAATTTTCTGAAACCATGGGATTGTTTATTGCTTCAAGTGAAAACAGTCTTGAATTAGGCCCACAAAGAAAAGCTTTTTTTCAGAGACAGGGGTTCGACTTTTGGATTTGTCACTGTCCATGCCTTAAAACGCATGTCTAGAGGCAATTTGTTTTTTGAGTTTAAGGGTGGATCTGTGTTCTGGGTAGTATTAATGTAGTAAAACATTATTTTTATTTTTATTATTATATTTTATTATATTTTTTTGCTATGAAAAAGGATGGGAGTGTGATAGTCTGCATTGACTTTTGGAAGGCCAATGCAGTCTTACTTTGACTCTTATCCGAGAGTGGATGAATTGGCTTGGCACACTATATCACCTCCTTTGATCTGACAAAAAATTATTAATAAATTGAGTTATGCAAATCTTAAAAACATAAGACTGTTCTTGTCACTTTCGGATTTTTTGATTCATGGCCATGACATTTGTCATTCATGGAGCACAAGCTTCATATCAGAGATTAAAGAACAATGGGCTGTGGCCCCATCAGAACTATGCTGCAGTCTACTTGGATAACATTGTCATCTTTAGTACACACTGGAAGCGTCAACTAAATAGGCTGAGGGCACTGTTTTGCTCCCTAAGATATACAGGTTTGATAGGCAACACAAAGAAATGAGCATTTGCAAAGCAAAAAAACAGTTATTTGGTATTATTACTGGGCAATGTTAGTTATAAAGCCAATTAATTACAGGGAAGGTATAAGTTTTGATTAAGACTTCTGTCTGAAGACCAAAAAGGTATACAATTATTTTTATGTGTGGCAAGATAGTACTGAAGGTTCATTCCTCATTTCTCAACAAAGGTGTTAGTTATATGGTAAATGCATTATTAGTGAAGATTCCTGGTATTATACATACAGAAATTTTAGTGTCCATTTCCCTGCACCCATGATCTTTTTGCTTAATTTTTATTCTTTATCATTTAGTATCTTTTATAGTTTTGTGTGTGCATCTTATATAGAAGGTTGTTTGTATAATAACATTAATACCTCCATTTTCTTTGCATAGCAAGTTCTTATCCTCTTGGTCTGACGCTCTGATTGTCCAACTTTGCAGCATCTCAGACAGATGATTTTATTACAGCAGTCATTGTCTGAATGCTCTTAAGAATTGTTTTCCAACTTCACTAATTATTAACGATTATTAACATTGTTACTCTATTTGTTCTGTATCTAATTGCATCTATCCCTCTTTCCTCTCCGTTCTCATAATGTATCAGGTTTTCTAGTAGGCAGGTTGATCTAACAGTGCAGCTGGTTATAATGTTAATTACCTCTGCATTAGAGTATCTTCTATTATAGTATATTATATCATACATTTTGAGCATTTTATCAATAGATAAGTACAAATGACTATGGATTATGTAGAGTAAATACCTATACTTTCTCCGAAAGTTTTTTTTTTCTAAACAAATGTGTATATATAGCATATGTATATGTATTATAAAATCTCATGTGATATTCCTCATTGTTCCCCTTACACTGATTGCTTATAAAAATATAATCTAACATTCTCTGTAGAATTTCATTAAAAGTATTGCATACACATGGGCGTGGCCTGGACGCCATAGTGACTGGTGGCATTACTGGAGAGCTCCGTGCACTACTCGAGATAGCGAGGATTTAAGAGCTATTTACAGCCGACTGGAGGACGCTGAAGGGGTGGAGAAGTGAAGGGGACCTCTTGGGCTCGCAAGTATTCAAATTTTGAGCTGACTTGAGAGCGCTATCTGACAGCCAAAGTCGCGGGTCCGTTTTCCCGCCAAACCCCGGAGTCGGGACCGCTGCAGCGGGGTTTATCCTTCATCCAGCTGAGCGGCTAGCGGGCTTTCAGTTTGAAATCTCGGTGTCCTGCGTCCCAGATGGCTGGCTGCGTCTATCTATGAGCCTTCCACAGTGAGTACTAAAATCTGGCTCCACGCCAACATACCCGGCCTGCACAACACAAGCATATCTGCACAATCTTATTGCACTGCTCTATGTTGTGTTCTATGGTGTGGTCTCACTGTATGCTGTTTGGCTGCCATCTAGTGGCCGTTTGATATTACTACAGGACACCAATATATTAACTCTTTCAACTTGGCCCAACTACTCCCAAGAATCGAGTTAACCTCACACAAAAAACAGAAATAAAAGAAATTGACGCAGATATATCCCACTTGACCAGAGATACCAGCACTCCAGCCTCACAGTAAAATCTGTTGGTAGGCTCTCCTGGAGTCATATTAGAGTCACCAGACCATCCAGAGAGAAAACTAACAGCGGGACACTAGGGTATATACTACCCCTCTACTTAACTGTCCCACAACTTACTATGTCCACTTAACCCACATGGGTTTGTTCCCCGCCCGTCTGCCTCATACTCAACATAAGCAAACGGTTTCCCAGAGATTCTGCACTTAACATGAATAAATCTACGGGTAAAGGCCACAAAGGCGCACCAGTTGAGATAACTCAGCACTTCTCCCGTCAGGACAAAGCACATACTTCATCTTCTCCTAACTCACCCTCGGGGTCCCAGAGCGACCGAGACCCTCCTACCACTGCTTCTCCCTCAACCAAGGCGGACTTTGCTGAATTACGAAATTTAATCATGGAGCGCACTAACGCCTTTTCCGTTGATCTTCAGAAGGCTATAGGCGATCTCAAAACAGAAATGGTCGCAATCTCCAAAAGAACCTCGGTTCTGGAAAACAAGATGGAGTCGTCACTTACATTCCAAAATGAAGCCTCAAAAGATATAGACTTCCTGCTAAAGGACAACGATTTCATGAGGGACAAGCTGGAAGATGTTGAGAACAGGGAACGTCGCAATAACCTCAGATTACGCAACATCCCCGAATCAGTGGAACCTACGGATCTGGAGGACTATGTGAGTAGGTTCTTCTCTTCTCTGGACTCTGCCTTATCCAATCACCCAATGCAGATCGAACGGGTTCATAGGGCCTTGAGACCACGCCCGAAAGATTCCGAACCCCCTCGTGATGTGATATTGAGACTACAATCCTTTAAGACCAAGGAACTTATTACCAAAGTGGTTCGGAATTCTTCATATACTCTTTACGAAGGGTCCCGTATGCAAGTTTTTCAAGATCTTGCCCCTTCAACGATAGCCAAGAGACGCGACCTCAGGGAGGTTACCAGCATCCTTAGAGAAAATGGTTACAAATACCGCTGGGGTTTCCCTTTTCGTTTGATTATTGAAGTCGAGGGCCGTCAAGAGTCAATCCGAACAATGAACGAAGGAAAAGACTTACTCCGCAAGCTCCATCTCTTCCGTCTTGACAGGATCGTGGGTGGCGATGCCCAGAGCTCCTCGCAACAACCTCCTTGATTTGTAAATCTATGTCTCTGTTAGAGGAGAAGTGAAGTAATATTGTGCCTTAACTTGCTCTGTCTGTATCTTCTTTTATTCTTCTAACAAATGTCAATATTTTCCTGTTGCTTCCATAATTACCGTAGATATTGTTGTCTCTGGTTACAAGTTTAGCTTCGGTTTAACCTTATTATGTTATTTATGTACGGGCGGGGGACGTGTCCTGTCCTCCTAGCCACACACCCACATACCTTGGGATTTTCTTAGCAGTCTATCTGATAGTTTATATTTTACACGCACTCCCGTACTCTGTGCCTTGGTTCTGATAATTGAATAGGCAAACTTTGCCTTGTTTTTTAAGTTAATATAGCTTTTTTAGGCACTGTCCTAGTAGGTCTCTCCTCTGCTATTGAGGTCTGAACCTACACCCTTGCCTTTCTTCTTTCATAACTCCTCCTTCCTTTACTCTTCTTTCCCTTCCCTTCCCACTCCCTGCTCCCCTCCCCCCAACCCCTCCCCCCTGGTACTCCAGTTCGAGGGATAACATCTTTATTCTTTGTGTTTCTCCCAAGAATACCGATCATGACTCTTACAACACTCTCCCTCAATGTTAAAGGGTTAAACACACCTCAAAAGCGCTCTATGCTATTCCATACGTTACGAAAACTTAATGGTGATATAATTTTTTTGCAGGAGACTCATTTCAAAGCGGGTGGCCATCATTCCCTGTCCTTAAGAGGATATCCTGATGCCTACTATTCCTCTCATTCAACAAAGAGGAATGGTGTTGCCATTCTTCTCCGCAGTTCAGTTCCGTTTGTCGTGTCAGCAGTTAAGGACGACCCTGAAGGCCGGTTTCTCTTCGGGAAAAATTGGTCATCTAGATATAACCTTTGCCAACGTTTACGCGCCAAATACAGGTCAGACAGCTTTTTTCACACACTTCTTCTCGGAACTACACCATTTCCGTAAGGGTTTGCTTTTACTCGGGGGTGACTTTAACACTGTTATGTCCCCCCTCCTAGACAGATCCGCTTCTAGGCACACCTCCCCCCATCTTCACATACAAAACATCTGCAGAAACAAGTGACTGAGGCCGGCCTATTTGATATCTGGCGAGCGTTATATAGCTCTTCTAGGGACTACACATTCTACTCCTTTCCCCACCAAACCTACTCCCGGATTGACATGTTTATGGGCTGCTCAAACATCTTCCAACATATAACTAGGGCTGATATAGTTCCCAACACGTGGTCCGACCACTCTATATTATCGTTAACGGTTGACCTTTTTCAGAACCCTCGGGGCAGAACCTCCTGGAAATTGAACGAGACTCTTCTTAAACTCCCCGGGTTTAAAGATCTCATATCTGATTCTATCACGAAATACTTTAAGATCAATTCAGACCCAGAGATTCAGACCTCTACTATTTGGGAAGCCCACAAGGCAGTCATTCGGGGGGACATCATTCAGTTTGCCTCCCGCAGTAAAAAAGAACGTAACGCAACGCTTGATAAACTTACTCTTCAACTTAAAAATCTAGAAACAACACATAAGGAGTCTAACTCCCATTCAGTTTTGAAAGAAATCCAAAAGACTAGGGGCGAAATTCAGTCAAGTCTCGCAGAGAGAACAGAACGCCAGCTTAGATGGCTTAATCAAACATTTTTTGAAAAAGGCAACAAGGCCGATTCTCTTTTGGCTAGGAGACTGAGAGCCAAACGGGGCTCCCAAATAATCAATTCTATCAGAAACAAAAAAGGGGACCTATCTTACTATCCTAGGACCATAAATGAAACATTCCACAAATATTATGAAAATCTGTATAACCTTCACAAACACCAAACCTCATTTAAAGCCCCGCCTCAAGCCATCAATACCTACTTAGATAATTGTTCTCTTCCTTCCCTATCCTCCCGCCAGGCTTCTACTCTTAGCAAGGCTATCTCCAGTGAAGAAGTAATCCTTGCACTAAAGTCACAGAAGAACTCCAAAGCCCCCGGCCCTGATGGCTTTATGATGCTTTATTGTAAAACATTCTCCAAAGAACTAGTCCCTCATTTGACGCATTTGTTTAATTCCATTATGACGGGGGGTAAATTCCATATGGAATCCACGCGCTCCACTATAGTGGTGATTCCTAAACCTAACAAGGACCCGACCTGTTGCCCCAGCTACCTCCCCATTTCACTAATCAACTCTGACGTTAAACTTTTTGCCAAAATTCTGGCAAATCGTTTAAATGCCTATTTACCAACACTGGTCTTCCCAGACCAAGTAGGTTTTATCCCCACCAGGCAGGCTTTAGACAACACTAGGCGTACTATAGACATCATCGCCCATATAAACCAGAATAAGGTCCCGTCAGTGGTTTTGGCATTAGACGCCGAAAAGGCCTTTGACAGACTCTCGTGGCCTTTCATGTTTAGCACGTTAAGTCATTTCGGTTTAAATGGGGCCTTTCTTTCGGCCATCCAGGCCCTATATCACCGCCCCACCTCATCGGTATTGACCAATGGGCTCCTATCCCATGCTTTTTCACTAGGTAATGGCACTAGACAGGGGTGTCCCTTGTCCCCCCTCTTATATGCTTTATGCATAGAACCTTTAGCTGCCGCCATTAGAAGAAACCCGGACATATCAGGGATTCAAATTGGTCCTCGTCATTTCAAAATCTCCCTATTCGCTGATGACGTACTATTAACATTCGCAAATCCCCTCATTTCACTCCCAAATCTTCTTAAAGAACTTAAAGAATATGGATCCTTATCAAACTATAAAATAAATAATTCTAAATCGGAAGCCCTTTCACTCCAAGTCCCTATCGTCACCAAAAATATTCTCGAATCTTCGTTCGATTTTCAATGGCGCCCAAAGGCGCTACGATATTTAGGGGTTCAGATCACGAAAGAATACAAACAGCTATTCCACGCCAACTACACCCCCTTATTTGACTCAATAAAAAGAGACCTGGCCAGATGGGACTCGCTTTTTGTCTCCTGGTTTGGTAGGATTAGTGTGATAAAAATGAACGTTCTGCCTAGAGTCCTGTATCTTTTCCAGACCTTACTAATTCCAATCCCAGGTACCTTTCTAACGAATCTGCAATCTTCATGCGGTACATTTATCTGGCAAGGGAAAAAAATCGAGACTCAAAAGGTCCTGCCTAGCTAAGCCCACCCAGTCAGGGGGATATGGACTTCCGCTCTTTGAGCGCTACTATCATGCAGTTAACCTCAGTCACATAATTTCCTGGCAGTCTGCTCCGGGGATCAAGAGATGGGTCGATCTAGAGAATGCACATACACCAGATCACAATCTGAATTCACTCCCCTGGCTCCTTAGAGCTCAAAGCCCGGCCTCAGTGTACTCGCACCCCTCCATACAGTTCACACTCAACCTATGGGACAAGCTCCATAGAAAGTGGGAGCTCACCTCATTTCCTTCTCCTCTTACTCCACTGTGGCATCACCCGGATTTTCCAGCAGGAAATATGCGGTCGTTCTCGCGCCCCTGGCAAAAGGCTGGTATCACTCAGTTTACTCACATCATGGGAGATTTTGCTCCCCGCACTTTCCTGGATCTAAGAGAAAAAAAGGGCCTTCCTTCGTCTTTACATTTTGCTTATACTCAAATCCGAAGCTTTATTCAATCACTCTGTAGATCTTCCAAGCTACGTACCCTTACTCCTTTTGAGAGGAGCTGTGTGTATAGGCCAGGAGATTCAGGACTAACATCCCTGATATATCATAATTTCCTGGAACCAAAAACTGACACTGTGGAATCGTTTGAGATGGCATGGCTTCGGGACACTGGTAGAGCTCTGGATCAGAAGGGATGGTCCCGGCTACGGGTGAGAATCTCCAAAATCTCCATTAATACCTCAATACGAGAAAACACATTTAAAGTATATACAAGATGGTATCTAGTGCCTTCAAAGCTACACATAATATATCTGGGTACTTCTGACTCATGCTGGAGAGGGTGTGGGGAGGTGGGCTCATTTTACCACATCTGGTGAGCATGCCCTAGAGTTTCAAATTTGTGGTCCCAGGTGGCTGACCTAATGACGAGAATCCTAGAGGTTGAGGTTTCACCTGACCCAATGGTTATGCTGTTATGCTCCCGGGTCGAAGGCCTAACTAAACAGGCAGATAGACTTGTTCAACACATTTGTGCAGCCACTCGCCTACAGATAGCGAAGGAATGGAAGTCCCTTCATCCACTCAGCCTCCAAAGTGTAGTCTCTTGTGTGTGGTACATGGCCTCCATGGAATACATCACCAGTCTTCTCCACGACAAAATTATAAATTTCAAAAAGGTATGGAATTTTTGGTATTCTTTTCATCAAGCAAATATGCCCGCTACTTAAAAGGCTGTTTCTTCAGAAGCTCTTACCAGGTCCTTACCCCGCCCCCCACCACCACCTCTCCCCCCCTTCCCTCTCTTTTTCTCCCTTACTTCTCTCTCTAAAAAATAAAAAATTAAAGCAGCATCGATTTAGAGTTCCAAGGCAGCTGAGTCTTCCATAATCTTTGATTGGGCCAACCTATTTCCTCTCTATGGGTTAATTTACTGCTTCCTTTTAGGTTTAGGAATTTGTTTAACAATTTGTTTAACAATTTGTCATCTGCCTGACTTTCTTCCCGTTTCTCAATTGTCATGTTCTGGCCCTTATGTTCAAATGTTTTTCTTCCCTGTTATTATCTGCTATATGGAACTTCTGTTTTTTTTTTGCATAAATAAAGAGTTTAAAAAAAAAAAAAAAAAAGTATTGCATACTGGTCAGCATATTGGGTATAAATAGTTTGTAATAAGCAAAGAACTGACTTGATTATGTTTGATTTTACATAATATAAAATATTTATATTTATTATTGTTTGTTCATTAGAAACAACTTTTAAAGTATCTCTGATGCCTGGACTTTTGAAATTGATTGGACGACCGAGATTACACAGCAGTGCAAAATAATTAGGCATTCTAGGTGATTCAATACTGCCTCTGGAGTGAATGCTACATATACTAATACCGCTTTCATACTGCCGCCCCGGCAATATCCCGGGTTTTTCAAGCTGGGTTTTTGCCGGGGCTCGGAGCGTCCCAGCTCAGAAACACCATTCATACTGCACCTCGGACCCGGGAATTTTCCGGGTTGACACCATTCATACTGCACAAGTCTGTGTCCTGGCAATTTGTGGGAGTCATCACCAGAGCAGTTTTCATTGGCTGAAAAATGGTGATGTCATTGAAAGGTGACGGGCTCCCACCGATGACATCATCCTCCAGAGACAGACAGACAGCCAATCAGCTTGTTTTCTGTGCAACCCGAGTTGAAAAACCCGGGTTGCACCATTCATAGTGCAGGCAACCCGGATGAGACCCGGGAATTACCCCTCAATAAATCCCGGGTTGATTTGACTTGTACCATTCATACTGCACCAAGACCCGGGTCGTTTGACCTCGCCCCGGCAAAAACCCGGGATTTTGGTGCAGTATGAATGGGGTATTAGAGGAACACTTTTTTTTTTTAAATCATTTAAATTAGGAAAATAGTCAGATAAGACTACAAAGGCGAGGAGAGAAGAGACCAATCTATATACTCCTTTATTCTAAGATTTGAACAATGGATTTAGATTTTGTTGTATGCTTCTTTGATTCTGAGTACTCAAGGATTACAACAGATCCCTGCGGTCCAGATTGTGCATAAAAGTCTGTAATTGCAATCCATTGAGATCAATTTGTTTAACAATTCCTAGAATGTTGTCATCTGTGACTCGTTAGTTCCTTAAATAGGTTTAGGACTAAGCTAATATGTAGCAATTGTTACAATTGTCTACTGGTCCTCTCGGATTCCTATTATATTCCTCCTGTAATATCTATTTTTGCTTTTAAATGTTTGTTTTGGCATATTAATTTTAATAATAAATGTTTATCTCTATTGAAACCATTTCTCTACCATATAAATTTGCATGGCCTTAATTATGATTGATTTTCTTCTTAATATATATAATCTCTAATACAATTAAGGGGTGTACATATATTACTTTACTTAAAGCACTTTATTCAGGCGCTCATTTTTCCTCTTTTGCTGTGGTCTTCCATTTTAAAGGTCCACAAAGTCATCCCATTTCGTCTGGTTTTCTTTCATCTCTTAATTCACCCTGATAAAATTATGAGGGGACTGCACCCCTACAGTTTCCCTTGCCATGCTTTAGCTAAAGATCCTTCTTATAGAGATGATATGATTGTAGAATTGACAGATGGTAATATTGGATGCCATATGTATGCTGTGTACTGTCACCATTAAGGACACTAATTTTTCCTGTGGCAGCCTACAGTTCATCTTTATGGAGTAAATTTCTATACCAGTGGTTCCCAAACTTTTTCAGTTTGCGGCACGCTTAGAGTCTCCAAATTTTTTCAAGGCACCCCTCCAAAATAATTGTTGAGCAGTCCTGTTTTAGAAATAGTTGGGTCAAAAAATTATAATAAGTATTTAGGTCAGGACAGAAATACTTAATTAGTTGTATGCAAAAATGCTCCCTCTGCATCCAGACACACTGCCCCCTCTGCATCCAGACACACTGGCCCCTCTGCATCCATACACTCTGCCCCCTCTGCATCCAGACACTCTGCCCCCTTTGCATCCAGACACACTGCCCCCTCTGTATCCAGACACACTGCCCTCTCTCACACTGCCCCGACACCCTGTCCCCCCTCCTCTGCCCTCTCTCACGATGTCCCCCTCCTCTGCCCTCTCTCACGATGTCCCCCCTCCTCTGCTCTCTCTCACGATGTCCCCCCTCCTCTGCCCTCTCACGCTGTCCCCCTCCTCTGCCCTCTGTCACGCTGTTCCCTCCTCTGCCCTCTGTCACGCTGTCCC
Source organism: Mixophyes fleayi (assembly GCF_038048845.1). NCBI lineage: Eukaryota > Metazoa > Chordata > Amphibia > Anura > Limnodynastidae > Mixophyes > Mixophyes fleayi. The sequence goes on from NC_134403.1 coordinate 177,976,497, forward strand.
CTCCTCTGCCCTCTGTCCCTCTCATGCTGTGTCCCCCTCCACTGCCCCGCTGTCACTCTCCTCTGCCCCGCTGTCACTCTCCTCTGCCCCGCTGTCACTCTCCTGTGCCCCTCTGTCTGCCCCGCTGTCACTCTCCTCTGCCCCGCTGTCACTCTCCTGTGCCCCTCTGTCACTCTCCTCTGCCCCGCTGTCACTCTCCTCTGCCCTGCTGTCACTCTTCTTTGCCCCGCTGTCACTCTCCTTTGCCCCGCTGTCACTCTCCTCTGCCCCGCTGTCACTCTCCTGTGCCCTTCTGTCTGCCCCGCTGTCACTCTCCTGTGCCCCTCTGTGACTCTTCTGTGCCCCTCTGTCACTCTCCTGTGGCCCGCTGTCACTCTCCTGTGCCCCTCTGTCTGCCCCGCTGTCACTCTCCTGTGCCCCGCTGTCACTCTCCTGTGCCCCTCTGTCTGCCCCGCTGTCACATTCCCTCTCACTCCTCTGCCCCGCGCCAGACATAAAAAAAAACAAAGAACACATAAACTTACCAATCCGCCGGGCGCCGGGACCCAGCAGCCTCCTCTCTCCAGCAGCAGCTTGTTACTGATGTCGATATTCAGTGACAGCTACGGGAGAGAGGAGGTTGCTGGGTCCTGGCGCCCGGCGGATTGGTAAGTTTATGTGTTCTTTGTTTTTTTTTTTTATGTCTGGCTCGCGGCACCCCAGTGACAGCGCCGCGGCACCCCTGGGAGCCGCGGCGCACAGTTTGGGAACCGCCGGTCTATACCCAATGTCATAGACAAATTGGTGTGTTCTGTCTTATCTTATGCTAAGGGTACTCCAAATTGCTATGACAGCTGCTCCATTGAACTCGGCAATACTGCAAATACTGAAACAGAAAGTAATCCAGTTAATGGATTAAGTGCTGAATCGCTCTTAACACCCTAAGAACCCATTCTGAGAAGTAGCTAAAAGCCTAAAAGAAGGTACATGTTATTGAACACTCCATAGACATGGATAATTTATTTTTTCTTACAAGTATCACAGTGAATGGAAACACTTGGGATGGACTAGAACATGGACTCTATGTCCATTTTTCTAACAGCTCTCTATGTCCAAACCTGCTCAATCATTGGATAGCTACATCAAGAGGTGAATGCATCTCTCTTAGGATAGGACAAATGAGAAGTTGTTAAAAACTTTTTAAGGCTCCCGCTTTAGAAACTAATGGAGAGATTTACAACCAACTTAATGTGGCCCCTCAATTTCCCTTTCTTATGGTAATTTCTGCATGACCACCATAGCATGCTCCCATGCTGACTTTAAATTCCCAGATAGCTTTAACATTTTAGGTTCACTGTAAGGAGTCCTAAACCTCTTTTCTATTTTTCCAGCAGTAATGCCACCTCCAAGTCTGGATAGCTCCTAATCCAGGGGTACATTGCATCTATTCTGCTTGATTGTCCACACTTAAAATGACCTTCATTAAACTGCCAGCATACCACTCTCCTTGCCCTTAAAATGCCAATAGGCACTGAAAAATGATGGCGCCCACCTTTCATTGGAAGCAACAAACTGTTATCCAGAAGCTAATATCTAGGTTATCACATTCTTATTTCCTTTATTCTAAACTATTATAATAGCGTAATAATAGCATAACCAGCCCTGACCCACAAAGGCCCTATAGGCCTCCCCTATTGTGCTGTCATTGGCAAATATATTGGTATCATTGGAGTTATTTCTAATAATGCACCATTTCTTTCAGAAATTTGTTGAAATTAAAAAAAAATTGTATCCGTATACTGTATGTATTTATTTGCTTTGCTGTGGAATAAAAAAATTATAAGTTGTAGCTTATTTCATACATAAATCATTAAATAACATAAAAACCACTGATAGCTTGAATAGAGAAAACGTATATGCAAAGGTACGTGTAAATTGCAATGGGCATCTACAAAAGAAAGAAAGACAGATAATTGTTTGAGGGGATAAAGTATACAATATTGTTAGATAACACTGCGCTCAAAATACCAAATTATCCTAACTGATAAAGCTGCAAAAAATTAGTAACATTTGAATATATATGAATACAATATAAAATAAAAGCAATTAACTGCGCTCATAACAGATAACCCAGAATAAAGGACTACTAATGGTGCTTGAATGATAGTGTGGTCTCAAATTGCAATGATGATGGTTGTTTGATGGGGGTCAGACAGAGAATTGTAGCCAAACATGGTCAATCTCAAGGAAACAAACAAATCTCCTGTGACCTTCATGTTCTTTATTCTACTGTATGTAATGTTATTAGGATGTTAAAGGCCTATGACACTGTAGTCAACCTTCCTGGAGAGAGAAAACTTAATCAGCTATTGCAGCACATTATCGTTTGAATGGAGGCGAAATCACTTTGATCAACTACCAAGCAGATTGTCAGAAAGCTGTTTCTCCATTCCAGCAGGACATTGACTTTGAACACACTTCAAAATACACCCAGAAATGGTTCCTGACAAGATGCTGCACTGCTTTAAAGTGGCCAGCAATAAGTACAGATCTAAATCCCATAGAACACGTGTGAAGGATTCTGAAAATAGTAGTTGGGAGAAGTTACCCATTAAACCTGGGAGAAATGGAGCTGTTTGGTTGATCACGACCCCACTTGCGCCAACGACCACACCAATCTAGACCTAGGGAGTAAACCAGACCCTCCACCAAATAGTCAGAAGTATTCACAGAAGAATGACAAAATGTGTGAGGTGACGGTTGTGAGTATAGAAACTTCTTTATACTCCTTTCATCATTCCCTTCAGTTCATCTTCGTCTGGGCTTGGGACTTCGAATACTCGGGACAAGGAAAAATCCCGCACAAGTACTCTACTCACCGTTTTATGGGTGAGGGCCCTTGCCAAGAGACCGAACAACACAAGAACGGGATACTCATCGGGACTCATTGCCCTCTCTTGGCACTTGTCCACACACCATCTGTCAGCAACTATTGGAACAGGGCGAGAGGAAGACAGACCACCCACTACTTTATCTTATGGCTGGTATGTATCTTACAGCTATACTAGCTATAACACAACAGTCAGTCCCTGATCCTATCAACAGTCTATGTAACCAAATACTGCACAACTTATCTTAACTCACTAACTCTAGGTGCTGTGCACTACCCTGACTTCACACACAGTTCCAAGGCACCGATACCAGTTATGTGGATAAGGAAGTTTATACCAGGAGCTTACCTTTAAATGGGGCCTGACTCCTGGCCTCTGTAGGGAAATTTTTCGAGATACGCTACTAGCATTTCTTTATCTCTTTCTACTGGTGTACCACTCTAATTACTACACTGGGATTTACAGGGCAGACTATTTCTTCACCAGCTAGGAAGTATTGACCTCAGGGCCAGTCCAGAACAGCTTAAGACTAAGCGGGGGAAACTCACCTGAAACTATCAGTGGCCACTGCCAGAGCTTAGGGCAAGCCACTCCATGCTACATGAAACACACGGCACAGAAATGGAACCACCAACCTTAGTCACTGGAACTCAAATCCAGGGACCCCAACTTGGAACCAACAGTCTAGACTGTTGGAACTCAAACAAGGGCTGTGCTGCACTGCCAACTGGGTGGCAGTGCAGCATCTATCACTAGCTATCTATCACTAGCAGTAGCTATCACCTACTCACCGTGTGCATCAAATACCTCAAGCCAGTAAGGCTGGGATGGGATTTCAGCTGAATGGGTGCAATTACAAGAGTACAATTAGCCCTAATCTCCACAGTAAACGGACCCTCACAGAAATGATCAATTCCTACACTCCTGCAGTGCAGACCAGTCCTGGTCTTTTGGTCGACGTAACACTTCTGAAATGCTACTACCCAGTATCTGACCTGAATAGGACCACAGTCTAAATCCCTATCCTATTTTAAGGCCACTGGCTCACAGCCTGTATCTGACTTTATTGCACCAACTCTGGCAGTGGCTTCTGGGCGGGCTCAGGGAGCTCGTCTTAGGACAGTGGCAGGTGGGGAGTTTGACTGGAGCGGTACACCTGTCAAACCGCAACACATGTGTCCTAAACCCCTTCCACTGGGAGAGGGAAGCTACCTGGTTGATCCTGCCAGTAGCATATGCTTGTCTCAAAGATTAAGCCATGCACGTACACACGGCCGGTACAGTGAAACTGCAAATGGCTCATTAAACCCTTCTGCTCCACGGGAGGTTTCTGTCCTCCCTGAACTCGCCTTAGGACACCTGCGTTACAGTTTGACAGGTGCACCACCCTAGGCAAACTCCCTACCTGCCACTGTCCTTGGAGCGGCTGCTGAGCTGCTATAATGAGGTCACCATAGGGTTTCAGACCTCTGTCTCCTACTGGTGCCTCAGACCTCTTATTGCTGGGGTGGGAGGGGGGATCACTATTGTAATTTGGGTGTAAGGTAGGCTATAAATTTAATGGTGAACTCTGGGTCTGAGGTAATTATTTAATCTCCAGTCTTGACTACTGAAACCGCCTGCTATCTGGCATTCCTGACACCCATGTACCCCCACTTCAATCCATTCTTAATGCTGCTGCAAGACTGATTTTCCTCTCTCACGGCTCCACATCTGCTGCACCACTTTGCATATCTCTACAATGACTCCCTGTGTCCTCCAGAATCCAATTCAAATGACACTTATATTACCTACAATGCCCTAAACAACGTCACCCCTCCATACATCTAATTTCAAAATACATTCCCTCACAATGTTTTAGATCTATCTATGACCTGCACTTTATTTCAACTCTGGTAACCACTTGTCACTCCCACCTACACGGCTTTTCCCGTGCTGCTGCTCACTTATGGAATTCCCAACCATGGCCACTCAGGCTTTCCCACGGCCTTCAAATTTTTAGTCTCTCTATGAAAGCCCATCTCTTTTTTAGAGCTTATCCCCGTTGAAACTATTCTCACTAATGCACCCTCACAACTGTCGTAATCTCTACTCTGAGCCACACTCGCTCCTCTTGGCCAGAGTGGCCAGTGTAAAGGTAAGTCTCTACTTACCGCTTCCAGCCAGTGTTGCTGGGGAGTCCTCACTGAAATCTGGGTAATCGATTGATTGATTGAAAAATAGCCATGTGTAGGATTGCGTTACGTTAAATCAATTGGCTTTCATTTGGGACTTGTGTAAAACAGCGGTGCTGTGCTTGTTGTGTGAAATAGCCACATTAGATTAGTCTGTGATCTATTGATGTGTGATTATCATGCAGATTACAAGAGCTAGTACCAACTGTAAATTGATTAGTATTTCAACTTTATTAGCATTTGATACATTTGACTACAGATGATTCTGGTAACAAATAGCAGCCAGGGTGTGTACGCATCACCATATGTTTTGGAAATATAGGGATTTATCTGTTTCGATCCTGAATATTGTTGGAATTTGATTCATATACTTTACAAATATTCTAGATAATTCAGGTGCATTTCAATAGTGAGCAATCCGGATGGTATTCATATAGACCCCCATGTTAAAGACACAACATAACAAATGGATTACCATGGAAACACGTTTGCACTGGGGGCAACATTATTAAGAGTACACACTGATGACCCAAATTGCCCAATATCACCTGGCCAAAATCTCTTCACCTTTGCACCTCCCCGATTCATATGTTTGATTTTTGACAATTTGAAGGTCTCAGACACACTTCATAGAGAGCAAGGCTGCTACCAAGCACCCTTCCCCATTATCCCTTAGAGTGCTAATCACGATAATTTGTTGATCTTTTTCGTTTAAGCTATAGATTAAAAAAATACATATCAGTTTATTGCTTTATTGTTAAATTGTTAATTTCCTTTAACTCTAAAAATAGCCAGGTAAGGAGAACTTTCTAGAGATCACAATTTCCAATTGTGAGAATAACGATAAGACCTGCACTTTCCATAATAAGGATGACAGCAATGGTAACAGTTAAACATTTCAAAAGATGATTTTTCAATGTCCCTATGTTCAATTTTGCAGATTAGAAAAAATGTACAGACACTCTAATCTATTCTAAAGCCTTGCATCTGTTAAATTTAGCTATAAAATGTAGAGTAACACTGGGATACTTTAAAAGAAGATATGATACTAGCAGGATTATTACTCCAATTTTCATGCATTGTATAAAAAACATGAAAATATAGGTATTGTGTACCTAAAAAAACAATAATGGTTTAAGACCTCTCAAGGTTTCTTCCAAACCGAGAGGTGTATAGAATATAGAACTAAACAGTACAAATAAGAAAGAATCACTTGATATAAAAACAACACATCAATCATTATACATTTATGTAATATATATTAAATAGTAAACGTATCTGAAAATATCAAAACTATGTTTTTACATGCATTCAATTAAAAAGATTTGCATTACTGTATATAATAAAGCATGCTCTTATAGTTTTTAATATTAGGATTGTATATACAGGGCTGCCAAGAAGAATTCAGGGCCCGGGTACAACAAATTCATGGGGCCCCCCTCATAGTGAAGTAAGCCCCAAAAATTTTTTGCGCCGCCTTACGGCGGCGCCAAAAGAGTTGGGTATGTTGTCATACATTCAGGGGTGTGGCTAGCCAAACGGCGGTGCAAAAATTTTGGGAGGTGTGGTCATGCATTTGGGGGCGTGGCAAACGTGCCATTGGGGCGTGGCTAACATAAAAACCACTAGGCTCTCAATTCGCCGGAGCGTCACATATGTTCAAGCACTCCTGACTTTCAGGACATCTACCACCGCAGGGTAGTATACAAACAATGCAGTGTGTACACAAACAGTTCAGTCTTGGCCTACACCTTACATTGGACACAACATTCACCAAAAATTGGTATTGTCCCTACTAGAATCACAACATTTCACACACTGTGCTGCTCTCTCCTACCTGTTCTTCTCATTTTCTCCACCTGTGGCTGCTGCTTTCTTTAGTTGTGGCTTGTCCGGATCCAGAAATGTTGAAGGACCTATTTTGAAAAAAAAATGGCTACATTTAGAAAATTACAGCCAGCCCCAGCGTTAAATCAATAGCACCCACGATTAATAATTAGGCCTTCCTCCAGCCCCAACATTAAAATAATACTATTCACATTTAATAAATAAACCTATTTCCCTTCCTGCAAACAGCCCCAGCAATACCTATTTCCCGCAACCATCACTGCCATTAAATAATTCATAGTCACATTTAATAAATAGACCTCATTCTCCCTAAACTCACCCCAAGATTCAATAGCCCCCAAACCACCCCATCTTAAATTAATAGTCCCTACTATTAAATTGCCTCACCATCACCCTACAAACAAAATAGCGCCCATTAATTAGCTGCCACCTACCTCACACACACTACATTGCAACAAGCGCCCTGTGCCATCACACACACAATACTGTGGCCCTTCATCACAACTACACTGTACCCCCTTATGCTCACACTGCGACCTCCATGCTGCTTTTCCCCCTTCTTTTTTACCTTGTGCCTCTCTCCCACTTTTTTTCCTCCTCTGTTCCTCTCTCCCACTTTTTTTTATTCCTCTGTGGCTCTCTCCTTTTTTTCCTCCTCTGTTCCTCTCTCCCCAATTTTTTTTTATTCCTCTGTGGCTCTCTCCTTTTTTTCCTCCTCTGTTCCTCTCTCCCACTTTTTTTTATTCCTCTGTGGCTCTCTCCTTTTTTTCCTCCTCTGTTCCTCTCTCCCCAATTTTTTTTTATTCCTCTGTGGCTCTCTCCTTTTTTTCCTCCTCTGTTCCTCTCTCCCACTTTTTTTTTTATTCCCCTGTGGCTCTCTCCTTTTTTTCCCTCCTCTGTTCCTCTCTCCCCAATTTTTTTTCCCTCCTCTGTTCCTCTCTCCCCAATTTTTTTTCCCTCCTCTGTTCCTCTCTACCCAATTTTTTTTTATTCCCCTGTGGCTCTCTCCTTTTTTTCCTCCTCTGTTCCTCTCTCCCACTTTTTTCTTTATTCCCCTGTGGCTCTCTCCTTTTTTTCCTCTCCTCTGTTCCTCTCTCCCCAATTTTTTTTTATTTCTCTGTGGCTCTCTCCTTTTTTTCCTCCTCTGTTTCTCTGTCCCCTTTCTTTATAGTACTGTCCCTCTCTGTTTTCCTCCCCTTGCCTCTCCGTTTCTTTACTTACCTTTTGTCAACTTCTTTCTTTTCTTTTCTGCTCTTCTGTCTCCTCTTCTGTCTTCTTTCTTCCTGCTGGCTGCGGCGCTCCTCACTGACTGACAGGCGTGACTTGATGACGTCACGCCCGGCAGTCAGTGTGAATGGAGGAGAGGAGGGACACGGCGCCGCGCGATCACGTGAGTATTGTTTGTTTTTTTTTTAATTTATTCTTCCTCCCAGCTCCCAAGACACCCAAGAATCCCCCCCCCCCCCCCCCCCGCGGGAAAAAAAAATCTAAAAAGTAAAAAAAAAATAGCGCAAGACTGCAAATTAAAAAAAAAAAAAATTAATTAGCAGTGAGGGCCCGGACCAGGCCCCCTGGCATGGCCGGGCCCGGGTAAACTGTACCCGCTCCCCCCCCCCTCTCGGCGGCCCTGTGTATATACACTGGCATTTTATACATTATTAGGTGTGAAAATGTTTTACGTGGCACCAAGTACGTAAGAGTACTGAACAGAAATTCTGTAGTGAATAACTTCTTAATTTGTTAGTTTTAGGTTGAGAATTATCATGGTTAATAGTGGCAGCCACACTGGGGAATTGCATTGAGCAGTGTTTTTTGAAAATCATCAGGTTTTGCTAATCTAGTTGAAAACTGCTGATAATTGAAAGGACGAACTGATAGAAAATCGATGTAAACCGCCGTTTTCAAAAGCAGCACATTATAAATAATCATCCTGGCTTTTATCCATTATAACAGCACAAAGTCTATTTGCCGGAAACAACATCAGAAAAATAGAGTGGGTTCTGATAGGCAAGACTGAAAAAATGCCAGCTATTATTATATACTTACATATGATGCCTATAAGAAGGGACCTTAAACTGTCAAATAATGCAGGTGTGGAAATATTGCGTGTGTACAAGATTCTTTATTTGCCATCTTTTTCTCTTGGTGAGGTGTGAGGACGGGGGTGGGGCAATTTATGTCATGTTGGCCATTTCACCACGGGGCAAAGCCAGAATGAGGCAATTCACTAAGAATCATTATAGGATTCACTAGGAAGTGGGGAGGACACGGGAGACTGGCCTGCTCTCCTGGGAAACTTACCCGGAATTTGGGAGTCTCCTGGAGTTATTCTGGCAAGAGTGGGCAAGACATTAGTAGATTTAGAACACAGAAAAAGTACAGAGAAGGTTCAACATCACCAGCACCAGGAACTCCCTCTCAGATCAGGAGGTTGTGTAAATGTGTAGGCTCAACTGCATAAACCCCCTGCAGTTGTATGGGCTTGTGAGAAATTATATGGGACCATTAATATCATTCTCCACTGCAGTGTCTGGGCTGCAAAGATTAATGTGCACTCTCCACTTTTAGGCAACAGGCTCATTCCAGTCTGTGTGCTCACAGGTGGTAGGCCTCACACAGATGACATTTTCAAGGCACTTTTATCAAATGTTAAGTGCTCTTAGCAAACCATTGCACACATATATCTGTTTCATTATCTAGGGTGCTGAGTGGCATCAGCTGAAAGTAGCATTCTATTCTGTAGTCACAAACATTGTTCTGAGACCATCTCGATACGGGGCGGAGAAATAGATCAACCTCCACAATTTCCACTTTCTCAATGTGCAGATGGTATGTGATGCAGACATAGTAACCTGAGTGTAGTGGCATGCATTCCTGGCTTGTGCCATGACACATATATCCTGCATCAGTCAGCTCTCTATGAGAGGTTTCAGAGCAGTCAAATGCTAGAGGGATGTACCTGGTTAATTATTAATATCTAAGACGGTTTAACTTTATCTTTTACTATGTCCGTGGTAATATATATGAATTTATCGATGTCCCCCACTTTGAGTAAGATGATTCTCATGTCCGTTATCGTTAAGAGGAAGGATTCATCCGCGCATGTGTGAACTGCATAGGGTTTAAGCCTTTTCTGAGAGAACATCTTTTGGATTACGATTATGTGATGGGTATAACAGCAGAGTTTGCTGTAGCACTATCATGTCTAATTTGGTAAATGTTATTTTATTGTAATGTGCACTTTTATTAATATTATGTAGTTGTATCTTGCCAATTACTAATATGTTATACTTTTTATTTCTTCATCTTTCATTATGTCCGTGGAAATAAACAGGAGTCCACTAATGTCACCCACTTTGAGTGAGATAATTCTTATGTACACTACCGCTAAGAGAAAGATCTCATCTGCGCATGTGTGGACCGCATATGTTCCAAGCCTCGTTTTGAGACAACATCTATTGGAATGCGATCATGTGACTATTACAAATGTGATGTGATTTGTCAATGCGGACCATGTGATTGGACTCAACCACGTTAAAAGGACTTTTTGTCTACTCACCTGTTACCTTGAAAAAGAATCTGCGCGATTCGAAACGCATTGGATTAACAGGGAAACGATTGCTGGGACGACCTGAGGGTAACGGCAGCTGCTACAAGTCGATTGGACTTTGGGTAATTTACCCTGTCACAATGTATATGCTGTATTTATTTTACCTTGAGGTACGCTCCTAGAAGCAGACTAACTCTGTGGATTTTATTATATATTTTATTGTCATTTAATAAATGGTATTATGCTATGATTTTATCTTTGTGCACATGTTTTATCGTTGGAGTATGCGGTGAAGTCAGCAGTTGGCATCCTCATCGAACTTTAATTGATGTGCTGTGTTTAAAGAAACCAGTTTGTAAGCATACAGCTAAGGGGGGCCCCTTCACGTGGTTATCCTATATTTGACTATCTGGAACACACTTGGAAGAGGGTTTTTCTGCCAAATACTGTGGATACCCTATTCATCTGTTGGGACTTTACTGCTCTAAGTCTATTTTAATTTTATGTTACAGCTTTCTGTTTGATGCTGGCATTCCTGTTTGTGTGACCCTTTCAGCGCTGTAAGTGATCATTTTTGTTGTGTATATTTGTTTGGGGGAGCAGGTGACTCCTCTTATGATGACTTAGGCTGCTTTTTGGTTAACATTAGCGCTCATTCTTGATATTGCCAATATATATATGTAAAGATATTAAATCGTTTGGGGGATGGAGAAGATGGGAGAGAGTCAAGATGAGAGGATGGGGAGAGGATAGGGGCACACACTGTGTTCGAATCGTATGAGAGGGTTCCGCCTGAGTCCGGCCAAAGTAGAGATGATCACATGACTTTTACATATGTAGTGAGCAGCAAATTGAGGCCACCGTTTGGAAAGGAGGTCTCAGGTTATAGTTCTTGGCGGACCGACAGTGGTTGCATCAGGAGAGTCACAGGGTGGTAATGTTGCGATAAGAGAGATATGCTGCAAAAGTAAACAACAGAATATATGTATCAGGAAGATATAGAGCACAGTAACATATATCAGCCACGGGGTGGCAGCGCTGGCACTGTAGAGGACAGATAAGTTCAGGCAATTTGATTGTGTGGATTTGCTTGTACAGAGTAAATTGAGAGCAGCAATAGTTTAATTTTCACAAACCCCTGTCCCTCCGTGGGGTTCCTACAGATCTGTGTCTCAAGGAGCCCCAGGAGAACTCACATGGAATGTGACAAATGAAGTGGAGAGTCTCACATCTATGAGGTGAGATGGAAGAAGTCTTTAGGTAATTGGATCTTCTTACACAATACAGGAGTTTGCTAAATTGTGAGTGATCCAGACAGGGGAAGGGGAAAGGGACTCATCCCTTATAAGAAGGCACATTCAGGACGGTTTGAATCCAAGCGTGCTGACCAGGAGCAGCAGATCTTGCGTTTTTCTGCGGATGGACGTCAGGCTTTGCTGGCTTTGCAGTTCTTCTGCACTCAATTTGCAGCCTGGCATTGTAAGGAGGGTTCTGGTGAAAAGAGGATCTGGGGAGGCGCAGCACCCATTAATACAATCATGGGGGTTCAGTGGGGGGATGTAAGTAAGATCGCGATTGACAGGTCCAGAAATCGAGGCCACTGCTTTTCGGCGTGAGTTAGGCCGGGTGGGCTGGGCACAAGGAGGACGTCCTGAAATGGAGCCAGGCTGCAGTGGAGGTTGCCAGAGAGTTATAGAGGCATTGTGGGTTTAATTTGGGTTGGTGGGTAGTGGTAGGGACCAGAAAAAGATAAGGGATCCATGGAGCTTGTGAACAGCGTGTCTGTCCGATATGGCTGCCAGACTACACCCCGGAAGTAACCAGTGTAAGGGATTGGGGGTAAACTGCTGTGACTGGATCACTGATAAATAACTTCTGGTATAAATTCATTTAAAGGAACTAGCGCAGGGTGCTTATTTATATAATTGCACATGCACTTATTTTTGATATTGTGTAAATTTTTATAAGCGAAATCTTTAATTTCTGAGACCAGGGAAAGAAATGTGTTTCTTGTTTAACTTTGCTAGAGGAGATGCATTATCTTAAGGTATATATCTGATACAATAAGTCTTTGTGGATGGAAGTCTTTTGTGTGTTGTGATGTAAGGAAGTGGCTTGTTTGGGGTTTGTACCTTTCTTTGGAAATGTGTATTCTGGACTGTCTGAAGAGGGGCCCCATGCTAATTAGATCTTTTGATGTGTGAAGGTCCAACATTGAAGGCAACATTTAATTAAGACTGGCTGCTACAAGATTCTCTGGATCTGAAAAACAGATGCAGGACATCACAGCAACTCTAGAATGTCATAGATAAGTGTAAATATTGTTGGCTTTGCTATGCAAGCAAATCCATGTTTGTGTAAACACATTGCATCCTGATTCTAAAAATAGCCTGTGTTCAAATCAGTATTAAAAGCACTGTCCTGTACACTGAAATGTTCTTCTTGTTTCATCTGACCTGATCACTGGTACCTTCAACCAGTGTGAGAGCAAATAAACATCACTTGCTTCAAAGACCTGCGTGAAAACATCTTCAATATTGCTGTATTCATGTAACCTGCAGATTAGACCGTAAATCTAATCCGTTCTCCGGCTGTTTCTGAGGTTGGACCCAGCTTTTCCGGTACCACCGCTCTGCCTGTTACCCTACAGCTCTGGTCAGTGTGATAGGCCAGGGGGATCCATCCACAGCACCCCTGATCCATAGCAAGAGGTTAGGAGTACCATCCCAGATACGCCAGTAACGGGGTACACTCGCAGCATCAGTTACCCAGAAGAAACCCGGTACTGGATGCTGGTAAGGAGTCCAGTGGCAGCAGCATTTGTAAGACACTCCTACTGTGGCAAGAGGGCGCATTTGGGATAACGAAAGGGAACGGTGGCAAAGTAAGCCCAGCCGGTTGCCAGCAGCAACAGACAGGGTGGCATAGGCGGTCCATGCTGTCACAACTGCCCTTTGAGAAATTGTTGCCTCAGGGTGCCTCATACATTTCTGTGTATTATTATTATTATTAGACCATATCTTTAGCACATCCACCCAACAAAGAATTTTGAAGCCATTGCTCTTATTTTGCTCACCAAGATACTAACATCAGTACAGAGGACTTGTCATTTAACAAAACAGTACAAGTGCCACCAATACAATACAAATGTCACTTTAATTGGAATTATAATACAATTGATTGATTGCAAACTATCTACCTTTAAATAAACACATGCATTGAAATATACCTAGATACCTATTGGTATCTTGGAAACATAAATCACAAAACAGCAGAAAAGTAGATTAAAAAGCATAAAAATCACAATTATGTTAGTAAAACTAATGTCAATATACACATCAATAATAATATTAGCATGAATAAATGAATAAAATGCTGTAGAAATGTATCAAAAACAGTTACTGGTCTATGACAACTAGCTGTCACTGGTGCAGACTGATAGCTAACAGTCGGATCAGAGTCGATGATAATCGTATTGACGTTTCTTTCGGCTAGAAATGACCATACATTTGCAGCATAGGATCCCACAGAGTCTAATTAATGCACTATGAACTTGGAACACTGATAATTATCGTCAGGTGTAATGCCCGTAATCTACCATCAACATTTGATAGTAATGTCAAAATCGAACAAAAACCAACCTCCAGCGAAATAAAATAGCTCATGGATCTGTAGATTATGATTGACACTTAACTCGATAAATAGATAGAATATACAATGTCATAGTATTGTTCAGAGTTGAATAAATAACAAAGCTGTTGTCAAGAAATGAGTTGGCCACTGTAATGGACTTACCTGATCCCCGCCGTTCCGTCCAGAAGCCGCACTTCCGCATCCAGGACCACGTGACCGCACCCAGAGGCGGTCACATGACCTTAACCTAGAGGTGGGGATTTTGAATCCCTGTCAGGATAAAAACCTCACTCTGACACTCGCTGAGTGTCAGAGCAACACTTACCTGTTCCTGGCTCCTGCTCTTCGTGGATTGCTGTGTCTTCCAGTCTCCAGTGTCTTCCTGTGTGCTGATCTCTGCCTGCTTGACTACCCTGGCTCTCCTATCCCTGTGTACCGACCCGGCTAGCTGACCATTCTTCTGTTCTTGTGACCCGTGTATCGAACCTGGCCTGTTGACTCCGAGTTGCCTTCTGATTCTGCCTGACTCCATTCCTGTGTACCGAACCGGCTTGTCTGACTCCGCTACCTCCGCTCCACTCCGCTGTACTACATCTTGGGGCGAACCTGAGGACCACGACCTGCGACTCCTGGCAGCGAAGCCCACCCCACGGCAGTTCTTGGCGAACACTGGGGAGATCGTTAGACTCCGCACCTCAGGTAAGCCAGCACTAATCAAGATTAGTAGTAGAAGTATCCAGAATTTGTTACAGTTTGCTCTAACCATGGATGCCGCAGCTAAAGATCTGTTGGAGCATTTAGTGGGGAGGATGGATAAGCAAGAAGCTAACCAAGAGCAACTTTTAAAATTCCTCAATAGTCTGTCTACTCGGTTGGATGTTGTCCAGAACACCCTAGTGGCTGGTGGACCACCTGGGCCGGCAGTGGCTCCTGTACCTCAGGCCGCAGCAGCAGCTTCTTCCTCACAATTACGGTTACCTAACCCACCCAAGTTCGATGGGGACCCCAAGTATTGCAGAGGATTTTTAAATCAATGCTCCATACAATTCGAGCTATTACCAGGGAACTTCCCTTCCGAAAAAACGAAAGTGGCCTATGTGATTTCTTTATTGTCCGGTCAAGCCTTAGCATGGGCTTACCCCTTATGGGAGAGGGATGACCCCATTCTACATAACTTCAGCGTCTTTTTGTCCACTTTCAAGAAAATATTTGATGAGCCAGGAAGGGTGTCCAATGCCGCTTCCGGCTTATTACGTCTCCGCCAGGGAAACCAGTCTGTGGGACAGTATGCGGTCCACTTCAGAACTATGGCCTCTGAATTTCGCTGGAACGATGAGTCCCTAGTAGCTACGTTCTGGCATGGCCTTTCAGACCGGATCAAAGACGAGCTGGTATCTCAGGAACTCCCTACGTCTTTGGATGATATTATCTCTCTCTGTGTCAAAGTTGATTTGCGTTTCAAGGAACGTAATTCCGAGAAGGAACAGTCTCGGCGTAGTATGATTCGCTTGGCCCCCAACTTCCAAACCTCTGTTCTTCCTCCTGAAGAGCCCATGCAACTGGGGAGGACCCGCCTGTCAGCCGAAGAAAGGGAGAGGAGATTTCGGAACAAGTTCTATTTATATTGTGGAGAGAGCGGCCATCTTCTGAGTTCTTGTTCTAAACGCTCGGGAAACGACAGGGCCTAACGAGTTCAGGAGCTGTATCGTTGGGCCTCTTCTCTCAGTGTCAGTCAGTTCCCAGTAGTAATGATTGCCTGTATATTCCCATTTCCCTTCAGTTAGGAAAAAAGACTTTCCCGCAGTCGGCTCTTCTTGATTCCGGAGCCGCAGGAAATTTCATCTCTGCCGCAGTAGTTAAACAATTTGCTATTCCAGCACAAGCTTTGGAACAACCCATCTCTCTGATGGCCATTGATGGGCGAAGAATTCCTGAGGGGTCCATTCTGGTACGCACCATTCCCCTCCTGCTTCAGATAGGAGCGCTTCATCGGGAGAAGATTTCTTTTCTAGTAATTCAGAAATCTACCAACCCAGTCATCCTAGGACTTCCATGGCTTAGTCTCCACTCCCCCACCTTAGACTGGAAATCAGGTCACATATTATCCTGGGGACAGTCCTGCTTCTCTCACTGCCTTCAGAGAGTGGTTCCTCCGAATAGTCCCAGACGTTCCCAAGAATTTCCTGTGACTCTTTTGCCTGAACCATACCAAACCTTCTCTGATGTTTTTTGTCAACAAGAAGCTACTAGACTTCCTCCTCACAGAATCTGGGATTGTGGCATTGATCTGATACCTGGTAAACCCATTCCCAGGGGCCGTGTTTACCCCCTTTCCCTCCCGGAGTCTAAGGCTATGGAGGGGTACGTCCAAGAAAATCTATAAAGGGGCTTCATCCGCAAGTCTGCCTCCCCAGCTGGGGCTGGCTTCTTCTTCGTAAAAAAGAAAGATGGGGGCCTCAACCCTTGCATTGATTACAGAGGCCTGAATGCCAATACCGTTAAAATCGGTATCCTCTGCCACTAATTTCCGAATTGTTTGATCGGATTAAGGGTGCCACCATCTTTTCTAAACTTGATCTCAGAGGAGCGTATAACCTCATACGCATTAAGGAGGGGGATGAATGGAAAACAGCGTTCAATACCCGAGCAGGCCACTTTGAATACCTGGTCATGCCCTTTGGGTTATGCAATGCCACGGCCATCTTTCAGGGCTTTATGAACGAGCTTTTTCAAGACCTCTTGTATCAATCCATAGTCATCTACTTGGACAACATTCTCATCTTTTCTCAAGATATAGTATCTCATCGCAGTCATGTACTGGAGGTTCTCTCTCGTATCCGGGAAAATCATCTATTTTGTAAATTAGAAAAATGCACCTTCGAGCAAAAACAAATTCCCTTCCTGGGATATATTATTTCTGGCACCGGTCTACAGATGGATCCCACAAAATTGAAAGCCATACTTGACTCGCCCCAACCATCGGGTCTTAAGGCCACCCAACGCTTCCTAGGATTCTCCAACTATTATCATCAATTTATCAAAGGATACTCTTCTCTCGTGGCTCCCATCACGGCATTGACCCGTAAATCTGCTGACGCTAGTATTTGGTCCACTGAGGCTATCCAAGCCTTTAGATTATTAAAGTCTCTTTTTTCATCTGCACCCATTCTTCAACAGCCGGATTGTTCACGTCCATTTGTCCTGGAGGTAGATGCCTCTTCCGTTGGCACTGGAGCCGTACTGTCACAGCGAAGCCCTTCTGGAAAACTTCATCCCTGCGGATTCTTTTCCCGTCGCTTGTTACCTGCTGAGAGGAATTATGGGATTGGCGACAAAGAGCTCCTGGCCATCAAGCTGGCTCTCTCTGAATGGAGACATCTACTAGAAGGGGCGCAATTTCCTATCACCATATATACCGACCATAAGAATCTGCTTTACTTACGCACTGCTCGATGTCTAAACCCTCGGCAAGCAAGGTGGTCCTTATTCTTCTCATGCTTTGATTTCAACATCACTTTTCACTCTGGATCCAAGAATACGAAGGCAGACGCCTTATCAGCGTGTCTGTCCGATATGGCTGCCAGACTACACCCCGGAAGTAACCAGTGTAAGGGATTGGGGGTAAACTGCTGTGACTGGATCACTGATAAAAAACTTCTTGTATAAATTCATTTAAAGGAACTAGCGCAGGGTGCTTATTTATATAATTGCACATGCACTTATTTTTGATATTGTGTAAATTTTTATAAGCGAAATCTTTAATTTCTGAGACCAGGGAAAGAAATGTGTTTCTTGTTTAACTTTGCTAGAGGAGATGCATTATCTTAAGGTATATATCTGATACAATAAGTCTTTGTGGATGGAAGTCTTTTGTGTGTTGTGATGTAAGGAAGTGGCTTATTTGGGGTTTGTACCTTTCTTTGGAAATGTGTATTCTGGACTGTCTGAAGAGGGGCCCCATGCTAATTAGATCTTTTGATGTGTGAAGGTCCAACATTGAAGGCAACATTTAATTAAGACTGGCTGCTACAAGATTCTCTGGATCTGAAAAACAGATGCAGGACATCACAGCAACTCTAGAATGTCATAGATAAGTGTAAATATTGTTGGCTTTGCTATGCAAGCAAATCCATGTTTGTGTAAACACATTGCATCCTGATTCTAAAAATAGCCTGTGTTCAAATCAGTATTAAAAGCACTGTCCTGTACACTGAAATGTTCTTCTTGTTTCATCTGACCTGATCACTGGTACCTTCAACCAGTGTGAGAGCAAATAAACATCACTTGCTTCAAAGACCTGCGTGAAAACATCTTCAATATTGCTGTATTCATGTAACCTGCAGATTAGACCGTAAATCTAATCCGTTCTCCGGCTGTTTCTGAGGTTGGACCCAGCTTTTCCGGTACCACCGCTCTGCCTGTTACCCTACAGCTCTGGTCAGTGTGATAGGCCAGGGGGATCCATCCACAGCACCCCTGATCCATAGCAAGAGGTTAGGAGTACCATCCCAGATACGCCAGTAACGGGGTACACTCGCAGCATCAGTTACCCAGAAGAAACCCGGTACTGGATGCTGGTAAGGAGTCCAGTGGCAGCAGCATTTGTAAGACACTCCTACTGTGGCAAGAGGGCGCATTTGGGATAACGAAAGGGAACGGTGGCAAAGTAAGCCCAGCCGGTTGCCAGCAGCAACAGACAGGGTGGCATAGGCGGTCCATGCTGTCACAACTGCCCTTTGAGAAATTGTTGCCTCAGGGTGCCTCATACATTTCTGTGTATTATTATTATTATTAGACCATATCTTTAGCACATCCACCCAACAAAGAATTTTGAAGCCATTGCTCTTATTTTGCTCACCAAGATACTAACATCAGTACAGAGGACTTGTCATTTAACAAAACAGTACAAGTGCCACCAATACAATACAAATGTCACTTTAATTGGAATTATAATACAATTGATTGATTGCAAACTATCTACCTTTAAATAAACACATGCATTGAAATATACCTAGATACCTATTGGTATCTTGGAAACATAAATCACAAAACAGCAGAAAAGTAGATTAAAAAGCATAAAAATCACAATTATGTTAGTAAAACTAATGTCAATATACACATCAATAATAATATTAGCATGAATAAATGAATAAAATGCTGTAGAAATGTATCAAAAACAGTTACTGGTCTATGACAACTAGCTGTCACTGGTGCAGACTGATAGCTAACAGTCGGATCAGAGTCGATGATAATCGTATTGACGTTTCTTTCGGCTAGAAATGACCATACATTTGCAGCATAGGATCCCACAGAGTCTAATTAATGCACTATGAACTTGGAACACTGATAATTATCGTCAGGTGTAATGCCCGTAATCTACCATCAACATTTGATAGTAATGTCAAAATCGAACAAAAACCAACCTCCAGCGAAATAAAATAGCTCATGGATCTGTAGATTATGATTGACACTTAACTCGATAAATAGATAGAATATACAATGTCATAGTATTGTTCAGAGTTGAATAAATAACAAAGCTGTTGTCAAGAAATGAGTTGGCCACTGTAATGGACTTACCTGATCCCCGCCGTTCCGTCCAGAAGCCGCACTTCCGCATCCAGGACCACGTGACCGCACCCAGAGGCGGTCACATGACCTTAACCTAGAGGTGGGGATTTTGAATCCCTGTCAGGATAAAAACCTCACTCTGACACTCGCTGAGTGTCAGAGCAACACTTACCTGTTCCTGGCTCCTGCTCTTCGTGGATTGCTGTGTCTTCCAGTCTCCAGTGTCTTCCTGTGTGCTGATCTCTGCCTGCTTGACTACCCTGGCTCTCCTATCCCTGTGTACCGACCCGGCTAGCTGACCATTCTTCTGTTCTTGTGACCCGTGTATCGAACCTGGCCTGTTGACTCCGAGTTGCCTTCTGATTCTGCCTGACTCCATTCCTGTGTACCGAACCGGCTTGTCTGACTCCGCTACCTCCGCTCCACTCCGCTGTACTACATCTTGGGGCGAACCTGAGGACCACGACCTGCGACTCCTGGCAGCGAAGCCCACCCCACGGCAGTTCTTGGCGAACACTGGGGAGATCGTTAGACTCCGCACCTCAGGTAAGCCAGCACTAATCAAGATTAGTAGTAGAAGTATCCAGAATTTGTTACAGTTTGCTCTGACCATGGATGCCGCAGCTAAAGATCTGTTGGAGCATTTAGTGGGGAGGATGGATAAGCAAGAAGCTAACCAAGAGCAACTTTTAAAATTCCTCAATAGTCTGTCTACTCGGTTGGATGTTGTCCAGAACACACTAGTGGCTGGTGGACCACCTGGGCCGGCAGTGGCTCCTGTACCTCAGGCCGCAGCAGCAGCTTCTTCCTCACAATTACGGTTACCTAACCCACCCAAGTTCGATGGGGACCCCAAGTATTGCAGAGGATTTTTAAATCAATGCTCCATACAATTCGAGCTATTACCAGGGAACTTCCCTTCCGAAAAAACGAAAGTGGCCTATGTGATTTC
This sequence comes from Mixophyes fleayi, assembly GCF_038048845.1. NCBI lineage: Eukaryota > Metazoa > Chordata > Amphibia > Anura > Limnodynastidae > Mixophyes > Mixophyes fleayi. The sequence goes on from NC_134403.1 coordinate 177,997,092, forward strand.
TTTATTGTCCGGTCAAGCCTTAGCATGGGCTTACCCCTTATGGGAGAGGGATGACCCCATTCTACATAACTTCAGCGTCTTTTTGTCCACTTTCAAGAAAATATTTGATGAGCCAGGAAGGGTGTCCAATGCCGCTTCCGGCTTATTACGTCTCCGCCAGGGAAACCAGTCTGTGGGACAGTATGCGGTCCACTTCAGAACTATGGCCTCTGAATTTCGCTGGAACGATGAGTCCCTAGTAGCTACGTTCTGGCATGGCCTTTCAGACCGGATCAAAGACGAGCTGGTATCTCAGGAACTCCCTACGTCTTTGGATGATATTATCTCTCTCTGTGTCAAAGTTGATTTGCGTTTCAAGGAACGTAATTCCGAGAAGGAACAGTCTCGGCGTAGTATGATTCGCTTGGCCCCCAACTTCCAAACCTCTGTTCTTCCTCCTGAAGAGCCCATGCAACTGGGGAGGACCCGCCTGTCAGCCGAAGAAAGGGAGAGGAGATTTCGGAACAAGTTCTATTTATATTGTGGAGAGAGCGGCCATCTTCTGAGTTCTTGTTCTAAACGCTCGGGAAACGACAGGGCCTAACGAGTTCAGGAGCTGTATCGTTGGGCCTCTTCTCTCAGTGTCAGTCAGTTCCCAGTAGTAATGATTGCCTGTATATTCCCATTTCCCTTCAGTTAGGAAAAAAGACTTTCCCGCAGTCGGCTCTTCTTGATTCCGGAGCCGCAGGAAATTTCATCTCTGCCGCAGTAGTTAAACAATTTGCTATTCCAGCACAAGCTTTGGAACAACCCATCTCTCTGATGGCCATTGATGGGCGAAGAATTCCTGAGGGGTCCATTCTGGTACGCACCATTCCCCTCCTGCTTCAGATAGGAGCGCTTCATCGGGAGAAGATTTCTTTTCTAGTAATTCAGAAATCTACCAACCCAGTCATCCTAGGACTTCCATGGCTTAGTCTCCACTCCCCCACCTTAGACTGGAAATCAGGTCACATATTATCCTGGGGACAGTCCTGCTTCTCTCACTGCCTTCAGAGAGTGGTTCCTCCGAATAGTCCCAGACGTTCCCAAGAATTTCCTGTGACTCTTTTGCCTGAACCATACCAAACCTTCTCTGATGTTTTTTGTCAACAAGAAGCTACTAGACTTCCTCCTCACAGAATCTGGGATTGTGGCATTGATCTGATACCTGGTAAACCCATTCCCAGGGGCCGTGTTTACCCCCTTTCCCTCCCGGAGTCTAAGGCTATGGAGGGGTACGTCCAAGAAAATCTATAAAGGGGCTTCATCCGCAAGTCTGCCTCCCCAGCTGGGGCTGGCTTCTTCTTCGTAAAAAAGAAAGATGGGGGCCTCAACCCTTGCATTGATTACAGAGGCCTGAATGCCAATACCGTTAAAATCGGTATCCTCTGCCACTAATTTCCAAATTGTTTGATCGGATTAAGGGTGCCACCATCTTTTCTAAACTTGATCTCAGAGGAGCGTATAACCTCATACGCATTAAGGAGGGGGATGAATGGAAAACAGCGTTCAATACCCGAGCAGGCCACTTTGAATACCTGGTCATGCCCTTTGGGTTATGCAATGCCACGGCCATCTTTCAGGGCTTTATGAACGAGCTTTTTCAAGACCTCTTGTATCAATCCATAGTCATCTACTTGGACGACATTCTCATCTTTTCTCAAGATATAGTATCTCATCGCAGTCATGTACTGGAGGTTCTCTCTCGTATCCGGGAAAATCATCTATTTTGTAAATTAGAAAAATGCACCTTCGAGCAAAAACAAATTCCCTTCCTGGGATATATTATTTCTGGCACCGGTCTACAGATGGATCCCACAAAATTGAAAGCCATACTTGACTGGCCCCAACCATCGGGTCTTAAGGCCACCCAACGCTTCCTAGGATTCTCCAACTATTATCATCAATTTATCAAAGGATACTCTTCTCTCGTGGCTCCCATCACGGCATTGACCCGTAAATCTGCTGACGCTAGTATTTGGTCCACTGAGGCTATCCAAGCCTTTAGATTATTAAAGTCTCTTTTTTCATCTGCACCCATTCTTCAACAGCCGGATTGTTCACGTCCATTTGTCCTGGAGGTAGATGCCTCTTCCGTTGGCACTGGAGCCGTACTGTTACAGCGAAGCCCTTCTGGAAAACTTCATCCCTGCGGATTCTTTTCCCGTCGCTTGTTACCTGCTGAGAGGAATTATGGGATTGGCGACAAAGAGCTCCTGGCCATCAAGCTGGCTCTCTCTGAATGGAGACATCTACTAGAAGGGGCGCAATTTCCTATCACCATATATACCGACCATAAGAATCTGCTTTACTTACGCACTGCTCGATGTCTAAACCCTCGGCAAGCAAGGTGGTCCTTATTCTTCTCATGCTTTGATTTCAACATCACTTTTCACTCTGGATCCAAGAATACGAAGGCAGACGCCTTATCTCGCTCTTTTGATCCAGCCGACATAGAATCCTTGGAAGACAATAAATTCATTGTAGATCCCTGTCAAGTATTGGCAACTACACACCTGAACAAAGGTTGTCCTCCGGGCAAAACATTCATCTTGCCACGTCTACGCACCCGGCTCGTTAACTGGGCTCATCACTCTCTCTTCTCTGGGCATGCTGGCATCCGCAAGACCTGGGACTTGTTGTCCCGAAGTTACTGGTGGCCTTCTTTGCTGGACGATGTGAAGAGATTTGTTTCAGCTTGTTTCAAATGTGCTCAACACAAGACCTCTAGGAAGAAGCCTTATGGATGGTTGCTCCCATTACCCATTCCTGATTACCCGTGGTCACAGATCTCCATGGATTTTATCACGGATCTTCCTCCTTCCAAATCTTGTACTGTGGTGCTAGTGGTCACGGATCGCTTCTCTAAAACAGCTCACTTTATTGCTCTTAAAAGCCTTCCTTCTTCCTCCTCCTTAGCCGATATTTTCATTAAAGAAATATTTCGCTTCCATGGCTGTCCTCAACATATTGTGTCCGATCGGGGATCACAATTCATATCAAAATTTTGGCGGTCTTTTTGCAATAAGTCCGGAATTAAGCTTGATTTCTCTTCCGCATTTCATCCCCAGTCCAATGGGTCTACTGAAAGAACTAACCAAGAATTAGAGAAGTTTCTAAGAATATTTATCTCAAGTAACCAAGATAACTGGGTGGATCTTCTCCCTTGGGCCGAGTTTGCCCATAACAACCATTTCCATGAGGCCATCTCTAACTCCCCCTTTTTTGTTCTTTATGGCTGCCATCCTAGACTACCCACCTTCTCTCAAATCTCATCTTCTGAAGTTCTGGCAGTGGACTCTCTGTTTCGTAATTTCTCTGCTATTTGGGAACAGACCAAGATAAATTTAAAGAAAGCAACCACTCGTTCCAAAAAATTCTACGATAAAAGGAGGAGAATGACTCCAAGTTTTTCAGTCGGTGACAGGGTATGGCTATCCACCCAGAACATTAGTTTAAAGGTTCCCAGTAAAAAATTTCGCTATTTCTGAGATTATTAATCCCGTAGCCTTTAAATTGAGTCTGCCTCCCTCCTTACGCATACCCAATGTCTTTCATGTCTCCTTGTTAAAACCGATGGTAACCAACAGATTCTCCACCTCATCCAGAACTCCTCCTCCTGTTGTGGATTGGGATCAAGTTGAATACGAGATTAAAACTATCCTAGATTCTCGTAAAGTTCAAGGTGCCATACAGTTCTTGGTGGATTGGAATGGTTACGGCCCTGAGGAGCGCTCATGGGTAATAGCCATTGATCTGCATGCTCCCCGTCTACTTAAATCCTTCCATAAAAAATTTCCCTTAAAACCCTATTAGGTGTTCGGAGTCCACCTTTATGGCAGGGGGTACTGTAACGGACTTACCTGATCCCCACCGCTCCGTCCAGAAGCCGCACTTCCGCATCCAGGACCATGTGACCGCACCCGGAGGCCGTCACATGACCTCAACCTAGAGGCGGGGATTTTGAATCCCTGTCAGGATAAAAACCTCACTCTGACACTCGCTGAGTGTCAGAGCAACACTTACCTGTTCCTGGCTCCTGCTCTTCGTGGATTGCTGTGTCTTCCAGTCTCCAGTGTCTTCCTGTGTGCTGATCTCTGCCTGTTTGACTACCCTGGCTCTCCTATTCCTGTGTACCGACCCAGCTAGCTGACCATTCTTCTGTTCTTGTGACCCGTGTACCGAACCTGGCCTGTTGACTCCGAGTTGCCTTCCGATTCTGCCTGACTCCATTCCTGTGTACCGAACCGGCTTGTCTGACTCCGCTACCTCTGCTCCACTCCGCTGTACTACATCTTGGGGCGAACCTGAGGACCGCGACCTGCGACTCCTGGCAGCGAAGCCCACCCCGCCTTGCGGCGGTTCTTGGCACACACCAGGGAGATCGTTAGACTCCGCACCTCAGGTAAGCCAGCGCTAATCAAGATTAGTAGTAGAAGTATCCAGAATCTGTTACAGCCACTTGATGAAAAAAATACATGCAATGTGCAAATATTAATGCTCTTATTTTCAGGCAAAAATAATTTAACCTGGGCAAAGAGGGTCCCTTTTGAACATCAATCGATGACACTAACCTGAAGGAGAAGGTTCAATGATGCCTCTGCAAGAAACCAGGTGCAGCGATGATCGTGTGTCACACAGCTGCCGGTAAGCATGTGAGAAGCAGCTCCAAACTAAATAAACAGAATCAATCTGTATTGATGCAATAGACAAGTGATTTTTCCATCTCTAGAAGGAAATAGATGTGCACAAACTCGTTCAGGCTCAAGCTCCGGTATTGGAACCAGCAACTAAGCTGCTCATCAGAACGAAGGATATAATCACTGAGATTGTCTCTGTAGATGGATGCAGAAAAAACTAAATGTTCACAAGGCAGCAGTGCATTTTGGTGATAGCGATAACGGACAATTCCGCACCACAGTTTGGACTTTTAGTTTCTAAGTTTCTCTCTATCTATCAGACAGCAAATGACAATCAGGAATATACGTGCAATCTAAGAAAAAAAAAAGGAGCTTTTTAGCAAACCCCTAATCCCTTGAAAACTGCCTTTTTTTAGGGGGCCACCACAAATGTAAGTACCCCTACTATTTATAACTGAGGGATCCTCATTATTTGCTTTGGTCCCAATGTTATCACAAGCAATCACAGTCCCCAAAGATTTCTATGGGGACTGCTATTTTTCGTACTTTAATAAGTTGCGCCTGAACTTGTGCCTTATGGCTAATGCCATCTGAAGATTGAAGCCTATGGGGAGAGCATCCCTCACAGCATCTTACCCGATCTTCCCTCCGGTTACTATTGCAAGGGTTGCCTCTTTGCGATAGTGGCCATAGAGTAGATAGGAGATAGGTAAACTGTAGTGTTCGCCGGGACAGCAGTTTATCATGACTGCTGTCCCAACAGAACACTTTTAATAAATGGTCACAAACATTATAATTGCAATAAGGAATGAAAATGACCGTGACAAAATAATGGTCATTGTTAAATATGCCCCAAAGTCTTACATTAGTTAACGCGTTTCATTACGATCTATAACTTTTTCAGAGGGATGTCCAAGTGTCAAACTTTATATATCTACATAGACATTCTCCATGATTATGTCCTCCACTTTGATGAGCCTATTCACATTATTTGGAACCATTATAATCTCTGAAGATGCTGCAATCGTGATGCATTAGTCCACATATTTTATATCCATACTTGCATATTTGCACAAAAATAACATGGCGTCACAAAAGGCTTGGTAAGTACCACCCTCCACAGCGATCCAGCGCCATTTCACAGAGGGGCACAGAAGAGATAGGTCATAGGTAGAAAAGAAAGAGGAGGGGTAGCAGTGTTCTTCAAAGTCTCCAGTGACATTCAGGAGAGCTCCATTGCTCCATTTCTAATTGTCATTGCTGAAATAGAAATAATAGGGCTGGCAGGCTTGGTCTTCTAAATCTGCAGTCAAATTGTACTGTGTTATATAGGTAACACACAAAGAGGAGAGCTCCATTGCTAATTGTCATTGCTGAAATACAAATAATAGGGCTGGCAGTGTTGTTCTTAATTTGCAGTCACATTGTACTGTGTTATCAAAATGGATTCACAGCAGTACCCTGAAGACCAGGCGCACCAAGCAGCTGCTGGCACCAGTCATGATGATAGTAATCCCTCTACGTCATCTGCTAAAGTTTATGTTAAAGTGCGTAGTGTTTTTAAGTCAGGGAAACAAAAATGTAAAAAAACACCTTTTACCTTGGTCAAAAAAAAAGACCTGTAATCCAGGCAAAGTTATCTGCAGAAAAAAATAAAATTGCAACCATGTCATTCTACACACACAGTGGCATGGAAAGAATGGGGCCTTTGCCTTTCTCTATGAATGCGACTGAGGCATCTTCTTGTAAGGTCAGTCATGACCAAGCAAGACCTTGTCATTCCAGAGTCTATCCACGAGTGCTATGTGTAATCCTGACCTTTCTGATAGTGTACCCATAAAGAAGCATTCTGCAGATGTGTGCATGAACAGCCCAAGTGTAGCCGGTAATACACAAATTGAGGATGCCACTTTGGAATTGCAACAGGATGAGGGGGATATTTGTGTAGCTGACGAGGGCGCTAATAAGGATGTCGATGATGATGATGATGTTGTTTGTGTAAGTCCTGCACCAGTGGAAGCAGTTCTTGCACGTTATAAGAAGAAGGCCATTGTCATGCCTGCTCATAAGACCAAAAAATCCACCTCTTATGTGTGGAATTGTTTTTGCCCAAATCCTGACAACAGTTGCCTAGCCATTTGTAGCGTTTTTAAAGCCACAGTAATGTAAGCATGGATGTCTAAGTAGACGTGTATATGTATTACCTTCCGCTTTGCTGCTGTTTCATCAGTATTGCACAAAGTGTCTGTAATCTGCACTTTACGTCAAAGGTACCTAACTATATTATAATTTTTGGGGAATTGGAGCTGATTCAAAACTCAGTGATGAACTTGCTTTTTTGCTGTGAATTACAATGGCTCTTTTTTAGTGCATTGTCTGGCACCCTGGATTGGTCTGAATCTGATAAAAGCACGCATCCCTGGGGGGCGGGGAGTCAGCGCTCGTCGCCATGTATTTGCAGAATTACCCCAGTTATGCAAGGAATGGGTGGAGCGATCCAGTAAACCTTGGACCATGTTTTCATGATCCAAGGACAATTCCATCTTGCACCGATTTTCTTTTCTGCCACTGCTGTGTGGAAATGTTTCCTAGATGTGTTATGAACTGCTGTGTGTTTGAGTCATTGCTCTGTCGCTTAGCATCCAGCCAGGTCGCTGCAGTCTTTGTTTGAAAGTATATGAAAATAATATTGTGACCTGTGAGATGGTCAAAATTGACTGCAAATAACTTGAAATTAGTGTTATTGAGGTTAATAATAATGTAGGGAAAAAAAAGCAAAATTACATGATTTTAGCAAAAAAAAATAGGGATTTTAGAAAACAATCGGGATCCATAACCAAAACCACAACACGCAAGGGCAGTTTTGGCAAAACCAAAACCAAACACGAAGTTAATCCACATCCAAAACCAAAATCAGAACACGGGGGTCAGTGAACATCTCTAAAAATATATCATAGTCAAAGTCAATAAAATGATAAATATATCACAGTCAATTACAATAAAACACAGCTAATAAAATCACATTTATATTTATTATTTTAGGTACTGCTCATGCAAATGGAGTTGGTGGTGCCCAGTTACCTGAGAAAATAAAGAAAGGCGATTACGTTACATTGTACGACAGTGGAAAGAAGCTTGTTTTGGTCAGATAGAAAGATAACGCAAATGTTACCGTGTTGACAAATCACTCAACTGTCAAACCACTCGCCAGATGTTCCATTGAAGGATCAAGGATTATAATACCAACATGGGAGGTGTTAACCTTCACAATAACACTTTAGGCAATTACCGTATTGGTATTCACTCAAAGAAGTGGTGGTGGACACTTTCACCAATACTCTTTCAATCGTGTTGGTGAATGCTTGGAAATTACATGTTTTGGTAGCAAAAAGTGAAATAACCTAGCCTATATCACAGCTGGAATTCAGAGATGAAGTCACTCATGCACTTTTATTGACAGATCAACCAGTTGATAGTGATAATAAAGAAGGTGAAAGACATTTACCAAGTACAAGTCTGCAACATTTCGTTGGTAGAATACCGGATAATAAGTCTAAACGTTGCAAAGTTTGCCATAGCAAGGCTCCTTTTATTTGTAAAAAGTGCAATGTGGGGGGCGTGGCCTGGACGAGCATGGAGTAGCAAGCACAGTTACGAGCTCTCCATCCCAGATATCCTGTTAATCTCCATTATAGTGGAATAAAGAAACTTTTGGACCCAAAACTGTGCATCCGAATAGTTGCTGTACATAGTGTACCTGTTTTGATAGTGCTCTTGCCATTTTACCCGAGACTGGGAGAGAAAGAGTTGAGCATCTGGGTAGAGGAATACTACAGGCAGTCTGTGGCAGTTTGTGGCAGTTGATGACTGCTGGGACATAGCGCCTCTGTAATACCACATACTGGCCTAGGTGAACACAGCCTGTGTACAAGTGAGGAGTAACTGAATTGGGCTCTGGACTTACTTGATTATCATTATCATTATCAGTGTTGTTGGAAGAGATATACCTTTCTCTGTGAAGATAACTGGCTGCAATGCACTGCTAGCAATACAATCTGAGCTATACACCTATATGTAATTAAAGCTATACAGGTTACAGGGTTGCATATAAGCTTATAGGATAAATATCATCCCATCTTTCCTGTGAAATTATGGGCAAACATAACCAGTCCACCGGAGCGGGAAAATTGGACCGCTTTGCTCGCTCCTCCACTACAGCCTCTGGTTCAGGAGATGCATCACATCCCGTTACCCCCCCTTTGTCAGCTCCACTGGCGGCCCCTGAAGTTACATTACAGAAGGTCCTGCAGGCCATTGGGGCATCTGAAAAGCGTGTTACGGATAAAATAGGAGAGGTGCAGGTGGACCTCTCTCTTCTCCGGCAAGACGTGCAAAAAATCAGGGAGAGAGTGGGTGAAGTGGAGACACGTGTGTCTACATTGGAGGACAATTCTGCACCAGTTGCGGGCCGGTTGGAGAGTCTGGAGTCGCAAGCCTCTCTGTTTAAACAAAAGCTTACGGATATGGAGGGGCGTTTGCGTCGCAGCAACATTTGGTTGGTTGGATTGCCCGAGAAGGCAGAAGGTGTCTCCCCAGAATCCTTCTTGGAAAAGTGGTTAATCCAACTGTTTGGTACAGATTCATTTACAGCCCAATTCGCAGTGGAGCGGGCCCACCGTATTCCAACTCAAGCACCCCCTCCTGGAGCCCCCCCATGCACCTTCATAGCCAAATTGTTGCACTATCGTGACCGAGATACCATTCTACACTTGGCTAGGCAGAAAGGTTCAGTGGAATACAATGGTCAGCGAGTAGCAATGTATCCTGATTTCGCTCTGGATGTACAAAAGAACAGGGCTCAATTCATTCCGGTGAAGAGAAGATTGAGAGATTTACAGATCCCATATGCCATGATTTTCCCTGCCCAGTTGAGAATGGTTTCAGAGGGCCGTACATCCTTTTTTGATACTCCCCGAGAGGCTGCAATTTGGTTGGACCGCTTAGCTGCTGCTGGACGCTGATGCTGGATGAGTACTTTTTTATGTCTCTCCTGATAGTCCTTTGGACATTGCTGATTTGTCATTGATATTATGCATGGTATTTGCTATACATAATGTAATTTCTCTTCTGTGGTACAAAAAAAAAAAAAAAAGTATTTCGCTCAGGTGGGGTCTGTGATTTTCAAACTAATATTGAAAGGTCCACTGTAAAAAAAAATAAAAAAATATTTAATGAACTGGAGAGCCTATGGCTTTAAGGCCGTTCTTTTCCTCTCTTGTCTCAATTCGCCCCTTTTCCTTCCTTCCTTTTCCTTCCTCTATCTTCTGGTATTTTGCGGGTTGGTCGGTGACCTTTTTTGGTAGTGTGCTGGCCTGCTGAATATCTTAAGGTAATTTTAGTTAGGGTTTAAGGTATACTTAAGTTGGGTGGAGTATACAGGGTGGTATGGGTTTAGTACTAAAGTTATTTAAGTTGTGGGTAGTTTTAATGTTATCGCAAATATATAGACAAGGATTATATGTGCTTATAAGTATGTCAATGTATGCTCTGCAGGGGTGTGGGATGCGGGGTAGTGAGATAAGAGGGACTACTATTATATGTATTCTGGTACATCTGATAAGGAGCTGAAAATTCTCTCCTGGAATGTGCGGGGCCTAAATAATGCTGTGAAACGTTCTCTTGTACTAAGACAAATTAGAAAAAATTATCCTGATATTGTTTGTCTATTGGAGACTCACTTACACGGTGATAGAATACTCGCCCTTAAAAAAGCATGGGTAGGTAGGGCATACCACTCTACGTACACGACTAATTCTCGAGGGGTCTCTATATTGGTACATAAACGTCTCTGCTTCTCCTTGGAAAAAATTCAAGTGGATGCAGGGGGAAGGTTTGTACTGATGAAGGCTGTCATTAATTGGGTTCCGGTGATTCTGTTAGCTGTATATATACCCCCACCGTATAATGGTGAGGTGTTAAGGAAATGTGGAGAATTCATGGCATTGTTCCCAGATGTTCCAGTCATTTGCATAGGGGATTTTAATAATGGGATAAATGGAGAGGTGGACAGATGGCGAGAGAAAAATTCTGTAGTTGGCAACTCTAAGTCGGCTTTTTCTGCTCTGGTTGAGGAAATGGGGTTAGTAGATGTATGGCGTTTGAGGCACTCAGAAGATGTCCAATTCTCCTGCTTTTCTACATCACATAATGCATTTTCAAGAATTGATCTGGCTCTGCTGTCACACTCTCTGGTACCGCTGGTAAGGAGCGTGAAATATAGGGCATGAGGAATTTCTGACCACTCGCCCCTCTGCCTATCTATTGATTTTGCAATTGATAGAGGCCAGTCCTTTTGGAAATTAAATCCCTTCTGGCTCTCCTTGATGGGTACAGGAGCGACCTTGGTGACACAGTGGGAAGGCTTCTTTGTAGATAATCTGGTAACAGCAAGGCCACCTATAGTTTGGGACGCTTTTAAGGCTTTCCTAAGGGGGACATTAATTGCTGGCATAGCTGAAATTAAAAAGTCGTCCAGACAAAAAGAACAGATATTAGAGAAAAAGTGTAAATCCTTAGAAGCACAATACATTGCGGACAAAACTGAGGTTGCAAGGGGAACATGGCAGTTGGCCCAGAGAGAGTGGGTAGAGTATGTATTTGAGAAATCCAAACGTAAATTTCTGTTTTCTTAGCATGTACGATATGCAGAGGACGATAGAAATGGTAGCTTCCTGGCTTATCTGACAAGGGCGGAGAGGGCAGATGCAGCAGTACCGGTTATCTGTGATGACAGTGGGGTTAAGAGGTATCTGATGCCTGATATTGTTGAGGTATTTCCTAAATATTACACGAATACATATAAGTCACAGGTCAGATATGACATGGATACGTTACAGCAGTATTTGAATGGTATCTCCCTTCCTGTCCTCTCCGATGATAGTAGGGAGTTTTTGGACTCACCCTTTACTCTTGAAGAGATTGATATAGCTATTATGTCATTCCCTAATGGTAAAGCCCCTGGAGTAGATGGAATCCCAATTGAATTATATAAAAAACACCGGCCCTTTTTTGTGTCTAGGTTGTTGGATACATTCAGCGAGCTGGGTGAGATTGGCGCTCTTTCCCCTTCAATGGCGGAGGCAATAGTGGTGGTGCTGCCTAAGTCAGGGGAAGATTTGTTGTACCTTGAGTCCTACCGCCCAATTTCACTTTTGTCAAATGATGTTAAGATTCTAGCAAAATTACTGGCTTTGAGGTTAAGTAGAGTGGTGCTGGAATTAATTCATCCGGATCAGACGGGATTTATGCCGGGCAAGTCCACGTCTATCAATCTTAGAAGGCTGTATACTCTCCTGCAGGTGCAGTCACCCTCTTCTGAGAGCGAAGTTGTGGTGTCCTTGGATGCAGACAAGGCGTTTGACTCGGTGGAGTGGCCATACCTGTGGGAGGTATTGTCCCGATTTGGAGTGGGCTCAGAATTTATAAAATGGGTTAAACTTTTGTAGTCACATGCAGTGGTGCGGGTCTGTGTCAATGGGCATCTTTCTCAACAATTTCAATTAGAGCGGGGTACTAGACAGGGATGCCCGTTGTCTCCGGCCCTGTTTGCATTAGCAATAGAGCCGCTGGCCTGTAAGATCCGGCATGATAGAGAAATTGTGGGACTTAGATCAGAGCACAGAGAGGATAAGGTGGCATTATATGCAGATGATATGCTGTTATTCCTTTCAGATCACGACACTTCCCTAAAACATTTGCTGCGTGTGGTTGATGGATTTGGTTTTTTTTTCCGGCCTAAAAATTAATTGGGATAAATTTAGCGTGTTCCCTCTGGGATGGGAGTGTCCCGTGACAATGCCAGAAGGCTTACAGTTAAAATGGGCATCGAAATTCAAATACTTGGGAATATGGATCTCTAATACCCCCGCTGAATATGTAGAACTTCATTTGCGGCCCCAGATCAAATACATTAAAGAAAAAACTCATGTATGGAAGAAGCTCCCACTTTCTGTCTCCGGTAGGATAAATTTAATTAAGATGATGGTGCAGCCAAAGTTTTTATATATACTCCAGCAGTCACCTGTATATATTCCACCCTCCATTTTCCGATGCATTGATAGCTATTTGATTTCATTGGTTTGGGGAGGGGGAAGGGTTAAGGTCAAGCTCAGCTCGCTGTATAGATCCAGATCTTCTGGTGGATTTGCACTTCCTAACTTGAAATTATATTATTTTGCCTCTCAATTGGTCCACCTTAAGGCATGGGTTTCGGACCCCGATTACCATGAGCTACATTGGGTGTTGGTACACCAATTTAATTCTAATCACACTCCCTTACAGTCACTGCTGGCGGGGCGGCTTGGTATGCGGGCTCCTCTGCTCCTGATTCAGGCAGTTAAGATTTGGACAATCTGTAATAAAATAATGAAACAAACTGACATTGATCCATATACTCCTATCTGGGGGCAAAGAAATTTGAGAAGTTGAATACAGTGAAGAGGGCCAGGGAGTGGTCTCGGTTGGGTGTGGTGTCGGTAGGTCAGCTTTCTTTATGATACAAATGTACTTAAATCCTTCGAACAGTTGGTTGGGGAATTCTCTGTACCCAGAACAATGTTTTATTCTTTCCTTCAGTTACGACACGCCCTAAACACACAATTTAAAGGGGAGACTTTGGTGTTTGGGGTGGATCCACTGAAGAAACAATTACAGGCCTTGGGTTATAGAGGTCTGATCTCTCGAATGTATTCATGTCTTCTGTATGAATCCACTGCAGATGATTTGGATGGTTTGAGGAATCAGTGGGAAATAGATATTGGCCCTTTATCAGACAAGGAGTGGGAAATGGTTACAGACAGTACTAAAGGTTATACTTCATCATTAAAATTTTAACAAATACAGGTGTTTATCTTACACAGGGCCTACTTTACCCCTATTAGATTGGCAAAATTTCGCCCGGATGCTACCCCTAACTGTCCGAAATGCAATTCGATCAATGCTAACTTTTTGCACCTTCTATGGGAGTGTTCATGTATACAAATCTTCTGGCGAAGGATCAGGAGATGTATTCAGGTTACTGGAATTGAAGTGTCTCTTAGTTCACCGGCCACTTGTCTCTTTGGGCTCCGATTGAAGGGGAAAGTTAATAAACTGACAAAAATGTACATTTCACAGTTATTGATGTTGGCTAAGGTCTGTATAGCGAGGCTGTGGTTGGCCCCGACGAGTCACACGGTTAAAAATTGGAAGGCACTGGTCAATACCACCATAAGGCACGAGATATTTGTTTATACTAGAAGACAGGCTCTGAAGGAATTTGAGAATATATGGTACAGATGGTTAGAGTCTCCATTCTATCCTATGTCATCTAGTACAGATGCTCTATCTACTTAAATGTATGGCTACCGCAGTTCTTATAATAAGTATCTGAGTCCATGTAATAAACCCTGCATGTGTAACATACTTATGTATAAGCATTTACGATGTATGATCCTGAATGAATATAGCACATTTATTATTATTATGCTTTAATGTAATCTTGTAAATTCCGTCATTTAATTCCGATATGTATGCGATTGTTTTTCTTTTCTTTTTGTTGTTTAGTATGTTTATATCTTAAAAAAATTCAATAAAAATACTGGATTTAAAAAAAAAAAAGTGCAATGGGAGTTTGCAACCAAAATGTTTTAAAAAATATGCAGCCCATATATGAATACTTTCCTTACATTTACTACTGACTACTAATAACATATGGTTAATACTCAATACCAATCTGTATGGTTGCTATAATTAGGAGTTTATTTGAATAAATTCATGTTTTCTTGTGTAAGTTGTTTTTTTCCAAAATTACTAAATCTATTGGGCCATTGGTTCAGAAACTGCCCAGTCTTTCACTCAGAAATCGTTACACGAAAAAAAAAAATTACCATTAGATTTTTCTTAAGTGGGACAAAATTAGTCATCCCCAAGAAGTCTTGAAATAATTTCAACCTATTTCAGATACCCGGCCAAAACAGGTTAATAACATATTTATTTGCTAGGAATTTTGTAGTCCATCAGCATACAATTAAGGATGTGCTCAGTTTATGTAGCTATTGTACAATGATGAAGATAAGTACTGTTTGAATGAGCTATATGACATCACTGTTTTATTTACAGAAGAACTTGATTGAGGTTAAGGCGCTGGGAATGAATTTAGACCTTTGTTCATTATACTTGAAATGGAAGCAGCTGCTGCTGGGATTGTAGATTTATAGATGCTGTGTGTTTGTGTTAAATCTGGAAAAGGAACTACAACGATCGAGTAAATCATCTCTGGAAACGCAATAGGGGTTCCTGAGAAAATTGAACATTGTACTCTTCATACAATTCTAAAACTTCATTCACTGAAACACTTGCCTGTGTTATAGACACAAATTGAAGATGTTGTTTTAAATTAATTCTAGTAAAAAATATTTTATCAGATGTTTCTTGATAAGTCACCCAGGATATGTGGCATTAAGAAAGATATTATCACTTTCTGGTTGACAGTAAATTATTATACACTGCTTCAGTAAAGCTATTATCTACTTATGAAAACGAAGAAGTGTATAGGACTCTTGTTATTTGAGACATTAATGCTCTCTACACCGGTTATAATATAGCCAATGATATCAGCAAATTAGGTTTGTACTGTCCAAGTAAAATTCAACCACAGTTGTTAAGAGAATTTTCAGCCATGCCTATAAATCAGGTCTGCAGATAACAGGCCTGCTATGTGATCTGCTCACCAAATGTTTGCCAAATGTCACTTTGCTTCAGCAACAAGATCTGTTTCCAAATTGTCCATACACATGGTTGGAATCAGAAACAGATTAAGTAGTTTGGATAGAGTGAGATGGTCATCCCATACAGGGCCGCCGAGAGGGGGGGTGAGTACTAATTACATGCCAGGGGGCCCGGCTCGGACCCGGGCCCTCACTGCCAATGTTTCTTTTGTCTTTTTTTTTGGCGTCAGGGGTGTGGGGGATGGGGTGGGGTGGCTCCGCCCCGTTCATGGGGGAGCAGGGTAATTATAAAAAAATACACATACTCACGCGATCGCGGTGCTGGCTTTCCTCCTCCCTCCTCCATTCACACTGAATGTCAGGCGTAACGTCATCAAGTCACTCCCAACATTCAGTGAGGTGCGAAGCAGAGAGAATCCAGCAAGAAACAAGAGGCAAGAAGACAGAAGAGAAGAAAAGAAAAAAAAAGTGGTCAAAGAAGCTAATACAAAGGTAAGTAAGGGAACGGAGGAAAGGGGAGGAAAACAGAAAAGCACAGTGTGATGAAAAAGGGGGGAGAAAGGCACAGTGTGATGAAAAGGGGGAGAGAAGGCACAGTGTGATGAAAAAGGGGGGGATGCCAGTGTGATGAAAAAGGAGGGGGAGAAGGCACTGTGTGATGAACAAGTGGGGGGGAAGGCACAGTGTGATGAAGAATGGGAGAGGAGAGAGGCACAGTGTGATGAAAAGGGGGGAGAGAGGCACAGTGTGATGAAAAAGGGGGTGAGAAAGGCACAGTGTAATGAAAAAGGGAAGGGAAAGGCACAGTGTGATAAAAAAAAGGGGGGGGGAGAAAGGCACAGTGTGATGAAAAAGGGGGTGAGCATCATGGCACGGTGATCAAGGGGGGAGAACCATGGGGCCAGGTAAAGGGGGGAAAGCAGCATGGAGGGTGCAGTATGATCATAAGGGGGCATAGCATGCTTGTGATGAAGGGGCATAGTGTGATCATAAGGAGGCACAGCATGGTGATGATGAAGGGGCACAGTAATATGTGTGTGTGTGTGTGTGTGTGATAGCACAGGGGCCTTGTGGCAATGTAGAGTGTGTGAGGTAGGTGTTGGCTAATTAATGGGTGCTATTTTTTTTCTGGGGCGATGGTGGGGCAATTTAATAGTGGGGACTATTAATTTAAGATGGTGTGGTCTGGGAGCTATTGAATGTGAGGGTGAGTTTGGGGAAAATGAGGTCTCTTTATTAAATGTGACTATGAATTATTTAATGGCAGTGATGGTTGCAGGAAATAGGTGTATTTATGAAATGTAAATGCTATTAATTTATTGCTGGGGCTGTTTGCAGTAAGGGAAAATTGTGTGTGCTGTTGATTTAACGCCTGGACTGGTAGGAATTTTCTAAATATACTCATTTTTTCCCCAAATAGGGTCCCCAACATTCCAGGATCCAGACAAGCCGCAACTAAAGAAACCAGCAGCCACAGTACCCCACTAAAGGGGGCGTCAATACCCAAAAGAAGATGTTCTTCCCACATTTAGAACTTTAAGTGGAACATTATTTTATGTACATTGGTATATACAATATTGCACTATTGTGTTTTCTTTTCTTTGTTTGATGGCCTTGTGAATGCTCTGTGGAAAATCAAGGA
The DNA here is from genome assembly GCF_038048845.1 of Mixophyes fleayi. Taxonomy (NCBI): domain Eukaryota; kingdom Metazoa; phylum Chordata; class Amphibia; order Anura; family Limnodynastidae; genus Mixophyes; species Mixophyes fleayi. Next base: position 178,014,161 of record NC_134403.1, read on the forward strand.
TTTGAATATTATCATCGCATATATAAGTATTTCCTTATTTACATATATGATCCTGTAAAGAAAATTTATCAGTGCCTGTAGGATTTCATAATATTTTTCTGTTTACATATATATTTATAGAAGCTGATTCACAGACTGTTTATTAAGGGATCTCACAAGTATCATTTATGTAGGTAGACATGGAGCCAGAGATTGACACAAACTGGGATCTTCGTCATTAACAGAAGTAAAACCTTAGTACATGTGTTCCGATACCTAAGCACCAAAGTTTGCTTAAAAGTATAGTTTGATGCATAGTTTGCAAAATCTAAAAATATTGCACCAGTCATCTGTCCATGCTCCATTTCACACTTAATGTATTTTTTGGTTTTAATAGGGTTAATTTGGTTGAAAGTCAGCTTTAAATGAACTTATAGGATTTGTTGATTTGTAATAGCAGCTGATTTGTGAATGAAACCATGTTTCTATTACTTTGGATAATTCAGGTGGTAAAGAGCTTGGTCTATACTTTGGAACAATGCTTCTGTCACCACGTTTGTGAATTGGGATGACTGTGCCTCTTTCTATGCTTTGGGACTTTGCCTAGGAGGCCAAATATAGTTTAGGATGGAGGAAATTGGCTTGGCAATGACCTGGGCACTAAGATATAAAACTTTGACTGTAGCTGGTCAGGCCCACATTTGTTGTTTAATCTGAGCTATATAATTATGCTCAACCTGTTAACATACTGGAGTAAAATCACTTTGTGATTACATTTTGATGGGACATGTGTTGTGAGTGTGTGTGTGTGTTCAGACAGTGCATCTGAATTCTAATTATTGACAGTGTGTTCCTCGGTTTCTATTGCCAAATTCAGATCTGAAAACGAGGCAAAACATAAGTTCCAGTAAAATGTCAGACTTTGCGAGTTTTGAATAGGTATCTTGTTTATATAGCCATCCCTCTGTGCTCAGCTGCCACATTACAATTGATAGCATTGCGGTAGGACGTTAGCTGCAATTTTGTGCTTATAAAGTTTGTTGTAGAGGATTGGACAAGGTGAAATAGGCAATGTATATTTAAATAGCTTTGATTTTACTGCACAAATCTTAACAGTTTGTTTACAGATCAGTCTGCAGGAAATATGTGCTGATAAATCGGGTGTGAGAGTAAAGAGCGAACAGTAGGGCTGGTAAAGTCCACTAGACACAGAGATACAAAAAAGTCAATGGTAAATAGATGTGGCAATCATAAAGTTTCCGTTAGGCTTGTCAGGCCACATAAACACGGTTTTCTGATAGGGCCACTAAGGTCCGCTGAACACCAGGAGTGAAAATCAACTCTATGCGTGTCATGCAGGTATAAAGTATCCTTTAGGAATGTCAGCAGACATTGTAGTCCGATGGAGAGCGCCTAAGAAAGGCTGAGTGATAGAGGACTTACCCTCAATATAGATCATCGATCCCTGAAGAAGCCTAGTGCGAAACGCGTTGGCTTGAACATAATTGTGCCTCTCAAAGGCACCCTACATATATCAGAAACCGCTGCTGTGGGAAACAAACGGACCCACTTCACGCATGCGCATGCGCATCTCTGCTAGGATTGCAATACTACCCGCGACTTCCGGGTTTGGATTATCACACTTCAGCGGGACGGCACAAGCGTTCATCACATCAGCTACCTTGGCACATAACGGGATAATCTGGAAGGACACCATAGCCCATCTATATTGAGGGTAAGTCCTCTATCACTCAGCCTTTCTTAGGCGCTCTCCATCGGACTACAATGTCTGCTGACATTCCTAAAGGATACTTTATACCTGCATGACACGCATAGAGTTGATTTTCACTCCTGGTGTTCAGCGGACCTTAGTGGCCCTATCAGAAAACCGTGTTTATGTGGCCTGACAAGCCTAACGGAAACTTTATGATTGCCACATCTATTTACCATTGACTTTTTTGTATCTCTGTGTCTAGTGGACTTTACCAGCCCTATCAGAGACTTGTGTTTGTATGGCGAATATGGATTTTGTTTGCCGCACTTAAATGTGATATATCTTCTCTGTCTGTCTTTATGCCTACAGCCTCATATGTGCCATCTTTTAATATGTCAGTGTTATGAATACTGGAGGGTGTTACCCAAAATACTGCAGTTAATAAATTTCTCTGTATTTATTTATACCTGACTATTATTCCTAGTGCCGAAGCATATACTATTCCTAAGAATTATAAGTAGAGGTTGGTACCTCTGTATTGACCCTAAAATTACCTGCTACCCCCTCTGATCAAGCGCCAGGGAGTTATACAATTACAATTATACACTCTAATAGGGTCGAGCTATCCCTATATCCCCCTACTCCCAGGTGGCTGCTTACCCACTGATATTTTAATAGGGAGCGCTGAACATTCATATTACCATTTAAAGAGCGAACAATCAACGGCTTGTGGTAGTAATCCTATATTATTAAAATTATTAGGAGTGGACAAAAATTATTCTTTCTTGCTTGTAAAATCAAAGTGTTTCAATGTGAAGGTAGCTATGCAGGGGTCAGTATGGGTGAACTATATAGTGGGCAAAAATCAGGGTGCTGTTTGACTGTGAGCAGCACCCTACAAAAAACAAAAATATATATTTCTTGCTTTTAAAATCCCAAGTGCTACAATCTGAATGCAATTGTGTGAGGAGCAGTATTGGTGATATATATATGTATATATATATATATATATATATATATATATATATATATATATATATATCAATAAAAAAAATATCCAAGTGTTTGGCTGTGAAGGCAATTGTGTGAGGAGCAGTAACATATTTGTACTACTATGTGGCCAAGACACATAGGGCCTGATTCATTAAGGAACTTGAATTAAGAAGTTTCTTATTTAAGTCTCCTGGACAAAACCATGTTACAGTGCAAGGGGTGAAAATTAGTTTTCTGTTTTGCACATAAGTTAAATACTGACTGTTTTTTCATGTAGCACACAACTATCAACTTTAAGTTTCAGTGTACAAATAAGCTATCAAGTATTTGTGTGCTACATGAAAAAACAGGCAGTATTTAAATTATGTGCAAAACAGAAAACTAATTTTCACTCCTTGCATTGTAACATGGTTTTGTCTAGGAGACTTAAATAATAAACTTCTTAATTTAAGTTCCTTAATGAATCAGGCCCATAGTGCATGACTGCCCCCTTCCCCTTCATATCTTTAGCCTCAGTAGTGCTTCATTCTGCTATACAGTTCTGTTTTTAATGAAAGCAAAAGAGTGACTAGGATTGCAGTAAACCTTTCAAAAACCTAAGTAGAGCTGATTTTCGAAAACCCAGCAACATAAACATGGATTCAGGTTTTAAATTAAAGGTGAGTTTCTTTCTACCTATGGCATTTTAGTCTGGTGTAGAAGGTGAGGGGGCACTAAGAGCATATTAGCCTATGGCCTGAATAACTTTTTGTTTAAGTTCCTGGTATAGCTGGCAAATTGCTGTTTGGGAGAAATGGAATTGAGATGGAATTTGGTAGCGTGGACACACGATCTTAACTAATCTTCTAAAACTATTACAACACAGAAATGTTCATACTTAATCAATTCCAATATTAATGCAAAATGGGTGAACTTCTATGCAGATCTGCTACATGCAAACTGAACTCCGATAGCTGCTAAGAGCACCAAAAGAATAAGTTAAAACTCTGGTGATTGAGAATATTATGCTCTAGTGAAAATATATAACATATGCAGAGGAGTGCAAGAAATGTTTAGCCTCCTTAGTAATACTGCTTAGAACAGCTCAATGTAGACCGAGATAGTGACAATAGGAATGCAATATACCAATGACTCTTACTAATATATGTCCGCTCCTAATATACAGATTGCCACAAAGCAGGTCATGAAAGATCCGAACAAGTCTCTTAGGCGGGAATTCAATTGGCCGCATTACTGCTGAAAGTAACGCGGCCTGCGCACTATTACTGATATTACGGTAATAGTGTGCATAATTACTGTTAATACGGTAATTTCAAAGTTGACTTTTTGCTTGCGGTTCAGGGAGCTGCAAGCAGAAAGTTGGGTTAAAAATACCGTATTAACAGTAATAGGTTTAGTGCAGCGTTACTCTGGGGGGAATTGAATTCCCCCCTTAATGTTGTAATTGAGTTATACTCTGCTCGTAGTGGTAGCAGATCTGCACATGGTTCCTAAAGGTCAATTTCGATGACCGGCACCCGATCCCACATAAATAATAATAAAAAAAAGGAATAAATATAACATATATAGGGAAAAAAAGTAGCCACTTACATGAACACAGGCTAAGATGCTCCTCCAAACGATGTGATGTCAGCCACGCCAGCTGACTTCACTCATTCAATCACAGCTGCATGTGTCTGTGTTCCCGCATACACTCCACAACAGACATCCATTGTATGGGATCCTCAGCATCTGTACCCTCAGTATTTTGCCTACAGTGCCAAACACCTAAGTGTATTCCAATAGGACAACCTCTTTTCGTTTTGCATGCATACATCTTCCTGTGTGTTCCCACGTAGATAAAAACAAAATCCCAAGGTGTAACACACACATAGCACTTATGGACACCCTTAGATTCTGCACCCAATTTATTCTTCAATGTTCAGTGCTCTTTTCATGCACTGATGTGGCTGGTCTGGATGTGACAGACCTACATTCAAAGCAAGAAGGTGGAGCATGGAAGATACAGACGATGCATGACCATGTTGGGCCCTTTTAACAATGGGCATTCTAGTATGTGTAGTAGAGTAGTAACAGGTTCACTACTAGCAAAGCAATGTCATGGTTTGAGCCTTTCTTGTCACTGTAGATGGTGTTTGGAATGTTAGCTATTTTTGTGTTTTAGACAAATCACTACAGTCATCAGTAACTTTTCCCTGAATACTTACATCAAGATCTGATGTTTTATTTGAGATTAACAAACATTGTTTGGATTTGGAGTGCCATTTCTTACAGTTTCTTTCCACATGACCTTGTTGGCTAATATGACTTGAAAAAGTATTACTACTGCCAGTACTGCCGGTACTGGGATGCTCCTGATCTATAGACTGATCCATGACTGACAACAGGTGTAAAGCTACTTGCAGTTGGAGCTACTTGTAGCTGCTACCACACCACATGAATGCCCATTGAGATAGGAAAAGGAGGGGCTGCTACTTTGCAATAAAGACACGGCTCCAAAATATTGTCCAAATTAATACAATTAGTTCATAAAAAAAATGTTTTTCTTATTGGGCTGTGCTGTCAAACACAGAGCCCTGTCTTTTGGCTGTTTACTAGCACAGATGTGATACTGCCCCTCACATAACTGCGTTGACAGTCAAACTTGGATTTTAAAATCACAGAAAAAGAATTAGGAGGTGTGCTGTTCAGAGTCAAACACAGGCAAACTACTCCCTGTCTTGATGGCGTCACTAAGAAGCAGGGCCGGACTGGGACTATAAATCAGCCCTGGCATTTAAAGCACACAGGCCCACGTGTTGTGGGCTCCATGCACTATATTGTTGCACACTGATGCTGGCGCAGTACAACATGATGTAGTATGAGTGTGTGTGTGTGGGGGGGGGGTATTTATTTCTCCTAATGACCCTCAACATTACATTATTAGCATCCCAATTACATCAATAAACACCATGACAATACATTATTAGTACCCAAATTACAGCAATAAATAACCCCCCACACACACTCATACTACATCAATCATCCCCACATTACAGCAACCGGCATCACCCCCCACATTACAGCATCCAGCATCACCCCCCACATTACAGCATCCAGCATCACCCCCCACATTACAGCATCCAGCATCACCCCCCACATTACAGCAACCGGCATCACCCCCCACATTACAGCATCCAGCATCACCCCCCACATTACAGCATCCAGCATCACTCCCCACATTACAGCAACCAGCATCACTCCCACATTACAGCATCCAGCATCACCCCCACATTACAGCATCCAGCATCACCCCCCACATTACAGCAACCGGCATCACCCCCCACATTACAGCATCCAGCATCACCCCCCACATTACAGCATCCAGCATCACCCCCCACATTACAGCATCCAGCATCACCCCCCACATTACAGCATCCAGCATCACCCCCACATTACAGCAACCAGCATCACCCCCACATTACAGCATCCAGCATCACCCCCCACATTACAGCATCCAGCATCACCCCCCACATTACAGCGTCCAGCATGACCCCCCACATTACAGCAACCGGCATCACCCCCCACATTACAGCATCCAGCATCACTCCCACATTACAGCATCCAGCATCACCCCCCACATTACAGCATCCAGCATCACCCCCACATTACAGCATCACCCCCACATTACAGCAACCAGCATCACCCCCACATTACAGCATCCAGCATCACCCCCCACATTACAGCATCCAGCATCACCCCCCACATTACAGCATCCAGCATCACCCCCCACATTACAGCAACCAGCATCACCCCCCACATTACAGCATCCAGCATCACCCCCCACATTACAGCATCCAGCATCACCCCCCACATTACAGCAACCGGCATCACCCCCCACATTACAGCATCCAGCATCACCCCCCACATTACAGCAACCGGCATCACCCCCCACATTACAGCGTCCAGCATTACCCCCACATTACAGCAACCAGCATCACCCCCCCCATTACAGCAACCGGCATCACCCCCACATTACAGCGTCCAGCATGACCCCCCACATTACAGCGTCCAGCATTACCCCCACATTACAGCGTCCAGCATTACCCCCACATTACAGCAACTGGCATCACCCCCCACATTACATCAACCGGCATCACTCCCCACATTACAGCAACCGGCATCACCCCCACATTATAGCAATACCCTCTCCTACTTATTAGCAATACTAAGCACCAAACACACTACAACATTGCCACCAGCACGCCACCCCATACTACAGCAATACCACCAATTATACAGGCGCCACTGTAGAAATCCAATGTTTTTGCTTTTTTCAAATCTCCCAAAAAATAGCAACAACGAACAGAATACTTACACACATATAGGTAACAGGTACCCTTTTCCCTCAATTAAATAGTAATGGCAGAATTTTCATGAATCATTCCACATGAAATAAAACTAACATATATCTAAAAAAAACATAACTATTGAATGATCAGTTGAATCCACACGGCCGCATTAAAAGTATTTCCATCTACAGCAAAATGTCAGAGAAAAATATTTTTGTTTTACTACAGTAATTGGATATGCGTCTTTTCTATTCATTTTAAATAACACAGTATATAAATTAAGGGGGATAGAGGAGGTGGGTGAGAAATAATTGGATGTGATCCATCAGTTTGATTAGATAGGAAACATTTAGATTATTTACCTGGAGGCGTCTACCCCCTTGACTCACAGGCAGGGCTGACAAGAGGAATTTTGGGCCCCGATACAGCAACTTCTTTGGGCTCCCATCATATTCAACAATGAAAGACTTGCCTTTGGCAGAAGTTCATATGATGCCACACCGTAGTGTGCCCAGTTCATATTATGCCACATTGTAGTGCCCCAAGGTCATATTATGCCACATAGTATTACCCTCAATTCATATTTGGTCATGCAGAAGTGCCCACAAATCATATTATGGCATAGTAGTGCCCCAAAATCATTAGTAAAGCTCAGATAAAAACTCATTCACAAATAAAAATTGCTACAGCATATCAGATACTGAGTGTGAGTCCCAAGAGCAGCTTAATACATCATTTACAATGCAAACAAAAATAGATATATTGACACAATTACAGATAAAATTTATGACAAGCAATGTTTTTTCCTCTTAATTAAAAATCTCTGTACAGATAAATATGCAAAAAGCATTACAGCGCAATAATGAGCAATACATAGTGCTAAACATTATTGGATACGCTGTAGTGTCCCCAGTTTAAGAAAGGATGGTTAAAAACATATTGCACACGAGAAAATATATGAACTTACCTGATTATGGCATCCTGTGTTCTGTTCTCCTAGTGGGCGCGCTGGGCGAGGAGGGATCAGCAGCTGTCAGCTCACACAGGCAGTCGGGAGCAGGAATAGAGGGCAGTGGCCGAAACAGAAATTTAGGAGTGGGGGTATAGAAAATATAAGTGAATGGAGTATGAAGGCTTGATTTTTTATTTTTTTTAACACTTGTCCGCTCTGTGCATTTCCATTCTTCATTACTACTTGTGTTTTATGATGGCTGCATCCCTGACATTCCCATTCTTAAGATGTCTCTCCCTTTACACTTTCTTTTACCTATGCCCCTGCACCATCTTCTCCTTTGTCCCTCTCACTTAACCCCCTGCACCACCTTCTCCGCTGGCTCTCACACATCTTCCTGTACCACCTACTCCCCTGGCTCTCTCACACGTCTTCCTGCACCCTCTACCCCCCCGGCTCTCTCACTCCTCTTCCTGCACCCCCTACCACCCTGGCTCTCTCACCCCCTTCGGCTCTCTCACCTCCTTTCCCAGCACCCCCTTCGGCTCTCTCACCCCCTTTCCCAGCACCCCCTTCGGCTCTCTCACCCCCTCTCCCAGCACCCCCTGGCTCTCACCCCCTTTCCCAGCACCCCCTTCCGCTCTCTCACCCCCTCTCCCAGCACCCCCTTTAGCTCTCTCACCCCCTTTCCCAGCACCCCCTTGGGCTCTCTCACCCCCTCTCCCAGCACCCCCTGGCTCTCACCCCCTTTCCCAGCACCCCCTTCGGCTCTCTCACCCCCTCTCCCAGCACCCCCTGGCTCTCACCCCCTTTCCCAGCACCCCCTTCCACTCTCTCACCCCCTCTCCCAGCACCCCCTTCAGCTCTCTCACCCCCTCTCCCAGCACCCCCTTCAGCTCTCTCACCCCCTCTCCCAGCACCCCCTTCGGCTCTCTCACCCCCTTTCCCAGCACCCCCTTCGGCTCTCTCACCTCCTTTCCCAGCACCCCCTTCGGCTCTCTCACCCCCTCTCCTAGCACCCCCTGGCGCTCATCCCCTTTCCCAGCACCCCCTCCGGCTCTCTCACCCCCTCTCCAAGCACCCCCTAGCTCTTACCCCCTTTCCCAGCACCCCCTGGCTCTCACCCCCTTTCCCAGCACTCCGTGGCTCTCACCCCCTTTCCCAGCACTCCCTGGCTCTCACCACCTGAAAATCGCGGGCACCCCCGCCCGAAAATCGCGGCACCCCCGCGACCCCCCCCCCCCCTGAAAATCGCGGGCACCCCCGCCCGAAAATCGCGGCACCCCCCCCCCCGAAAATCGCGGCACCCCCGCGACCCCCCCCCCCGAGAATCGCGGCACCCCCCCCTCTTCAGTAAAAAAAAAAAAAAAATTAAAAAAGACAGGAAACTCACCAGTGTAACTGGCTGCACAGCATAACGGGGGAGGGAGCTGGGGAGCGCGCAGCAGAGGTGGCTGGTTCCTCCAGCCACCAAGAAGACAGGGGGAGTCGGGCCGGCCCATATAGCCATCGGCCCTTCTGGCATTTGCCAGAAGTGCCAGATGGCCAGTCCGGCCCTGCTAAGAAGCAATCTGTTGGAAACACTCAGAAATTGCTCACCCCACTAAGACTCTCCCCCTGGGTTCCTTATTGCTGATAATGGACTGGGAGAATTTCAACATAGCCATGTTTCCACACATAATAAACTTGTTGTTCAAAATTTCTTTAAACATGAGAGGTCAGTGCAGGAGATGCTGTCTGTGGCCCGTACAGTTTCTGAGCATTTTCAGCATTCAGGAACTACATGTAGATTATTGCAGCAGCTTCAAAAGCAATAACCTGAATTCCACACTTTATATGCTTCAGTGACTGGAGGGACAACAACAAACCATGAAGACCTACACATCAAGCCATGAGATAAGGAGAGTGGGATATGTTACCTTACTCCAGCACAGTGGAGAATTTTGATTTTATGGGTGATGGCCCCATTGGTGTGTCTTCTTTTCAAAAATTACAATTTAATACTACCACTGCTGTCCCTCTTCAGTGTGTCACACGTTGTCTAACGTTGAAAATAACAAATACGCTCATTGTCTTTCTTAATCCATTTCAGTTAGGCCAGCCTATGCTCTGCCTGTATGTTTCAAAGGTGTCCTTTACTTTATTAAACTGCCATCCTGTCTGCCACAATGTTTCATAGGGATTGTATATATTATTAAACTGTCATGTAAAAATGAAAGCACACCCTAAAAATAAAAAAAGAATAAAAATATAGCCATAGTAGCCCTATTTCAAACATATTTCTAATCTATACTATATATATATATATGTATATATATAAATTGTTATGCACGTTTTTTCGCTATCCAATAATGATTGTCGAATCTCGATTTGTGTTTTCAGAGCACAAAGTAATTTATTATCCAAAAGTAGCAGAATAATTCAAGCAAAATAATAATAAGTACAGCCGTTACTTATCGCAGGCGCCCTGGATCCAGTGAACAGTCATTCAGGTCTGAAGTCTGTGGCCAAAGAAGACTGGTCACTAAGCTCAGAACCCCTGCTTATATGCAGTCAGAAATACAGTAAAACAATGCAGATGATGTGGCTTGCTTCTATTGGTCCAGGCTTCAGGAAGTTCCAGTGTACTGCAGGTCATAGGCCAGTTCAAACCAAAATATCCAAAGGTGGGTGTCATCTCTCCAGGGGATGTGCTCCGATTTTCCCGCCAAGAATCCAGTTTCAACTAGTCTATTAGCATATTACAGTCAGTATCAGTTTAAACATTTTTTCCCTAACATCACTAACTAGAATATGCAATGTGCGATCTCTTCGGCGAATGAACCGTACAACTGCTGATGAATAGGGGATTAAAATGATACCAAACATGAAACATTTCCTGTAACCTGAACCTTATGTTTCATTAACATGCAGATAATTTATAATACTGAACATAAATACTGCTATATTCTGACATAAATAACTATGTGTTGCAACTACAATTAATGTGTACTAATTACAAATGTGTGTGTTCGTGTGAATGTGTATAAAAGTGTAAAAACTGTTATTGCCACGTGTTGCGGCTCTTCCACGCCGTAGCGTGCTCTACGCCTATTTTCAGACAAAGACAACCAAGTTTGCTCGAAATTAATTTAAATGACTTTATCCAATTTGCTGACTTCGACAATATATATATATATATATATATATATATATTGTCACGGGCACTAGGAGTCTTTACCCAGGGATCACCAGGTGATAGGCTTACCAGAGCAGTATAGGTGGTAATATGGTACTCCGGTAGCAGGGTGATCACGGAACAGGAAATAGCAGATGATGAGATGCTCAGGAAAGTCTATGACTAGCAGCACTGGCAATATGGAGGTAGTAATACACGAGGAACTGTATGGACAAAGGACACGTGAAGGTAGTCAGTGGTCTGCAGTAGCAAGTTGTACCACTGCTATAGTGAGGAGGAATGTCCAACAGAAACGAGGGGGTGATGAGAGTCAGCGGTCTGCGGATAGCAAGTTGTACCGCTGTCCGGGTGAAGGAATAGAATCCAAGTGGAGGTATCCGGGGAGTCAGTGGTCTGCGTTAGCAAGTTGTACCACTGCTATGTGAGAGGATACTGGAATAGGTGAAACTGGAAACAGGGGTCAGTGGTCTGCCACCAGCAAGTTGTACCACTGAATATATATGTGAGGAGGTGCACGGGGAGAGACTGCAACACAAGATATACACGGGCACCTTGACTTTGATCCACAGTAATATGCACAATATAAATGTATAGATGACTGAACAACACTGCCAATATGGAAAGTCTCTAGACGGAATCCAGCACGAGATAACACAGTCAATGATGGCAATAGACTCAGCGGATAGCACACTCCAGAGAAGAACCAACACAGTCCAGCAAGGTATGCAATACACAGCACAGTCAATGGGAAGTATGCATACCGTGGTTCAGGAGAAGGCAGTCAGACAGGAGTGCAGAGATACCTGAACGGCAGGAGGCCGGCAGGATGCAAAGTCCCTGGATGGGTGAAGCGGTGGTCTAGCAGGTGCAGCGCACAGGTAGGTAGACCAGCAGGGAACACAGGAAGGCGTGGAGAGCGGATCAGCAGTAGATGGATGAGTAGCGCTGAGGAGTAACAGCAGCGGGTCTCTGCGGGAACACGGAGGTAGCCAATAGCAACCAGCAGGTGCAGTAACGATGGGACACGGGAGAGCAGAGTTAAACTGGAACTGTTGATCACGGAGAATAGCGGGTAGCAATAGTGGCAGCAGACTCAAGGAAACACGGGAGAGTTGACAAGGACTGAAGACTGAAGCGCACAGAGGCAGCGGATAGGAATCAGCCAAACAGTCACGATGAAACACAGACGGGTTGCAGGTTGCAGACTGTAGTGCGCGGAGACAGCGGATAGGAATCAGCTAGCAGTCACGATGATGAAACACAGACGAGTTGCAGGTTGAAGACTGTAGTGCACGGAGGCAGCGGATAGGAATCAGCTAGCAGTCACGATGATGAAACACAGACGAGTTGCAGGTTGAAGACTGTAGTGCACGGAGGCAGCGGATAGGAATCAGCTGGCAGTCACAATCATGAACAGGTGAGTGGATGTGAATGAAAGACTGTAGTGCACGGAGGCAGCGGATAGGCATCAGCTAACAGTCCCAATAATACATGGTAGAGTTGAAGTGGTTAGAAGACTGTAGTGCACGGAGGCAGCGGATAGGAATCAGCTCACAGTCACGATGATACAGTAGATGGTAGAAGTGGTATGGGAACCACAGTAGTAGAAGTGGTTTGGAAACCACAGAGGTAGAAGTGGTTTGGAAACCACAGGAATCAGCTGGGCTGAATAAACGAGGAAAACACAGGAACACCTTCAGAGACTCATGGGGAATGAGACTCCAAGATCAGGCAACGTGGTGTTGACCACAGGTGCTTAATATAGGGAGGTTGCCTGATCTGCCAATTAAGTTAAAGGAACATACACTGAAGGTTTAGAAAGGGCTGCGCATGCGCAGTCCCTCAGGATGGAGGACGGCCACGGTTCCTAAATGTCCGGGAAGAAGCACTCACAGTCCGGTGAGTGACAGTACCCCCCCTTTTAAAGGTGGGCACAGAACGCCTGGAACCGGGCTTGTCCGGATTTTTGGAATAAAACTTCTTCAGAAGGGCAGGAGCATTAAGATCTTCAGCTTTGATCCATGAACGCTCTTCAGGACCAAAGCCCTTCCAATGAACGAGGAAACGGAGGACTCCTCGCGAAATTTTTGCATCCAATACCTCAGTAATCTCGAAATCCTCCTCCTGATGAACTTGAACTGGCTGCGGTGCTGAGGGAGGAGTCGAGAAACGGTTGATGATGAGAGGTTTGAGCAAGGACACATGGAAGGCATTGGAAATTCGAAGATTCTTAGGAAGAAGAAGTTTAACACATACTGGATTGATAACTTGAATGATCCTATATGGACCAATAAAACGAGGGGCGAATTTCATAGATGGAACCTTCAAACGAATATTTTTGGTAGATAACCAGACACGATCTACAATTTTTAGTGGTGGAATAGCCCGCCTCTTCTTATCTGCGAAAGACTTATATTTGTTAGATGTCTTCTTTAAACAGGTTTTGACCTGAGACCAGATATTTTTGAAGGTCTGACAAGCAGTCTCCACAGCAGGAACTTGGGTGGGCGGGAGGGCAGGAAATTCCGGAAAAGACGGATGGTGACCGTAGACCACAAAGAATGGAGTTTTGGATGATGACTCATGGTACATGTTGTTATGGGCGAATTCAGCCCAAGGGAGCAATTCTACCCAGTTGTCTTGGTTGGCTGAAGAGAACATCCTAATAAAAGTCTCAAGATCTTGATTGACTCGTTCCGTTTGTCCGTTAGATTGCGGATGGTAAGACGATGAGAGTGCTAATCGTATGCCCAAGGTTTTACAAAGGGCCCGCCAGAATCTGGAAACGAATTGTACTCCTCTATCTGACACAATCTCAGACGGACATCCATGGATGCGGAAGATTTCTTTAATGAAATGTTCAGCCAGAGTAGACGAGGAAGGTAAACCGGACAGAGGGACGAAATGAGCCATCTTCGAAAATCTGTCTACCACTACCCAAATAGTATTGTGATTCTTACTTGGTGGCAAATCAGTAACGAAATCCATACTAATATGGGTCCAAGGCTTGGACGGAATGGGTAGTGGTCGCAGCAACCCTGCTGGAGTTCTGCGGGAGGATTTGAACTGAGAACATAAATCACAGGAAGCAATAAACTCTTTGACGTCTCTCCTCATTGAAGGCCACCAGTAACTTCGAGAGAGAATCTCAAAGGTCTTGTGTTCACCGGCGTGTCCAGAAAAACGAGAGGCATGGAACCACGAAAGGATTTTCCTCCTCAGAGTAGGAGGCACGAGGGTCTTCCCAAATGGTTGTCACGGGCACTAGGAGTCTTTACCCAGGGATCACCAGGTGATAGGCTTACCAGAGCAGTATAGGTGGTAATATGGTACTCTGGTAGCAGGGTGATCACGGAACAGGAAATAGCAGATGATGAGATGCTCAGGAAAGTCTATGACTAGCAGCACTGGCAATATGGAAGTAGTAATACACGAGGAACTGTATGGACAAAGGACACGTGAAGGTAGTCAGTGGTCTGCGGTAGCAAGTTGTACCACTGCTATAGTGAGGAGGAATGTCCAACAGAAACGAGGAGGTGATGAGAGTCAGCGGTCTGCGGATAGCAAGTTGTACCGCTGTCTGAGTGAAGGAATGGAATCCAAGTGGAGGTATCCGGGGAGTCAGTGGTCTGCGTTAGCAAGTTGTACCACGGCTATGTGAAAGGATACTGGAACGGGTGAAACTGTAAACAGGAGTCAGTGGTCTGCTACTAGCAAGTTGTACCACTGAATATATATGTGAGGCGGTGCACGGGGAGAGACTGCAACACAATATATACACGGGCACCTTGACTTTGATCCACAGTAATATGCACAATATAAATGTATAAATGACTGAACAACACTGCCAATGTAGAAAGTCTCTTGAAGTAATCCAGCATGAGATAACACAGTCAATGATGGCAATAGAATCAGCAGATAGTACACTCCAGAGGAGAACCAACACAGTCAATGATGGCAATAGACTCAGCGGATAGTACACTCCAGAGGAGAACCAACACAGTCCAGCAAGGTATGCAATACGCAGCACAGTCAATGGGAAGTATGCATACCGTGGTTCAGGAGAAGGCAGTCAGACAGGAGTGCAGAGATACCTGAAGGGCAGGAGGCCGGCAGGATCCAAAGTCCCTGGATGGGTGAAGCGGTGGTCTGGCAGGTGCAGCGCAGGTAGGTAGACCAGCAGGGAACACAGGAAGGCGTGGAGAGCGGATCAGTAGTAGATGGATGAGTAGCGCTGAGAAGTAACAGCAGCGGGTCTCTGCGGGAACACGGAGGTAGCCAATAGCAACCAGTAGGTGCAGTAACGATGGGACACCGGAGCAGAGTTGAACTGGAACAGTTGGTCACGGAGAGTAGCGGGTAGCAATAGTGGCAGCAGACTCAAGGAAACACGGGAGAGTTGACAAGGGCTGAAGACTGAAGCGCACAGAGGCAGCGGATAGGAATCAGCCAAACAGTCACGATGAAACACAGACGGGTTGCAGGTTGAAGACTGTAGTGCACGGAGGCAGCGGATAGGAATCAGCTAGCAGTCACGATGATGAAACACAGACGAGTTGCAGGTTGAAGACTGTAGTGCACGGAGGCAGCGGATAGGAATCAGCTAAACAGTCACGATGATGAAACACAGACGAGTTGCAGGTTGAAGCCTGTAGTGCACGGAGGCAGCGGATAGGAATCAGCTGGCAGTCACAATCATGAACAGGTGAGTGGATGTGAATGAAAGACTGTAGTGCACGGAGGCAGCGGATAGGCATCAGCTAACAGTCCCAATGATACATGGTAGAGTTGAAGTGCTTAGAAGACTGTAGTGCACGGAGGCAGCGGATAGGAATCAGCTCAACAGTCACGATGAAACACAGTAGATGGTAGAAGTGGTATGGGAACCACTGTAGTAGAAGTGGTTTGGAAACCACAGCGGTAGAAGTGGTTTGGAAACCACAGGAATCAGCTGGGCTGAATAAACGAGGAAACACAGGACACCTTCAGAGACTCATGGGGAATGAGACTCCAAGATCAGGCAACGTGGTGTTGACCACAGGTGCTTAATATAGGGAGGTTGCCTGATCTGCCAATTTAGTTAAAGGAACATACACTGGAGGTATGGAAAGGGCTGCGCATGCGCAGACCCTCAGGATGGAGGACGGCCACGGTTCCTAAATGTCCGGGAAGAGGCACTCACGGTCCGGTGAGTGACAGTACCCCCCCTTTTAAAGGTGGGCACAGAACGCCTGGAACCGGGTTTGTCCGGATTTTTGGAATAAAACTTCTTCAAAAGGGCAGGAGCATTAAGATCTTCAGCTTTGATCCAAGAGCGCTCCTCAGGACCAAAGCCCTTCCAATGAACGAGGAAACGGAGGACTCCTCGCGAAATTTTTGCATCCAATACCTCAGTAATCTCGAAATCCTCCTCCTGATGAACTTGAACTGGCTGCGGTGCTGAGGGAGGAGTCGAGAAACGGTTGATGATGAGAGGTTTGAGCAAGGACACATGGAAGGCATTGGAGATCCGAAGATTCTTAGGAAGAAGAAGTTTAACACATACTGGATTGATAACTTGAATGATCCTATATGGACCAATAAAACGAGGGGCGAATTTCATAGATGGAACCTTCAAACGAATATTTTTGGTAGATAACCAGACACGATCTCCAATTTTTAGTGGTGGAATAGCCCGCCTCTTCTTATCTGCGAAAGACTTATATTTGTTAGATGTCTTCTTTAAACAGGTTTTGACCTGAGACCAGATATTTTTGAAGGTCTGACAAGCAGTCTCCACAGCAGGAACTTGGGTGGGCGGGAGGGCAGGAAATTCCGGAAAAGACGGATGGTGACCGTAGACCACAAAGAATGGAGTTTTGGATGATGACTCATGGTACATGTTGTTATGGGCGAATTCAGCCCAAGGGAGCAATTCTACCCAGTTGTCTTGGTTGGCTGAAGAGAACATCCTAATAAAGGTCTCAAGATCTTGATTGACTCGTTCTGTTTGTCCGTTAGATTGCGGATGGTAAGAAGATGAGAGTGCTAATCGTATGCCCAAGGTTTTACAAAGGGCCCGCCAGAATCTGGAAACGAATTGTACTCCTCTATCCGACACAATCTCAGACGGACATCCATGGATGCGGAAGATTTCTTTAATGAAATGTTCAGCCAGAGTAGACGAGGAAGGTAAACCGGACAGAGGGACGAAATGAGCCATCTTCGAAAATCTGTCTACCACTACCCAAATAGTATTGTGATTCTTACTTGGTGGCAAATCAGTAACGAAATCCATACTAATATGGGTCCAAGGCTTGGACGGAATGGGTAGTGGTCGCAGCAACCCTGCTGGAGTTCTGCGGGAGGATTTGAACTGAGAACATAAATCACAGGAAGCAGCAAACTCTTTGACGTCTCTCCTCATTGAAGGCCACCAGTAACTACGAGAGAGAATCTCAAAGGTCTTGTGTTCACCGGCGTGTCCAGAAAAACGAGAGGCATGGAACCACGAAAGGATTTTCCTCTTCAGAGTAGGAGGCACAAGGGTCTTCCCAAATGGTAGCATTTTGGTGGATGAAGCAGCCAGAGAAATACATTTGGGGTCTAGAATAGCATGGTTGGGAACCTCTTCTACATCAGAGGACGTCACAAAAGCTCGAGATAGAGCGTCAGCTTTCTTGTTCTTAGCGGCTGGTTTGAAGGTTATAATTAATTCAAAACGGGAAAAGAAAAGAGACCATCTTGCTTGACGAGGGTTCAAGCATTGAGCAGATTGCAAATATGACAAGTTCTTATGATCCGTGAAGATCGTCACCGGATGGCGAGCTCCTTCCAACAAGTATCTCCATTCCTCTAATGCAGCTTTGATGGCCAGCAACTCCTTGTCCCCGATAGTATAATTTCTCTCTGCGGGCAGAAGACCCCGAGAGTAGAAGGCACAAGGATGTAATTTTTGTTGCTCCGAGCGTTGGGAGAGAATAGCTCCTAAGCCCACATTAGAGGCATCTACTTCTAGGAAGAAGGGGAGTGTCACATCAGGCTGTCGCAGAATGGGAGCAGACGAGAAGGACTCTTTGAGGATTTGAAAGGCTTGGAGAGCCTCAGATGACCATTGCTTAGTATTAGCCCCTTTCCGAGTTAGGGCCACAATGGGAGATGCAATGGATGAAAAGTCTTGAATGAAGCGTCTATAGTAATTGGCAAAACCTAAAAAACGCTGGATGGCACGAAGAGTAGTTGGCTGAGGCCAATGTAGTACAGCATTTACTTTGTCTGGATCCATCTTCAGGCCAACTCCGGAAACTATATACCCCAAGAATGGAATCTGGGGTAACTCGAATGAACATTTCTCCAATTTACAGAACAACGAGTTCTTCCGTAGTCTGGAGAGGACCTCTGCCACATGTTGGTGATGAGAAGGCAGGTCCTGTGAGAAGATCAATATGTCGTCCAGGTAGACAACGACACATACATATAATAAGTCCCGAAAGATCTCATTGATGAAACCCTGGAAAACCGCGGGGGCATTACACAGCCCGAAGGGCATTACTAAATATTCGTAATGCCCATCTCTGGTGTTAAACGCGGTCTTCCATTCGTCACCGGAACGGATTCTAATTAAATTGTAGGCACCACGAAGATCCAACTTAGTAAATATCCGAGCTCCCTTGATGCGATCAAATAGCTCAGTGATCAGCGGAATGGGATACCGATTCTTGATAGTAATGGCGTTGAGACCACGAAAATCTATACAAGGGCGTAATGATCCATCCTTCTTTTTGACGAAGAAGAACCCAGCTCCAGCGGGAGAGGTGGAAGGTCGAATGAACCCACGCTGGAGATTCTCCTGTATGTACTCAGATGTGGCTTGAGTTTCAGGTAACGAGAGAGGATAGACCCAACCCCTGGGAGGAGTCTTGCCAGGTAGAAGGTCGATCGGACAATCCCAAGAACGATGAGGAGGAAGACGTTCAGACTGAGCTTTATCAAACACATCGGCATATGAAGCATACTGAGGAGGGAGTCCCGGGGAGGAAGATGAGATGGAAGATTGCTGTACTTTAAGAGGAATAACTTGAGAGAGGCAACGATGGTGACATTCAGACCCCCAAGACGTAACTTGAGGGGTGCGCCAGTCAATCTGGGGAGAGTGACACTGAAGCCATGGAAGGCCTAAGACAATCGGACTTGTCGTAACTGGAAGAATTAAAAACGAAATTTCTTCATGGTGTAGTACACCAATCTGAAGGGTTACTGGAGACGTACTCTGGGTGATGAGACCATTGATGAGGCGTGATCCATCTATAGCCGTCACAGTAATGGGTGTTTTTAAAGTGATCACTGGTAGGGACCATTGATTCACTAGTGATTTAGAAATGAAATTTCCTGCTGCTCCGGAATCAATCAATGCCTGTGACTCAAAGGATTTGGTAGCAAAGGAAATCGTAACATCGAAAGCGCAGACTTTAGATTTCATAGACAATGGAGAGGACTCCAGGGACCCTAACTTCACCTCTCCAGAACTAGTTAGGGCCTGGCATTTCCCGATCTCTTAGGGCAAGAGCTGAGCATATGCGTGGAATCAGCACAATAGATACAGAGTCTATTCTTTACTCTTCGTTTCCTCTCCTCTGAAGATAATTTGGAACGTCCTATCTCCATGGGAATCGCAGAGGATGGAGCTGGACGAAATTGAGGGTTAGAACGAAGAGGTGCTTTGACAGCCGTTGTTTTCTCAGACTCTCTTTCACGAAATCTAATATCTACACGATGGCAAAGAGAGATCAAATCTTCTAGTGACGAAGGAAGTTCTTGGGTAGTCAGTACATCCTTAATTTTATCGGAAAGCCCCTGCCAGAAGGCGGCAACTAATGCTTCAGAGTTCCACTGAAGTTCAGAGGCTAAGATCCTAAATTGAATGACATACTGTCCTACTGTATGGGAGCCTTGTCGCAAACGAAGAATGCTGGAAGCAGCGGAGGTCACACGACCTGGTTCATCGAACACACTTCGGAACGTGGAAATGAATTTGGCACTATCTTGTAGAATTGGATCGTTTCTCTCCCACAGAGGGGAGGCCCAAGCCAGGGCTTGTCCAGAAAACAATGAGATAAGATAGGCCACTCTGGAACGATGGGTAGAAAAATTTTGAGGTTGAAGTTCAAAATGGACTGAACATTGGTAAAGGAAACCTCTACAAGTTATATAGTGAGGAGGAATGTCTGTTGCCAATGTCCAACAGAAACGAGGAGGTGATGAGAGTCAGCGGTCTGCGGATAGCAAGTTGTACCGCTGTCTGAGTGAAGGAATGGAATCCAAGTGGAGGTATCCGGGGAGTCAGTGGTCTGCGTTAGCAAGTTGTACCACGGCTATGTGAAAGGATACTGGAACGGGTGAAACTGTAAACAGGAGTCAGTGGTCTGCTACTAGCAAGTTGTACCACTGAATATATATGTGAGGGGGTGCACGGGGAGAGACTGCAACACAATATATACACGGGCACCTTGACTTTGATCCACAGTAATATGCACAATATAAATGTATAAATGACTGAACAACACTGCCAATGTAGAAAGTCTCTTGAAGTAATCCAGCATGAGATAACACAGTCAATGATGGCAATAGAATCAGCAGATAGTACACTCCAGAGGAGAACCAACACAGTCAATGATGGCAATAGACTCAGCGGATAGTACACTCCAGAGGAGAACCAACACAGTCCAGCAAGGTATGCGATACGCAGCACAGTCAATGGGAAGTATGCATACCGTGGTTCAGGAGAAGGCAGTCAGACAGGAGTGCAGAGATACCTGAAGGGCAGGAGGCCGGCAGGATCCAAAGTCCCTGGATGGGTGAAGCGGTGGTCTGGCAGGTGCAGCGCAGGTAGGTAGACCAGCAGGGAACACAGGAAGGCGTGGAGAGCGGATCAGTAGTAGATGGATGAGTAGCGCTGAGAAGTAACAGCAGCGGGTCTCTGCGGGAACACGGAGGTAGCCAATAGCAACCAGTAGGTGCAGTAACGATGGGACACCGGAGCAGAGTTGAACTGGAACAGTTGGTCACGGAGAGTAGCGGGTAGCAATAGTGGCAGCAGACTCAAGGAAACACGGGAGAGTTGACAAGGGCTGAAGACTGAAGCGCACAGAGGCAGCGGATAGGAATCAGCCAAACAGTCACGATGAAACACAGACGGGTTGCAGGTTGAAGACTGTAGTGCACGGAGGCAGCGGATAGGAATCAGCTAGCAGTCACGATGATGAAACACAGACGAGTTGCAGGTTGAAGACTGTAGTGCACGGAGGCAGCGGATAGGAATCAGCCAAACAGTCACGATGATGAAACACAGACGAGTTGCAGGTTGAAGCCTGTAGTGCACGGAGGCAGCGGATAGGAATCAGCTGGCAGTCACAATCATGAACAGGTGAGTGGATGTGAATGAAAGACTGTAGTGCACGGAGGCAGCGGATAGGCATCAGCTAACAGTCCCAATGATACATGGTAGAGTTGAAGTGCTTAGAAGACTGTAGTGCACGGAGGCAGCGGATAGGAATCAGCTCAACAGTCACGATGAAACACAGTAGATGGTAGAAGTGGTATGGGAACCACTGTAGTAGAAGTGGTTTGGAAACCACAGCGGTAGAAGTGGTTTGGAAACCACAGGAATCAGCTGGGCTGAATAAACGAGGAAACACAGGACACCTTCAGAGACTCATGGGGAATGAGACTCCAAGATCAGGCAACGTGGTGTTGACCACAGGTGCTTAATATAGGGAGGTTGCCTGATCTGCCAATTTAGTTAAAGGAACATACACTGGAGGTATGGAAAGGGCTGCGCATGCGCAGACCCTCAGGATGGAGGACGGCCACGGTTCCTAAATGTCCGGGAAGAGGCACTCACGGTCCGGTGAGTGACAATGGTAGCATTTTGGTGGATGAAGCAGCCAGAGAAATACATTTGGGGTCTAGAATAGCATGGTTGGGAACCTCTTCTACATCAGAGGACGTCACAAAAGCTCGAGATAGAGCGTCAGCCTTCTTGTTCTTAGCGGCTGGTTTGAAGGTTATAATTAATTCAAAACGGGAAAAGAAAAGAGACCATCTTGCTTGACGAGGGTTCAAGCATTGGGCAGATTGCAAATATGACAAGTTCTTATGATCCGTGAAGATCGTCACCGGATGGCGAGCTCCTTCCAACAAGTATCTCCATTCCTCTAATGCAGCTTTGATGGCCAGCAACTCCTTGTCCCCGATAGTATAATTTTTCTCTGCGGGCAGAAGACCCCGAGAGTAGAAGGCACAAGGATGTAATTTTTGTTGCTCCGAGCGTTGGGAGAGAATAGCTCCTAAGCCCACATTAGAGGCATCTACTTCTAGGAATAAGGGGAGTGTCACATCAGGCTGTCGAAGAATGGGAGCAGACGAGAAGGACTCTTTGAGAATTTGAAAGGCTTGGAGAGCCTCAGATGACCATTGCTTAGTATTAGCCCCTTTCCGAGTTAGGGCCACAATAGGAGATGCAATGGATGAAAAGTCTTGAATGAAGCGTCTATAGTAATTGGCAAAACCTAAAAAACGCTGGATGGCACGAAGAGTGGTTGGCTGAGGCCAATGTAGTACAGCATTTACTTTGTCTGGATCCATCTTCAGGCCAACTCCGGAAACTATATACCCCAAGAATGGAATCTGGGGTAACTCGAATGAACATTTTTCCAATTTACAAAACAATGAGTTTTTCCGTAGTCTGGAGAGGACCTCTGCCACATGTTGGTGATGAGAAGGCAGGTCCTGTGAGAAGATCAATATGTCGTCCAGGTAGACAACGACACATACATATAATAAGTCCCGAAAGATCTCATTGATGAAACCCTGGAAAACAGCGGGGGCATTACACAGCCCGAAGGGCATTACTAAATATTCGTAATGCCCATCTCTGGTGTTAAACGCGGTCTTCCATTCGTCACCGGAACGGATTCTAATTAAATTGTAGGCACCACGAAGATCCAACTTAGTAAATATCCGAGCTCCCTTGATGCGATCAAATAGCTCAGTGATCAGCGGAATGGGATACCGATTCTTGATAGTAATGGCGTTGAGTCCACGAAAATCTATACAAGGGCGTAATGATCCATCCTTCTTTTTGACGAAGAAGAACCCAGCTCCAGCGGGAGAGGTGGAAGGTCGAATGAACCCACGCTGGAGATTCTCCTGTATGTACTCAGATGTGGCTTGAGTTTCAGGTAACGAGAGAGGATAGACCCGACCCCTGGGAGGAGTCTTGCCAGGTAGAAGGTCGATCGGACAATCCCAAGAACGATGAGGAGGAAGACGTTCAGACTGAGCTTTATCAAACACATCGGCATATGAAGCATACTGAGGAGGGAGTCCCGGGGAGGAAGATGAGATGGAAGATTGCTGTACTTTAAGAGGAATAACTTGAGAGAGGCAACGATGGTGACATTCAGACCCCCAAGACGTAACTTGAGGGGTGCGCCAGTCAATCTGGGGAGAGTGACACTGAAGCCATGGAAGGCCTAAGACAATCGGACTTGTCGTAACTGGAAGAATTAAAAACGAAATTTCTTCATGGTGTAGTACACCAATCTGAAGGGTTACTGGAGACGTACTCTGGGTGATGAGACCATTGATGAGGCGTGATCCATCTATAGCCGTCACAGTAATGGGTGTTTTTAAAGTGATCACTGGTAGGGACCATTGATTCACTAGTGATTTAGAAATGAAATTTCCTGCTGCTCCGGAATCAATCAATGCCTGTGACTCAAAGGATTTGGTAGCAAAGGAAATCGTAACATCGAAAGCGCAGACTTTAGATTTCATAGACAATGGAGAGGACTCCAGGGACCCTAACTTCACCTCTCCAGAACTAGTTAGGGCCTGGCATTTCCCGATCTCTTAGGGCAAGAGCTGAGCATATGCGTGGAATCAGCACAATAGATACAGAGTCTATTCTTTACTCTTCGTTTCCTCTCCTCTGAAGATAATTTGGAACGTCCTATCTCCATGGGAATCGCAGAGGATGGAGCTGGACGAAATTGAGGGTTAGAACGAAGAGGTGCTTTGACAGCCGTTGTTTTCTCAGACTCTCTTTCACGAAATCTAATATCTACACGATGGCAAAGAGAGATCAAATCTTCTAGTGACGAAGGAAGTTCTTGGGTAGTCAGTACATCCTTAATTTTATCGGAAAGCCCCTGCCAGAAGGCGGCAACTAATGCTTCAGAGTTCCACTGAAGTTCAGAGGCTAAGATCCTAAATTGAATGACATACTGTCCTACTGTATGGGAGCCTTGTCGCAAACGAAGAATGCTGGAAGCAGCGGAGGTCACACGACCTGGTTCATCGAACACACTTCGGAACGTGGAAATGAATTTGGCACTATCTTGTAGAATTGGATCGTTTCTCTCCCACAGAGGGGAGGCCCAAGCCAGGGCTTGTCCAGAAAACAATGAGATAAGATAGGCCACTCTGGAACGATGGGTAGAAAAATTTTGAGGTTGAAGTTCAAAATGGACTGAACATTGGTTAAGGAAACCTCTACAAGTTTTGGGTTCCCCGTCATATTTTGACGGAGTAGGCAGGTGTAGCGTAGGAACTGTAGACACCTGGGATGGCACTGGGGAAACGGAGGAAAGCACAGGAGCTTCAACATTAGCTGTAACGGTCTGTCCAGATGTTCCTTGGGAGGTTAAAGATTGGTAACATTGAAGTAACAGCTGTTGGCGAGCCTCCTGTTGCTCCACACGGCTGACCAGATGCTGCAGCATCTCTTTAGCGGTAGGTTCCGTATCTGGGTCTGTCATGGCCTGATCTTACTGTCACGGGCACTAGGAGTCTTTACCCAGGGATCACCAGGTGATAGGCTTACCAGAGCAGTATAGGTGGTAATATGGTACTCTGGTAGCAGGGTGATCACGGAACAGGAAATAGCAGATGATGAGATGCTCAGGAAAGTCTATGACTAGCAGCACTGGCAATATGGAAGTAGTAATACACGAGGAACTGTATGGACAAAGGACACGTGAAGGTAGTCAGTGGTCTGCGGTAGCAAGTTGTACCACTGCTATAGTGAGGAGGAATGTCCAACAGAAACGAGGAGGTGATGAGAGTCAGCGGTCTGCGGATAGCAAGTTGTACCGCTGTCTGAGTGAAGGAATGGAATCCAAGTGGAGGTATCCGGGGAGTCAGTGGTCTGCGTTAGCAAGTTGTACCACGGCTATGTGAAAGGATACTGGAACGGGTGAAACTGTAAACAGGAGTCAGTGGTCTGCTACTAGCAAGTTGTACCACTGAATATATATGTGAGGGGGTGCACGGGGAGAGACTGCAACACAATATATACACGGGCACCTTGACTTTGATCCACAGTAATATGCACAATATAAATGTATAAATGACTGAACAACACTGCCAATGTAGAAAGTCTCTTGAAGTAATCCAGCATGAGATAACACAGTCAATGATGGCAATAGAATCAGCAGATAGTACACTCCAGAGGAGAACCAACACAGTCAATGATGGCAATAGACTCAGCGGATAGTACACTCCAGAGGAGAACCAACACAGTCCAGCAAGGTATGCGATACGCAGCACAGTCAATGGGAAGTATGCATACCGTGGTTCAGGAGAAGGCAGTCAGACAGGAGTGCAGAGATACCTGAAGGGCAGGAGGCCGGCAGGATCCAAAGTCCCTGGATGGGTGAAGCGGTGGTCTGGCAGGTGCAGCGCAGGTAGGTAGACCAGCAGGGAACACAGGAAGGCGTGGAGAGCGGATCAGTAGTAGATGGATGAGTAGCGCTGAGAAGTAACAGCAGCGGGTCTCTGCGGGAACACGGAGGTAGCCAATAGCAACCAGTAGGTGCAGTAACGATGGGACACCGGAGCAGAGTTGAACTGGAACAGTTGGTCACGGAGAGTAGCGGGTAGCAATAGTGGCAGCAGACTCAAGGAAACACGGGAGAGTTGACAAGGGCTGAAGACTGAAGCGCACAGAGGCAGCGGATAGGAATCAGCCAAACAGTCACGATGAAACACAGACGGGTTGCAGGTTGAAGACTGTAGTGCACGGAGGCAGCAGATAGGAATCAGCTAGCAGTCACGATGATGAAACACAGACGAGTTGCAGGTTGAAGACTGTAGTGCACGGAGGCAGCGGATAGGAATCAGCCAAACAGTCACGATGATGAAACACAGACGAGTTGCAGGTTGAAGCCTGTAGTGCACGGAGGCAGCGGATAGGAATCAGCTGGCAGTCACAATCATGAACAGGTGAGTGGATGTGAATGAAAGACTGTAGTGCACGGAGGCAGCGGATAGGCATCAGCTAACAGTCCCAATGATACATGGTAGAGTTGAAGTGCTTAGAAGACTGTAGTGCACGGAGGCAGCGGATAGGAATCAGCTCAACAGTCACGATGAAACACAGTAGATGGTAGAAGTGGTATGGGAACCACTGTAGTAGAAGTGGTTTGGAAACCACAGCGGTAGAAGTGGTTTGGAAACCACAGGAATCAGCTGGGCTGAATAAACGAGGAAACACAGGACACCTTCAGAGACTCATGGGGAATGAGACTCCAAGATCAGGCAACGTGGTGTTGACCACAGGTGCTTAATATAGGGAGGTTGCCTGATCTGCCAATTTAGTTAAAGGAACATACACTGGAGGTATGGAAAGGGCTGCGCATGCGCAGACCCTCAGGATGGAGGACGGCCACGGTTCCTAAATGTCCGGGAAGAGGCACTCACGGTCCGGTGAGTGACAATGGTAGCATTTTGGTGGATGAAGCAGCCAGAGAAATACATTTGGGGTCTAGAATAGCATGGTTGGGAACCTCTTCTACATCAGAGGACGTCACAAAAGCTCGAGATAGAGCGTCAGCCTTCTTGTTCTTAGCGGCTGGTTTGAAGGTTATAATTAATTCAAAACGGGAAAAGAAAAGAGACCATCTTGCTTGACGAGGGTTCAAGCATTGGGCAGATTGCAAATATGACAAGTTCTTATGATCCGTGAAGATCGTCACCGGATGGCGAGCTCCTTCCAACAAGTATCTCCATTCCTCTAATGCAGCTTTGATGGCCAGCAACTCCTTGTCCCCGATAGTATAATTTTTCTCTGCGGGCAGAAGACCCCGAGAGTAGAAGGCACAAGGATGTAATTTTTGTTGCTCCGAGCGTTGGGAGAGAATAGCTCCTAAGCCCACATTAGAGGCATCTACTTCTAGGAAGAAGGGGAGTGTCACATCAGGCTGTCGAAGAATGGGAGCAGACGAGAAGGACTCTTTGAGAATTTGAAAGGCTTGGAGAGCCTCAGATGACCATTGCTTAGTATTAGCCCCTTTCCGAGTTAGGGCCACAATAGGAGATGCAATGGATGAAAAGTCTTGAATGAAGCGTCTATAGTAATTGGCAAAACCTAAAAAACGCTGGATGGCACGAAGAGTGGTTGGCTGAGGCCAATGTAGTACAGCATTTACTTTGTCTGGATCCATCTTCAGGCCAACTCCGGAAACTATATACCCCAAGAATGGAATCTGGGGTAACTCGAATGAACATTTTTCCAATTTACAAAACAATGAGTTTTTCCGTAGTCTGGAGAGGACCTCTGCCACATGTTGGTGATGAGAAGGCAGGTCCTGTGAGAAGATCAATATGTCGTCCAGGTAGACAACGACACATACATATAATAAGTCCCGAAAGATCTCATTGATGAAACCCTGGAAAACAGCGGGGGCATTACACAGCCCGAAGGGCATTACTAAATATTCGTAATGCCCATCTCTGGTGTTGAACGCGGTCTTCCATTCGTCACCGGAACGGATTCTAATTAAATTGTAGGCACCACGAAGATCCAACTTAGTAAATATCCGAGCTCCCTTGATGCGATCAAATAGCTCAGTGATCAGCGGAATGGGATACCGATTCTTGATAGTAATGGCGTTGAGACCACGAAAATCTATACAAGGGCGTAATGATCCATCCTTCTTTTTGACGAAGAAGAACCCAGCTCCAGCGGGAGAGGTGGAAGGTCGAATGAACCCACGCTGGAGATTCTCCTGTATGTACTCAGATGTGGCTTGAGTTTCAGGTAACGAGAGAGGATAGACCCGACCCCTGGGAGGAGTCTTGCCAGGTAGAAGGTCGATCGGACAATCCCAAGAACGATGAGGAGGAAGACGTTCAGACTGAGCTTTATCAAACACATCGGCAAATGAAGCATACTGAGGAGGGAGTCCCGGGGAGGAAGATGAGATGGAAGATTGCTGTACTTTAAGAGGAATAACTTGAGAGAGACAACGATGGTGACATTCAGACCCCCAAGACGTAACTTGAGGGGTGCGCCAGTCAATCTGGGGAGAGTGACACTGAAGCCATGGAAGGCCTAAGACAATCGGACTTGTCGTAACTGGAAGAATTAAAAACGAAATTTCTTCATGGTGTAGTACACCAATCTGAAGGGTTACTGGAGACGTACTCTGGGTGATGAGACCATTGATGAGACGTGATCCATCTATAGCCGTCACAGTAATGGGTGTTTTTAAAGTGATCACTGGTAGGGACCATTGATTCACTAGTGATTTGGAGATGAAATTTCCTGCTGCTCCGGAATCAATCAATGCCTGTGACTCAAAGGATTTGGTAGCAAAGGAGATCGTAACATCAAAAGCGCAGACTTTAGATTTCATAGACAATGGAGAGGACTCCAGGGACCCTAACTTCACCTCTCCAGAACTAGTTAGGGCCTGGCATTTCCCGATCTCTTAGGGCAAGAGCTGAGCATATGCGTGGAATCAGCACAATAGATACAGAGTCTATTCTTTACTCTTCGTTTCCTCTCCTCTGAAGATAATTTGGAACGTCCTATTTCCATGGGAATCACAGAGGATGGAGCTGGACGAAATTGAGGGTTTAAACGAAGAGGTGCTTTAACAGCCGTTGTTTTCTCAGACTCTCTTTCACGAAATCTCATATCTACACGATGGCAAAGAGAGATCAAATCTTCTAGTGACGAAGGAAGCTCTTGGGTAGTCAGTGCATCTTTAATTTTATCGGAGAGCCCCTGCCAGAAGGCGGCAACTAATGCTTCAGAGTTCCACTGAAGTTCAGAGGCTAAGATCCTAAATTGAATGACATACTGTCCTACTGTATGGGAGCCTTGTCGCAAACGAAGAATGCTGGAAGCAGCGGAGGTCACACGACCTGGTTCATCGAACACACTTCGGAACGTGGAAATGAATTTGGCACTATCTTGTAGAATTGGATCGTTTCTTTCCCACAGAGGGGAGGCCCAAGCCAGGGCTTGTCCAGAAAACAATGAGATAAGATAGGCCACTCTGGAACGATGGGTAGAAAAATTTTGAGGTTGGAGTTCAAAATGGACTGAACATTGGTTAAGGAAACCTCTACAAGTTTTGGGGTCCCCGTCGTATTTTGACGGAGTAGGCAGGTGAAGCGTAGGAACTGTAGACACCTGGGATGGCACTGGGGAAACGGAGGAAAGCACAGGAGCTTCAATATTAGCTGTAACAGTCTGTCCAGATGTTCCTTGGGAGGTTAACGATTGGTAACATTGAAGTAACAGCTGTTGGCGAGCATCCTGTTGCTCCACACGGCTGACCAGATGCTGCAGCATCTCTTTAGCAGTAGGTTCCGTATCTGGGTCTGTCATGGCCTGATCTTACTGTCACGGGCACTAGGAGTCTTTACCCAGGGATCACCAGGTGATAGGCTTACCAGAGCAGTATAGGTGGTAATATGGTACTCTGGTAGCAGGGTGATCACGGAACAGGAAATAGCAGATGATGAGATGCTCAGGAAAGTCTATGACTAGCAGCACTGGCAATATGGAAGTAGTAATACACGAGGAACTGTATGGACAAAGGACACGTGAAGGTAGTCAGTGGTCTGCGGTAGCAAGTTGTACCACTGCTATAGTGAGGAGGAATGTCCAACAGAAACGAGGGGGTGATGAGAGTCAGCGGTCTGCGGATAGCAAGTTGTACCGCTGTCCGGGTGAAGAAATAGAATCCAAGTGGAGGTATCCGGGGAGTCAGTGGTCTGCGTTAGCAAGTTGTACCACTGCTATGTGAGAGGATACTGGAATAGGTGAAACTGGAAACAGGGGTCAGTGGTCTGCCACCAGCAAGTTGTACCACTGAATATATATGTGAGGAGGTGCACGGGGAGAGACTGCAACACAAGATATACACGGGCACCTTGACTTTGATCCACAGTAATATGCACAATATAAATGTATAGATGACTGAACAACACTGCCAATATGGAAAGTCTCTAGACGGAATCCAGCACGAGATAACACAGTCAATGATGGCAATAGACTCAGCGGATAGCACACTCCAGAGAAGAACCAACACAGTCCAGCAAGGTATGCAATACACAGCACAGTCAATGGGAAGTATGCATACCGTGGTTCAGGAGAAGGCAGTCAGACAGGAGTGCAGAGATACCTGAACGGCAGGAGGCCGGCAGGATGCAAAGTCCCTGGATGGGTGAAGCGGTGGTCTAGCAGGTGCAGCGCACAGGTAGGTAGACCAGCAGGGAACACAGGAAGGCGTGGAGAGCGGATCAGCAGTAGATGGATGAGTAGCGCTGAGGAGTAACAGCAGCGGGTCTCTGCGGGAACACGGAGGTAGCCAATAGCAACCAGCAGGTGCAGTAACGATGGGACACGGGAGAGCAGAGTTAAACTGGAACTGTTGATCACGGAGAATAGCGGGTAGCAATAGTGGCAGCAGACTCAAGGAAACACGGGAGAGTTGACAAGGACTGAAGACTGAAGCGCACAGAGGCAGCGGATAGGAATCAGCCAAACAGTCACGATGAAACACAGACGGGTTGCAGGTTGCAGACTGTAGTGCGCGGAGACAGCGGATAGGAATCAGCTAGCAGTCACGATGATGAAACACAGACGAGTTGCAGGTTGAAGACTGTAGTGCACGGAGGCAGCGGATAGGAATCAGCTAGCAGTCACGATGATGAAACACAGACGAGTTGCAGGTTGAAGACTGTAGTGCACGGAGGCAGCGGATAGGAATCAGCTGGCAGTCACAATCATGAACAGGTGAGTGGATGTGAATGAAAGACTGTAGTGCACGGAGGCAGCGGATAGGCATCAGCTAACAGTCCCAATAATACATGGTAGAGTTGAAGTGGTTAGAAGACTGTAGTGCACGGAGGCAGCGGATAGGAATCAGCTCACAGTCACGATGATACAGTAGATGGTAGAAGTGGTATGGGAACCACAGTAGTAGAAGTGGTTTGGAAACCACAGAGGTAGAAGTGGTTTGGAAACCACAGGAATCAGCTGGGCTGAATAAACGAGGAAAACACAGGAACACCTTCAGAGACTCATGGGGAATGAGACTCCAAGATCAGGCAACGTGGTGTTGACCACAGGTGCTTAATATAGGGAGGTTGCCTGATCTGCCAATTAAGTTAAAGGAACATACACTGAAGGTTTAGAAAGGGCTGCGCATGCGCAGTCCCTCAGGATGGAGGACGGCCACGGTTCCTAAATGTCCGGGAAGAAGCACTCACAGTCCGGTGAGTGACATATATATATATATATATATATATATATATATATATATTTATTTATATTGTTGCATTATCTCGCCTTAGATAATTTATGATTTGTTGTTTTTCTCTTGTTTTCTGTACCTTTGATCTTTCTTCTTTGTCATAGTTTTCACCCACAAATTGCTGTGTGTGTGTCTCATTTTTCTCTTGGGCACAGCTAGTGCTAACTGTAGGTCTATAAATCACATTCAGTGAAGGATCTGTTTCCACTTATTACAAAGCGAATATGAGCATGTGCTAGGTGTAAAATAATCTTGTGATAGGTTGTGGGAATATTGAATTGTAAATATTATTGATTTATGCTCCACACAAGCATGAACAAATCTGTATGCAAGGAATTTAGTTCACAGACAGCACATATATTCTGGGAATATTTACATGTAGTACAAGGTTCTGAGCAAACGTATTGGGCATACCAAGAGGACATAAAAGGAAGATGTCTTGAATCTTCAGAGCAAATAAAAACTTTTATTCAGGAGCCTCAAGGTCTATTAAAAAAAACATCAAACTCCTGCTTGCTGTCAATATTGTTTTAGGAAGTCCTCCTTTCCAGGGATTGCATCAATTAAATCAGGTTCTTAGGGTTGTGTTATGCAGAATATAGCAATGTTTGGTAAAAGCAAAAATACAAATAGATATAAATTGCAGCATCGTTGCAAATCCAACCCCAAACATAGCAAACTGCCAATTGTAACAATAATTCATGCACCAAATATAATGTTTATTCCAGCACAATTATTATTCTGGTATATTCCAGTTTAAAATCCAAATGTTGTTGTATGGAACACACAGGGAGGGTATAAATGATATTTGAGTCTAAGTAACATATTATTTAATAACTATGTTAGTGCTATTTTGCTATATATACAGGTTTGACAATAGTTTCATGAAATATGGCTCAATTTGATATTCCCAGGTATGAATATACTTCGACATTATTTGCAAGAGTGCTGGGATGCAGATTTTGCACCACTGGGCTTGACATTTGTGAAAAGGACAGTACAGTTTGGACACAATAGAGGTGATGTTCTGATCCACAATACCTAGTGATGGAGGTAACACAATACCACCACAACAGTACCTCTCTTTGCCATCAGGGATCGGACCGGCACTGTAACAGGTACTTTTTTATTTTGCTGGTAAATAATTATATAATCCCACTATGGCTGTTTCAATATCAGTGATATATATATATATATATATATATATATATATATATATATATATATATATATATATATATATGTATATATCTATCTGTGATGGCAAAAACTGTTAGCACACGTTACCCGGTGGGACGTAGTTTTACCATGTCGGGGCTGTGTATTAGAGGTACTTTATAACTTTTTATACTTTTTATACTTTAGAACTGTATCATATCATAGACACTTGGGGGTAAATGTATCAATATGCGGGTTCTTCAACACCCGCGTGTTCAACCTCTTCCGCGATTAAATTTCAAGCGGCGCTGCATTGTAAAGGGAAGTTAACCCTTTACAATGCAGCGCCGCTTGAAATTTAATCGCGGAAGAGGCTGAACACGCGGGTGTTGAAGAACCCGCAGATTGATACATTTACCCCTTGGGCTGTGTTATATTCTTAACAAGTATTATATTGTTTAAACTATTAGAAATGTAAATATGCCAGATGTGCTTGCTATAGACACAATAATAACTCAGGTGCAAGATTACATTATGAACTATTACTGACAGTGTGTTTCTCTATTATTATGGCCAAAACCAATTTGTAGTTATGCCCTCAGGAAAAAGTTTGTGCCATACATTAGTCGCTTGTTTATGTCTCCATTTGGTGTTCCTTGGTGTGTATGTATTTTATGTATTGTTGGATAATCTAATCTGTGTTTCACTGTCTTTTTTCAGACTATGGGCTAGATTTACTAAACGGAGGGTTTGAAAAAGTGGAGATGTTGCCTATAGCAACCAATCAGATTGTAGCTGTCATTTTGTAGAATGTACTAAATAAATGAAAGCTAGAATCTGATTGGTTGCTATAGGCAACATCTCCACTTTTTCAAACCCGCCATTTAGTAAATCTAGCCCCATGAGTTCTCCAACCTACCATTATACTTTTATCTTGCCTGCTGACTTCTTGTGTGTGCATAATTGTGGATCCTAATAAGGATGATAAACCTTCAGTTAGTGAAGCAAGTCTTTCAGCTGCAGACCACCGCTATGGCCCTGGTGGTGTTATAGCATTAAAAGTGTTTCTCTATATTAAACAAATGACTTGAGATAAATAGCTTTTTTTGTGTTTAATGATTACTTAAGCTAAGTGAGCTACACTAAATACGATATTAAAATTCATATTAGTCAAAAATGATGGGCTTTATTCACCATTTACAGCATTAGACAAAATGTGTAAAATTTTATTAGAATGTATTTTGCTTTCAGTTCATAAATGTATTAATTTAAATGGTTTAGTCACACTTATCATTTTGTGTCGAAATAGTGCCCTTAAGCCACTATTGTATAGAGAAGGCAGGAAAAGACAGCTTTCTTTTTACAACAGAACAAATTCTGCTGAAACAAGTTGGTTCTAACCTCTTTAAAAGGAAAGGATTAAGTACATTAACTGCTCTAAGCTTCTTCTTTTGTTTTTTTTTCTTTTGACATGCTAAGTGCACAGCATTCTGTTATACAAATTGTGTGCTAATTAGCTTGTTAGCAGTCAATTGCAATGCTGAAAGTTTAATTAGAGCCCTGACTCTCTATCTAAAGAGCAACTGGGGAGACTTCTGCAACCAAAACCAATATTTAAATGGGTGTCTTTCCTCCCCATAACACCATAGTACTCATTCACACTCAATTAGATGAGGTCTTTTCATTGTGTATTAAAGTAATGTTGTAGAAATTATCTAGATAAATGTAAATTTATCATATAGTTAGCTATAATTAGATAGATGCACAGGTGTCTTGAGGAAAACTGTGCTTTTTGGAGCAGTATTACCTAAGAGAATGCAGAGAAATTAATTTCAATATGCAAGCTTTACCGGTGTTACAAAAATCCATTTTATGACAAAGCATTTTGGGCTAAATTACAATGGCTATATTTACATTTATTTGTTGCTATATTGTACCACCTCATTCTCCCCTGCATCACTATCGTAGCTTTCCATGGTTGCAACCTAAACGGTATCTTGTTTTATAAATGAATACATGAATATATTTTAACCCGAGCTAAGCCCACAGTTAAATTGATAGAAATGTTTCATATATGTAAATGATTGCATATTCACAGACAAAATGAAAAAACATAAAAACAATATTGTGCAATGTAAACATAGTACAGCCTCCTGCTCTCCTGCTATCCTACGTTTGGGCCTATATGGCCTTTCCACAAAACTGGGCCTGTTTGTATCTGACCAGTTGTAATTGCATTTTGCTGAAAATGTCCCATTTTGCTTCTAAGGCTTTGGGATTAATCTGTGTCAAGGTACAAAATATTTTGATGCACAGAGCATTTAGTTTTGCTTCAGTTCTCTTGTTTTTCTGCCTTAGTAGATGCTTGTTAATACCCGTTTTGGGTAAGTGACCTTATGTAAACAGTCTGCATGACCAGTGGGTTTAAATCACAATCAGAACGGTCAGGTAGAATCCTCTGCCACTTCACCATCAGGCACACTTAAATAGTGTGCAACTGCAGGCAGCCCGCACCGGCTAGTTTGGGGAGAGGGTTGATAGCCCCAATTGCCCCCTTCTTCAGATGGGAACATGTCTGCTAGAAAGAGGGAGTAAACTTGCCTACCTTTACTGTAGCATCATTCCTTTCATTAATCACTACTTTTATTCTCCTCAAATGTTGTTTCTTTGTACATAAGTCATATCGTAAATAAGTCATGACATTAATGGGACTTCAAGAGCCGTGCCTCAAAATATGTCTGAATGGTGCAAAAGGTGTCCCAATAAAATCCCAATAAACTCAGATAAATTGTAAAAGTCAAAAAGTATAACTGGGTAAACAAGGCATTTTAACAACCAGAAACCTGGGCATGCCCCCTTCTCCTGTGACTTAGTTAAATATCCATTTCTGCAATACGAAATCTCGGTTTTCCATATGCGTGAAATATGAGGCACATTTCTGTGGCTAGTCTGCATTTGGCAAGGAAGGCCCAAATCCGTCATCAGAAGAAACAGACGTTTGCACCTCAAACAGTTGACCATCTTGACTTGCTGTTAAATTGTGTACCATGGATGCCAATATTCCCCTTCACAAAATACCTTTATGAATTTAAACTAGCTTATCTAAAATAAAGACTCTGACATATTGTAAAGTGGCTAAATAGGTCACAGTTTATTGAATAAATTTGGAGGCGGAGAATGAGCACTGCGGGACAGCTGACCAAATTGAGTGCCCAAACCAAGCGTGGAAATGACAAGACCGCTATGCATCCACTTACCACAGGGAACAAATCTCCAACTGCTTGGCCAGTGTTAAACCTGGCGTCAGAATGACTGCGTCTCCTCTAAACTCATAACGCCGTACCCTCACTGAGTCGGACAAAGGATCCTCCTCACCAAGAGTTACTGTTGCCTTGAAGGGGGCAGTGACCTGCGGTCAATAAGTGATAGCACCATATGTATCAGCCGCTGATTGCAGTGCCTTCCTACTCTGTGCCTACTCTGTGACGATGGAAAAATGTGGGTTAAAACAGGCACTTAATCTACAAAACCACCACAAAGGTGGGTGGGATTTTTCCTAATTTCAATATTAATTGATGTATTTTGGTAGACATATGCTCATAAAGACATTTGTGCTGCTGGATTACAATATGGCATACATTTCATAAATATCCTTTATTGAATCTTTTGAACTTGATAGATGTATAAGTTTAGGCATGAATTTGTAGGAAGGCTTCATAGCCTCAGGTCTAGAACAACACTGAAGCAGGGGTCACACTCTGATTAATCTTCAAATATTTTTTTAAAATGTCATATATTTATAATTTATTATTGGCATATTAATAAAATAACCAAGAACACATTAATTACTGTGTTTTTACCCTTTATTTATTTTATACCCCTGAGAAGCAGTAGTGGTTGGAACCATAGAGATCTTATGGAATTGGTGGAAGAAGGTTATGAGAAGCACAGAAATATTGGCCTCTGGGGACAAAAATATACATCTGGCCTAATGAAGTCCCACAGATTCCACAATACATCCATTATGAAAGTCTTTGTTTGACAGGGCACAGGAATTGTAGGCAGTCCTCTCTATAAACCTGGCCCCACTATGTAATTTGCCCAAGAACAGTATGTTTGAAACTACCAGCACATTACATGCACTAAAGGGTCTATCAAGAGAGGGGGCCAAAATTAATAAAATGCTGTTCATCCCACATAAACTATCTACTTTGAAAAATACTGAAAATCTTTACTTAAATCTAATCTATTGAATTGCTAGAGTATACAGCAGGGTCCTGATTGAACTTCCTCATGGGGTTAAGTTTTCAATTGAATAAACTAGAGATTACCAACATTTTCCATGGAGTTTTACCCTTATTCCACACAAGGTCACAATACTTCTAACTATTCAATACTTCTAGTATTAAGACTTTTAAATCTGTCATACTGATCAGGAAACAGTATGACAGATTTTAAAATCTTAATAGTAAAAGGTCCTTTTAAAAATCACAGGAAGAGAAAAATATGGGAATTCAAACTGATACGAACATTCCAGTCATTAACTCAAGGGCTCAATCTAACACCTGAATTTATGACCCACTACATGGACACATTTCACACCCCACAGCAAAGTGACTCCAGATCTCTGAACTCTTAAGACTTTTAATCCGTAATGAAAACCTTTGTTTTATTAATTTAGCTTATCTTAATAATGTATTCCCCCCCCCCCCCCCCCTGTACAAATTTCTTGATGTAACAGCTCTTAAATCTTGTACCTTTTTCTCAGTCATTCATTTGCAAGCCTGCCTGATGAAGGGGCCTCTGAGCTCTGTAAGCTAGCAAATAAAATCAATTTTTTTTTGGTTAGCCAATAAAGGTATCACTCCTATAATACTTTTGTCTTTTTTGACACAAAAGTATTTAACATCACATAAATCATCCAGGGTCATAATACTTTGGTTCATAGTGAGACTTAGTATTACAAATAACATCTGTAGCAACCCATCCCATATCAGATTTAGTGAGTTACCACAAGTTCACTTTTCTGTAGAGCTAACGCTCATACACTTTCAGAATAGACTCTCTCTGCTTGATTTCTCTTACTACTGCACTGAGTCACTGTTACTGGTTCCTCTCAACTCCACTAGCAGAACACACCTGGCTGACCCTGCTGATTAAAGTAACTTGGATTTTCCTATGTGTTGACACATTATTTCTGTGGTAGCTGACTCCTAATCCCTCAGATTCCAATTAACTTGTGCTAAACTGTAACTATAGAACTAATAATCGCAATGATACTTCATTCAGATACTTGACTAGCAAATACTTCTCTGCTTCTGCCTTTGCTTTCATATTCAGTTTTATTACTCTCTCACTTGATCCAGGGCCACCTTAACAGCAATATGGGCCCCCGGGCAAAGCAGTGCACTGGGGCCCGTACCTATACAACCACACACAGGAATAAAAATGTATATTATAGACAAAATTAGGCTTATATTTATTGCTACCTGTTACCTGCAATAAAATCAGTGTTTAAACATTTAAAAAAATGCTGTACACTCTTTCCTCGCTGCTGTATCCAGCAGAGGAGGGTTCAAAGTGCTACATATAGTAGGGAAATGTTGAAGTGGGGATAAAAAAAATTATAAATGGCCAACATACCCATAACCAGGGGCGGATTGGGAACATAAAGTGGCCCTGGAAAAAAATCTGGAAGTGGCCTCACGTGGGCGGGACCAAATCAACTGTAGGCAGGGCAAACACAAAAGTAGGTGGGATTAGTACAAAGTTGACTATGCCACCAGAGGGCTGTAAAGTGCTAGACTGCCCATTACATACCACCCTTCCCCCAACATTCCCTCTCACGGGACAGAGCTCTAAAACAGGACTGACCCGCTGAAATTGGGACATATGATTATTGGTTCACCCACATAATGGCTGCCTCCTCTGTGCACAAGTGATGGGTACACTAATACATTGAAAGTAGGACAAAATGAGCAACTAAATGTAGCAGTAGCAACCCAGTATCAGATAATGTCATCACAATATACATATTCGTGTTTATTTAATAACATGGTTGTAACAGATTCTGGATACTATATTACTAATCTTGATTAACGCTGGCTTACCTGAGGTGCGGAGTCTAACGATCTCCCCGGTGTTCACCAAGAACCGCCGCAAGGCGGGGTGGGCTTCGCTGCCAGGAGTCGCAGGTCGCGGTCCCCAGGTTCGCCCCAAGATGTAGTACAGCGGAGTGGAGCGGCGGTAGCGGAGTCAGACAAGCCGTGGCGGTACACAGGAATGGAGTCAGGCAGAATCAGAAGGCAACTCGGAGTCAACAAGCCAGGTTCGGTACACGGGTCACAAGAATAGGAGAATGGTCAGCAAGCCGGGTCGGTACACAGGGATAGGAGAGCCAGGGAAGTCAAACAGGCAGAGATCAGCACACAGGAAGTTACTGGAAACTGGAAGATGCAATCCACGAAGAACAGGAGCCAGGAACAGGTAAGTGTTGCTCTGACACTCAGCGAGTGCCAGAGTGAGGTTTTTACGCTGAAGGGGAGTCAAAATCCCCGCCTCTAGGTTGCGGTCATGTGACCGCCTCCGGGTGCGGTCACGTGGTCCTGGATGCGGAAGTGCGGCTTCTGTACGGAGCGGCGGGGATCAGGTAAGTCCGTTACAATGGTGGAAAGGAACTGCCAATATAGAAAAATACAGTTGGCAGACTATCCTGCTCTCCTACCTGTTCTTTCCCTACCTGTGGCTGCTGGTGTCTCTTGATCAGTTGCTGCTTGTCTGGATCCTGGAATGCTGGAGCCCTATTTGGTTAAAAAAATGAGTACATGAAATTTAGAAAACTCCAATGAGCTCCAGTGTTAAATCAATAGCACCCACATTTAATAAATTGGCTTCCCTTTAGACCCAACATTAAAATACTAGTACTCACATTTAATAAATAAACCTATTTCACTCCCTCCAATCAGCCCCAGCAATAAATTTAATAGCATTTACATTTAATAAATATAGCCATTTCTCACAACCATACCTGCATTAAATAAATCATATTCACATTTAATAAATAGCCCTCTTTCTCAAACTCAGCCAGCCCCACATTCAATTAATAGCTCCAAACCACCCCATCTTAAAGTAATAGGTCCCGCTATTAAACACCTACCTCACACCCATATTACATTGCCACGAGCCCCCTTTGCCAACACACACATTACATTGCCACAAGGCCCCTTGCCATCACACACACACACACACACACACACACACATTACATTGCCACAAGCCCCCTTTGCCAACACACAACATTGCCATCAGCCACCCCTGCTGCCCACACACACACATTGCCATCAGCCCCCTCCCTGCTGCCCTCACACACACAACATTGCCATCAGCCCCCCCACCACTGCTGCCCTCACATACACAACTTTGCCATCAGCCCCCCCCATGCTGCTGCCCACACACACAACTTTGTCATCTACCCCCGCCCTCACACACAGCCAACAGGCCCCCTCAGCTGCTCACACACACAGCCAACAGTTCCCCCCCAGCTGCTCTTACACACACAGCCAACAGCCCCCCCCAGTTGCTCACACACACACACACACACACACACACACACACACACACACACACACACAGACAACAACCCCCCAGTTGCTCTCACCCACACACACATAGCCAACAGCCCCCCCAGCTGCTCTCACACACACAGCCAACAGGCCCCCCAGCTGCTCTCTCTCACACACACACACACACACACACACACACATAACACACACACATAGCCAACAGCCTCCCCAGCTGCTCTCACACACACACACACACACACACACACACACATAGCCAACAGGCCCCCACATCTGCTCTCACAGACACAGCCAACAGGCCCCCCCAGCTGCTCACACACACACAGCCAACAGGCCCCCAAGCTGCTCACACACTCACACACATAGCCAACAGGCCCCTCCCAGCTGCTCTCACACACACACACACACACACACACACACACACATAGCCAACAGGCCCCCCAGCTGCTCACACACACACACACACACACATTACATTGCCACAAGCCCCCTTTGCCAACACACAACATTGCCATCAGCCACCCCTGCTGCCCACACACACACATTGCCATCAGCCCCTCCCTGCTGCCCCCACGCACACATTGCCATCAGCCCCCTCCCTGCTGCCCTCACACACACAACATTGCCATCAGCCCCCCCACCACTGCTGCCCTCACATACACAACTTTGCCATCAGCCCCCCCCTATGCTGCTGCCCACACACACAACTTTGTCATCTACCCCCGCCCTCACACACAGCCAACAGGCCCCCTCAGCTGCTCACACACACAGCCAACAGTTCCCCCTCAGCTGCTCTTACACACACAGCCAACAGCCCCCCCCAGTTGCTCACACACACACACACACACACACACACACACACACAGCCAACAAGCCCCCCAGTTGCTCTCACCCACACACACATAGCCAACAGCCCCCCCAGCTGCTCTCACACACACAGCCAACAGGCCCCCCCAGCTGCTCTCTCACACACACACACACACACACACACACACACACACACACACACACACACACACACACAGCCAACAGCCAACAGCCTCCCCAGCTGCTCTCACACACACACACACACACACACACACACACACACACACACACACACATAGCCAACAGGCCCCCACATCTGCTCTCACAGACACAGCCAACAGGCCCCCCCAGATGCTCACACACACACAGCCAACAGGCCCCCAAGCTGCTCACACACTCACACACATAGCCAACAGGCCCCTCCCAGCTGCTCTCACACACACACACACACACACACACACACACACACACACACACACACACACACATAGCCAACAGGCCCCCCAGCTGCTCACACACACACACACACACACACACACACACACACACACACACACACACACAAACACACACATAGCCAACAGCCCCCCCCCAGCTGCTCTCACACACACACACATAGCCAACAAGCCCCCCCAGCTGCTCACACACACACACACACACACACACACACACACACACACACACATAGCCAACAGGCCCCCCCAGCTGCTCACACACACACACACACACACACACACACACACACACATAGCCAACAGGCCCCCCCAGCTGCTCTCACACACACACACACACACACACACACACACACACACACACATAGCCAACAGGCCCCCCCAGCTGCTCACAGACACAGCCAACAGGTCCCCCTAGCTGCACTCTCTCTCTCTCACACACACAAACACGCATAGCCAACAGGCCCCCCCAGCTGCTCACACACACACACACACACACACACACACACACACACACACACACACACACACACAGCCAACAGGCCCCCCCAGCTGCTCACACACACACACACACACACACACACACACACACACACACACACACACAGCCAACAGGCCCCCCCCAGCTGCTCACACACACACACACACAGCCAACAAGCCCCCCAGTTGCTCTCACCCACACACACATAGCCAACAGCCCCCCCAGCTGCTCTCACACACACAGCCAACAGGCCCCCCCAGCTGCTCTCACACACACACACACACACACACACACATAGCCAACAGCCTCCCCAGCTGCTCTCACACACACACACACACACACACACACACACACACACACACACACACATAGCCAACAGGCCCCCACATCTGCTCTCACAGACACAGCCAACAGGCCCCCCCAGCTGCTCACACACACACACACAGCCAACAGGCCCCCAAGCTGCTCACACACTCACACACATAGCCAACAGGCCCCTCCCAGCTGCTCTCACACACACACACACACACACACACACACACACACACACATAGCCAACAGGCCCCCCAGCTGCTCACACACACACACACACACACACACACACACACACACACACATAGCCAACAGCCCCCCCCAGCTGCTCTCACACACACACACATAGCCAACAAGCCCCCCCAGCTGCTCACACACACACACACACACACACACACACACACACACACACATAGCCAACAGGCCCCCCCAGCTGCTCACACACACACACACACACACACACACACACACACAGCCAACAGGCCCCCCCAGCTGCTCCCACACACACACACACACACACACACACACACACACACACACACACACAGCCAACAGGCCCCCCCAGCTGCTCTCACACACACACACACACACACACACATAGCCAACAGGCCCCCCCAGCTGCTCACAGACACAGCCAACAGGTCACCCTAGCTGCACTCTCTCTCTCTCACACACACAAACACGCATAGCCAACAGGCCCCCCCAGCTGCTCCCACACACACACACACACACACACACACACACACACACACACATAGCCAACAGCCCCCCCCAGCTGCTCACACACACACACACACACACACACACACACACACACACACACACACACACACACATAGCCAACAGGCCCCCCCAGTTGCTCTCACCCACACACACATAGCCAACAGGCCCCCCAGCTGCTCTTACACACACAGCCAACAGCCCCCCCCAGTTGCTCACACACACACACACACACACACACACACACACACACACAGCCAACAAGCCCCCCAGTTGCTCTCACCCACACACACATAGCCAACAGCCCCCCCAGCTGCTCTCACACAAACAGCCAACAGGCCCCCCCAGCTGCTCTCTCTCACACACACACACACACACACACACACACACACACACACACACACACACACACACACACACACACACATAGCCAACAGCCAACAGCCTCCCCAGCTGCTCTCACACACACACACACACACACACACACACACACACATAGCCAACAGGCCCCCACATCTGCTCTCACAGACACAGCCAACAGGCCCCCCCCCCAGCTGCTCACACACACACAGCCAACAGGCCCCCAAGCTGCTCACACACTCACACACATAGCCAACAGGCCCCTCCCAGCTGCTCTCACACACACACACACACACACACACACAAATAGCCAACAGGCCCCCCAGCTGCTCACACACACACACACACACACACACACACACACACACACACACACACACACACATAGCCAACAGCCCCCCCCAGCTGCTCTCACACACACACACATAGCCAACAAGCCCCCCCAGCTGCTCACACACACACACACACACACACACACACATAGCCAACAGGCCCCCCCAGCTGCTCACACACACACACACACACACACACACACACACACACACACACACACACACACACACACACACACACAGCCAACAGGCCCCCCCAGCTGCTCCCACACACACACACACACACACACACACACACACACACACACACAGCCAACAGGCCCCCCCAGCTGCTCACACACACACACACACACACACACACACACACACACACACACACACACACACAGCCAACAAGCCCCCCAGTTGCTCTCACCCACACACACATAGCCAACAGCCCCCCCAGCTGCTCTCACACACACAGCCAACAGGCCCCCCCAGCTGCTCTCACACACACACACACACACACACACACACACACACACACACACACATAGCCAACAGCCTCCCCAGCTGCTCTCACACACACACACACACACACACACACACACACACACACACACATAGCCAACAGGCCCCCACATCTGCTCTCACAGACACAGCCAACAGGCCCCCCCAGCTGCTCACACACACACAGCCAACAGGCCCCCAAGCTGCTCACACACTCACACACATAGCCAACAGGCCCCTCCCAGCTGCTCTCACACACACACACACACACACACACACACACACACACACACACACACATAGCCAACAGGC
The DNA here is from genome assembly GCF_038048845.1 of Mixophyes fleayi. NCBI lineage: Eukaryota > Metazoa > Chordata > Amphibia > Anura > Limnodynastidae > Mixophyes > Mixophyes fleayi. The sequence goes on from NC_134403.1 coordinate 178,058,905, forward strand.
CCCCCAGCTGCTCACACACACACACACACACACACACACATAGTCAACAGCCCCCCCCCAGCTGCTCTCACACACACACACATAGCCAACAAGCCCCCCCAGCTGCTCACACACACACACACACACACACACACACACACACACACACACACACACATAGCCAACAGGCCCCCCCAGCTGCTCACACACACACACACACACACACACACACACACACATAGCCAACAGGCCCCCCCAGCTGCTCTCTCACACACACACACACACACACACACACACACACACACACACACACATAGCCAACAGGCCCCCCCAGCTGCTCACAGACACAGCCAACAGGTCCCCCTAGCTGCACTCTCTCTGTCTCACACACACAAACACGCATAGCCAACAGGCCCCCCAGCTGCTCCCACACACACACACACACACACACACACAGACACATACCCAACAGGCCCCCCCAGCTGCTCACACACACACACACACACACACACACATAGCCAACAGGCCCCCCCCCAGTTGCTCTCACACACACACACATAGCCAACAGGCCCCCCAGCTGCTCTCACACACACAGCCAACAGGCCCCCCCAGCTGCTCCCCCACACACACACACACACACACACACACACACACACACATAGCCAACAGGCCCCCCCCAGCTGCTCTCTCTCACACACACACAGCCAACAGGCCCCCCCAGCTGCTCACACACACACACACACACACACACACACACACACACACACACAGCCAACAGGCCCCCCAGCTGCTCTCACACACACAGCCAACAGGCCCCCCCAGCTGCTCACACACACACACACACACACACACACACACACACACACACACACATAGCCAACAGGCCCCCCCCAGCTGCTCTCTCTCACACACACACACACACACACAGCCAACAGGCCCCCCCAGCTGCTCACACACACACACACACACACACACACACACACACACACACACAGCCAACAGGCCCCCCCAGCTGCTCTCACACACACACACACACACACACACACACACACACACACACACACACACACACACACACACACATAGCCAACAGGCCCCCCCAGCTGCTCACAGACACAGCCAACAGGTCCCCCTAGCTGCACTCTCTCTGTCTCACACACACAAACACGCATAGCCAACAGGCCCCCCAGCTGCTCCCACACACACACACACACACACACACACACACACATACCCAACAGGCCCCCCCAGCTGCTCACACACACACACACACACACACACACACACACACACATAGCCAACAGGCCCCTCCCCAGTTGCTCTCACACACACACACATAGCCAACAGGCCCCCCAGCTGCTCTCACACACACAGCCAACAGGCCCCCCCAGCTGCTCCCACACACACACACACACACACACACACACACACACACACACACACATAGCCAACAGGCCCCCCCCAGCTGCTCTCTCTCACACACACACAGCCAACAGGCCCCCCCAGCTGCTCACACACACACACACACACACACACACACACACACACAGCCAACAGGCCCCCCAGCTGCTCTCACACACACAGCCAACAGGCCCCCCCAGCTGCTCACACACACACACACACACACACACACACACACACACATAGCCAACAGGCCCCCCCCAGCTGCTCTCTCTCACACACACACACACACACACACACAGCCAACAGGCCCCCCCAGCTGCTCACACACACACACACACACACACACACACACACACACACACAGCCAACAGGCCCCCCCAGCTGCTCTCACACACACACACACACACACACACACACACACACACACACACACACACACACACACACACACACACACACATAGCCAACAGGCCCCCCCAGCTGCTCACAGACACAGCCAACAGGTCCCCCTAGCTGCACTCTCTCTCTCTCACACACACAAACACGCATAGCCAACAGGCCCCCCCAGCTGCTCACACACACACACACACACACACACACACACACACACACACACACACACACACACATAGCCAACAGCCCCCCCCAGCTGCTCACACACACACACACACACACACACACACATAGCCAACAGGCCCCCCCCCCCAGTTGCTCTCACCCACACACACATAGCCAACAGGCCCCCCAGCTGCTCTCACACACACAGCCAACAGGCCCCCCCAGCTGCTCCCACACACACACACACACACACACACACACACACACACACATAGCCAACAGGCCCCCCCAGCTGCTCTCTCTCACACACACACACACACACACATAGCCAACAGGCCCCCACAGCTGCTCTCACAGACACAGCCAACAGGCCCCCCCGGCTGCTCACACACACACAGCCAACAGGCCCCCAAGCTGCTCACACACACACACACACACACACACACACATAGCCACTAGGCCCCCCCAGCTGCTCACACACACACACACACACACACACACACACACACACACACATAACTCATAGCCAACAGGCCCCCCCAGCTGCTCACACACACACACACACACACACACAGCCAACAGGCCCCCCCAGCTGCTCCCACACACACACACACACACACACACACACACACACACACACACAGCCAACAGGCCCCCCCAGCTGCTCACACACACACACACACACACACACACACACACACACACACACACACACACACAGCCAACAAGCCCCCCAGTTGCTCTCACCCACACACACATAGCCAACAGCCCCCCCAGCTGCTCTCACACACACAGCCAACAGGCCCCCCCAGCTGCTCTCACACACACACACACACACACACACACACACACACACACACACACATAGCCAACAGCCTCCCCAGCTGCTCTCACACACACACACACACACACACACACACACACACACACACACACACATAGCCAACAGGCCCCCACATCTGCTCTCACAGACACAGCCAACAGGCCCCCCCAGCTGCTCACACACACACAGCCAACAGGCCCCCAAGCTGCTCACACACTCACACACATAGCCAACAGGCCCCTCCCAGCTGCTCTCACACACACACACACACACACACACACACACACACACACACACACACATAGCCAACAGGCCCCCCAGCTGCTCACACACACACACACACACACACACACATAGTCAACAGCCCCCCCCCAGCTGCTCTCACACACACACACATAGCCAACAAGCCCCCCCAGCTGCTCACACACACACACACACACACACACACACACACACACACACACACACACATAGCCAACAGGCCCCCCCAGCTGCTCACACACACACACACACACACACACACACACACACACACATAGCCAACAGGCCCCCCCAGCTGCTCTCTCACACACACACACACACACACACACACACACACACACACACACACATAGCCAACAGGCCCCCCCAGCTGCTCACAGACACAGCCAACAGGTCCCCCTAGCTGCACTCTCTCTGTCTCACACACACAAACACGCATAGCCAACAGGCCCCCCAGCTGCTCCCACACACACACACACACACACACACACAGACACATACCCAACAGGCCCCCCCAGCTGCTCACACACACACACACACACACACACACATAGCCAACAGGCCCCCCCCCCAGTTGCTCTCACACACACACACATAGCCAACAGGCCCCCCAGCTGCTCTCACACACACAGCCAACAGGCCCCCCCAGCTGCTCCCCCACACACACACACACACACACACACACACACACACACATAGCCAACAGGCCCCCCCCAGCTGCTCTCTCTCACACACACACAGCCAACAGGCCCCCCCAGCTGCTCACACACACACACACACACACACACACACACACACACACACACAGCCAACAGGCCCCCCAGCTGCTCTCACACACACAGCCAACAGGCCCCCCCAGCTGCTCACACACACACACACACACACACACACACACACACACACACACACATAGCCAACAGGCCCCCCCCAGCTGCTCTCTCTCACACACACACACACACACACAGCCAACAGGCCCCCCCAGCTGCTCACACACACACACACACACACACACACACACACACACACACACAGCCAACAGGCCCCCCCAGCTGCTCTCACACACACACACACACACACACACACACACACACACACACACACACACACACACACACACACATAGCCAACAGGCCCCCCCAGCTGCTCACAGACACAGCCAACAGGTCCCCCTAGCTGCACTCTCTCTGTCTCACACACACAAACACGCATAGCCAACAGGCCCCCCAGCTGCTCCCACACACACACACACACACACACACACACACACATACCCAACAGGCCCCCCCAGCTGCTCACACACACACACACACACACACACACACACACACACATAGCCAACAGGCCCCTCCCCAGTTGCTCTCACACACACACACATAGCCAACAGGCCCCCCAGCTGCTCTCACACACACAGCCAACAGGCCCCCCCAGCTGCTCCCACACACACACACACACACACACACACACACACACACACACACATAGCCAACAGGCCCCCCCCAGCTGCTCTCTCTCACACACACACAGCCAACAGGCCCCCCCAGCTGCTCACACACACACACACACACACACACACACACACACACAGCCAACAGGCCCCCCAGCTGCTCTCACACACACAGCCAACAGGCCCCCCCAGCTGCTCACACACACACACACACACACACACACACACACACACATAGCCAACAGGCCCCCCCCAGCTGCTCTCTCTCACACACACACACACACACACACAGCCAACAGGCCCCCCCAGCTGCTCACACACACACACACACACACACACACACACACACACACACAGCCAACAGGCCCCCCCAGCTGCTCTCACACACACACACACACACACACACACACACACACACACACACACACACACACACACACACACACACACATAGCCAACAGGCCCCCCCAGCTGCTCACAGACACAGCCAACAGGTCCCCCTAGCTGCACTCTCTCTCTCTCACACACACAAACACGCATAGCCAACAGGCCCCCCCAGCTGCTCACACACACACACACACACACACACACACACACACACACACACACACACACACACATAGCCAACAGCCCCCCCCAGCTGCTCACACACACACACACACACACACACACACATAGCCAACAGGCCCCCCCCCCCAGTTGCTCTCACCCACACACACATAGCCAACAGGCCCCCCAGCTGCTCTCACACACACAGCCAACAGGCCCCCCCAGCTGCTCCCACACACACACACACACACACACACACACACACACACACATAGCCAACAGGCCCCCCCAGCTGCTCTCTCTCACACACACACACACACACACATAGCCAACAGGCCCCCACAGCTGCTCTCACAGACACAGCCAACAGGCCCCCCCGGCTGCTCACACACACACAGCCAACAGGCCCCCAAGCTGCTCACACACACACACACACACACACACACACATAGCCACTAGGCCCCCCCAGCTGCTCACACACACACACACACACACACACACACACACACACACACATAACTCATAGCCAACAGGCCCCCCCAGCTGCTCACACACACACACACACACACACACACACACACAGCCATACACATAGCCAACAGGCCCCCCCAGCTGCTCACACACACACACACACACACACACACACACACACAGCCAACAGGCCCCCCCAGCTGCTCACAGACACAGCCAACAGGCCCCCCCAGCTGCACTCTCTCTCTCACACACACACACATAGACAACAGGCTCCCACCGCTGCGAACACGCACACAAACATACACACAAAAACACATAGCCTACACTTACCTTTCAGTAGCTTCCAGCGGCGCTTCTCTGCTCACATGGGACGACACCTGTCACATGGTGCGCGTCCCATGTGATATCTAATCCTCCTGTGATAGGCCACACATATGGAGGAGGGACAGCAGATCCGCGGCCACTTGCAGGAAGTTGGCTGGTGCCGGCGAAGGGGACCAGCCACCTTCCTTGTTGAGGAAAAAAAATTCAAGGAAAAAGAACGATCAGACGGCCTCAGTAGGTCACCAGCCTACCGGTAAATTTCCCGATAAGGCCTATGACCAATCCGCCTCTGCCCATAAAACCAACTAAATGACCCTTGCATGCCCATCAGATCTCTCCATTTGCCTCTTAAATCCAGATCAGCTGCTTTGCTCCCCTTTCTGTCTCCCCTATTTCATACTGGGCCCTCCATGCTATCTTTGCTCCCCATATTCTCTATCTTCTGTTTCACATTCCCCCTTCACTTACCTTTCTATTTCCTTCTTTCCTCTGAATTCTTCTCCATCTTTTCTTCTTCTGTCTTTACATGTCACGTTGTGTGGCCCCTTTCTTTGCGCTCTTCACAGAAAATGTTGGCCGTGATGATGTCAACGCAAACGCAGCAGGGTGGAGGGTGGCACCGGATGCAGCTGGGAGCAGGGGAAGAGGGGGCGACGGATCAGGCCCAGGAAGGTGGTAAGAAAAAAAGAAAAAAAGGATCCACTTTCTTATGTGCCCTGGCTATGGGGTCCCTCGTGCCTGTGGGGACCCTGGACAATTGCCCAGTGTGCCCATGCAAAAAGACAGCCCTGGCTTAATTTCCAGAATGTCTCTCATTTATTGCTATCTTTCTAAGCAATGCTACCTCATTCTCTTACCGATTTCGACATATAACTCAATTCTTTTACAGAGTTCAGAACATGCATCAGTCGCCCTGCTCCTTGAACCAGGCTCTTCACTCTGCTCGCTGATATCTCAATGTCTCTCTCAATTCCTCCCACCTCAAGCATCTCAGTTTTGTGGCTCCAGGGTTGTTACATATAGAATATCACTGGTTGCTATGGACAGCACCGCTGTTTTCATTTTGCAAGTTTTCATAAATATTTTTTGCCTATTTATTTATTTATATTACAGTTTTCCAAATTTAAAGAGATGGTACCACTTATAACTGATACCTGCCAATTGAACAGGGATGGGGGTTTCCCGCAGAAGGAGTGCTGCTATGGGGCCTGGCAATGCTTGTTTACCCTCACGAGGTCAATGCTCAGGAGAACAGAGTTGGGGGATACCCAGAAGAAGTCCCCACTATGCTCTTCTGGGAATAGATCAGAGCTCTGGGAGGCATTCAAGGCCCTCCTCGAAATTTTGTTATGAAGTCCGGTGTTGCAGAGTTGCTCCCCTGCAACTGAGCCTAAGTCCTAGGTATAGTCTCAGTTTTTTTAAAGATATGCCCATGGAAATTTTTTGGCCCTGGATATGTCCCTATTTGTAGCATCAGCACAATAAAATTTCTCTTTCTCTACATTTTAGAATACTTCATTTCCTATTATCTAGGTGTTACAAATTATTGTTTGAGTGGCATGTTTAAAATGCAAAGAGTACATTATTATTGTTTATTTATATAGTGTTAATCAATAACATGAATCCCTGCCACATTGGAGCTTACATTCTAAATGCCTACCACACACGCACTCTAAGGTCCATTTTTATCAGAAGCTAATTAACCTACCAGCATGTTTTGGGACAGTGGGAGGAAATATACGCAAACATGGGGAGAACATACAAACTCCATACAGATGGTGCTCTTGTTGGAATCAAATTCATGACCTCAGTGTTGTGAGGCAACAATGTTAAGCACTGTGTGCCCATTGGAATTAAATTCAGTAAACATGACATCATGGAAATGGTACTACAAGGTACTCCAAGTTAGAATTACATGTGATTAGCAGCAAGTGTATCTGGATTTTTTTTTCAAATGTTGGCAACTATGAATGACAAAGTGTGAAGAATTACACATTATAGTTCACACATTTTGGCCCCAGCTAATGCTGACTGGTGATTGTGCACTAAAACTATGAGCTCTCCAGTAGCTAGGTAAAAATATAGGAGTAGAGAGGAATGAATTTGCTGCATAATTTTGCGCAAAACAAATTCCGTGGCCAACAGGTCATTTCACAGAGGTGCAAAAGTTCCACTGATACAATCTTTGAGTTCATGTTTGCTTTGCCATTCCACATTGCTTTTATAAATTCTGCATTCCACGTTTTGCAGAATTTATAGTCTGGTAGGTTTTGAATTCTAGATGAAACAAATATCATAGACGGAATTTAGCACAGAGCACTTAAGGCCGCATTTTGCCAGGGAAGTGAGCAAAATTCCACGCCCAAGTGAATGTTCTGCAGAACACTTATGAAAAGTTTGCACATCACTAGGTAAAAAGTACCCTTTTTTTATATCACAAGCTACATATATACTATATTTTCCTCTTTAAATATTACACGTGTTCATCTACACTTTTAAGATGTTTAGTTTACTAGTAATAGGCACAGTCTCCCTTATATTCATCTGTCATTTCCCATTGAAGATTGAAATAGAAAAGGTTTCAGTGGTTTCAAGTAATATCTATCAGTACATCAAAGCATTGCATTCTAACTAAATCTTCAATACTCTGAGCACTATCACCAGGGTGCTGCAGTCTTCGATCTTTTATTTTCAGCAAGAACACATGCTCTAAAGTTACAAATTAGCATCTCATACAGAAGATTAACCAAACTGCCTTTGAAGCACGCTTAGGTGTAATCTATTAATATAACAAATAATTTTTCATCCATCGGCATGCACTGAAGGATTTAATAATGTGCTGCATACAAAAACAATACCTCTCTTCTAATCTCATTTTTTCTTTCACACATTGTGGTCTATTTTGCAGTTTTGTCTTAAGTTAAGTACAAGTTCTGACCCGGCCTATGCACTGCGCATCAGACCACCAATGCTCAGAGAACAATTAGTGATAGGAGGGAGGGGAGGAGAATGGTGCCTGTTGGAGTGGGATCAGAAGATCCCTCTCTTGCCCTGCTATGATTAAGTACTTAAGTATCTACAGGGCCACAATCAGGGAGTATGGGAGGGGTAACATTGTATGAGGCTTGAAATTAAGAGGGGACCCACCGTGACCTGCAGCTCCATCCATGCCCCCCTCTTACAGGCGCAGGGCTGTATCAAAGGCGCAACCTGTCCCCGCCCAACCCTCACTTGTCATATTCCAGGCACAATTACAGTACTTGTGAAACCTGTGGTCTAGCTATTTTAACGACTGTGGGGAAAGGACAGATGCATACAAAGTTCCTACCTCATCTTTGATTGGTCCACCTACCAGTCATAAGGACTCCTCACACCACTTCGGTCTAGGGAAGAAACCAGACAGATTACTGAAGGGCGGGGATGCAGAATGGAAATGGGGTGTCCGAGGTGACGACCGATAGCAGAGCCACTTTACACTACCTCTTTCTCCTTTGACCTGGGCTTGGGAGCAGGAGTACGGATATTTGGGACAAGGAAGTATTTCACCCAAAATATTTCACCAAGAGAGAGAGGAAATGGAAAGATGATACTCCCCTGGTAATCACTGCCTCCTCTTGATGGTTTTCTGCACTTCTGGGATCAAAGTCTAGAAACTAAGGGTGTGCACCGGCCACTTTTGGGGTTTTGGGTTTTGGGTTTTGGGTTCTGATTAGCTTGAGGTTTTGAGTTCTGATTTGTTTTGCCAAAACACACCACGAAAGGTTTTGGTTCTGATTTTGGGTTTTGGGCTCTGATTTTTTTTTAAAAAAGCATAAAAAGTGCTAAAATCCATATTTTGGTTTCTTTTTTCACTCCTACACTATTATTAACCTCAATTACATTCATTTCCACTAATTTCCAGTCTATTCTGGACACCTGACACCTCACACTATAGTTTTTAGTCCAAAAGTTTGCACCGAGGTAGCTGGATGTCTAAGCTAAGCGACACAAGTGGGCGGCACAAACACGTGGCCCATCTAGGAGTGGCAGTGCAGTGGCAGACAGGATGGCAGTTTGCAAGAGTTTGCTAGAGGTGCAAGATGGAATTGTTCTTGGGCCCTCCCACCCACCCTGATGTTGCTGAATGGCCTTTTGCTGCTCCTCCATCCTCTGCAGCATATAGAGGGTGGAGTTCAAGCACATCACTACCTCTTGTTTTAGTTGATGGCAGGGCATGTTCATGCTTTTTTGATGTAGCAGTAACAGTGAACGTAGTTTAATATCTGATACTAATATTTCTGCACTGCAGGAACAGGGAACGTAGTTTAATATCTGATACAAATATTTCTGCACTGCAGGAACAGTGAATGTAGTTGAATATCTGATACTAATATTTCTGCACTGCAGGAACAGTGAACGTAGTTTAATATCTGATACTAATATTTCTGCACTGCAGGAACAGTGAACATAGTTTAATATCTGATACTAATATTTCTGGACTGCCTAGTGAAGTGGAATCTCGACGGGATTTGGTACCGGGGACACAATACCTCCATCAACCGTCTAAATTCCACTACACAGATGGTGGACACCGGATGCACGTCTAACACCAACATAGCTGTTACGGCCGCAGTTATCCGCTTTGCCATAGGATGACTATATAGGAGTGGCACTGCAGTGGCAGACAGGATGGCAGTTTGAAAAACTAGGCCCCAAAGAGCACATAATGCCAAAAAAAGAGTTGCAAGATGGAATTGTCCTTGGGCCCTCCCACCCACCCTGATGTTGTTGAAATAGGACATGCACACTTTAACAAACCAATCATTTCAGCGACAGGGCCTACAAAACTGTGGCTGAAATGGTTGGTTTGTTTGGGCCCCCACACAAAAAAAGCTATTCATCTCTCCCTGTACAAACTAAACTGGCTCTACTGAGGCAAGATGTCGTCCTCATCCTCATCCTCTGATTCCTCGCCCCCTTCAGTGTGTACTTCCTCATCCTCACACATTATCAATTCGTCGCCCCTGGACTCCACAACCACAGGTCCCTCTGTAGTCTCTGGAGGCCAGTGCTGTTCTTGATTGAAGAATTGATAATTCATATTTATGAACATCATTTTTTCAACGTTTTGCGGAAGCAACCTCCTTCGCCGCTCACTGACCAGGTTCCCCGCTGCACTAAAAACTCTTTCCGAGTACACACTGGAGGGGGGACAACTCAGGTAAAATATAGCCAGTTTGTACAGGGGCTTCCAAACTGCCTTTTTTTCCTGCCAGTAAAAATAAGGACTGTCTGACATGTCTACTTGGATGGTGTCAGCAAAGTAATCCTCCACCATTTTTTCAATAGTGACAGCATCCAATGCAGCGACAGTAGACATGTCTGCAATGGTTGGCAGGTCCTTCAGTCCGGACCAAATGTTCTCAGCATCCCCGCCAGGGTCTTTTAGGAAAACTGAGCTTTTTCCTCGCAGCCACAGGTGTTGAAGAAAATGAAGGAGGACTGTTGGCATGTCACGGTCCTCTTCAGAGGATAATCTCCTGACCAGCAGGTCTTTGCACCGCTGTAGACTTGTGTCCGCTGGAAACAGAGACATAACATACGCTTTAAACCGAGGATCCAGCACGGTGGCCAGAATGTATTCCTCTGACTTTAAAAGAGTGACCACCCTCGGGTCCTGGCAAAGCGTACAAAGGGCTTCATCCACAGGAGCTACATGCTTTGTTGAATCGCAATGCTTTACCAGATCCCCCCTCACTTTCTCCAGCTGCTTCTGCAACAGCCTGATCAGGGGAATCACCTGACTCAAGCTGGCATTATCGGAACTGACTTCTCGTGTGGCAAGTTCAAACGGCTGGAGAACCTTGCACAACACGGAAATCAGTCTCCACTGCGCTTGACTCAGGCGCATCCCCATTCCTTTTCCTATGCCGTAGGTGGCTGTGTAGGCTTGAATGGCCTTTTGCTGCTCCTCCATCCTCTGCAGCATATAGAGGGTGGAGTTCCAGCGCATCACAACCTCTTGTTTGAGGTGATGGCAGGGCAGGTTCAGCTTTTTTTGATGTTGCTCGAGTCTGTGGTAGGCACTGGCAGAATGCCGAAAGTGTCCAGCAATTTTGCGGGCCACCGCAAGCATCTCCTGCACACCCCTGTCACTCTTGAGGTAATGCTGCACCACCAAATTAACGGTGTGGGCAAAACATGGGACGTGCTGGAAATTGCCCATATGTAATGCCCGCACAATGTTACTGGCGTTGTCTGACACCACAAATCCCCAGGAGAGTCTAAGTGGGGTAAGCCACTGCGAGATTATTTCCCTCAGTTTCTCTAAGAGGTTGTCAGCGTTGTGCCTTTTATTAAAACCGGTGATACACAACGTTGCCTGCCTTGGAACGAGCAGCCGTTGTGGAGATGCTGCTACTGATGCAGCTGCTGCTGTTGCTGCGGAAGACGATGCATCTACCCAGTGGGCTGTCACAGTCATATAGTCTTTAGTTTGCCCTGAACCACTTGTCCACATGGCCGTGGTTAAGTGGACAGTGGGTACAACCGCATTTTTCAGAGCACTGAGGACACTTGTCCGTACTTCTCTGTACATCCCGGGTATCGCCTGCCTAGTGAAGTGGAATCTAGACAGGATTTGGTACCGAAGGCACAATACCTCCATCAACCGTCTAAATCCCACTCCACTGATGGCGGACACCGGACGCACGTCTAACACCAACATAGCTGTTACAGCCGCAGTTATCCGCTTTGCAATAGGGTGACTACTGTCGTACTTTGTGCTCATGGCAAACAACTGTTGGACGGTCAACTGTTTGGTGAAAACGTAGCGTTCTTACGACTTCCCCTCTGGGAAGATGACCGACTACCAGCAGCAACAGCAGCAGCGGCAGCAGTAGGCATACCGCTGCAGGATTCCTCGGATGAATCCCGGATTGAAGAGGACTCAGTCATGCTGGTGACATGGCCTGCAGGACTATATCTGATGGAGATCGTGGAGGAAGTTGACGAGAAGGGTGTTGGTGGTGTGTATACAACAGGACCAAGGGATTTAGGTGTCCCTGGACTGCTGACGGTCCTAGCCACAGGTCCTGAACTAAACACTGAATTATGAAGGTACTTCAGGTGACGTTTAAGGGAGGATGTCCCTAGGTGGCCAAGATCCTTACCCCTGCTTATTTGAGCTTTACATAAGGTACATATGGCCATACATTTGTTGTCCGGATTGGGATAAAAATTACTCCAGACTGAAGAGGTGGATTTTTTGGTCTTCTGACCAGGCATGACGATGGGCTTTTTCATCCCATGGACAACAACTGTTTCCCCCCCTGGTGCCTCATTTAAGATAACCACATCAGCATCCTCCTTGTCAAGTTCCTCCTCAGCGCCAGCTACATCAATATCCTCCTCCCGGTGTACAACATTGACACCTTCATTAGCCAAATCTGTAACTGGACTGTGGGTGATCCTTCCAGCATATGCAGAGGGCATGCTGCAAGGAGCCACCTCTTCCCGTACAGTGATGGGAAGGTCACGATCGCAACCACCAACACCCTTGGTCTCGCCTTGGGGATTTGTGATGCCATCTCTTTAGAAGGCAGAGTTGTTTGCTTTGTTGTTGAGGAGAGCTTAAGTCTCTTAAATTTTTTAGAGGGGGGGGAGGAGGAGGGCTTAGATCCTTGGGTGAAGCTGAACCATTAGTCATGAACACGGGCCAGGGCCTAAGCCGTTCCTTGCCACTCCGTGTCGTAAATGGCATATTGGCAAGTTTACGTTTCTCCTCAGATGATTTCAATTTTCTTTTTTTGCTAATTTCAGTGAACTTTGGCTTTTTGGATTTTACATGCCCTCTACTAGGAGATTAGGCATCGCCCTTGGCAGACGACGTTGATGGCATTTCATCGTCTATGTCATGACTAGTGCCAGCAGCTTCAGCATTAGGAGGAAGTGGGTCTTGATCTTTCCCTACTTTATCCTCCAAATTTTTGTACTCCATTATAGTTAAATCTCTGGTACTAATATTTCTGGACTGCAAGAACAGTGAACGTATTTTAATTTAGCAGTACTAATATTTCTGGACTGCAAGAACAGTAAACGTAGGTGAATATAGCAGTATTAATATTTCTGGACTGCAAGAACAGTGAACGTAGGTAAATATAGCAGTACTAATATTTCTGGACTGCAAGAACAGTGAACGTATTTTAATTTTGCAGTACTAATATTTCTGGACTGCAAGAACAGTGAACGTAGGTAAATATTGCAGTACTAATATTTCTGGACTGCAAGAACAGTGATCGTATTTTAATTTTGCAGTACTAATATTTCAGGACTGCAAGAACAGTGAACGTAGGTAAATATAGCAGTACTAATATTTCTGGACTGCAAGAATATATTGCACTAGAATTTTTTTTATACTTTTTAAATTATTTTTTTATATTTTTTTAAAATTATTTTTGTATATTTTTTTAAAATTATTTTTGTATATTTTTTTAAAAAAAAATTTAAAATTTTTTATGATTTTTTAATAATTATAAAATTACTATGGACTTAGCAGAACAAAGCACAGGACAAAAGCACCACTGGACTCAGCAAGACAGAGCACAGGATACAGCACCACTGAACTCAGCAGGACAGAGCACTGGACAAAGTACTACTGGACTCAGCAGGACAGAGCACTGGACAAAGCACCACTTGACTAAACTGATCAGCAGGACAGAGCACAGGATCTCCCAAATAACCACTGAACAAAACTAACCAGGACAGGGGCTCCCAAACAACCTCCCTCTTCAGTGATCGCAGGGAGAATGAAGATGGCGGCTGCGAGCGGGGACTTTATGACATCCGAGTCTCGCGAGATCCGACGCGAGACTTGGATGTCATAGCCTCGTTTTGGATTGCTTTGGCGGCCGGAAGTACCCGAACAGTGCTCGGATCCCGTCGGATCCGCACTGTTCGGGTGGGCTCGGATTAGCGAAATCCGAGCCCGCTCATCTTTACTAGAAACAGGGGTAACACAAGACAGTCCACTTACAATGCTGTCTACCAGGCTAATATTTACTTCCCACAGTAATACTAGCTACAATTACACAAAACAGCGCCCTGGTCCTAACAACCAAACAATGTGACCAGATGGCGCGCAACTATAAACACCTAGCACTAGGTGGCGTGTAGTGCCCTAACTCGTACCCCACAGTTCACAAACACCAATCACAAAAATGCAGACATAGGGAATAACGGATACCAGAATTACATGCCACAAGCTACTCGTGTACATTTAAATGGTGCCACAGGCCTAAACCTGACTTTTACTGGCTCACATGCTAATCCTGTCCTTACATGCGGCCACAGGCTAATTTTACTGGTGCCACAAACTAATCCTGAATTTTAACATCTGCGAAGGCTAATCCTGAATTTTACCTGCTGCACAGGTTAACCCTGAATTTTAAACTAATGCGCCCATGGAATATACAATTCACCTAACCAATCCTAATTATCCAGGGCCTAGAAAACTTCTAATTATTTTAACACCTAACAAGACTACTATATTTGTTTCAGACCCTCCCAATGTCAGTATTTGCCTCATTACAAAAACAATGCAGTGATTTTGTGTTGGAAGGAAAAACCCAGATTATGGAGAGTTCTATTAGCCAAATCATTAATTGACAGCGGTCATTGACTCACAGTCCTGCAGAATTACTCCTTGGTACGTACAGTTCACATAATGGAAGAAAAAACTAACATTAAAATTTAGTATGTTTTTGCCCATAACATCCTACTTTTAGTATTCTATAATAGATTTCATAACACATATTAGTAATTCCACATATGAAATTCACCAAGGGATCATCACAAAAAATACATAGTGAACTTGATCAAATGGGCAGAGTATAAAATATGCTAGCTTGGTTGACGTCTAGGGCGCTAGGCTTTGGTGGGGTTGGTGTTGAAAAATTAAGAATCTCATTTGTAAAAAAGCAAGTGGAGTTTAATTTAGAAAACATAGGAACATATACATGGGGGTATTAAGATTTATTTAGTCACAATGTTACAGTCCTTTGAATAGTTAATTCATGTATTATGATATAAAATTTACCTGAAGTGGATTGTTGTGTGGTTGGGGGAGGGCTCTCTCCAGTATCTATTTGGCCCACACCCTGCACTAGTTGGTTGTCAATGCAGGTCAATCCTGTGCACTCTAGAGGTCTAATGACTCCATGGTTTGCTGATATAACTGCACAGTTTAATATAAAGTTATTATTCCACAAAGAACTTCCCAGTATGTGGCTATGGACAGTGTATGAAGGAAGTGGAATCTGCTACAGGTTACGGACCCAGTCACAAACATAGTAAGCCCAGACACATGCATAAGGAACCCAAACCCAGACACCAGAAGTCCAGACATACAAGCAATGGGAATCAAATTACAAGGAGATAAACACAAGAAACATCTCTGAGAGAATCTGCATAGCAAATGTGAGTAACCCAGTATTATACCTGAGGGAATAAAGACATACAAAAAGGGAGAAAATGGCAAGCGGAATAGATTTAGTAACCAATGTGTCTAATAATAACTATCAACTGTGGAAATTCAAAGTTGAAATGCTGTTGTCTAAAGATGACTTGTGGGAAGTTAAAATCACAGACAGACCAGAGATTAATAACCAAGAATGGGACAAGAAAGACAGACATGTGCAATCATAAACCTATAAGTTGAGGATGATCAGCTAATTCATATAAGACATGAGAATACGGCTAAGGGTATTCGGGATGCACTACAGCAACTACATGAAAGATCAAGTTTAAACAACAAATTATTCCTAAAAAGAAAACAGTACCAGATGAGACTGAGCAAATGAAGACTATGCAAGAGCATATAAATGGATTGCTGGAAGATGTAGCACAGCTCAGATCTATAGAAGAAAATTAAAAATGCAACCACATAGTAGCCGCACTCCTGTGCAGTTTACCTGACACATACAGTGTACTGATAAATCATACATGCCAACTCTCCCGGAATGTCCGGGAGACTCCCGCATTTTGCGAGAGTCTCCCGGACTCCCGGGAGAGTGTGGCAATCTCCTTGATCTGCCCACTTCCTAGTGAAGTGGGCAGAATTCGGTTTAAACGCCGCGATTCACCTGGAACATGACGCGATTTGCGTCATTACATCAAGAGGGCGGGGCCAAAATGACGCAATTTCGGCGCCCCGCCCCCTTCACGCCCACCTCCCAGCCGGCATCTCCCGGAAAAAGAAAAACAAATGTTGGCAAGTATGTGATAAATGCAAAGTAAATGAGGCCTGAAGCAGAACTCACACTAGATTTTGTGAAAACTAGACTCAGAGATGAATATCAGCGCAAAAAAGATATTACACAGGATAACATGGAAAGTGACACAGAAAAATCACTTAAAGTTACAGATACCCAATAGCACAATAAGGAAAAAAAATTTAGATGTAAAATTAAATTGGACATTTAAAGAAAACTGCTCAATAGGGAAAGCGGAACAGCAGAAATTAATTTTACAAGAGTCCAAACATAGAGTTAAAACTACACTAATAGACATATGCGCAAACAAGTGGAGTGGAACTTTTAAAGTGACAGTAACTTAATTGGTATACAGATTCAGGAGTAACAAATTGCATGGCAAGTGACAGATATTTCTTCACTGAACTTGATGTGAATCATAAAGAAGCAATCTGTCTCGCAGATGGACGGACCCAATATCATTTCATAAGGTATAGGGCACGGTCTGCTCATATGCTCCAATGCAAACTGCAGTAATTTACCAATACCGATTAAAGATATATTATATGTTCCCAGATTGGAAGGCGGGCTATTGTCTGTAAGGGGCATGGCGGCTAAAGGACTTGGTTGTTATAGGCAAGATTTCCACTTTTTCAAACATACAGTTTAGTAAATATACCCCTAGGAGTAATAAGGTCAACTAGGGTAACTAAGGACATGCACGGATGTGCATTCAGATTTGAAATTTGGAGTAAAGACGCATGTAGTGCAAAAAGGTGCAATTGCTCCAAAACAACGTAGCAGAGCAAATAAAAACACAATGACACACGTTAAATTTTATGTCACATAAGTGACTTACTACCGTATTCATATCCGAACATACTGCTCAGCTGTGCTTGTATTTGAATACAGGCGTACCCACGCACAATTTGCGTGCATGTTTTGTCACGCAAGTTGTGTTCAGATTACGTCCGAAGATAATCAGGCCCAATATGTCTACTATTACCCCCCCCCCTCTTATTACCCTCTCCTTTTTTTTCTCCACCCTCACCACCCTTTTATTTGACTAAATATGAAAGTATTACTTATTTCTGACATTTGTGCTGTCCTTTCTTGTCAAATTTATTTGCATTCAAAGATATGGAAAGAGAAAACCACTTTAAGCCATCTCTGTTAATATGATTAATATTTGCTTGTTTTAATTCAGTATTAATTAGTTTGGATAATGTATATCATCTTTTTTGTGTTTTTCTTCTATTTCTCTTTCCTATGCATAACTATGAATAGTGTTATATTACTGTATTATTAGTGTTATTGAGTTTTCCCAAAAATCCCTCTCCTGTGATACTCTCCCAATAGGTTATACATGTTAACACCATCTTCAGATGACGTTTGCTGTCGGCGTCAATCTCAAACAAGCTAAACTTTTCGGAGCTTGATAAATTGATCCAGACCACAGTCCCCAATGAGAATTATTGGGGCAGACGTATTCTGCAATAGGTAGCATAATTCAGGAGATATCTCTGATATTTGCTACATAGGGCTTTTGTTAAATAGTCCTGATACTAAACTATGCCTAAACCATCCGTTTCCACCTGATTTTATGCTTGGTAAATATGCTCCTTAGAACAGTATCTAGATTGTTAATGTGCAGCACCTCTGCTAACAACCTGAGTAGTTGCAGACAAAGGGAGCTCCCATAGGAGTTACCTGTTTAATAGAGTACAATACTGACAAATGCAAATATAATTAATTATACATAGTTTTGTATGATTGTGACAGGGGTAAATGTTCTTGCATGTTCTTTGGTGCATGAAAGACATCACTGTCATATTTGTATGCTAGCTTCAATAAACTGTAACTGCAAAAAGGAAACGCAAGGAATATTATTCTATTTAAGATGTGTGATTTTCAACTAGCAGCTTTCAACACTGGATCCAGTAGTAGAATTATATTCTGCAGGGCTGCACAGAAGGCAAATTAAAACTCTATTGAGCCACAGGCACTGTACCATTTCCAAGTCCCTCAGCATTTTATTTACCTGTCAGACAAATAATGAGTTAAGTTTTTTTTTTCATCTCTTTGCTACTTTCCTGAATAAGATACATGTATTTCAAATTTATGATGCAATATCATAAAAGTTTTATGGCCATTAAGGATGATTTATGTGAGCTCAAATCTCCCGGTCTGCAACACAAATGCCATTTTATTATGTGACACTCACTTTTGTTGTAGATGCAACCGTTGGGGATGGAGCAAGTGTGCGATGCAGATTTTGCGTGTTCTTGCCATGCACCTTGTTTTGCACAAATGCTCATATCTTTATGCCAGAGATAATAGTTTTGAGGAGCCAAATGGCTGTTTTTGTGGGAGAGAAGAAATTTGCCAAGATAGAAAGGAGGGGTTAGGAGGAGTGGTGAGGAATGACGGCATGTACACTGAAGTACAATGCAGAAACGACATTTCATTTTGCAGAGCCAATTTATTTAATAAGATTAAGGGGTGAGTAGGGCACATTTTTAGGGGTGTTCCTTGCCTTTCAAATACACATCTGACATTTTATTCTATACATTTTCTGGAAAAATGGCTCTATCTTTTTAGACTTACATGGGATGTCAGCATATGAAGTAGTGGTTGAAGTGGAAAATTAGAAGTGGCAGTATGGAAAATGTAATGGGAATGTAAGTGAATGACAGTTGATAGTTTTACAATGAAGACAGTAGGAGAAGGGGCGGTATGGCATACCGTATGCACCCCCACTTCCACCACTAATATGAAGCATACATATAGACATATGACGCTGTATTCTTTACATTTTATTGTGTAATACTGACAAATATAACTTTTTTATTTTATTTACATGGGGTAATGACAATTTAAGCATGCATATATTACAAGATGGTGTTAAATAATGCAAATATAACATAATGAACCTAAAGATGAATATGGATTTAAATCGAAAACCAATCATTTATAATCCATATCCCCTACTAACAGTCGTTATTAATTTCCCTGTTTCTCAGATATGTGTTTTATTTCTGTCACTTTAGTGCTAAACAGACCTGTCATGTGATGTGCTATACTCCGCTTAAAGTGATGTTTTTGAACTATGCGTTTAAAGATTCTGTATGTGTTACTTGCTGTGTAGACAGTATTAGAAATTCTCTGTTGTATACAAGAAAATAAGATAGTGAACTTCTATGAGCAGGAACAATAAAATACTTACCAGAGTAATTGCTTTCAGACATTCTTTAACTTGAAGTGTTAACCTTAAAACAACCTTGACATTTGTATTAAATAAACTCAACATAATGGCCCTTCAAAACTGAATCTCCAGCCAAGTACTTGCAACATGTACAAAAGCATTTTTATGCGGGCTCCTAACTTCTTCCAATTTTATGCTTCCCATAAAAAGCAGGACTGGTTAGCAGATACTTTCTCCATCACATAGGTATATCAATGCTTCAAATGCCATCATTCCACATAAATAAAAAATTGAGCCATCATCCTAGTAGAAATGCATACAAGGTCAGGTTTCTATGCTTCAAATGCCATTATCCCACAGAATTAAAAATTATAGAGTTATTTTACCAATATAAATGGATAAAATACAATGAAAGGGAATATTTATTTTTAAATGTATTTATTAAATGCATAAAATACCTGTCTAGGTATTAGTATTTACTCTATATTAGGAATATGGTTTTATAGGTAAATGTAGAACTATAGCTTAATTTCATTTAATGCAGAATTGATATATAAAGGAAGATAATCTTGCTTGCTCTAAATATACTTTTAGAGCTTTTAATTTAATTTTGTTTAAAAACTTTTTTTGTAGTTTGCTAAATCAGAAAAACACAAATAAGGCATAGTACTGACACCGTATGCTATGCAGGGGAAGTACAGGCAATCATCTTGCCCACTCTTTTCTTCAACAAGGAAGCGCATTTCTAGGTGCACTCTATAAATGCACCTAGAAAAACTTTCACACACACTAAAGTGACATATATATTTTGAGACATAATTATTTAATTGGAACATGTGGTCGTAGGAGGTTGGACTGTGATGTTACACTTATACTGTACCTGATCCTAAAGACTTTTCCTTCTCTCCTGTTATCCATGTGCACTTTCAGTTTGCTGAGGCTTAGTCTGAGGAAGGAGTGAAGACATGGATCTTAATATGTGCTAGGTGGACCAACAAGGTGCACTGGTGTAAGATCAAGTTTATTTGCAGTGCTAATAAACGGGGTCATACAGAGTTGAACTCAAATAGCTGTTTGGAGCATAGGTCATAGTTGCCTACTCTCCTGGAATGTTCGGGAAACTCCTGAATTTTTGGGAGCTTTTCTGGACTCCCGTGAGAGCAGGGCAACCTCCCGGGTCCAGCTCACCTCGTTGGTGAAATGGGTGGGGGCATGGCTAAACACATCATCCTGGCCCGCCCACACCCACTGATAGGCTGAATTTGACAAATATCTACAAGGGGCGTGGTCTAACGACACAATTCCCATGACTTCGCCCCCATGATGGAGCCCCCTCCTGGACAGTTGGCTACAAAAGTTGGCAAATATGGCATAGGTTGCAGGTTTTTTTGCAAGGTGCATACTCAGATAACAGGTGCATGCAATAGTGATTGATGCAAAGTTGTACTAAACTCATACGTATCGACTCCTGTGACTGAGTGAGCTGTATGGAGGTGTGAATGAGCATTTTGACGTTTCCCAATGTACAGTAAGGGTGTTTTGATGCTATTACGATCAGATGCAGACCTTGCAAAGAGTCATAAATGTGCCTGACACAGGTGTTTCTTTTGAACCTACTCACCCCTGGTGCTATACAAGTGATGGAGATAATAGTAATGACAACACAAGAGCGGACACTCGCACAGAAAAGGGGAAGAATAAGGTTTTTAAGTTGCAGTGACAGTAGGTTATATATGTATTTAATAAGGTCTTTATATGTGTAACATTTTGTACATGAGAATTTCATAACATTAACAAGGTGTAAAACTATGAAACATTATTTAACAATTAAAATATAAGTATGTTCTATATCAGGGGTCGGCAACCCCCGGCACGTGCCGGGGTTGGCACTCAGCCCCCTGAGTCCTGGCACGCCGGCTGTCTGACTGTTCTAAATGACAGCCGGAGAAGAGCTGAACTGCTGCCCAAGCGCAGCAGTTCAGCTCTTCTCCGGCTGTCATTCCTTCCCCGACACTGAACTGCTGCGCAAGCGCAACAGCTCAGCACTTCACCGGCTGTCATTTATTAAAAATGACAGCCGGAGAAGAGCTGAACTACTGCGCTTGCGCAGCAGTTCAGTGCCGGCTGTGCAGTTCCTCCCAAGCACCTTTGCGGACCGGATCACTGCTAGAAGAGGTTAGTATAAAATAATTAAATTTTTTATTAATTTATTAGTGTCCTAAACAAATTTTTTATGCAATTCTGAGGCCATAAGAGTCAATGGGGCATAAAAGATATTGGGGACATTACTGTGGCATAAAATGTATTGGGGGCAACTGTGGCATATTATGTGTTTATGGGGCAACTGTGGCATATTATGTGTTTCTGGGGTAACTGTGACATATTATGTGTTTCTGGGGTAACTGTGACATATTGTGTGTTTCTGGGGCAACTGTGGCATATTATGTGTTTCTGGGGGCAACTGTGGCATACTATGTGTTTCTGGTGCAACTGTGGCATATTATGTGTTTCTGGGGTAACTGTGACATATTGTGTGTTTCTGGGGCAACTGTGGCATATTATGTGTTTCTGGGGGCAACTGTGGCATATTATGTGTTTCTGGGGTAACTGTGACATATTATGTGTTTCTGGGGGCAACTGTGGCATATTATGTGTTTCTGGGGTAACTGTGACATATTATGTGTTTCTGGGGGCAACTGTGGCATATTATGTGTTTCTGGGGCAACTGTGGCATATTATGTGTTTCTGGGGGCAACTGTGGCATACTATGTGTTTCTGGGGCAACTGTGGCATATTATGTGTTTCTGGGGTAACTGTGGCATATTATGTGTTTCTGGGGGCAACTGTGGCATACTATGTGTTTCTGGGGCAACTGTGGCATATTATGTGTTTCTGGGGGCAACTGTGGCATATTATGTGTTTCTGTGGGCAACTGTGGCATTTTATGTGTTTCTGGGGGCAACTGTGGCATACTATGTATTTATGGGGGCAACTGTGGCAAAGTATGAATTGGGGGCACAACTATGTGGCATACGATGAATTGGGGGCACAATTATGAGGTATGATGTGAACTGGGGCACTACTGTGCGGCATAACATTTTTTTTTGCTGGTCCCTTACTGTTAATATGATATTAGCCTCATAAAATGAGAAATAATTATATATATATATAGCCGCCGAGAGGGGAGGGGCGGCTACAAATTGCCTGGGCCTGCTTGGTGCCCCGAGCCCCCTCTGGAGACCTAATTTTGAAAAAAAAATAATAATATTTTAAAAGTAGTTTTTTAAAAAATGTTTTATTGAGTGCAGGGGGATCGGTAGTGGCTAAATCCCCTTCAGCTCAGGTACCTTCAGACACCAGGTCATGTGACTGCAGTGGTCACATGGTACTCGGTGGGCTGCTGGATATCTTCCCATGCTGTGCAGTGGAGAATAAGGTAAGAAGAAGGTGTGATGGAGAGGGGCATGTGTCACTAAAGGTGCTGGGCAGAGGGGGGGGGGGCAAGTGTGATTAAAGCATGTGGGCAGAGGGGACATATGTGAGTAAAGCTGCTGAGCAAGGGGGCATGTGTGAGTAATGCAATTTTCTGTAAGAGGGTGGCCTGGTGCTTTTCACCTGCTAGACATGCCCCCAATGATGCACTGCCACACCCCCAATTGTACGACCACTCGCATGGGGAAAAAATGACGGCGGCGGCACAACATTTTTTTTAACTATGCTTAACTATAAGGGAGGACCCATGGAGTTGCTGTACTGGGGCCATGAATTTCTCTAGGCAGCTATATATATATATATATATATATATACACACACACACACACACACACACACACACACACACACACACACACAACTGGCACACCTGGGCTTGACTAGATTTTAGCCGGCACTCCGATGGAAAAAGGTTGCCAACCCCTGTTCTATATTAAGAACATACACAAATCTCCTAATCAACAAGTGTACAAATGAAATGACACACAATTCCCCCCCCACAGCAGTTTAATAACAAGCTTAAGGGAATAGATGGTGCAACATAGCAGCACAAGCGAAACCTAGTAAGATAAGATGATGCACATGGGATGTGACATATATCTGGAGTATCTTGCAGCTTATGCCGCGTGCAATGTTTACTTAGTTACGTGCGCAAATATATACTCATATTGCATGCACCTTCACCAATCGCACTTTGCTTGCGACTTGCATTCCTGCTCCTATAGTAACTGTCAGGAGCACTGCTAAACAATTTAAATAGAAAGGGCATGCGAGGACAGTGTGGTCAAATGCGGGGTAATTTTTAAAGGTAATTTAATTTTTTTTACTCATGGTGCACCAAATGGAAAAACACATTATCCAGGAGCCTCTAAGTAAACCCATAAGCATTCTGGATAATATCTCTCATACCTAATCGTGCTTTAGCAGTCATTCTATTAGTTTGGCACAACATTTATACCAGGATTCACTGGGTAGAGTTAGAAAAAATGACAGAATCACCTCATTCCACCTAAGTAAGTAGACTTGACAAGGTTGCATCCCCTAGAACTTCCCGTTTGCCTTGCTCATACACTGCATGGGGTAAATTTTTGAAGCTGGGGATTTGAAAAAGTGAAGATGTTGCCTATAGTAACCAATCAGATTCTAGCTGTCATTTTGTAGAGTCTGATTAGTTACTATAGGTAACATCTCCACTTTTTCAAACCCACAGTTTAGTAAATATACCCCTTAGTGTCTCTAACATGGAAGAACTTTAAATGGAGAGGATGACATGACAGACTAAATCAGTGGTTCCCAAACTTTTGCAGTTCACGGCACCCTTAGAGTCTCCAAATTTTTTCAAGGCACCCCTCCAAAATAATTACTGAGCAGTCCTGTTTTAGGAGTAGTTGGGTCAAAAAAATGTAATAAGTATTTAGGTCAGGACAGAAATACTTATTTAGTTGTGTGCAAAAATGCCCCCTCTACATCCAGACACACTGCCCCCTCTGCATCTAGTCACTCTGCCCCCTCTGACGCTGTCCCCTCTCACTGCCCTCTGTCATGCTGTCCCCTCTCACTGCCCTTTGTCACGCTGTCCCCCTCCTTTGCCCTCTGTCACGCTGTCCCCCTCCTCTGTCACACTGGCCCCCTCCTCTGCCCTCTGTCACGCTGTCCCCCTCCTCTGCCCTCTGTCCCCCTCCTCTGCCCTCTGTCACACTGTCCCCCTCCTCTGTCACACTGTCCCCCTCCTCTGCCCTCTGTCACACTGTCCCCCTCCTCTCCCCTATGTCACACTGCCCCCTCTGCATCCAGTCACTCTGCCCCCTCACGCTGCCTCCTCTGCTATCTCTCACGCTGTCCCCTCTCACTGCCCTATGTCACGCTGCCCCCCTCCTCTGCCCTCTGTCACACTGTCCCCTCTGCATCCAGTCACTCGGCCCCCTCACGCTGCCACCTCTGCCATCTCACACTGTCCCCTCTCACTGCCCTCTGTCACGCTGCCCCCCTCCTCTGCCCTCTGCTGCCCTCTGTCACTCTGCTGCCCCCTGTCACGCTGCCCCCCTTTGTCACGCTGTCCCCCTCTGCTGCCCCACTGTCCTACTCTGCTGTCAGGCTGTCCCCCTCTGCTGCCCGCTGTCCCCCTCTGTCACGCTGTCCCCCTCTGTCACTCTGCTGCCCTCTGTCACTCTGTCCCCCTCTGCTGTCACGCTGTCCCCCACTGCTGCCTGCTGTCCTCCTCTGCTGCCCGCTGTCCTCCTCTGCTGCCCTCTGTCCTCCTCTGCTGCCCTCTGTCCCCTTCTGCTGCCCGCTGTCCTCCTCTGCTGCCCGCTGTCCCCCTCTGCTGCCCTCTGTCCCTGGTGAGGGTTAGTTAGAATGCATTATTTGGACCAGGGTACTGCTGTTGTACTTGTTGTTAGCACTAGAGTGGGTGGCATATAGTAACTCGGTAGAAAGCTCTTTGAGGGTTGTTGTGTGTCACCTTATATTTTCTTAGATGCCCTTCCTGTTGCAGACAGCCAAAAGGAAACAGCATCTACCCAGTGAGTATCCCTGTTCATTTTTGTCTTTATATTGGTGGAGCCCTCGCCAGTAAATTGTTGAGTAAAATATTCGGCTGGGATACTTCCCTATATACTTCCCCCTTATACTTCCTCCAGAAAATTGTGGTTGTTTTTGTCTTTCCCCTAGACTGAAGCAGTATGGGAGACATTGTTGCTGAAGGTGGGCGTGATTGGCGGATATTTTGATTGGGGACAGGTAAGTTCTATTATACTTGCTTGAATTGTTGAGTTTTATTTTAAGAACAAACACCTTTCTGGACCATTCTCATTCAGACCATTTCATCAGTGACACACTAATATGTATCTAGCCATATAATGTATCTATGTATGTGTCAAAATCTGTAACAGAATATTTTTTGTATTTTTAAATTAAATTAGTACCTAAGTTTCAATTATTTACTTCATCTCATGTGTAACTAAGGCTGTGCTATGTTCAGAAGAAGTCTGTTGATCACATTATTGATGCATGGCAAGAGGAGTTATGTTGACATAAGAAAGATATTTTCACTGCAAGTTAAATAGGGAAAGCATGAAAAAATATGTCACTGTTTCTCATTCCCATATGCAAATGAACACCCAATGATAACTGTCATTCTATCGTAAGGTTTGAAAGCTTGTCAAAAGCACATATATCTATAATTGAGGGACGATTAAACCTGAGGGAAATTTAAAGCTGAGGTTTGTGTTCATAACTTTATTTGTCTCCTCTGTAAGGGGTTAAAGAAGACAGGCAAAGTGAACCTGGAGTACGCCCATGTGGTGTCACTGTAGGAGGTCACTTAGGCCACATTATAAATTTCCCTGCCCGGTGGTGTTCTGTCTACATTACCTAACCTCCCTCCCTGGTTTTGGGCTTCCATGCAGTTGGTTTTGGTGCCAACACCTGCTCGAGTCGTGTTTACTTGTCCCGCTGTTGGGGTGGTTTGGTTATCTTCATTATCCTTCTGCTTTATTGCCTTGTGCTCTGTTGCTCCCAGTGGAATATTTTGACTGTTGCCTCAGGTTCCAACACCAGCTGGTTTAATAATTGTGTTTGCAGGAAAACATTGAGAAGTTGGCGGCTTATGCTTGGTGGGGAACATTGGCTTAATTTATGTAATCATAGAACTTTGAAAAGTCAGGCTTTGGTTTCGGTACAGGCACCGCCCGTGGGGGTGGGTTTGTTGGTTGTGCTCCATCAATCCAGAAGGTACTTGAGTTCTCGGGTGCTTGGAATAAGGGATACCCAATTTTAAAGATAAGGGTGGATCCGGATGAAAGGGTTCCCCATTGAATTGTATCGAGAGGGTAATTGACCCTCTCAGTGATATAAGGAGCTGTGTTTCTAGACGAACTGCGTAATGCTTTCTCCTCCACCAGACAATTTTTGGATTTTAATAGACTCCTTTATTTGCCAAGTTCTGGTTTTGTGTCTATTATTTATTCGTAGATTTATAGGAATGTAAGTAAAAGAGGGGCTTAATACTAGGTAAGAACATCAACCATTAAGCATTTTAAGGATACTACATAAATACAGAATGGTATTTGTATCCCAAATGCAATGTTACCAATGTTACCTTTAAAATAATTGTGTATTAATTTTTAATATTGTCTCACTGCTGAGTTAAAGTTAAACTTAACTCATGTGCTTTTATCAGAGAAACTCAATAATAAGCATCAAAAGTAGACAGACTAAACTGTGTGAGCACTAGATGTTATTTTACGCATTATATATTCCTAGCCTGGGGATTTTTCTGATAAGATGCTAATATATTACATTTACATTGTTTTAAAGTAGCTAATCAATGGGACATATTGACATTATATTGATCATGGTAAAGCATCCAGCAGTGACTTCTAAATTTGCTGCATTTTTCTGTCCAGGGTGGTATGTTAAAGATAGGGCTTGTTTGTTTTTGATGAAGCCCATAATAGACTACATGCTACTCAGTGACTTTACTGCACCATTTGCACTTTACCATGCCATGCTGTCCTTAATTAAACACAGGTTCAGGCATGAATAACAATGATGATAGATCGGGTTATATGGCATGATTACTCATGCTCAAAGTTTGGGGATTAACTGATCATATTTCACAGAAAACATATCCATCTAAACTTAATTATTATTTAATATCAGTATCAAATAGTCGTGTTAGGAAATAACTGTATATATATAGAAAAAAATAATTCTACAAACTGCTCTTAATATTAATATTTAGTCTTCAATTCACTAAAGGGTCATCTAGTAACTTAATCAATTATATGGCATATCTTTTGGTGGCTGATTTTTTTTATACATATTTGCAGCATTAAAAAGCCCTACCATATTATTATTGCTATTATTATTAATTTTTATTTATAGGGCGCCACTAGGTGTCCGTAGCGCCGTACAGGGACAAACAAAGTTACAATACAAGGTGAGACAGCACAGTACAGTAAACAATAAGCACAGAATCTCGGTGAGCTCAAAGCACAGCTAGAGGGGCGGGGGAGGGGAGAGGGGAAGGTCCTGCATACGGCTGAGCCCGGGAGGGAGGGCCCGGATGACAGGGAAACCCCCAGCAGAGGGGAGAAGAAGGAGTGAGAGGGGACGGGGGGGGGGGAAGAGGGTCTTCGAGGAGGAGGGCTAGGTAGCTGGAGAGCCGAGTTAAGAGTGGTGAGGACAGGAGGAGAGATGACCCTGCTCAGAGGAGCGTACATTCTAAGGGGTGGGGTAGACAGACAGAGAGACACGGGGGAGAGAGGGAGAGATAAGGATAAGGGAAGGGGAATGAAGGGAAAGAGGTAGAAGAAAAGGTAGGAAATTAAGTGGGAGACTGGAAGGCTTTAAGAAAAAGGTGGGTTTTTAGAGCCCGTTTGAAACTGGACAGATTAGGGGAAGTTCTGATAGAGGGAGGGAGCTTGTTCCAGTGGAGGGGGGCAGCGCGGGCGAAGTCTTGGATACCCGCATGGGTATACCATAAAGGCATGCTTGCAATCAGATAGACTATTCACCCCTAATAGCTAGTTTAAATATCTTGTTATCCAGTGGTCAAGTACTCTATTTAAAATATACACCTGCTAACTATTTATCATAGTTCTGCAAGCTAGAGCTCCACATATACACATTTACAGGCCCACTCTTCTGGTTTAAATATAGCATTTGTCTATGCTGATCCCCTGATCTTATATCTTCTTTTAGAGTGACTAAATGGTCACTTCTGTATAGTACAGGCAAGAACCTTAACAGTGATTTTATATTTTTGCAGGAAACTCATTTTAAGAGGAGCGACCATGTTCCCTGACTTCACACAGATTCCTCATGCTAGAGTATGCTTTTCAAGTCTCAAACAAGAGACAAGTAGCTATAACAATTAGCAAAACAGTGCCCTTCCAACTATCTCACGCTAATTTTATATGCTAAACTGGATCATGAAGGTCGATACATTATTCTTTTGGGGAAGGTAGGCCATCAGACTATCATTATAGCTAATAAATAAACCACTAACTGAGGTCAAGTAAGTGACTTGAGCGCTTTTTTTTATAGAATTACACAAGATGCAAATGGGACTACTACTGATGAGATGGTGGTGGTGGTGGGGGGGGGGGGATTTCAATCTACTATATGGCCAAAAGTAGTTAGCCACATCTGTTAATTATTGAATTGAGGTGTTTCAATCAGACCCCTTTCCCCGAGGTGTATAAAATCAAGCACCTAGCACTGCAGTCTTCATTTGCGAACATTTGTAATACAATATGGGTCATTCTGAAGAGCTCAGTGACTACAAACTTGGTATTGTGATAGGATGCCACCTTTGCAATAAGACGGTTCGTGAAATGTCATCCCTGCTGGATACTTCACAGTCAACTGTAAGTGATATTATTAGAAAGTGGAAGTGTTTAGGAACAGCAGCAACTCAGTAATGAAGCGGAAGACCACGTAAAATCACAGAGCAGTGTCAATGACTGCTAAGGCGCATGGCGCGTAAAAGTTGCCAACGCTCTCTGCTGCTTCCATAGCTGAAGAGTTGCGAACTTCCACTGGCATTAATGTAAGCACAAAATCTATGCGGCGGGAGCTTAATGGAATGGGTTTCCATGGCCGAGCAGCTGCATTCAAGCCTCACATCACCAAGACCAATGCCAAGCGTCAGATGGAGTGGTGTAAAGCACACAGACACTGGATTGTGGAGCAGTGAAAACGTGTTCTGTGGAGTGACAAATCACGCTTTTCTGTTTGACAATCAGATGGAAGAGTTTGGGTTTTGCAGATGCCGGACTGCATTATGCCAACTGTGAAGTTGGTGGAGGAGGGATAATGGTATGTAGCTGTTTTTCAGGGTTTGGGCTAGGCCCCTTATCTCCAGTGAAGGGCAATCTTAATGCTTCAGCATGCCAAGTCATTTTGGACAATGCTTCCAACTTTGTGGCAACAGTTTTAGAAGGCCCTTTTCTATTCCAACATGACTGATGGTTTGTTGAGTTTGGTGTGGAAGAACATGACTGACCTGCACAGAGACCTGACCTCAACCGTTTAGAACACCTTTGGGATGAACTGGAACGGAGATTGCGAGCCAGGCCTTCTCTTCCAACATCATTACCTGACCTCATAAATGCTCTACAGAATGAATGTTCACAAATTACCACAAAAATACTCCAACATCTTGTGGATAGCTTTCCAAGAAGAGTGGAAGCTGTTATCACTGCAAAAGGGGGACAAGCTTCATATTAAAGTATATGTATTTGAATATAATGACATTACAATCCCTGTTGGTGCAATGGTCAAGCGTCTGAATACTTTGCCCATATAGTGTACACTCCTATCACCAGACTTTAATAGATTTGGCACTACAAAAGTGTCTCCAGCTTCAACAAGCTTTAAAGTGTCAGGATACAAAATAATACCAAATCAAAATCGTCAGCCTTCCATCTTCCTCCACACACCACAAAATTACTAGAACATATTTCTGATTTTCAATGAAAACCTTTAGCAATTCTTTTTCTGTGCATTTCAATAACTAACAACTACAACCATCTATTCCATGCTAACTAAACCCCCTTAATTACCAGTATTAAACTTCTGGAGCCCAGTTTTTATCTCATATTTGTCAGAATCATTGCTATAAAAAGGAATGATCTGCTCAGGCTGTTCCAAACATTAACAATTGGATTTCCAACCTCACATTCTTGGATCTCTGCATTCACTTGATACAAAATTTTCTGGAATGGTAAAATATCTTGTCTTGTAAAATCCACATCAAATGAAATATTGTCTCTCCCTATTTTTAAAAGATACATGAATTCCATGCTGCACAACTAAGCTACATTTTATCCTGGCATGAAGGCCGTAAGAAATTGGTCAACTTTGAGGAAGATATGTCAAAAGATCAAGGCTTAAGTGTTTTTCCTTGGCTCCCCTTAGACCAGGCTTGGCTTATGCTACTTCAGTAATCCAATTCACTCCGGATATCTGGGATAAATTAAACAAACAATTAAAACTGGCAGGATACCTTTCTCCACTTAAACTGGGTACACACTACAGAAATTTCAACCAACTTTTTATGCCGAGCGATTTTACATGCGATCGATGTTCTGATCGCCCGGTCCATGGACTGCATACACACTAGCCTTGTTTAGGACGATAAAGGGAAGTGCGGACGTCCCTTTAGCGACTTTTTACAGCCATGTTGTCGTGAGCAATGACTGTAATTTCGTACTCGCTGTTGTGGATATCGGTCGGAAATTTATACACACTACACAGCGGAAACGAGATTGGAACGAAAATATTAAACGGTACGACCAACCAAATGAGGAGACAATCGTCCATTTGGGCAGACTTTCGACCATCGTGTCACTGCACACACTGACCCGACTTTTGAACGAGCGGTCGTATGTCGGCTGATTTAGCTGATTATTGGATGAAAACTGTGTAGTGTGTACCCAGCTTAACCCACTATTGAAACCACCCTCATCTCCTGATAGGATTTACAGCTAAGTATGCACAATGTAGGTATGTGTGTTAATACGGGGATGAAAAAATCCATATTATGAGTGAATATGATACTAACTCATTCATGTATATATATTATGTGAAATATATAACTTATCATACACACTTCACTTGTACTATATTTAGATGAAGGTCTTCCTCCAATCCCAGATCATATCAATTAAAGAGCTTAACTCTCTCTTACATAGTACAATTCGAAATGTACAACCGCAGTTTAATACATTTAACTCTCAGAGTTAGAGTATTACCATTGTACCCAACTTACATTCCCTCCTCCTCGCTCTTTATTATTTTTATTCCCATATAAAACAAAAAAACTAAAAACTTGACAGTCACAACTGTTTGATTTTGACTTCTTCTGTTATGAATCACTGTTAATAACATTCTGCTAGTTGTACATTTTCTGTCCTCACTGGCTGGTCACCTGGAATATGTTTAACGTTTATGCTCACAACTATATCTTGCTACATGTTAATGTTTGTTTTTTACGGCACACGTCTATTTGTTATTTAGGACCTTTATTTGTATTCTGCCGTTATAAATAAATAATATGTAAAAATAATTCTTAAATAACAATATGAATAATACACTAGCACCAGGGCAAACCATTGTCTTTAGGGTCTCTTTTAAACTTCAGCTCCAGGACAATTGCCATATTTTAAAAGCAGACATGGATAATTGAATGCCAAGTAAATGCATTTAAAAAATTCTATGGGAGCCTATGCTTACAATACTCTGCACTACAGGCGCAGAGAAATCAGTTATATTGTAATAGCTGTGAATTTAATCTGAGAAATAAATGTTAATATTCTTAGCACTCATATTTATGCACGGCCATTTGATCTAAGGGGAATTACTTACAGGTTCACACACTGCAGAGAAATATTGCATCAAAGAATACTTGGCATGCAATAATACAAATGTAATATATCTCCTCAAGTGCCACAGTGGTTTGGGATGTGTAAGGAAGGCTAATTGCACGCTTAAAATGAGGATGATTAAATACACAAGTGCTTTAAAACAGAAGGATGAGAGCAGCCCCACAGTTCTTCATTTCTGTGTGTGCAATCATCCAATAAACACTCTTCACTACATGGTAATTGACAAGTTAAAACACTGCATTACAGAACCTGTGTGGTAGAAGGGGAATTGGATAAAATGTCCTTTACACTGAGACATTCTTGGAATTTAGAATAAGCTGTAAATGGTTCTAGATGGAATTTAAAATTGTTTTATAAGCAATGGCATAAAGCTGATGAATACATACACTTCATACACATCACTCATAAGTGCTGTTGCTTATCTCTGTCACTGTCCATTCATCTTTCTAACATCTCTCATCAGTCAACATTTCTTGTCATTGCAATAATATGACAGCAGTTTAACATATGACATGTTTTCCTTTTGCTGAATTTTGGTTGTTGCAAAGACATGCTTAAGTTTTTTTTGCAAAATAGAGACATTTAAGAGTGGTGGTGTGTGCTTAAATGGTTAAAATAGCCTACATCTTCCTTTTGCATACTCTCAAATCTATAGGCCTCTGTAACACTGTCCTCTCCTTGTTTTTCCCTTACCACACCAACTGCTGCTTTTTGATCTCCACACCTGACTCCGCCTACCCTCTCTCCTTTTTCCTGTCAGCGTTGCCCAAGTATCATTACTTGGGCCCCTGCTCTTTTACCCCTCTACACCTCCTTCCATGAGCTTCTTTGACCTTCAGTACCACCTGTATGCTGATGACAGCCAGATCCATATTCCTCCCCTGATATCTCCCATTCTGTCTTCTCTCATATATCCTGCTGTCTTGTAGCCATCTCATCCTTGATAACCCAGCACTTTCTTAAACTCAATATTTTAAGATTGAAATCATCATATTCCTCCCATACAGGGTACCCTCAGTCACCCCCTTCTCTTTTTCTGTTGACAACCATACCCTCTTCTCTGTCCCTCAAGTCAGCTGCCTAGGGGTCATGCTTGATTCCTCCTTCTCATTCAAACCTCACATTCAGTCTCCAAATCCTGCCACTTCAAACTCTGGAATATATCCAAGAACCTGAGCTTTCTCAACATGTAAGCAACCAAAACTCTTTTTCACTCTCCTTGATTACTGTAACCACCTTTTCTCTAGCCTAGCCAACTCCCACCTTAAGTCTATCCCCAATGCAGATACCTGCCTTATTTTTTTCTCCCTCCACTCTCTCTCTCTGATGTCTCTCTCTGTCATTGACTACATTGGTTTCCCATGGTCTACAGAATTAAATATAAACTCCACACTATCAACTACAAAGCCCTCAGCCAATTACTTCCCCAACATCTCCAAACTCACCTCTATCCACACTATTTTGCACCTGCTCCACACTGTCAACAGCTGCCGCCACACTGCCACACTGATTACCCTTTCCCACTCCCACCTCTGGGACTTTGCCCTGGCTACTGCTCATCTGTGAAATAATCTCCCAAACACTCTCAGGTTAGCCTGTGTTCTCCTTCTGCTCTTGCATCACTCTCTTTTCTCTAAGCTTGCTTTCCTGGCTCAGTGTTCTTGAGACCATGACTACTTCACATTGATGAATACCTAGGTTTCAGTTGGTTCTGTCCACCTGTAATCAAGCTTAAATCTGTTTATAGCTAGATTTTTTCCAAGTGAACACTATCATCATCATCATCATCCTCATCAACATTTATTTATATAGTGCCAGCAAATTCTGTAGCGCTTTATAATTGGGGACAAACACAATTATATAGGGCTGGGGCATGAGTTACACAAACATGTTAATCGCGACTGCTGTAATTCATAATGACATACAGGAAATATAGACTTCTTCAAAAACTGACATACAACAAATGCAAGAAAGGAACATACCAGCACAGAGATGTATGTCACTTTCAAGGATGACAGTTACATAGGTGCTATTAAGGGGGCAATGCAAGGACCCAGGAACAAGCTGTTAGGACTTTGATCCTAATTTGTATCTTGCCTGCAATACCTCTATGCTACTAGAGATGCTGCTGTTTTGCCATTGGACAGTCGACCTCACCTACAGAAGTTAACATCCTTCCCTGATCATAACTTGCATCTGTTCCACTGCCTTATATACTCACCCAAAACATTGCTCCTTGCAGTTCATCAATTCTATACGGTCCATATCAGACCATGTTCTCCTGATTATCTGCATGATTATCTGCCTGTTCCATTGTTTCGCACCTTTGACTGTGATCCAAGACCTGAGCTTTGTTTTACGTTGCTCCTGCTTAATCCCTGATATAATTGTGGATCTCCCAGCTTGTGATCCCTGGTTTGCCTGACTCTCCCTTGCCTGATTCTCCTTTGGATCATCTGGTGCTTCCTGTCACCTGGCTAAACCTAGTAACTTGTGTCTGCACTTTCCCATTTGTGTCTGACATCCAGTGCCTTGTGCCTCCTGACTAATCTGGTATTAAGTGCCTTTGTGCCTGTACCTCATCTGTATACCTGAACACCATTTGCTGCTAAACCTGGTAACCTACATCTGCACTTCACAATTTGTGCCTGATACCTAGTGTCTCCTTGTACCTGCACTTCCTCTGTTATGCCTGCATTATCAGCGTTAGTTCTTGTTTGATCCAGTGTGCCTTTGTATCGTGACCTAATTCTGCCAAATACATTCTGGCCGCTCACTACCTGCTACCGTGAGCTGCCCTCTCCATCAGACTAGTGCCAGACTATTCCCTATTAACCCCTGTCTGTCTGACTTTGAGTTCTGCAATATATCTCACCAGCATTATCTGTTGTGCCTATGGACTTGTGACCCCTATATTATCATTGACTGCATTTTGATATTATCTGTGTGATCTGTATTTATAATAAAGATACTCTGTTTGCAGTAACTACCAATCATTTCTGTTGTATTCATACTGTGAGCCTTAACACAAGCAGGGTCAAGCAAAGAGTAATCAAGCAGAATATTAGGATTCAGCAACTCAGCAGGCTTCATGAATAATGCAGGACATAAACGCTATAACCGGCAGGGAGGTCACTATGCCAGTCATTTAAAGTAGTGAGGGTCAATCAAATTTCTCCATCCTGAGCAATCCCCCTGCACTGACAGGGCAAAAATGGTCATGAGACCAGAAAGTGAGCTGTTGTGTGGCTCCTGATATCTGACTGTCTTTCAAAACGTGGTAAACAAG
Source organism: Mixophyes fleayi (assembly GCF_038048845.1). NCBI lineage: Eukaryota > Metazoa > Chordata > Amphibia > Anura > Limnodynastidae > Mixophyes > Mixophyes fleayi. The sequence goes on from NC_134403.1 coordinate 178,095,330, forward strand.
ATCTTAGAGAATATCTTATACAAGTTCATCGTAGTATATCTTGATGACATTAAACAAGCCTTCATATCTGCACTCATCCTCAGACAACCAAATAAATCTCATCTTTGAAAACTTTTCATTATCTGCGGTACTTGGACGTCCATGTTCATCTAGTTACTCGGACCTTCTTGTGTTTATCTATTATTCCTAAACCATCACTGTGTCAATTGCACATGAATTTATTGAATTGGACACTCATCACATTATTGGACTTGACCTTATGCTATGGCGGATCGGCATTGATCATTTGAAACCACGGGCCATCATATCCCCGTCAACACTACCAGTATTGAACTTCATTATTTGTTTCCACAGTTGCTGTCACAAGATACTCTTTTTACCTCTACCTACATTACAAGTATTGGACTTTGTGTTTAAACCATACAGGATTGGTATAATATAAAATAAATCACGAGCTCCCTGACAATATTGTTAGCCTAAGTGCTCACTTCATGATCTCTTTAATGCCATTCCAAATTGTAAGATTGTTTTATATATTCATTGTCTGTTTCGGCCGGAACATGTATTTGTTTATATTGTATACAGAATAAACTATACTGCATCTTCAGATATTCTATCTCAATGACCATCTATGTGAAACTTCACCATGCAGGTTCTTCACATATAAATTATAACCAGCAGAGAAGAATTATAGCACCAAACTTGCACTTGAAGAATGGAGACATCTTCTTGAGGGTGCCTCTTTTACTGTGACCATATGCACGGACCATAAAAGCCTTCTTTATATTCAAAAGGCTCAGTGTCTAAATCCTGGCCAAGCAAGATAATCTGGACCTCACATTTCATTTAGGTTCCAAGAAAAATAAGGCAGATGTTGTATCTCTTTTGACCCCTCTGATCCAGAGTCCTCCTCTGAGGGTCACTGGATTATGGATTCCAGCTGCATCAAGACCATATCTCACAAAGTGTTAGGAAATGCACAATTAAACAACACAGCAGCTAATCATCTTTCTTGTCTTTCATCCCCAGGTATGTACATCAACTGCTACTGCATCCTCAACTATTCAGAATCAAATCTCATTCATTTTTACTACTCATCTGTGCAACTGTGTCTTTTTGAAAAGTATGTAAAAGGCATTTGTTATCTATTGCTTTAATCTGTGTTCTGCTAGTTGTCATTGATGCGTAAGTTATGACAGTGGCCTGGGCTCATTTAGCTTAATAAGACAAATAGTTGCTGATTTTCTCTCTGATCCGCTGACCAATTAGCACAGATGTAGCTAGTTTGCATTCATCCCAACTATATCTTTGAATTCAGTCTAAGGGGGAACATGTTTGGGCAGTGACGTATTTGGGATTTTCGTCATCCTCCTTCCACAAACACCACTATCCACATTGCCTCCTCACTACTCCACTTCTATTTAACACGTATAAACTTTTTCCTATTTATATTCACTAACTGGAAAACCCTCACCCTGTCGGCAGCATATAAAAGATCGCACATCTTACATCTTACCTATTTTTCTCTCTTTAGGCTTAGCTGGTGAAACATCACCTAATTCAGCTCCCCCCCCAACATCCCCATACATGTATATCAGAACATCGAAATCCAGAAAACCTTAAACACATCATCTGTCTCCCGTCACTTGCAGCCCTTTCACATGGTGGCCTCCATTTTACCCACAGCTCCAGACCTGGAAGCAGAAAAGGAGGTGGGGTTGAATTACTTCTTTCCACACATTGCATATTCACAGTTCTACCATATGTCCCATCACTCAGGTTCACCTCTTTTGAAGTACATACTATTCATATTTTTAACCTTTTTACCTGTTCTCTATGTATGTTGCTGTGATCTATCACCTCCCTGAACCATTCCAACAATTTCTCTTTTTCTTATGTTTCGACATCCCCACCATCATCATGATTGAATTCACCATCCCCATTGATAAACCACATTTCACTTCTGCTTCCAAACAACTCTCATTAACTTCCTTCCTTGGCACCTAGCAGTGGACTGAATACTTTACTTATCAGGATGGCCACTGCCTTCATCTTCTCTAGACTGTGCTCAGTTATTAATTTTCTTAACATTTATTTCTCCCTCTCAGATCAACATCTTATCTGCTACAAGCTCTCCCCCAGTACTTTAACCTCTCTGCTGTCCATACCCTACAAAGAGTCCTGATATCTGCAGAAATGTTAACGTTATTAGTTTTCAACTGTTTTCCATCTCTCTCCAACACATTCTCTCCCTAATTTCTACTTTTTCCTCATCTTATATCATTTTCAACAAACCCTAGCAACAGTCCTTGATCAAGTGGCTCCACCGACTCTTCATACTCTGTGTCAACTTTGATGTCAGCCGTGGCACACTAAAGCAACAAAAAAGCTTCAAAAACTTTCTAGCAAAGCAGAAAGTCACTGGCATAAATCTCAAACCTCTAATGATTTCCTCACATATACTGCTATTTACCACTCATATCAAAATGCTTTGGACACTGCTTTACAATCATACTTCCAGTCTCTCATCTCTGCTCTGGCTTCTAACCCCAAATGTAATTTTAACACAAATACATTTTTTGTCAACCCTCCCACCACTTACCCTCTGTGGCTGGATTACTTAAAAATAAGTTATTGTATAAATATATTTAAATTATAAGCGCAGTGCGCCAATTTATATCATGTACTAATTTTGATACTGTGCTATATTTATGAAAATAAATTTATCAATCAATTAACGAGGACATATAAGACACAGATGACTCACATTATGTTATTGCTCTTGATAAAGTTCTGTTTACCAGAGCGAAACGCGTTGAACCGACATTGATGCATAATTGTATATCCACGTTAGTGGTAATTGTTTGTTTATTTTAATCATATTGTTCCTTGGAATAATTGCAGTGTACATTAGGAGAATTTTTTTTTTTAGTTTGATAACCTTCTTCCGTTTGTTTGCTGTGTGATCGGCTGCACACGTAGATACGCTGACCATTTGCTATCCGCCCTGACTCTCCGGTCATCTATTTGCTGCCGATAACGGAGCTGTTGTGTGATTCATAGGATACGTCTGTCATCTGCATACTTACCTTGTCCCGTTCGGCTATTCCATCTGCTGTTGACCATGGAGTTCTTCAGACCAGCCCACTATAGGAGTCAATTTTCTTACTATATGTAAGTAATAGATATTCCTTTTATCTTTTGGGTACCTTACGGTATTTTGATTGTGGTTTCTATTACACTGTATATCATCACGGACTTCTATTGCGGAACATCACATATATGAAGTTGGACTTTATACATGTCCATTTCGGGTACAAGTTTCCACAGAAGTTTTCATAAGGACCACGCGATTGGGACAATTGAGTATTCCCCTTCTCTGTTTTAGATTATTCATTATTACACATGTATTGAGAATTTATCATTACACATGTATAGTTATATCTATCAGTCTGTTATTGCACATTGTTGACTCTCTTTTTTTGTCATTATCTTTTTTCCTTTTTCCTCCTCCCCTCCCCTCTCCCCCCTCCTTTATTATTCTTTATAATTGGTTGTGCACTGCAATGCTGTTGTCTAGTAGTTTTATTTGAGAAGTTGGGAATCTCTATTATTAGCAGCACGCTGATTTATATATTGACTGTGGAACTGATGCACTGTTTTTTTATTTTTTTCATTATTCAATAAGCTCAGCCTATTTAAACCAGCTCTATGCACACCTCTGTGCCAGAGTACTACACTCATGGCTAAAAGTTTTGAGAATGGCACAAGTATTGGTTTTCACAAAGTTTGCTGCTTCAGTGTTTTTAGACCTTTTTGTCAGATGTTGCTATGGTATACTGAAGTAAAATTACAAGCATTTCATAAGTGTCAAAGACTTTTATTGATAAATACATTAAGTTTATGCAAAGAGTCAATATTTGCAGTGTTGACCCTTCTTTTTGAAAACATCTGCAATTCGCCCTGGCATGCTGTCAATCAACTTCTGGGCCGCATACTGACTGATGGCCGCCCATTCTTGCCTAATCAATGCTTGGAGCTTGTCAGACTTTGTGGGTTTTGTTTGTCCACCCACCTCTTGAGGATTGACGACAAGTTCTCAATGGGATTAAAGTCCGGGGAGTTTCCTGGCCATGGAACCAAAATTTCAATGTTTTGATCCCTGAGCCACTTAGTTATCACTTTTGCCTTATGGCGAGGTGCTCCATCATGCTGGAAAAGGCATTTTTTGTAACCAAACTGTTGTTGGATGGTTGGGAGAAGTTGCTCTTGGAGGATGTTTTGGTACCATTCTTTATTCATGGATGTGTTCTTAGGCAAAATTGTGAGTGAGCCCACTCTCTTGGCTGAGTAGCAACCCCACACATGAATGGTATCAGAATGCTTTACTGTTGGCATGACACAGGACTGATGGTAGTGCTCACCTTTCCTTCTCCGGGCAAGCATTTTTCCAGATGCCCCAAACAATCTGAAATGGGATTCATCAGAGAAAATGACTTTACTCCAGTCCTCAGCAGTCCAATTCCTGTACCTTTTGCAGAATATCAGTCTGTCCCTGATCTTTTCCTGGAGAGAAGTGGCTTCTTTGCTGGCCTTCTTTACACCAAGTCATCTTTCAAAAGTCTCTGCCTCACTGTGGGTGCAGATGTACTCACACCTGTCAGGCTCAGAGAGCCACTGGACTCAGGAAGCTCAGACCAATAACTGGTATTAGCACCACTGAACTAGGAGGTGCGAAGTCTAACATACCCCTGGTGTTTACCAGGGACCCCACGAAAGGAGGTTTTGGCTTGACTGCAAGAGGTTCGCAGATGGCTGTCCACCTAGACAGTTACCAGAGTAGTGATTAGAATAGTCAGGACGGTCCAGATCAAACAAAAAAGAGACAGACGGTACAGAAGGGTAATCGGCAGAGAAGTCATACAGGCCGAGGTCAAGGGACACAAGAAATTGAGGAGAATAGTCAGCAAGCCAGGGTCACAACAGCGGCAGAGGACACAAACCAGGAGAGGAGTCAGAGGAAGCTGGGTCAAACCAATATAAAAGAAGAGGCAGGAACAATGTTGGAGAACAGGGGACCTGATACTCTGGCACCCTAATGGTGCCAGAGCAGGTTTTAAAGTGAAGAACATTATTGAATACCTGAAAATAAACATGCTTCAGTGGCCTGGAAACTCCCCTGATTTAAACCCAATTGAAAACTTGTTGGTTATAGTGAAGTTAAAGCCTGTAAAAATGCACTGTTCAACCAAGGAATGGTTAGTTTGTAATATGATAAAGTGTGATTTCATGATGATGAAATAAGAAATATATGTGAGCAGTGGACATATTAATTATTAATATGTAAATATTTGGATGTATTTTGTTAATAGATAAAAAGCAAAACATAGCAAAAGCAAGCCTTGACCAAATTTGCACACCACCTATAGGTATGTGCCTGGAACTGGCGGAACTACCATTGGTGCAGCAGGTGCAGTGCATCGGGGCCCATGGAGATAATGGGGCCCGCTGCATGGCAGATGCATAGGTTTGGGGGCCCTGATACCCACCTTCCCGCCTTCCTGTACCGGTGCCCACTCCTCACTAGTTCCGCCTCTGGTGCCTGGTGCTTTTTTTAGCATCATGCTCTATGCTGGACACAGAGCCAGGACACATGCTACCAATGTTCAGTAGGGGAGATACCCAAAGAAAGAACACAGATGGCAAAAGCTGTCAGTTGACAACAATGACAGTTGACAGCAATACTACATGTGTATGGAAACCTGGGAAATAGTTAAATAAACAAAATATACAATATCAATATTAAGAACATCCAATTTGAATGGGGGCCATTTCCTGGAAAAAATATCTGACTGATGTAGAGATTTCCAAATATACAATACAAAGCCTATTGTAGGGATTGGAATACAGAACCACATCTACTGTAAAGTATATATATCACAGTACAGTGTCCATTCTCGTGGTAAATATAACAATAAAACATAACCATCTGAATCAAAATTATATCCATTAACGTGGCCAGTTGTAACAGATGCCCATTAATATGCCCAGCCTTAGCAGCAATATACCCTATATTAGACCTAGCAGAAGTAAACAGCTGCCCACACCCATAATGCTTTATTACAGTCATAGAGGATGAAGTTTACTTTTTACTTAGTGCACTCATTATAAGTGCGCAAACCATTATTTAGATATATTATAGAATATTACACATGAGGTATTGGTATTTACGTTAATAAAGTTATGTTCAGGCTTTGTTCATGCACTGTTACTAATAGAATATATAGTGCTTATCACTAAGTTGAATTCATTCAAATGATCGAATATATGCCATGAGGAAAAAAGAGGGTAATAAAGGTAGTGACCAATTACCTTTAGACTACTCCTTGAGCAGATTGGATTTCTGTTTTAGCACTATCCTACTGCAGCTGATTTTTGCTAGGTGTCAACCATGCATGATGAAAGGAGTTTCACTTTGGAACATAACATAAAGGATGGTGGACTGTATCTTCTGTCTAAAAGTTAAGTAAAACTGTTACCTATTTAATCTAATGTATTTCCTTTATTATTTAATTTTATTTCTGAAATTAAACTAGCTCTTAAATTGCAGATATGTATCTGTCTTTGGTTGTTAAATCTGAAATACTGAGAAACATTAAAATAACCTTGAACATGTGAACTTATTATTCTATGTTACATGTGTTTCAGTTTTGTAGTTTTCTTTCTTCTGACTTCTTTTGTAAAACTGCTAACACCTTCAATCACAGCATTCAGCTTACATTTCTCAGATGTGTTCTATTCTATTTAGTCGTTCATTTGACCCATTTAAAAATGTAAACATAAAATGGGCTGGTGTTCACTAAATAAAACACAATTGTGACCATATGCATAGCAGAAACATCTTGATAACATGCTGGTCTGCACCAGTAGCATATGTGCCTGGTTTATGCCAGGTATATGTCACATACACATATGGCCCACTTGCGCCCATGTTTTAAACCATTTATTTTATGTGCAACATGCACATTAGCTATTATGCATTAATAAAATTTAAAGAAAACCTCTTTAGAACAGCAGAAAAAACTTCCCATTTTGTGTATGAAAAATAAAATAATTAGCTTAAAGATGCACACAAAAACATATTATATGCCATGACGATGAAGAAAACACCAGTCAAAGTCAGCGGAGCATTCACAAACGGTTCACAAGTGGCAGCATCTGTCATTATAATCATCCGCTATTACTACTTGTGCTTTACCACCCGCAAATAATATGATTTTTACAAGTGCACATGCATCTGAGTCCAGGGGGTAAATGTATCAAGCTGTGAGTTTCTGGCGGGTTTGAAAAGTGGAGATGTTGCCTATGGCAACCAATCAGATTCTAGTTTTCATTTTGTAGAATGTTCTAAATAAATGATAACTAGAATCTGATTAGTTGCTATAGGCAATATCTCCATTTTTCAAACCCGCCGGAAACTCGCAGCTTGACACATTTACCCACAGGTCTGCAATTGCGTAAACATTCCCTTATTGGCTTATGTTAGTATGCCCCTGCCTTGGTGCAGGCTGGAGTAAGTGCCAGAATCACACCAATCTGAGTGCATCCACTTTCCTGGGCATGCACAGAGCGATTTCATGCAAGCCAACTGGCATAGTAATTATCTGGCACCACAAAGTGTGTAAAGTCTGCATGTTTTTAATTACAGTCTATACCGGGGTCGGCAACCCCCGGCACGCGTGCCGGGAGTGGCACGCAGCCCCCTGAGTCCTGGCACGCCGTCCGCTGTCTAAATGACAGCCGGAGAAGAGCTGAACTGCTGCGCAAGCGCAACAGTTCAGCACTTCTCCGGCTGTCATTTAGCAGCAGTTCAGTGCCGGCTAACAGTTCCTCCCAAGCACCTTTGCGGACCGCTTCACGCCTGGAAGAGGTAAGTATAAAATGATATCATTTTTTATTCATTTATTAGTGTCCTAAAAATGTTTTTGATGCAATTCTGAGGCCATAAGAGTCTTCGGGGGGCATTACTGTGGCATAAAATATATTGGGGGCAACTGTGGCATACTATGTGTTTCTGGGGGCAACTGTGGCATATTATGTGTTTCTGAGGGCAACTGTGGCATATTATGTGTTTCTGGGGGCAACTGTGGCATATTATGTTTCTTAGGGCAACTGTGGCATATTATGTGTTTCTGGGGGCAACTGTGGCATACTATGTGTTTCTGGGGGTAACTGTGGCAAGGTATGAATTGGGGGCACAACTATGTGGCATCAGATGAATTGGGGGCACAATTATGAGGTATGATGTGAACTGGGGCACTACTGTGCGGCATAACTTTTTTTTTTGCTGGTTCCTTACTGTTAATATGATATTAGCCTCATTTAATGAGAAATATAAAAAATAGAGGGGAGGGGGCGGCTACAAATTGCCTGGGCCTGCTTGGTGGTCCGAGTCCCCTCTGGAGACCTAATTTTGAAAAAAAAAAAATATTTTAAAAGTACTTTTTTTAAAAAAAAAAAAATTATTGAGTGCAGGGGGATCGGTAGTGGCTAAATCCCCTTCAGCTCAGGTACCTTCAGGCGCCAGGTCATGTGACTGCAGTGGTCGCATGGTACTCGGTGGGCTGCTGGATATCTTCCCATGCTGTGCAGTGGAGAATAAGGTAAGAAGAAGGTGTGCTGGAGAGGGGGCATGTGTGACGAAAGGTGATATAGAGGGGCATGTGTCACTAAAGGTGCTGGGCAGAGGGAGGCACGTGTAATTAAAGCATGTGGGCAGAGGGGACATATGTGAGCAAAGCTGCTGAGCAAGGGGCATGTGTGAGTAATGCATTTTTCTGTAAGAGGGTGGCCTGGTGCTTTTCACCTGCTAGACATGCCCCCAATGATGTACTGCCACACCCCCAATTGTATGACCACTTGCATGGTAAAAAAAATGCGGCACAACATTTTTTTAACCATGCTTAACTATAAGGGAGGACCCATGGAGTTGCTGTACTGGGGCCATGAATTTCTCTAGGCAGATCTGTATGTATGTATGTGTGTTTTATATATATATATATATATATATATATATATACACACACAACTGGCACACCTGGGCTTGACTAGATTTTAGCCGGCACTCCGATAGAAAAAGGTTGCCAACCCCTGGTCTATACTTTTATATTTAAAAGGTATACCATGCTTATCCCTGCCACAAGTACCATTATAGATACGGTGCATCCCCCATGAGTGACAAGTGTTAAAATGAACACTACCTGTACCCCTGACACAAGAAATACGATACTCCTATTTATAAATATCCACAATTATGCAGTTCTTGCCTCTGTAAAGGGTGAATTAATACCTTGGTAAAACTATTAACATTTCTATAGAGTCTGTGCTGCTCTTCTTCCTTGCGAATGTATTCAGTCTAACTATGCACTTGTTTACCTTCACATGTTTATGTTCCCTACACATATTTTCACATGTTTATGTTCCCTACACATGTATGTGGTAGCTAAATGAGCATCTGGTACAAACAAAGAAGAGCAAATAATAATAAAGCAAAAACTAAAAAAAAAATGAAAATAATAAGCATGACTATTTCTTTTGCAATTTCTCAATTAATAGTACTGCCCTAGACATGTGTCTACAAACTAAATATATAGTCTAAGGTGTATTGTAAATAATGCAATATTCACTTTGATACATCAGTGTACCTCTGACTTCACTGCATTGTAAACACAGTAGCCCAACTTGACACCATCTCACAATAATAATAAAATAGAAACAATTACTGTAGTACACTATACTATACTATAGTATACTATACACTACAGTCGGCTCAACAGATAATGTAAACTATTACAACTTTTATTGAAGTATGTTTGAAATAAACATTATTCACTTTAATTGCCAATTTATTTTTATTTCCATATGGTGTTTAGAACTGGTTTGAAAAAAGACAGCCATACCTTTGGTTGACTGTGAATGATAGGGCTACACATTTCATACAGTTATTTCTCTCTGCATAAAGCAAAAATGGGTCAAAACATCATCAATATATTATTGATCTCAAAGTCATTTTCTCTCTTTTAAGTAGGGTGATACATTTAAGTGTTTGCATTGGGTTACTCACAGTTCCACAGCTAAAAGACATTGATAAATGGTCCCGTGGAGCTTTCATTATGAACTGTTGTGGTGTTAACCTTCAGTAATGCATCCAGCGCCTATTGTATTTCTGAAGCACGGTTTTAATGTTCACACAAAGAAGAGAAAAACGTGACACAATATGAATTTGTTTACTAAAAACATGTTTGCGGCTTTAGTCATGGCTATGTGTGAAAAAGCCTTGTGACAGCTGCCTCGTGAATGGGCTGAAGCCAGGAAGCAACACACATTAACGCAGGCTTTCACGGTAACAGACTGAGGTGCTTAGCAATTTTCTTACAATAGTCAAATCCAAAAGCAAAGCAATGGATTATAAATCATGTCAATGTGTCGGACACTCTATTAATGTCAAGTGTAAACATTGCTGCAGCCTTTTGGGGACAGAGAGGCCATGAATGCGCAGAGAGAACCAGATTGTCTGACAAAGCGGTAATAATCCCCATATCCTGCTATATACCGGGAGAGCTAAACATCACTCAGCTGCCTCGGCAAAAAATGCAGTGGTAAATTGCAGCAATTAGAAGTTTTGGATACCTGTTTTGTTATCTCAAAATTCGCATATTTTTTTTAAAAATTCTCATTTGTTTTTTTTATATTCTCATTTTGATTTGCTTTGAATTATATTGTGAACTAACACTCTTCTACTTTTTTGCATTTGCTGTTTGTAATCTGATTATGTTTTGAGTTATACCATACACCAACATTACCGCTGTTTAAAATTATCTTAATAAATAAAAATGTAGAATAATGCTGATCATCCACTCTGCAATTTCACTACAGTTTTGGAAATTGGCTAAGACATACTTGCCAACATCGAGTAATGGAGCCCCGGGGTCGTGGTGGGAGGGCGGAAGGAGACACGTTGGGTCAAACGTGTCATTTTGGCCCCACCCCTGCGACACAATTGGTATTTTGATGGGGGGGGTCGAGGCCAAAATGATGCGATTCACCGCAAATCAAGTCATTGAGGCTCCCGTACTCCCCAATTCACTAGAAAGTGGGCAGGATGTGGGAGATTTACATGCACTCCGGGGAGTACGGGAGACCTACCCGGATTTTGTAAGTCTCCCGGACAAGTATGCACTAAGCGATTGGAGTATGTGTTCCCAAATTATCAAAATTGAATAGACTATTTTTAGGCATGCTGTAAAATATGACTGCTGTCAACATATGGATGTGGTGACCTGCTACATACACTACCAAACCCCCATGTATTAGTGATGGGAAATCTAGTTCATTTGGAAGATTAGTTCATTCTGATCTAGTTCACACAAAAGGTTCGTTCAAAAGATTAGTTCATTTCACTCAGTAGTTCATTTCACTCATTTCACTCAGTAGTTCTTTTCACTCATTTCACTCAGTAGTTCATTTAGTTCATTTAGCTCAGTTAGATCACTGGCTCTGGAACACTGCTGAGAGAAGTGATTGGAGACATAGATCTAGTCTATTACACATACTGTAGGCATATATACTACATCTCATTAGATGAGTTATAGTCCTGTTAAAATGATCAGATAAGTTTAATATGTCAGATCATTTTTAATATTTTAAAAAGGGCAATCACTTATACAAAAACTAGTAGTGACATGTTGAGCTCTGCAAAGTTAATTACATTTTCATTTTTATTTTTTATTTCCGTAATATGCAAATGAAATAGACCCAAATTCAGAGTATTATAAAAAAGTGTCACTTTTTTGCTTTTAAAATTGAGATCAGTGCAATCAGGATATAGGGGAGATGTATCAAACCTTAGGGGGGAATTCTTACAGCTGTAAAAAGACCCCAAATAGGCATTACATCACTGGGGGTGGGGCTAAAATTGCGCAATTCGCGAAGACCCGTCCCCTACGCCAATACCCCGGTCCAGGAACTCCCAGACGTAACCAACATAATGTTGGCAATTATGACTAATCAGCATCTGTCATTTATCTAGCAGAGTCTATAAAATGGCAGAAAATGATTGGTTGCTATGGGCAACGTTTCCACTTTATCTCTCTTGAAGGTTTAATACATCTCCCCTGTATATATGGTGCAGTAAACAGAACTACAGTATATAACATGCAGCACTCAGCAGTGCAGTGTGTCTTGAGCTGACAGGGAAGGGAATGTATCCTGTGACTCATGAGCTAAATGATCTGAATGATTGAAAAGATTCGGTGAGTGGAAAGATTTGAAGACTCATATGAGCTACTGAGTGAAATGATTTGAAAGATTCGAAGAGTGAAATGAACTAGATGAACTATTGAACTCCTGAGTGAGGAGAATGACTCATAGCTCAGTGATCAGCTCCAGAGTCTCACACAATGTCTGAGCACAGCAGTGCCACCTTTGGTAGTTTAGAGGTACTGACTCATGAGTATTAAATGAGAGAGCTGAATAGAAACAAAAGAGCCAGTGTGAATGAGACAGTGAGTGAGGCTGCTGGAGCTGCTCTGCTTTATCTCTAACTCCTCGCACTTGTTTTAGTTCCTGGTGAACTAATCTTTGCCAGAGCAGTGAACTAAATGAATTAGTTCACTTTGAAGATTAGTTCAATTGAACTAATCATTCGTGAACTACCCATCACTACCATGTATGTGCCTGTAGCTCCGACTGACTGGGTCTGCTCTTGTGGGGCCAGTTTAAGCTGAAAAGGAAATGATACGTTAGGACAGGAAATTGCATTACCAAATCAGCAACTAGCAGTCTAATTCACTAATTAAATGCTCAACCTAATTTCTAATAAAAAATCCTACTTTGAAATGTTATTTCCCCACAAGTATAGTTAATTAAAGTGGCTCATTTTACCTTTTTATAGTAGTCACCCTGTTTTCATACATGTTTGTGAGTTTGGATGAACCCCGGTTAAATTAATAATAATATAAACAAAAAATTATTTTTATTGAGTATGTGCCATTCTGTGGATCTCGAGAGGTGGCCAACAGCTGCCACGCTAAACTCCTTTCTCCTTTGGCCTGTTCACACTGGAGGAGCATTGATGAAAAAGATTTAAGGAAATTAAAAAAAAATGTCTTACTTGCCCCAATATTGTAACTGCAGAAGAGGTTGCTGGAGAAGAATTGTGGAGCTAGAGTAGTAGTGTGGAGGTGCAGCAAAGGTTCTTGAAGCAACCTGGAGAGATTGCTTTGGTTCTGGAGCCTGCAGCAGGCGCAATACTAATGGGGAAAGTCCAGAACCCATGAAGTATATGGCAAATATGGAGTACTGTCAATACAAACATAACATACTGTTACTTATAAATGTGCAAAATATTAAAATTAAGTTATATATTAAAACCTGTGTGCAGCTGTGCTAAATAATGTAACTTAATAACTAATGTGTTTATATTTAGTTAAATCTATCCATCCTACCTGTTGCACCCCCTTTCTGAAAGTTGAAATACTTAGTGTCTTAAAAATATGCATACAAATGCTGAACAATGTAACACTATTACTGGCAAGCAGGCCCAGCACTACCATTATGCAGTTTTAAGTAGCGGCCTAGGGCGCCTAGACTTGTTGATAGTGGCAGGGGGGCTCAACTGAGTCACCCAGTGGGCATTGAACAGAAGACTTTAACTCCATGCTGGCAGTGGTTCATAGTTAAAGTAACTTCTAAAGTCTATGGCCACTGCATAGCTGTGTTAGTTATGGCCGAACTTAGTTTTGACAATGTTAGGCTTATATTCATCCAGCAGCACAGTGGTCCCTCCCAGTCAAAAAGTTCTGCCCTCGGATGAGGCACAGATAAAATATGTGGTGGCCTGCAAGATCAGACGGGTGTGCATGATCTCCCCAGCTGACATCTATATGGAAGAAGGTAAGCTTGGGGGAGGAGAGAAGGAGGGCTCTTAATCTTTATAGATGGAGGCCTTGGCTATTTATTTAATAGGTGACATTTCACTACTCAAAACAAAATACAATTACATGTTATAAAATAAGTTTTGTATTCTTGCAAATGTTTTATTTTTTTTTAACTCAAAATTTCTATTGAGCAAACATGGATGAGAATAAGCATGAATGAGATAGCAGGAAAAGAGAACCGAAACAATGTCATAGTACATAATAAAAATGCTATGTGTAGGAAAACATGGAAACAAAAATGGAAACTGAACAAAGCAATGTCAGCATATTAAGAAGTGTGAAAATACTGGGTTTATCTGGCCCAATGCTACCCATTTCACACTGGTTGGCCAGCCACTGGTGCCTTCCTATGCCAGGGAAGTCTACCCAATACCTTCTAGGGTTCGTATAGTCACTCAGGCAAATGCAGTTAGAAAATAAAGCAATACATTTATTGTAATAAAAACAATCACTAGATTATTATGTACACACAGTAAATAAATGCCAGGTAGGTTTACTACATCATATGACCCTTACCCCACTAGCTAAAGAAGTTACAGTCATCTGGCAGTCCAGACTTGACGACCCATGGATCTCTCTCAGCTGCATATATAGACTCTGGTAGAGAACAACAACTCAAAAAACAGATCTTGTACCTTCCATGAATGAAATCCCAGAATGAACACCCCTCCCCCCTGGAGTGGCTCCTTATATCTACAGTCTAATTTTCACTGAGCTTTCCCCTCTCTGGCCAAACCCCTGGGCCTCTCCTTGTTAAACATTGGTCAGTGCTGGACTAGGGGGCATTGGAGAGGGGAATGAAGATGAGCTGTCCTTCCACAGAACCTCACCTGCTATAAAGCCAAGTCCCTTTCCCACTGTTCTGGCTGTTCCCAGGCTCAATTTTCCCCTGATCCAAGAGGTCCCCAGCAAATTGGATACCTGATGTGGTCCAAGCCTGAGAGAAAGACCTGGACAAACCAGGAGGGAAGGCAGAGTTGGGGAGAGATGATGCTTACAGTTTTCCCAGGTCTGAGTAGCAAATAATAAGGTAGGGAAGAGCTTAATAAGGGCAGTCTTTGTAGACCCCAAGTGCTAGACAGATCTGGCTGGGAAAGATAATCAGCTTCAATATTGACCTATGAATGGGAGGTAGGAGAAGCAAAGAAGGCCACCACAGAGCTGAGATGGGCAGTCCAGTAGTAAGCCTTGAGGTTGGGAAATCCTTTCTACCTCCACGGGTTGTGGGTTTCTTGAGCACCACTAATTGGATTCTGGGATACCTGTCCCGCCATACAAATATAACTATGTGTCGCTGCCCAGTAGATGATTCGGAGATAAAAACCCTAATCAGAAGAATCTGAAATACGTGGAGAAGCTGAGGAAGAACAGTCATTATAATGGCAATGATCCTGCCCAGTCATGATATAATTAAGGGACGACAGGAAAAGATATCGGACTTAAGTTTGAAAGAGAGAGCCAGGTAGCTTTCCTGGTACAGGAACTCATAGAAGGAGGTGATGTAGATCTCAAGATACTTCAGTCTTTTTTTTTGCCACTGAAAGTGGAATTGAGAGGTAATATTGTGACTGTCGCCGGAGTGGAGATTAAGGAATAGAGCCTCAGATTTTGTAATATTAATTTTGTAGCCAGAGAGATGCATACATTACTATTCAAACTGTATGCAATTTTACTGTACATTGCTATTTAATGATAGAAACAATGATGAATTAGGTATTATGTTTTTCCACATTGCAAGGGGTTAATAATTTCATGGTGGGTGGGAACTATTAATTTGTGAGTAAGGGCTATTTATTTGATAGTGGGGTGTATCTAACATATAAGTGTTGTCATGGTGGTGCCTACTTAATGTGGGGTGATGGGACTATAAATGTAAAGTGTTGGGATGATTTGGGGGCTATTAATTGAATAGGGGCAGAGTTTGTGGAGGAGAAGGGCTATTTATTAAATGTGAATACTAATTATTAAATGTCAGTCTGTTTGGTATGGAAATAGGTCATTTTATTTAATGTGAAAACTACAATGTTGGGGCTTACTGGAGTAAAATAAGTTTATTATTCAATTGGAATACTGTTAATTTAATGTCAAGGTTGGTTGGTGGAAATAGGTCTATTAATGTGTGTGATTTTAATTTAAGGTCAGGGAGGGAGCCCTAATTATTAAACTTGGGTGCTGTTGATTTGGGGGAGGGAGGATCAGAGTGTTTACTCATTGCTAAACTTTCCATATTTTAGGTACCTATCCTTTTTCCAAACAGGGCATCAACATCCCAGGATCCAGACAACCAGCAAATGAGTTTAAGCCACGATCAGCTGCAGTTAGGGAAAACTTTAAGAACAGGTAGGAAAGAGCAGGAGAGTCTGCCAAGTGTCTTGGTTATGGTGGGGCAGTCCCGATTTTTGGATGACTGTACCGCTCAGTCAGGACAATGTTCCCACTGCAAGGATAGTTGGGAGGTATGTCCCGCTTCACACTGCTCTGTTCGTGAAAGGTGATCTGCGTGCACCTAACAATAGTGCATATAGCATTGCCCGTGTATTTGATGTGGATAGGACGGGCTGTAGAGAAGTCTAGTACTGTATAAAAGTATGCATTTATTCCTGAATAATAAATGCAGAACTTGTATTCATTCATTTTCAAAACTCAAGTGTGTATAAGGGGCTGTGGAGATTGTATTGGGGGGAGCAGGGGAGCTAGGCTTAAATTTTTAAGTGGGGTGCTGTGAAACCTTGCACCTGCTGGTAAGTATTGTGAGTGAAAAAGACCCCTTTAATTTGGAAAGAGGGGTAACTGCTGGAGAATGTTTCACAGGGGAAAACAATAGAGGACAACACTGGATATGAGTGCTCAGTTCAGGATTGTGATATGCATGCATTCATTTAAAGTCAAAGTGAAAATGCAAAACTTGGGGCTTCTCGTTTAACCATATGTTTACATTTATGCATACAAACTCATACACAACAAGTAAAATAGACTGGCAACAATCTGTTATATACATCACATTTCTTACATTATCAACTTAAATGAAGCCTTTGAATCACAGAACAAATATTCAAGTGCTGTTAAGAATAGCAAAGGTTTTTAATTATCACTGAAGCTGAGTTATGTTGGAAGTAATGAGACCTGACCTGTGCAAAAAATAATCACTGCCTGGATGAAATAGCAAATGTGACTTTATGACATTAGCTCTGCTTGGTGTACATTACTTATTATCGTATGCTTGAAGAAGGGAATTTAATAGTCTCCAAAATTTACTCTCTTATCCAACTCAGTTAGTGGTTACTTTGATCACATCTATATTATTTTGTATCATTTGAAATAGTTTGTATGGATTTTTGTGCAAATTGCTTTCCCATTGTTTGCTTGCCTTGTTTGGTTAATAAAGTTTAAAAAATTATATTGTGGAAAAGAAAGAATACAGACATAACATATTATAAATGTGCCATATATTTTTTGCTAAGCATTTACATTAGATCCAATAATGAATCACACTTTATTGAAAAAAACTGAGACACATTACACTGCAGAAATTACATTGTTTTAAATCAGGAAAATTAAGTTTAAATGAGCTCAAATATAATATCGGTTTCACAGCCTCATAAAATTGACATGTACCATGTCATTCTGTCATTTTCAGAGCTAAACCTAGTACGGTGCAAATTATCACCTGGGATATGTGACATGTGGCAGAAATATACTATATGGAAAAAAGTATTCAGACGCTTGACCATTACACCAACAGGGAATGTAAGGACATTGTATTCAAATACATATACTTTAATATGGAGTTAGTCCCCCTTTTGCAGTGATAACAGCTTCCACTCTTCTTGGAAGTCTTTCCACAAGATGTTGGGAGTGTTTCTGTGGGAATTTGTGAACATTCATTCTATAGAGCATTTATGAGGAGAGGCACTGATGTTGGACGAGAAGGCCTGGCTTGCAATCTCCGTTCCAGTTCATCTCAAAAGTGTTCGATGGGTTGAGGTCAGGGCTCTGTGCGGGCCAGTCAAGTTCTTCAACACCAAACTCATCAGACCATGTCTTTGTAGTTCTTGGTTTGTGTACTCGGGCACAGTTATGTTGAAATAGAAAAGGGCCTTCCCCAAACTGTTGTCACAAAATTGGAAACATAGTAAAAAAAAGGACATGGTGTGCTGACGCATAACGAGTGCCCTTCACTGGAGATAAGGGGCCTAGCCCAAACCCTGAAAAACAGCCCCATAACATTATCCCTCCTCCACCAAAGTTCACAGTTGGCATAATGCAGTCAGACAGGTAACATTCTCCCTTCATCTGCTAAACCCAGATTCGCCCATCTGACTGCCAAATAGAGAAGCGTGATTCGTCACTCCACAGGACGTTTCCACTGCTCCACAGTCCAGTGTCGGTGTGCTTTACATCACTCCATCCGACGCTTGGCATTGGTCTTTGGGATGTGCGGCAGCATGCAAACCCATTTCATTAAGCTCCTGCCACACAGTTTTTGTACTTACATTAATGCCAGTGAAAATTCTGAACTTTTCAGCTATGGAATCAGCAGAGAGTTTGTGCCTTTTACGCATCATACGCCTTAGCAGTTGTTGACCCTGCTCTGTGATTTTATGTGGTCTTCCGCTTCATGGATGAGTTACTGTTGTGCCTAAACTCTTCCACTTTTTAATAAGATCACTTACAGTTGACCGTGGAATATCCAGCAGGGATAAAATTTAATGAACCGTCTTATTGCAAAAGTGGCATCCTATCACAGTACCACGCTTGAAGTCACTGAGCTCTTCACAACGTCCCATTTTGTATTAGAGATGTTTGCAAATGGAGACTTCATGGCTAGGTGCTTAATTTTATACATCCCTGGTAATGGGTCTGATTGAAACACCTCAATTCAATAATTAACAGTTCTGGCCAAATACTTTTGTCCATATAGCAGCGTTCCCAAAGTGTGCGCCGCGGCTACCTGGGGTGCCGCGGCGCTGTCACAGTGGTGCCGCGGTTGCCCTCAGGGGAAAAAAAAAGAACTTACCAATCCAGCGCCGGATCCTCCTCACTGTTCTCACTGACTGCCAGGCATGACGTCATCACGTACGACAGTGTCAGTGAGGAGCAGCAGCAGAGAGGACATCAGGACAGAAGACAGCAGAAAATGAGGAAAGAAGGTAAGTAAAGGAACGAAGAGTGAAGGGGGACAGAGTGTGAGATGCTGAAGGGGGAGGACAGAGTGAGATGCTGAAGGGGAAGGACAGAGTGAGATGCTCAAAAGGGAACAGAGAGAGATGCTGAAGGGGGGACAGAGAGAGATGCTGAAGGGGGGACAGAGAGAGATGCTGAAGGGGGGGCAGAGTGAGATGCTGAAGGGGGGACAGAGTGAGATGCTGAAGGGGGGGACATAGTGTGAGATGCTGAAGAGGGGGACAGAGAGAGATGCTGAAGGGGGGGACAGAGTGAGATGCTGAAGGAGGGGACAGAGTGAGATGCTGAAGGGGGGGATAGCGTGAGATGCTGAAGGGGGGGAGACAGAGTGAGATGCTGAAGAGGGGGAGACAGAGTGAGATGCTGAAGGGAGGACAGAGTTAGATGCTGAAGGGGGGGCAGAGTGAGATGCTGAAGGGGGGACAGAGTGAGATGCTGAAGGGAGGACAGAGTGAGATGCTAAAGGGGGGACAGAGTGAGATGCTGAAGGGGGGACAGAGTGAGATGCTGAAGGGGGGGACAGAGTGTGAGCTGATGAAGAGGGGGACAGAGTGTGAGATGGAGAAGAGGGGGATACAGAGAGTGAGATGGCGAAGGGGATACCGAGTGATATGGTGAAGGGGCGCAGTTATATAATGAAGGGGCACAATGTGATGGTGAAGGGGCATAAATACATCTTACGTTATTTTGACCCAACTACTTTAAAAACGGGACTACCCTGTAATTATTTTGGCTTAGGGGTTCCTTGGAAAAATTATGGTGACTCTAAGGGTGCCTCGAACTGAGAAAATTTGGGAACCACTGCCATATAGTGTATAGAATTTTACATTTTAGCTTGAGTGATTGAGAGAGACACTTTAGACAATGGAGTGGGGTATCAAAGTGTGTGTGAGTTAAATGAGTCTGACAAAAAGCATTCTTAATTGAATGAAGTGCATATAGACTGTACAGGGCCAGTAACAAAGAGTTGTAACAGAGAATTAAACACTTAATATGGTAGGAGATAAAATCAGAATCTCATGAAAGAAAATATCATAATATTATGATGTTATGTAAATTTAAATGGCAGGAAATGGTCAGTGAATGTATATGAAGATTAAAGGTGAGGTCAAAGGCTACTCTTACACAGAGAATCTGAGGTGTGGATGTGATGATGTAATTGTTGCGAATAATTACACCGTTGATATCGAAAAAAACAATGAGCATTGCTTTGAATTTTAAAGGGTGGACCCCCCGGCAGAATACATTATAGAGACGGTGGGTCCACCCATTGCCGCCTTAAAAGCAGCAATCGCACTCTGGGCAGTGTGAATGATGAGCTTAGCAAACGCTGGCTTTTGTGTGTTTGCAATTTAGAGGTGACGGCTATAACAGGTGGCAGAGATTCTGTACATCTAAATTATGGAATGTAGATATTTACTTACTGTCACTGCTGATGGTAATCGTGATTTTTATGTCGGTGTCATTCTTGTCGGGATGTCATCGGGAAAGTGAGAAAGCAGAACAACCGAATCGTTACATATACCCCAGGCTAAAGGAACCTTTGGAGAGTGCTCCCACATGCTTTCCCCTCTTAAAATGGCCTCCACACAATATATGTGTGCTATTTTAGCACCGTTTTGCTCCTGCTATTCCCACTGTGTTGTTCTCTATACAGTAAATTACAAAGCTGGTCTTTCTTTGATGTCTTTTTGCTGAAATCAGAAATTTTATTGGTTTTACATATGGCAATAAAAGCACCTACAATCAATAGTATTTCTTTACAGATCTGCAAAACTCAGTAGTAGGGTTGTTGTATGACATTTTTATATAGATTTATGTATGTATAAAAATATTGAGACTCTTGAATACATTTCATTGAACCATTGCAAAAATGATTCAATAGTTATTCACTGAGATCTAATTCATACTTATTTTTACTAGTAAATGTGCCCCTTCTATGTGTTGCATTACATTACAAAGGGAAACACTTCAGTAATCCTAATGTTACACTTACATGTTTATTACACATCAGCATCTTGTGCAAAAAGTTTAGATGTACAAAATGCATTTCATGTTAGCACACTCTATTTACTGCTTAGGGTGATGTTCAAACAATTTACCCTATTTTTTTGTGATTCTACATTTATTCATTTGGATATCATAGTTTGTTACATGTAGGGTTTGCTTGACTTTCATTTATCTACTGTGCTACTGCAATTTCTTACAGTTTTCAGCTTTCTATGCTTTCAATAAAATATCACAACATTAGAAGGATTTAAATGAAAAAAAAAAAAAAAAAAATCACCTCTTTTCTTATGTTAATTAAATGTGTGTTTTTTTTAGTTCAGACATTTATCATGGCATGACCCTGAGATAGTATAGTCTTTGTAAGATGCTCGTTGCATTAATTTCTTCCAATAATATGTGACCCATATTTGGTAGGCTGAGGGTTTGTTCATGAATCATATTTATCCATATTGTATTTTCGCATAATTTTGCATGCTATCGTTTTGGCATTCAAACTACCTGCCTATTGTGTATGGTAATATTTGCATGTTAAAAGATTCATAAAATTGGCAATTTATCATTGGACACTTGAAAATGCTCTTATCTCTGCGTAGTTCAATCCAGATTTGGTTTCCAATCATCTCATTATAGTACATAAACAGCAGTTGGAAAAATTGATCCAATTAAGACACTAAAAACAGCATCAAGCAAATCATTTTTTATATGTAATTGTTTATGTGTCTATACTGAAAATGATGTTGCTCAATGCTATAGCATGAAATTGTTGAGAGGGGTCACGCCGGGGTGCAGCTAGAAATATACCTATGGAGAAAAATTCCTGTTGTATTTTTATATTTTATTTCACTATGCATAAATAAGCTCACTTTGCAAAGAGCTATTATATGGTCCATCTTTGTAGATGATTAGTTTGCAAAATAGAATGTTTACTGTTTTCCCCAGTTATATGGCTTTTTGCACCATACATACGAGGTATGTCTATTAAATAATGAGACTGATTAAATAACTCACCTTTATTTATTGGTATTACAAATGTAATGTTTGTACCCTTCAATATACTCCCCATTTACACTAATACATCGCCTTGTTTTCTACTGGTCGAAGGCATGGAGCAAATCAATTTCTGTCACTTGTTTCAACATATCTGCTGTTTTCTTCTTTACAGCATCAACTGACTCAAAATGTGTCCCTTTAAGCACTGATTTAACTTTTGAGAAAAGATAAAAATCGCAAGGTGCTAAATCGGCGGAATATGGAGGATGTTCAAGTGTAGTAATGTGTTTGTCATTCAAAAACTGCTTCGCACAAAGTGCTGTGTGAGCAGGTGCATTGTCCTGGTGAAGAAGGACACCATTTTTCCACAAGTTCGGCCGTTTCTTTCTGACTCTTTCTCTCAGCTTTTTCAAAACTTCCTTATAATAATGCTGATTAACTGTTGTGCCTTCTGGAACCCATTCTTCCAAAATTACATCATTGATATCGAAATAAACAATGAGCATTGCTTTGACTTTTGACTTGCTTTGATGAGCTTTTTTTTATTCTTGGTGATGACGGTGTCTTCCAGTGCATTGACTGTCTTTTGGTTTCAGGATCATACTGGAGGATCCAGGTCTCATCACAAGTGATTACTTTATGAAACAGGTTTGGGTCTGTGTCAAGTTGCTGCAGAATGTCAACACAACATTCTTTGCAACGTTCTTTTTGCTGTGGTGTGAGAACCCTTGGGAACATCTTTGCACAAACTTTTGTTATGTTAAGATCCTCCAAAGAATTTTCCATAAGGTGTCTTTGTCAATGTTCACAGATTCAGCTATCATTCGAACACTGAGTCGGCGGTCATTTCGAACAATCTGACTGATTTTTTTTACATTTTCTTCGGTTCTTGAAGTGCAAGCTCGTCCAGGGCGTTCATCAGCTTCAACATTCTCATGTCCCTCCCTAAATCTTTTCTGTCACTAAAACACACACGCACGAGACAGGCAGTCAGTCCCATAGGCCGTAGTAAGCATTTGAAAACATACCGTTGGTGTTTTGTTCAATTTTACAAACAATTTTAAATTGTTCAACCTTCAAACTTAGCATTTTTTCGGTACTCTAGAGAAAACACAACCAAACTAAATGGCGACTCACAATCAACTAAAAATCATAGAGTGTTGCAGCTTGTCATGCAGGTTCAGACCGATTCAAGGTTACTACGTATGCAGTTATAACCAGTTCTGACTGCTTTGTTTACTAGGTAAAATCACAGTCTCGTAATTTAATATACCTCGCATAAGTAAAAAAAAAAAATAAGAGGGCATCAGGGTTACCTTTATTTCAGATGTCATACTTTTTTAATTTTAGGATTTTAAATACAATTTATGTGCATGGAATTATGTGGAAGCTTTATATTATGCAACTAGATAAAGCCAATAAAATAGCTCAAATTGGAGATTGTAAAACCTTTGCCTTCTGCAGGGATAAAAATCCCTGTTCCAGCCTGAAAAGTGGGAATGCTTTAAAGTTAGTTGTAGCTGATTATAATGTGACGCCTCTAAATTGTGCTTTAGCACTTCTGGTGCTTTATCTAGCACATACTTTTGCCTATCTCACTAATCACAAGCAATCCATCCAGAACTGCCTATCATCTTCAGCAAAATGTAGCTCTTAAGCAAAATCCATGTGTGGAAACATAACAACAAGTACTATTTTGCTTGCTTTGATCTAGATTACTGCCTGCACTTACTTTACTGTGCAGTTTAAGAAATACTGTATGGTGCTTACTTTAATGATGTCATTAAGTGAAGGAACATGTGCAGATATAAAATACACTTCAATACAGTCTGTAAGACAGCTATAGTAAACCAATACAGAATTCTGTATCTTTTCAGAAGTTACTATAATAGCTGTTTTAACCCTTGCTGTCAATATGAGTTTAACAGTGTAAACTTTGTAATTAACACTAAAATGGATAAATGTTAGCTATGGTTTAAAGCAGTGCTAGAAGTGTGCAGGTAAGAGACGGTATGTCTTACTGGCACTTCTAAACTGGAAGTGTTTTCAACAATCTGAGAAAAGTTTCCAGATCGGAACTGACATTTTTTATAAAATCCTGAGGGGGTCGAGCACGAGGGGGCAGGGTCAAACAGGGGGGGGAGAGTGTCCATGCCATGAGTCCCGTGGGGGGTGTCACGTGTCACAGGGCACAGTGCTCCCTCCTCCAGATAGTGGGTCCTACAAAACTGCTCACCTGTCACTGCAGGTGTCTGGGGTCCCCTGTTATCTCCCTGTGGTTACGTCTGTCCAGGGGCGCCGAGGGAGGGAATGGGTACTAATTACCGGGGCCAGGGCATGCGAGGGGGTACGGGCCCGCACTGAAGACCACAAACCTTTTTTTTCTTTAATTTTTATTCCATTTACCCGGCAGAGGAGGTGGGGCTAATCGGGAGGGGTGAGGCTAATCAGTTCGGCCTGTCAGTGATTTAATGGAGACAGGAAGCCAGGCAACAAATCAGACTGCTGCCAAGCTGCCTGTTATTGCCGAGCGCAGAGCGGAGCTATTATCCTCTACAAAGAATGTCTCCAACGGATGTCAGCAGGTAAGTACAAGGGGCCCTGGGAATGGGAGTGTTATATGCCTGGCATTGTGTATGTATATGGAATTGTGTGTTTATTTATGGCACTGTGTGTGTATATGGCATTGTGTATGTGAATGTGTATATATGGCATTGTGTATGTGTATATACGGCATTGTGTTGTATGTATTGTGTTTATATATGGCATTGTGTATTTGTAAATATAGTATTGTGCGTGTGTGGTGTGTGTTATGATATGGTATTGCGTGTACATATGTACATATGTGGCATTGTTTGTGTGTATATATATATATTTTTATATATATATATATATATATATAGCATTGTGGGATGTGAAGTATAGAATCTACTTTAGTTCTAATTGGCAGCATGCATTGTGATCAGCTATGTTTCTGTATTCCATATTCCACTATGGTGATAGCGTGATCTTCTTTGCTTGTAAATTCAAAGTTTTCTCAATCTATCCATTTGACTGTGGATTAGAAATCCAGAAAAAACAACCAAAAGACGAGAAAAGAAGTCCTTCCAATGCCTCATTCTGCTGAGATGCCTGTTGAAATTCAGAGACTTTCTTTACAAAAAGCAATATACCTGCAACCTGCAACATGTCAAATCAATTTTTCACGGCCCCTCCTGATCTATTGACCTATTGACACAATTTTATCTGGATCTGGTTTTAAGTACTTGACTTGGTGGTCCCAAGTTTTCCCTTTGTATTGTGTGGCAGACACAAGGTTGCCCTTTGTTGTGTGTCGGACACAAGATTGCCTTCTGTATTGTGTGGCAGTCACAAGGGTGCTGTGTATTGTTTGGCGGTGACAAGGGTGCTTTCCTTATTCTCTATAATTTCTGTGGTCACTTATTGCTATGCATTCCATATTTCGTGTACATTTTTCAAACAGGTCCCAACATTCCAGGATCCATGCAAGAATCCAATACCAGGTTGTGAAAGCTTTAATAACAGGTAGGTGAGAGCACCACCATTTTAATACATAATATGTCATGTCTTAATAGGTGCAGCCACACCCCATGTTGGCCACGCCACCATCACTATGTGGTCACACCCTCTTCGACAGCGTCGCTGTGCATTGGTGACACATATCACTTCTCCTATGTGTGAAGGTGGGGAGAGGGGGGGGCGCAGAAAGTTGATGTATCGGGACCCCAAATTCCTCTTGGCGGCCCTGAGGATTACTATGATCTCAGTGTCAGTGGAGGCCCCCAATAGCTTTAAGAGGAAACGGAGAGCAGGTAGGAAGAGGGGGCTGGCAGCATAGGATGAATTTGACTGTGTACTATAGAATTTACAGCATTCAGGGATTCTGTATGGGTCAGCACTTGTCATGTCTAGTCACAGGTGCAGCATTTTTAAGTCTTTAGCAGATCATAGGCACTTTCCAGAGGATGAGCTGATGGACGGATCACCAACCAACTTTCACCTTGTAAGGCCAAAGAAGATCTAGCAATGCATTCCCGACCTATTGTTTTTATTACTTCTTGGAATGTAATGGTTAATGTAAGACAGGGGTCAAAATAGAGAGACATCTGTGTAATCTCCCACCATGGCAGGAATGTAACAGGCTCACTCCCCTTCCATTCTTCAGTGTCATCAGCTCTTTGTGATGGAGGTTTGCAATTCACTGTTGTGTAAGAATATGCTGTAGATTCAGTTCCCAGACTGGTACATTAACATCAGCTGCATAACAGTCTTCAAAGTAATATTAACAAATGCATATGTATACTAGCCTCTGATTGATCAAGTTTTAAAGTTTCATTCTATACTCTGTGAAGCTGTCAGTTAGGTTTCAGTAATGAACCAGATGAAAAGCAGAGATCGAAGGTAAATCTTGTATAGTGTGTACACATGAATCAACAGACTGATTCTAACTTCTGCCATTTATAAAATCGTTAGAGATAACAAATTGGTCTAAAGTTTTTGTAGTGTGTACCTAGCCTTATCCTTTTCTGAGCATTTATAAGTGCATTTTAAACAGCAGTTGATTTAACACAATAATAATTCCTAAATTACAAGAGATATCCTCAAGACTGATAGCTGAAAGGACAGTTTTCTACATTGGCCTGAAATCACTAAGTGTGTGGGCTCAAAATGATTTTCCGACTTGTATGGTGTCATAGGACAACTAGAGACATTGGACACTTGTAATCTGTTTGGTTCACTCATCCACTGAACAGCTAGAAATCTCAGCATGTGTGAGAATCTTTACTAAAGGAGCTTAGTAGACTTTCTGACCCCAATACAAGAGAGTTAACGTGTAACTGTTTCCCAAAACTACAGTGTAGTAAGTTTTCATAAGGTATCAGTATAAGTTCTGATGTATGTGGGATATTTTTCCCCTTTAGGGCTAGGGGTTAAATTTTGAGTTTAGGGTTCAAGTTAGGTTTTGTCCTTGCATTTAGTTGTTGAGCTACTGTAGATTTAGATAAAGCTTAAAGGTTTAAATTGTGTGCCAATTTCTCGACTAATGTTCACAGTTATCACTCAACATGAAGTTGAGGCTAACATACTGTACTTTTTTACTCCTTAATTACACTGAGGATAAATTACAAACACCTTCTTTATTCAAGATTAAGATCACAGTAGTATTTTTAAACTCATTTTAATAATTTACCATGGAGTTGATGATAAGAACACCTTAATTTGAAAGAGAAGACTTGCCTTATGTTATGCTTGGGTACCTAAGATAAATACTCTTTGATCACTTTTCCCCATCCAAAGCAAATTATTAAGACATTTAACCACCTCCTGATTGGATAGGAATATAGAGTGGCAAATTTATCAAACCAGCCAATAGTGCTATTTAAATGCAAGCTACTAATTTGCCATTAATGTAATTGAAATGATCATGGCAAGCCCCACTCATGATTAGAATTACAAATAATGTAGACAAGTGAAAACCCATAAATAACCCATGATTTATTTTGTTATCTGTAAAAGAAAAAGTATAAAACTTTGGGATATTTCCCTTTAAACTAGTGCTATCCTAGTCTGTGGATTGTGATGGTTTATTAGTTTCATACAGTTTATTACATATTTTATTTCATGGATGACCTCTTGTAGACAGCAGATACTGCAGTCTGTGAATAAAATTGTGACCCTTCCCCCACTACATCCCAAGCAAAAGAATGCAAAAATGAATAGCACTTCAAAAAGAAATCACCTACACTCTTTCTAGCACCAAGAACACTGTGACACTCTCCCTTCAGGAAAGACCTTTTATAAATATAATGTAGCAGTAATTTACAAGAGAAATCATTATGTAGTGCAGCGTGTTTACTTAAGTGCTATCAGGTCTTTATGAGTCATTGCATAAATATGTATAGATATATATACATACTGTGCTCTAAGTGTGCCGGTATGAGACACTTCTAAATTTACATTCCCCCACTTCTAAATTTCCACTTCGACCACTAGTTTGAAGACCTGAATGATGCCAGTAGATATGTAATATAATAATTTATTTTATCTATACATTATATGTTATTTGTAGTTCTGAAAGGGTTTTTAGTTTTAGTAAGTAGTCTTTTCATGTACCTTTCTCATTTTATGAGTATTGCTATGTTTACTTGTGAAGTTTAATGTTGCATTTATAATTACTATTTACACTTACACTAGACTTGCACCAAGCTCTGAACTGTTACCAGACCATTTTTTACATTTTTACATTTACATTTTTTAATAGACATACTGAGATTTATGCAAGTCTAGCATCAACAATATTAATTAATGTGGAAGAGAGACAAAGTCACTGGAATACAATGGTGTATTCACAAAAACAGTATGTTGTGTACTTTTCATTACATAAACACTGTACTCCCACATGGTAATACAACATTTATCAGTGGCATTCTTACCCAATATCATTAAATGACTAAACTAATAAACAAAGTAAACATAAAAGAACTGTAACAAACTTGGATGTTCTCTTATTATTCTGGTATCTCTCATAAAATAATTAAAGGTAACAAAGAAAGTATATTAAGTTATTCAACTATTAATTCCCATGCCATGATTAAGCCTCTTCCATATTCATCTTATTCATGTATTGTTTCATTAAATTAGAGATGAGAAAATAGAACAATTTCAAGGTGATTAGTAATCTAGTCATTTTTGAAGTGTCATTGAAATGTTATTTCACAAACTCTTGCTGTCTCTAGTAAAAAAAATAAGAAAGTGCGTCTAGCAGAATAGGTGGGTACTGTGTGAAGCATTATTTTTTTTTACTCTTCAAAGGAAAATTAAACTTACGCAAATTAAAAAAGTCATTGTTCACAAACAGGAGTTGAAACCATATTTATCATAATGACATGAATATTAATATTTATAAGAAAATGTGTGTTTTTCGTGGTGCAGTGGTTTAACTATAATGAAGAAGTGTGTAATTGGTTACAAATGAAGTGGATGCACACATTTATTTCATTATGAGTTGTAATAATCAGGAATTCTCCAGGAGTTAGAATTCTAGTAAACAAAGAACATTGAGTTTGTTTTTAAATACTTTCCTTTTACATTTTATTTGCCCAACTTGTATAATTATATCATGCTGATGCATTTGCCTGTTATACTCTGCTGTTGTTGTGCCTCAGAGGAAATAAAGCTTCATTAAATATTTTATTCAAGTTTCAATACAGTTTGTTTCCAAAAGATTCTGCCTTAGGTGACTAACTAGTATCTTTCAGTAAAGCTTTCAGATACTAAGCAGCTAAAAGATTTTCTGCAGCAA
Organism: Mixophyes fleayi; assembly: GCF_038048845.1. Classification (NCBI taxonomy): domain Eukaryota; kingdom Metazoa; phylum Chordata; class Amphibia; order Anura; family Limnodynastidae; genus Mixophyes; species Mixophyes fleayi. Next base: position 178,124,835 of record NC_134403.1, read on the forward strand.
ACCTGTAGCAACATACAGTTATTAGAAACTGGAAACTATCAGTGTAGGCAAATCACAGTAAGGTTGGTTAGGTCAAAAGTCTGGCAGTGAAGTAAATTATAGGTAGACAGATTCAAGGTCAGAGAACAAACCAGGGGTTAGGACAGACAGCCATGATCAGTGTTTGGACTAGGAAAAGCCAGACAGGAAAAGACCAAACCTTAATACAAATACTATGATAAGGCTGACTGCTATAGAGAAGAGACATGAAAAGTCATATCACAAGATGCACAACAGTTGACAAGTGTATGTAATTTCCTGAAAATATTGAGCTTTATTGAGATTTGTTTCAGATACTTTTGTGCCTGAATATGTCCCTATTTTTCAATATTAACTGTACAATATAAGCTAGGTGCAATTCTCACCTTGCATTCTTATTTTCTGGGCTTTATAATTTGATAATTATTGAACAGGAGTATTAACAAAATGCTTTCATTAAATTAAGGTAACAATTAAGGAGATTGTAGAGCCCTTCTGAGACAGAATTGCTTACATGCAACAGCCCAGTAGCAAAATGTCCCTGGAAACTATTTCAAAATGTTGGCAAGTATTTGTCACGAACAGCACTCACCTGAGCCTGCGTGACACGTGTGTGACACAGGGTTAACCAAAAAACAACCACCTGGTCTGTCTAAAATGAATAAATCCTTCCCTATCTATGCCAAACACTAGCTTTGCTGTATCAACTATGCCACCACCAATGTTTTTTCTGAGAAGAGCTGACACTCCTATTTAGGAAGCCTTCGGTCCTCCCTAGATTCAATCTAGTACAATTTACTTTAATCAGAGTTCACATAAACCACAATGTTCTCCCCATTTAAATTATGTAGCTTTGTCACACACCGGCCCCATGGACGGATGCCGGCATTGTTACCTCTCTCCCATAAGCGGTGACCACGGTATACTGAACTCAGTTTTGCTTTACAGTGTCCATCTGGTCTCCTGTTCTGCGCATGTGTCATCTACCACTCTCTCTTATGACCTCCTACCTGTTCCCTTTGGTCCTGGCACTTTGGAGTGCTATTAAAATCTCCCATTTCCTGATATCTGATGCCTGTTCTTCAAGTTACTCACTGTCATTAAGATTGAGCTTCCTTCGCTTTTGACTTACCTGTTGCTGCTTTGCATCACCACTCCGTGTTCAGCTGTAGTTTCTCTTCGTTACCTCTGCTGGAACTTCGTTGTGCCTGAACTCCTCAGCAGTGTCCTGTGTTCTAGTTCGGGTCTACTGCTCCGGCTTTATTGCCTCATTATTGGAACTCCAGCATCATTAGGAACTCTCCACACCTGCTGCTCTGAGTTACCTTCCACGGATCAGCTATCATTCCATATCATCATTGTTCCCAACCGAACTGCTGCTGTACCAGTAATTCCCCTGTTATTGCTCTGAATTGCCAACTACGGATCAGCAAAGTTCAACATCGCTGCTATTCACGGATGACGTCCTGGGTTTCCATTGTTATCTTTGCCTATATCTTTTCTGAGCAGCTCCGTTACTCACCTCTGCTCAGCAAAACGTTCTAACTTAATTCCTGTTGTTGCCTTCAGTGTTTCTCTTCTCTACCATTGCTCTTACTCTGCATCAGACTCTACCTACAGTTCTGCCACCACTCTTTCTGGGAACCTCGACCTGCGGAAGTAGGTGCTGCAAATTCCATACACTCTCGTAAGGGTCACTGGTGAATACCACCTACCGTTAGACTCTGTGCCCCGGAACGAGCATCATTTACTGGCAGTTACACGGGACTCACTACATATTCACCAGATTTCGTGACAAGCATCTTGACCAAACTGTCACGTGCATTCGAAAGAACACAGAAACTTGAACTTATTAAGTGTAATTTAATATGGAAAATACATTCACAATTCTTAAGATATAACAGGTAATAAAAGGCATACAAATATAGCGCAATTGTTTCTTATAAAATAAAAAGGATAAAACACAGAATTGATAACTCACTTATAATCAAGTTTCTGGTGGTGGGAGAAGCAAGAAAAGTGGGACACTCTTCAATCAGATTGACTCCCCAAGAGTGAACCATGCACCATGACATGATTTTTCCTCTATATATGTTTATAAAGTCACATGCTAGTGGTGTACATACTCAATGAGATGCTAGAGGACACTAGGCAGGCCAAGCTGAGGAATATGAAAAGAAAGCAGGCCAGTGTGTGGCAGGTTACAAAAACTAGAGACAATTACAATCAATTGACCATACATACATATGAGTAGTGAATTAACATGTTCACATCTTGGGCCTTATTCGCTCATCAAACAGACAGTTTTTTTGTATAGAGCAATTATTCTGTATCATCAGTAATATCAACATCATTGTTTATGTTTAAGGTGCCACAAAGTGTCCTCAGTGTCATACATTGGTAACAATGGAAAAAATGAAAAATACATAGAAACAAACATACAGCAATAAAACTTTAATAATAACAAGTAGCACAAGAAAAAAAAGTATTCATAAAGCATATAAAGCAGAGCAAATTACTTGGGGTCTCACTTAGAGAGGTACCTGCTTTTGCAAGCATACTATTTAGAGGTGGGAAGAGGATGTTTAAACATGAAAATCTTGTGGACTGGAAGTGAATGTTATGGATGAAATCTGATAACACCAGTGAAATGAGTGTAGGGTAGGATTAGGATAGATCATAATTTAAGTAGCAAACCTATTTGGAGGGACCAGGCATGTTAAGACAAGGTCAAAGTATTAGAAGAAGAGGAGGCAACAAGCCTCTAAGGCACCAGGACAGGTTGGAAGCATAACAACAAGTGGATTTACAGGAAGGGCCTTGGTGGAACTGGCAGTTTGATAGAACGGGTTTCATAATGGTGCAGAGGACTAGGTGGTGCAGGGGACCAGATAAAACAGAGGTCCAGATGGAGCAAAGGCACATGGCTGGTCCAAAGCTGCTTTTGCTCTGGACAGGAAATGTTTTAGTGCTTCGTAAATTAACTCTGGTGTGTCCGATCTTACCCATTGTTTCTTTTATTTGTATAATCTGTTTTTATTGAAGTATAGCTATACATTCGAGACATAACACAGCATAGAGACATCATAATCATCATATAAGAGAGCAAGACAAGCATGTACAAACTTCAAAATGGGTGGGAGCAGAAGGGACAGGGAAGGAAAGGTTTTGATCCTCAGAATAGTGTGTCATAAAATCAACAACTAATGTAGAATGGAGTGCAAATGGTGTAATAGCTAAGAACCCCCCAAACCGAGTTAGTTCTTGAACCAGCTACCCGAACCGACACGCCTCGGAGACTAGACAATTTCCTTTATCATATTTGTCTCATGTAACAAATAGAGAACAAAACTCTTTGGAATCTGCAAAGTGCAGCCAACTAGCCCAGGTTGAGACATAATCTATATAACGGTCAGTAATGGACAGAGAGAGATTGCCCATCGCCATGTAGAAGTCAACTGTCACACAAGTCCGGCAATTACTTTTCAGACCCACTGTCCAACACGCTCCCTTTATTTGTCTCTCTGTTCCAGACACGCAACTTTGTGCCATAATAGGAATATAATGTACAACAGAAGGTGCATGACCCTTTAAGACCTTTGAGGCTGTGATCATGTGTTCTGTCCTAAGACCCGCCCTGCTCTCCAGCTCAGCTATTTAAGGCCTGTGCCAGAGTATTAGGCTCCATACCTTTACTCCAGAGTTTCAATGCATATTGTGGCTGATTACTGTGTATGCTGTCCCAGACTGTTCCTGACTTTTCTTCTGCCTGTCATTTGGTACTGTGTATTACTGATTGTTGCTGACCTGGCTTGTTCTGACAATTCTTCAGTTTCCTGATTTGGCATTCTGCAGTCCATTGTATACCAGTTCTGACTATAAATGCAAAATTCAAAAGGAATAAGATGGTGCTATTGGTATCATATAATAAACAAATGCATGAAAGTCTCGTATGAACAATCCAATTAAAAGTCAATCTTGATGGTAGTTTTCACTTTACTTCAAATCCTCTTGATTCTCATATCAATCCGTTATTCATAAAAAGAAAAAACATCCAGAAATAGGGTCTTAGATTGACTTTTATAAAACATAAAAAGTTGCTTTCGTAATGGTTCCTCTATTCACCGGTGAAATATATCATATAACATGCAACACCCCGTGATAGATACTGGATGTCTTAATAAAATGTACACTTACACTAAAAATGGGTAATCAAGTCCAGTGGATAACTTTTCCCCTTAGTTGAAATTAATAGAGAAAAAGAAAATTCCTCATGTGTAAGAACGTTTGTACATTTATTTCAACAACGGGCACACATCCCGATGAAACAATAAAAACATATATTGTTAAAATACACGACTCTCTTGTGAAGGTGGACTCTTACCCCCACTCAGAGATTAACGGGCACGTAAGGAGATGTTAATGTCCGGGTCCGGATCACTGGCTCGATCACTCACAGATCCCGCTGTTTCTGGGTGGAAGGGAGTTTCCTTTCACGTTCTGCTTACAACACCTCCTCCTTTCCAACGCGTTTCGAATACCAAATCTTTATCAAGGCATCTGACTATGTTGACCAATCTTGCAATTTGATAACAGCTAGTCTCGCTTGGAGGCAGCACTGAGGGACGTGACCTGCGAACTTACCTGCAGCAAAGCCCAAACCTCCTTTGTGTATCTTTGGTGAAAATCGGTGCATTGTTAGACTCTGTGCCTCTGTTACTGCCAGGGCTAATAAAGGTGGGCAAAAGTGAATCCACTTTATCTGCTAGAATTGTGATATCAACTCTTGCTATACACTCCCCCAGTGAAGGGGGGGGATACCTTGAGTGAACAGGTATCACAGCTTTGGCTGCATTATTCAGATGTCTAAGAAGCGATTGAGAGATTGCTATATTTGTGTGATTAAGCAACCAGAAGCCCGAGCCGGAAGGGACAGGGCAGGACACGATTTTTGCAGAAACTTATTTAGCTTTGAGTCAAAAAGGGGACAGTCTATGAAAATTCCACCAAATATGTTAAAATGTCCCAAACTCTGATCCACACCTCCAGCATTTACTTGAGATCCCAGGATGCATTTTAGATAACTGAGTTAGACATTTGACCACCTAGAGAGTACTTTGAACTGGGTCTCCAGGACCAAAATGCTAGAGGCGCTCATCTGGGAGTATGGAAAGATCTTAGGCCAAATCTCGGTAGAATCAGTCCTCGTTAAAATTTGGTCCCACAATAAGTATATCTCGGGTTGGGAGTCATAAAGATTTTCCTTCAGAAGTAGTTAATAGAGATAGTACCCATTGTTTCTTTATCTAACTTGCTTCTAAATCAATACTATTTCCCATATGCTTTGCCATACCCCCTGTATGACAAAGCATTATTTTGAAATATTTAGGTATACAGTACAGTAATATATAAAGTGTATCATCCACAATCGCAAAATGCACTACTAAACACCTACATCCATATACACACTGCTATAAAAAAATATATATTCTTACCAAACCTGTAGAATAATAGACACTTTCATGCACACTCATACAAAAGAAAACATGCTTGCAAACAACACAGAGACATTCAGACTGTTCTTTAGATTGTTATTTAAATTTTTTAAAAAAACTATTTCATATTAACAAATGACAAATGCAATTTTGCTAGTATATGGTAAGAAATGATACACAACTGAGAAAATGAAACATGCCGCTATACAGTGCACAGGAACTGGACTGGCTACAGAATATCTATTTACTTAGTGGCATTTTCACCTGTCACTTATAGTACATGTGGACACAATCCCCACTATTCCCAAATGCCATCTTCCTCCTGTAGCCTTCTTGAATGCCGCTGAGCTGCATGACACTGCTACTAAAACATGTAATAAATTTTTAGAATAAAATCCTGAACAAAATTGGTGGCCTTGGTGGAATATAGTGTGGGCTGCTAAGTTTTAGTACTAACATCAGCTATGAGACTTACTGTAGTGCTTGGGACAAAACTACGTCTTTCATATTAAGACTTAGAGTATGAATACAAAGGTATCCTGAAAAATAATGATCTATTGGTGCTTTAGATGAAGGTGGTTATGTTATTGCCTGGCTTATGCAATATGCACTGGGAATAGAGAATCTGAATGTTGTGTAAATTATTGCCAATGTCACCTACTACTTTCATAGTCAGTAAGGTTTTTGGCAAGGTTTATGAGAAATGAAATGAGCCATAGAAATTGCAATATTCTTTGTCATAACCTACAGTGCATACAAGTTCTTGTGAAATGCCTCAGCATCACAAAAGTTCAGCAGTTCCACTTACTGCTTTGTGCATAGGAAAATTACAGACTTTATAGCAGAACCATATATGATATCCTATAATTCAGCACAACTAAGACACATTGTATACATGCTTTGCCACAGTGCGTTATGTAAAACAGTTTTATGGTATTAAGAATATACAGATATCCATTCTGCTATCATTGTTCTTTACTTGTAAATTAAATTATTCAAGTTCCAAATGAGTTTTTATGATCTCATTACATAATCGGAATGTATGTATGGCTCAACTTGACGGACTTCAACTTCTGCTGATTTTAGCCTCAGAGGACCTGATTCATTAAGGAACACAAAACTAACATTATGTGCATTTTTTTTAAAAACGCGTATGAAACGGGGATACGCAAATCGATATTCAACAAGGATCGGATGTGAAGGTACGTGTGGGGATGAATATGGGTTTAGGTCTGCTCTACTCTACTAGATAGGACACTTCAGGATACATGCAATACATAAATATAAACTCACAAAAGAACGCACAGAAAAAAACATATTCAATTAATGTCACCTGTTAATAAAACTCATTAATGACAAAACATTAAAATATATATATATTTTTTTCCCAATGAAAATATTTATTAGGATGTAATTAAATTCTAATTTAATTGCCACCTGTAATAAAGTAAAAAAAAAAATGAGCTGTATAACCCCCCTCTCTGAATCCTGTACTAGCCCCAGTGCTAGACAGTATGTTCTGGTTTTCACTATAACAAGAAGACCCCAAGCCATGGTATAAACCTGATCAGCACAGGGTTGATGTCTTTAAAGGGCCAATGCTGAAAAGTTCTGATGTTCTATTCATCCCTTCTGTGATGTGGAAGCCCTTTAGTGGCAACTTTGTCTCCCCTGTCCCTTACAGCACAAAATACTTGGGGAAAAAACACATTTAAAAATAAACTTGAATTTGAATAAAAGACTTGAGTCCCCAAATCCTCATTCACCATTGTTTTTCCAAATTCCAAATTATTATTATCTATTATTTTTGAGGCAAAGGGTCCGCAGTGCCATACATAGAGCATGGCACAAAACAGTACACGGCATTACAGGGCGGTGCAAAAACAAAGTGCAATAAGTACAAACTCTGCAAACAACAGGTGCACAGGGCGAAGAGGTAAAAGTGAGGGCAAAGATAAAATGGGAAGGGAAGGAGGGAGTTGAGGGGAGAGAACTAAAGGAGGTATATAAATATATTAAAATATAAAATTTAAAAGAAGAAATGTGTGTGTATATATATATATATATATATATATATATATACACACACCTGCATAGTACCGCCGACTGATGATAAATCTTACTTCCCGTCACTGGCAAGCCAATCACAGGTGGCTAGCGTACTGAATGCTAGGTGATGTGGCAATGCTTCAATTTCTCAATTTTAAGTGTAATGATGAGGATAATGGCAATGATGATGGTGCTGGTAATGGGGAAGCGCAGTGGCATTATCCAGAGTACTAGCGGATTTAGAGTGACTGCTCTATGTTAAAAAGACTATTGGAATATAATACCAATAAATATTTGCCATCTTGGTTCTGCACAAGCCATCAATTCTTGTAATGAAGTAACATGAAATGTATAATTTCTAAAGCTATAATTTTTCTTAAATGAGCACTTAGGGACAGTGCTCTAAGATGTGTCCTGTTGTATATTTTCTTTCTGCCTAATACTTCCATCAGTGAAGGTTGTCGGAAATAGCTTGTTTGGAATGATGCCATAATCATTAACTAATGATGACCGAGGACTTGGAGTTTGCATGCTAGATTTGGCATGAGGTGCATCTTCAGTCCCATCAACAACAATGTACATCATCATCACCAAGATAGCACTAAATGTAAAATTGATATGTACACTTTAATAATTTGAATTGTCATCAGGATCATCAGGTCTTGCATTTCATACTTTGCATCTAATTCATATTATCACCAGGGGCTAATTGTCACATATCAAATGGATTTGTGATGAACAAGAAGAATATAAAAAATATCAACAGGATATGGGACTGCACTCTAGATAGACGTGTATTCTTACCAAATACTAAATTGAGTTACAACTCAAATTGACAATCCATTCATGACATTGTGATTGAAGATAAATGAAGTTCATATTAATTTTGTGTCCACCTTTTCAAGTGTATCAAAACAAGTTAATGCCATAATAAATAAACATCATCATCTATTGACTAAGGAGGGCATGTACTCAAGCTGTCACTAGTCATCTTCCCCAATACTATAATAAACAAATACATTTAAAAGATATTTTTGTACACACCAAATTTAGTTAAGCATAATGGTTACTTTAGGTGTAGTATATGTGTTTAGTACTTATTTGTGATGCAACAAAAAAATGCTATAGACCCTATGAAAGGTACACACACCAAAATATGCAATTTCCTAAATGATGATATTATTTGTGTTGTATTTCTTACATGTGTCTTCTCCAGCATTTAAATGAGCATAGAAGCAAAGTTCATGCAGGCGATGGACACGACGTAATGCTTTATAAACTGCATCCCCATTCTTGCTCTATTGAACATAAGTGTATATGTAAAGATATAAGTAACTCTTAAAAGAGAGTCCTATTGGATAGATAGTTTGGGAGCTTTTAAAATGTGGACAATATTGCACTTGTGTTACTGTGACCTTAACTGGATGATTATAAGGTGAGGTGAAATGATTTATGTGGGTATTTATTATTTAAATTGAATACATAAGATATAAGAACTACATATATATTGGTAATGCTATAACATTTTGATAATCCTTTATTATTGACGGTCAGCATTCACAGTAGGGTTGACTTGATCGAAGTGATAAGTTCAGAATGACATCACTACTGTCATGTGATCAAAGAATATACTTTGTATGTCCAGTAAGCCTATAGTGTGTAAACCCTGATGATGACGCCTTTACAGCTTTGACATTGGTTGTTTCTTTTAGAAAATCATTAAGATATTTGCTTTAAACTTATTGTCACTGATGTGGATATCATCCCTCCTATTTCAAGACCACAGTACCATTTCAAATTGAGATTCTGGATCTCTGAAGCACCATTGTTCTATCATTTGTATTGAAGCTACACTTTCTTACTATAGGTTACATAAATATATAAGTTGAATAGACATACATTTATCAAGTCAAATCCCAGAGTACATCCTCAAAATCCCTAGTCCGCTAATTCAGAGGATGATAAAAACACCTACCTAAAAACAGTATATTCCAATTTGCCTTAAAAGAGGGGAAACAAATCCCATCTCACTACTAGTAATTATACTTATGCCTCAACAACACAGTGGACTTGAGTCATTATGAAAAGTAAAGCAAAATAAAAAGGAGTAACTTTGCACCGTGGCAAAACAATGTTGCATTGGAGGGGGAGGTAAATTTAAAATGTGGGGTAAGATTTATAGTTGGGGCAAGGCATGTCCTAGATCAACTTTAAATTTCACTGTAAATACAAAGCTATCAAGTATTTGTGTGTTACATGACAAAAAAGCCTGTATTTTCTTTATGTGAAAACTAATAAAGAAATTTGCACCCCTTGCACTGTAACATGGTTTGTCAAGGATCAAATTTACTCAGTTTTTTGCCTTGCTCTCCCTATTGACTCAGGTCCAGTATATTATGTGTGTAATAATGAAAATTACCTTGCATTCTTCTTTTCTTAGAAAGAAAGAAATTCTTAAAGATATCTACAGTATAGTGTGCACTGCTATTATGAGTTTGTTTATGAGTACATGCCATAGAATACCTGATCTATGTTTACTTCTATAACGGCTACAATAACTGAATTCTAAAGCAGCCATTAATCTACTTTATCAAACATTAATACAGCCTATCCTAAGGGAAGTACAGAGAGTTGTATAGCTAGTAGCTTACCAATCATGCTATCTGCAAGCTATCTATCTGACTCTTTCCTGAGTGAACCAAGAGGTGACTTTTCTGTGGTAAAGGCTTTGACTATCCTGTACTAAAGCAAAGAAAGAAATTGCTTAATTTTGGCCATTCATTCTAACCATACACATAGCAACATTGCTTTTGTTTTGCTATTCTGCAGAATGCCAGTTTGCACTGTATTTGTATAGTCACATTTCACGGAATGAATAGAGCTGGATCAATGACAGTGAATTCCTTCTGCTGTGGTGTGGTTGGGGTAGGACAGGGAGCGCTTAAGGGGAAATTTCACTGGTAAAATTGATGACACTTTGTGTCATTTTACTAACACTATCAAGTCACATCCTATGCTATTATTGGGCTAAAGAATATACACTAGTTAAGCATGATGTACACCTGGCACAAATGCTAGCGTTGAACGGCTGCACGCATCTTAACATGTGTCCGACTGAACATGTGTATGTAAAAATTCTTTATTTACATAGGTTGTTTCCTATATAAATTCATGGCGCAGATGTGTCCAACTCTACATGAAACCTATTATGTTTGCCCCACATATAATAACACTATCTTATTGAATATGAGCTCTTTGCAAGAAAAATTAGATGGTGTGTTGTTAGGGGGTACATTTAATAACATTTTTTTCTGTTCAAAGAAGAGGCAATAAGCATCACTGAATTTTTAATTAAAAATAAAAAATGATTCAGAAACAGTTAACATTTGGATAGCAGATTTTATTGCACATTTTAGATTAAACACTTAGGGCTAGATTTACTAAGCTGCGGGTTTGCAAAAGTGGGGATGTTGCCAATAGCAACCAATCAGATTCTAGCTATCATTTTGTAGAAGGTACTTAATAAATGAAAGCTAGAATCTGATTGGTTGCTATAGGCAACATCCCCACTTTTTCAAACCCGCAGCTTAGTAAATCTGGCCCTTTGTCTTAGTGGTTAGCACTTCTGCCTCACAGCATTGGGGTCATGAGTTCGATTCCTGACCATGGCCTTATCTGTGTGGAGTTTGTATATTCTCAATGTGTTTACATGGGTTTCCTCCAAATGCTCCAGTTTCCTCCCACAATCTGAAAAACATTCTAGTAGGTTAAATGGCCCTAGCCTCTCTGTGTGTATTAGGGAATTTAGACTGTAACCCCTATTGAGGCAGGGACTGATGTGAGTCAGTTTGTACAGCACTACAAAATAAATGATGATGATTAAACAGAGAGCCAGGATAACCATGGACAATAAAGTCTATAATATATCCTTATTTTTGGAATACTTATCAATTAGACTGGATTCTTAAAAAAACAATTATTATATTTTTTTGAAACAAAAATACGACTCTATACTCTATATTTGCACAGAATAATTTTACTTACTCTGTCATTACTTTTCAGTCTGGTATCCTGTCTGGAAGATAAAATTGCCTTTCTTCAATAAAAAAAAAATGGCCTTGTGTCCTTTGTGCAATCATGTTGATTAAGATGTAGCTCATCTCTTCCTTTTCATAATGTCTTTTGTAGACTGGTGTGCAGAACTGTATGCAAGATGAGTTATAAGCAAAGACGTATAATTAGATAAGAAAAAATATTAATTCCGGAAACTGTTTTACTGCTGAAAATATAATGGGCCTCATTTATAAAGCTAAATTGATGTGTGCCACAAATCAGCGTACTTCAAGGTGCACATACGCCTCCACAATCTAGAAGTGTGTCGACTTCAGAAATATGCAATGTCACATCAAAGTATAACATCCTACCAATGTAGAGGCATCCCTTTCATTAAATTAAACTTTTCCATTTTTATCCTAAAAATAATGTTTGATTTAGCCTCATTTAAAGCTTAAATTATTCACGAGGGTGAGGGGACATAGGGACTGTTTTTATTACATGTGCCATGTTTGTATGTTTGAAGTTTGTTATTATTTTGGACATATTATTTATCTCATTTCAGTAATCTGACTCCACAATATTAAAATTTTGTCTTTGCACTACTGCACAAAATTAGGTGCACCAATGCTCCTAATCAATACCTTGGAAGGAAAACCATTATTCTGCCCAATAACTACATACTCACAATCTGATAACTACGTCTACACAGCCAGGACTTCTGAGCCATACTGAGGTATTACTCACATGGTCTACCCGTGGAGTATTTTCACATATTTGGAAGACTCGTTTCTCAATCATTTTTCCAAAAAATCAAATTCTTGTAGTGATGTTAATAATACTATCATTAATGAAAGGACATTTTTTTTTTAAAAAAAAAGTGTTTTTTTTTTTTACATGAAAAACATATATTAGGATGTTATTAATGCCTACTGTACATATAATGCATTTTTACAGAGTGCAAACACTTCTAGCATGTATATGCGACCATCATCACTATCACTCGGCATTCACACCTGCTCTGTAGCTGGTGCAAGTGATACGGCTGAAAAACAAATACCTTAGAGATGCCCAGAGTTTGAATCTGATGCTGCTGCGTGAGCTTGTACCTGACATGCCCATGCGGATCATTGCCTACATGAATACACCCCTTCACTCCGCCATACCGCCCATGAAATCATAGGCGGATGTACTTGCGCTCACTAGCATATAGTCCTTTTCTGAGCATACACAGTGCAAATTTATACAAAGTTTCTACAGAAATGATGCTTATCCGTTGCAGTTGACATTGACACTATTGGTCCTGACAGCAGAAAAGGGGCCTGACTAGCTCTCCTCTGACAAATAGATTCTCACATTAAATACACTGTCCCACAAGGATTCAATTCTAGTGGTTATCATAATTTATTTTTAGCACGAGTTCCCCATTTCTTTGCTGCTCTTACGTTATACCTCCATGTAGGAAGTGTTGATTTTTAATTATAATTCATCATTTTAAATATGGTTTGTAAATTATTCATGTGCTATATTGTAATAGACATCCACTCCCCTGGTTGTTAATGATCCTATAATCTTTTGGTAACCCTAGGCATTAATGAACTTATAATCTGTTTTTTCAGCAAAACTTGCTAATATATTATCTTTATGGTTCTATATAATATTATATGCATATGCTTGTTACATTTGTTTATTGTAATGTGAATTAGTTTTATGCAAATTGCTACACAGTGGTAGTTAGCCTTAATTATGATAATTATGGTGACCTTTATATAGACACCTCTGCACTCAGTAGCTAAAGATGTTTCTGATTCTCTGTCAAAGGGGGAAGACTCTTCCAAAATGCATAACATTAATGAATGAGTTAACCTCAGATCCACTTGTGTAAAGGTAAATGCAATTGAATGTAAGCGTAATTTATCTTTTTCTTGATTATGAGATGTTTCCTTGAGAAGCCTTCTGTCTTCCCTATCCAGTACACTCTATTTTACCTACAGATTATTTTATTGCCAAGGCTTATTTTAGCTCACTGTACATGACTTTTAGTCATATGATGACACATATAAAATCACAGCATCACATTAGTTTAACTATATCAAATGCCCTATTTTACTTTGCATCAAGATTTTATTTGGTGGGAAGACATTTACATCTGCAACAACTTCCTTTTAGACACCTTGGAACATCAACAACATACATAACATTCCAGTTAAACAATATACATAATATTACTATAAAAACTGTAAACTAGTTGTAAAGAGAGTTCCAGGTAGCAGCTAAGGGCTGAAATATGGAAGTTGAAAACCTTTAATTGAACAGTTAGGGCCCTGGTTTACATAAACTTGAGGAAGACAGTAGGGGAATGTATAAAATATACTGTCATGATAGACTAATTCCATTTGACACTGAAAATAACTTAGAGAGACTCTTGTGAATTAAAACAGTTTGTCAGTAAATGTTAATATTTTAACTGCAAACTTTTGAAATTCACTTTTAATCTTCAAAATACAGCCAGGCTAAACAGTGAAGTAGCTTGTAGTTTATTTTAATTCATAAGTACATTCATATATAAAAACTCATACTCTCAGTGGCCACTTTATTAGGTACACCTGCACACCTGCTTGGTAATGCAAATAATATTAACTTAAGGTTTCCCTGTCTCATCAGTATTTAATACTTTAACTAGTTCTGATCTGTGCCACAGCTACAAATTTGCCAATGTTGCCCCTGACCTTCAGCTGTTCTCTATATACACTGTCAGAACTCACTCATGCGCCAACATGCACACACCCCTCCCATGACATAGACTGGATGTGCCTCTTTTTTACTAATGAAGTAAATCAATTTAGTCCTCATTTCCAAGTGCAAATAATGACCATGAAAAAGCTACAGGCATTCCCCAGCAGGCGCCGATATTTCTGCCAAGAGAGTCCTATATAGACGAAAGCACTTAAACGCATACATGTGTTACTGTAACTTTAAAACTTACCTTCAAGGAGTTAATGCTTCCTCATCCCAGACCAGCCAATTAGAAGGGAGGGCTTGAAGTTCTCTATATAGGTCCCTGTGTGTTACTTGTCCGGCCTCATTCTCTCTGCACGAGATTGCCAGAGAGGACCTGCTGAGAGGATTTTAATGCACTTTGTCTTGGTTGCTGTCCCTCATTTGCTCTGCTTATCCTTACTAACATTTCACTCTCTTCACATATCCTGCTTTTATTTCAATATCCGTTCTTTATTCTCATTTTCTTTTTTTCTGTTCTCTCCATTATTATTTTTTCCTTTTCGCCTTTCTTTTCACCCTTTGCTATTCACATAACTTCCCTCGTTTTCTCCTTTTCCCCTACAATTGTTATTCTGTTCTGTATTAAACTGATCCCCTTATTGTCACAATGTCCCGTCCAATGCTCTTAGTTTCGCACCCAATTAGGCACCGTGACTCCCCCTCTCCCCCTGTCAGCAGGCATCTTGCGGTCTGCTCCCAGGAGAGTGCTGGCGATTGGACTCATGGCAGCCTCTTTCTCTGACCCCAAGCCCTCTTTGTGACTTACCTGCTCCTGCTGGTATGAGCAGGAGGGGAAGCACCCTGTCGAATGGGCCGGCGCTTCCATATGAACCGTTGAGGTCTGTGCGCGTGCACCAGAGTGGGTGAGTGCACAGCTCAGCTCTGTTGCGGCATCAGGGCGCAATTAAAAGGGGATTAGAAATACCTTAATAAGCACTTCTCCTTACTCAGCCAACCCTTAACACAGGCCCAGCACTTTAGCTTACACCTCTCCTGACACTGGACACTCAGCCTCACAGTCACAATCTCTACCAACATGAGGGGGGAAGCTGATTCCCAGTATTTTCAAACTCAAGGACAGTCAATACTGTTATTAACCCCTCCTGAGCCAGCTCAAAATGCTAGTTTTGAGTTAACATGCCCTGCCCCACACCAGCTTTATTTTCCACCCAGCCCTTTCTTACCTAACAATCCCAGAGGATCTGACTGTATATACAACCACCCACAGCCTGCAGATCCTTTTATCGTTCTCAAGCACCATATAATAGCTTTTAGAGATGGTATCAATTTACATAGGCAACCATATCAGAGGTCAAATCTGCCTATTACCCCAACACCATCTCGACCCGTACCGTTAATGAGCATACCTAGGCTGGATTATGGGTCCCATTATGTCAGCAATAAATACGCCCCAGCTTTTGAGAGTTTGGCCAGTAATAGAAGCATACATAATCAGGAATTTTCCCCACTTTTATTCTCGCAATCGCCTATTTAGGCACAAGGCGGACAGACCCTTGGTCCACTCATCTCTACCTCACTTTCCGCTGACCCCACCTATTCAGCTGAATAGGTTTGAGACCAATAACAACAGGCAGGGTTTTTGACTACCACCACTCCAACACCGGCAGTACTTCATATTTACCATTTCATCCAGCTATATTTCAGAGACAACTCCCGTTAATCGGTTGCGATGTGTCCCCTCCTAGGCCCCGGGCTATCCACTCAACAGGATTGAAACGTGCTGGCCCCTATATTCGGTGTACATCCAATTATCCTTACTGTGACCACAGCTCCTTCCCACATAGGTCAGGTTTAGGGCAAGATTTGTGCATGGGTCGTCAACATTTCGATACAGTCACCTCAACTCAAGGGCATTCCGACCCACATGGGAAAGAATCTAGGTCCAGAGAGGCAGAAATCAATGCCACCTCCTAGGAAAAGGCCCCTATATTATAGTTGAGAGCCATGGGATAGGAGTTACTAGCATGTTGTTTATTACAGATTGTCAGAGTCAAGTGATCATCTCAGAAACCAGCAGCTCCATAAAAACTCCTGAAGTCACCATCCTGGCAGCTAGCAACACGGAAATGCAGAATACGGCTCTGGCAGTAACAGGAACCACAAACGAGGTAAGTGGAGCCTCCATCTCCAGTGAGAACATTTCAGTTTTCATACACACAGCAGCTAACACTAGCCCTCCCATTGCCAGCACGAGCGAGGACTCTTTGAACACAGATCAGAGCCCACACAAGATATTAAAACGTTTACAGTCCCAGTTACTTATTAAGCCAACAAATAAAACTTCCAGTTTTAGGCCTCCAAGTAGGAGAGAGCTCTAGCGATATGGGTCAGTGCGAGAGCTGTTCACTCTCGTTTGGAGTTAGGCCCAGTGTGAGGGATAGAATTATTATTATTATTATTATCCTTTATTTGTTAGGCGCCACAAGAGTTCCGCAGCGCCGTACAATGCACAAATAGTAGACAGTACACAGGGTAAAACATTACTGAACAGTAAACAAAAAATACTAACACTTCAGGAGCTCCTAGCAGGCTAATGCAGTAAAGACGGAGCAGAAGAGCAGGTAAGGACACAAGAGGGAAAAGGGCCCTGCTCAATGAGCTTACATCCTAAGGGAGGGTGAACAAAACTCAGGCACAAAGGGAGTGAGTTGACGTATAAGGGAGGGGAGGAGGGGTAGAATATGAAGGGTACCTTCTTAGACATGTTCATGATCACGGACATGAGTAAGAAGAACCTAGCCAGCGCCAAAAAAAAAAATGGCATGGGTCAAAAGGCAATCAGGTCATTTTTTAATTGGCTGAACAGGTTTTGTATATTCGCAGCAATATACACCGAATATAGGCCAAATGAGAAGACTGACGTTTGGCGTTATTTGCATATGATAAATGATAAGCATCAAAAAGATGACCCCATGATATGGCGCACGTATGATGACATTTTCAGGAGAAAAATAAGTGGCCGGGTCAGCATTCTGTTAGGCTCCATGGATATTGATACGTGGAGTTAATTAATGCATCCGAGCAGCCTGGCTTATAGCTCTTCAGGTCATAGTTGATTTCACACAGCAGGGAGGGCTTCAACGGCCCTCCATAACAAAAACAAATGTCTTTCTTTCAATGCAGGGTCCTGCGCCCAGGGCACAGCATGCAAATATCACCATGTTTGCTCAACCTGCAAAGGCCCACATCCCACTACAGAATGCCCAAGACCCTCCTCCTCAGCAGGTCAGGGAAGAGAAGCTCAGGTTGCAGCTCCACATCAAGAAACCTTCACCAATTAACTTAAGAGCATTAGCAAGGTGACTTAGGTTATAATCTGATCAGGAAATGACCTCCTTTCTGAGTCAAGTTTTTCGTTTCGGTTTTAAAATCCCAGTTCAAGGGTTTTTATGTGCACCCATTCCCCTTAACTTAAAATCCAATTACAGTTTTCCAGAGTCACTGGAAGTTAAAATAGCAAAAGAAATAAAATCTGACCGCATGTTAGGTCCTTCTAAAGACCCCTCCTTCACAATCTTGTGGTGTCACCAATAGGAGCTGTACCAAAAGAGGAGCCTGGAAAAATCAGGTTAATTCAACATCTCTCTTAGCTGACGGGCAAGTCAGTGAACAATGCAATAGACCCCCTACAATGCACAATAACTTATAAGTCTTTCAAATCTGCTCTATAATTAGTATAGGAGTTTGGGTGCGGTGCCCTGCTGGCTAATCTGGACATCAAGTCTGCTTTTCAGTTATTACCATTGCACCCTGAGTTCTTTAGATTAGTGCTAACGATCGACAGAGCTGGATTCTATGTTGATCGTTGCCTTTGTATGATGTGCGCAATTTCCTGTTTCAGCTCGTTCCTTGACTAGGACATTCAAGTAGGAACTGAACATCATGGTATACCCCACTATTTAGATTATTTCCTTATAATTGGTACGGCGGGATCACATCAGTGTAGCACCTTCTTGCAAGCAGCACAATCATTATTCACTGTGCTGGGGCACCCTTTGCCCATGTCAAAACAGAGGGTCCAGTTTCCCGTTTGTCATTTCTCAGGATTGAAATCAACAGCACATCCGGCTATTATCAGCTCCCATTAGATAAAATGCAGCATATGAAGGAAGCCATCGCTGACATTCAGAGTGCTCAGTCTACTCAGCCGTGGAAAGTGCAACCCCTTTTAGGTCTGTTTAACTTCACATGCAGGGTCATTCCCATGGACAGGGTTTTCTACAGAAAACTGCAAAGAGCCATAGTGGGCAGAACAAGTCCTCATGCGTCTATCTGTTTGTCGCCTGAAATTAAAGATGACTACAAATATGGATAAGGTTTTTGATACTTTATAGGGAGGATCCCTTGGCTTGCTATAAGATATGTCATTGTGAGTCTCTAGGGGGGCGTAGGCACCTGATGCCAGATTTAACGCCGGCCAAGCACTTAAGGATTTGTTCCATGTTAAGTGGAGTTAGACCGTTAGCTATCCACTCTTGGTTCAGATACCAGTTGGTTTAGCTGTCCCGCAGGGCACTTTGTCCACCACAATATAATGTTAATAAAATGTGACTTTCTTTTGCCACTTATACAAGTCTCATTGTCTTTTTTATTAGTTATGTTAAGTGGGTTACGACAATAGAAGCTTTGTAGTTTAAAGTAAGAAAGCATCCATGTTATGCAGTTTAAAACACGTAGTTGATAATGTGTTATAAAATTACGTTTAAATATGGTTGAATTGTTGCAGTTATGCATTGTATAGCTCTGAATAAACATCTGTTTATTAGATGCAAATGTTTTGGCAGTAACTTTTTATGAGTGTAATATGATTTAAATGTTCACCACCAAGGACAGACGCAATGCGACCTGGTTTCTGTGCAAATTGGACTGTGAGCTGCTTCTAGCTTTCATCTATAGCTTGATAATTCAGACCTAACACTTAAAGCAGCAATCCCGGATAGGTTTATTTTTAAATACTTTTAAGCATGCACCTGATTTCTTAGCATGCATCTGTCATTTGTCTTACCTGTTGTACAAATCATTGCCAAAATCCCTCTGAAGAGCACAAAGCATAGTTGGCAGTCACATACACAGACTCACAGCTCTCATCATTTCTTGTGAAGGCAGGGGGAAGAGAAAGAGAGGGTTGTTTTTACAATACACATAGCAGATAGAGTTCAGAGGAGTATTTCAAAGCCTCTCCGCTCAATACATCATATGTCATATGACCGGTTGCCATTATAGTCATATGATACTATGAAGAATTTGAAATCATTAGCAGCAGCCTAAAGAGACAAACCAAGGAAGAATGTCAATTAGCAAGAAAATTCTTATTGTCTGTCACAGTAATGTATGTAAAAAAAAAATCTCATTGTTTCATGGGATTGCTGCTTTATATTGAATCCATTACATTTTAGTTACATTACGTCGGTTTATATTAAGGATTTTCAACCTGTGGTGCTGCTATTTCAGGATTATCAAGGGTATGTCAGCCTGTAAAATGAAACTCAAATTTAAATTATATTACAACACACACAGGCCCTATTAGGCAAGGTTAGGCAGTTTCCTAGGGCGCCGGGCTCTGCAGGGCGCCTCAGAATTAAAAAGCAATTACTATTGTAGTTTAAAACTGTGCGGCCACCGCTGAGCATACCTTAAACAGCCGCTGCACAGCTTGAGATCGATCCACGGGGAGGGGGAGTGGGAGGGGCTATGGATCACCACCGTCGCCCTCCTCTCCAACAGCTGATGGGGCGCTCTGTCTCCTCCCCTCCACTCACTGACTGTTGGGCATGACATTATCATCACGGTCTGACAGTGTCAGTAAGGGAGGGGACCCGGCAGAGAGGACCAGCTTTATGGAGCCAAGGTAAGTAAAGACTGGGGGGGGGTTTACATTGTGCCAGGGGGGGGAGTTTTTTACATTGTGCCGGGGAGGGGGGGGGGGGAGTTTTTTACATTGTGCATAGGGCGCCGAGGACCCTAGCACCGGCCCTGAACACACAACTTTGATTTTTACTCATGTGAGTAGATGTCACAGTGTATGGTTGGACAGTTAATGTTATGTAAGTGACTAAGTGAATGATCATCTAGATAAGAAGATGCAGCCACTGATAGTCAGGCAAAGGTAGGCAGTGAGTGACTTTCATGTCAAACTCTCTAAGTTAGGTCACTGATCTTTCTATTATGTTTAACCTACTAATGGTATGTTGTAAACCAGGAGACTGATGGTCATAGTATGAGTTATCAAACCCATTTGGCAACTTAGTTCAAGACTGTTCCAATCAATGGCCATGAACCTAATACAATAAAAAGACCAAATGAGTGTTACTTCTCCTTACTTATCCTCCTTGACCTTTCCGCTGCCTTTGACACCGTGGACCACCCCCTCCTACTGCAAACTCTTCTCTCTCTTGGCCTCTCTGGTTCCGTCCACGCCTGGTTCTGCTCTTACCTCGCCAACCGCACCTTCTCTGTCTCCACCTCTGGCTCTTCCTCTGCCCCATCCCCCCTCCAAGTAGGAGTCCCCCAGGGCTCTGTTCTCGGCTCCCTTCTCTTCTCGCTCTACACTTCCTCCCTTGGTGCGCTCATCTCCTCCTTTGGTCTTCAGTATCACCTTTATGCTGACAACATTCTCACTTCTCTCCGCTCCCCTCAGTGACTCTCAACCTGTCATCCGTGCCCACCCTCTTGGGCCATAGTTACCTGCCTGTACTCACTTTTCCCCTCCCTCCCTCTCTTTCATGCTGTGCCTGAGCCCCCAGAGTTATAGTGCTTACTGTTACTTGTACTGTGCTGTTTCACCTTGTACTGTGCCATTGTTTGTCCTTGTATGGCGCTACGGATACTTTGTGGCGCCCTATAAATAAAAATTAATAATAAAAATTAATAATAATAATTCAACTCTAAATCTCTTCTCCTGACCTCTCTCCCACCCTCCTCTCTTGCGTATCTGACTGCCTCTCTGCCATCTCCTCCTGGATGTCCTCACGCTTTCTCAAAATTAACATCTCTAAGACTGAACTCATTGTCTTTCCTCCCTCCAGACTCCCCTCCCACCACAACCTATCTATCTTTGTTAATAACACTACCATCTCCTCTGTCACCCAACTCCGTTGCCTCGGTGTCACCCTTGACTCCTCTCTCTCTTTTACCCCCCACATCCAATCCCTTGCTCAAGCCTGTCGCTTTCAACTGCGCAAAATTGTCCGCATCCGACCCTTCCTCTCACAAGACACCACCAAAACTATCATCCAAGCACTCATCAGCTCCCGCCTTGACTATTGCAACCTTCTCCTCACTGGCCTCCCCCTCTCTCATCTTGCCCCCCTCCGATCTGTACTCAATGCGGCTGCTAGACTCATCTTTCTCTCAAGCCGCTCCTCCTCTGCCTCCCCTCTCTACCATGCCTTACACTGGCTCCTTTTCCCCTACAGAATCCTCTTTAAATTCCTTATTACCACTTACAAAGCTCTCTCCCAGTCAACTGCTCCCTACATCTCTAACCTTCTCACCATCCACACTCCTGCTCGCTCCCTGCGCTCGGCAAACGACCGTCGCCTCTCCTCCACTCTAATTACCTCTTCCCACTCCAGAATCCAAGACTTCTCCCGAGCTGCCCCCTGCACTGGAATGACCTCCCTCGCTCCATCCGTCTCACACCCAATCCATGCTCCTTCAAACGGGCACTCAAAACTCACCTGTTCCTGAAAGCCTTCCAGCCATCCACTTAACCCCTCATCTACTCTGCAGTTCTCCCCCTCACCCCTGCCCCTTTTTCTCCCTTGTATCACTGCCTCCCTTTCGTGCCTTTTTGTCCACCTTCCCTTAGGATGTAAGCTCGCATGAGCAGGGCCCCTCTCCCCTCCTGTCTCCATACCGAATCTTCTGCTCCGTATTTACTCCATATGTCTGCCCGGAGTTTCTGAAGCATTGGTACTCTGTGTTTATTGTTCTGTAATGTTTCACCCTGTATGGTCTACTGTTTGTACTATGTAAGGCGCTGCGGAAACCTTGTGGCGCCCAAGAAATAAATGATGATAATAATAATAATAATAATAATAATTTTGTTCATATAAATTATATCTTATAAATATAAAATATATCTCTGGTAATGCCAGAAGTCTAGGCATGGCAATGCATGTAAATATATGTAAATCAATGGCATTTATTCATCAAGATTTGATAAGTCATAGATAATGAATACTTTGCCACACATGCACAACTTCATTCAGTAGTGTATGATAGAAACATAGCTATAGTTACAGAGCTTTCTGTATTTAATCCAGTAAATTATAAAGGGTCAGTGACACCAAGCCAGTCAGTGCTATCCAAGTCAGATAGCTTACATTAACCTAAAAGGGAAATATCGTACTATGGCACAGGTAATCCCCCAACCTGGTGTGACATGTTCTGTAGTCAGAATACTGTTTCTTTAGTCAGTTTGAACACTAATTATTTAAATGTTTCCAGTTTTATACTCAAGAAGCACAGAAATGGCTATAAACTACAAAATGTATATATTATCGGTTAGTTAGATATACAGTAATGCCATTACAATGCTGTGGTTGACCAGTAGATGTCATGATAGTGCTATCCTACATACAAGAAATAAACAGCTATAAGATAAATGACTTTTGCAGCTCATTAGGTTATAGTTTTAATTGTGAAGAAATAAAGCTTTAAAACAAATAAAAAAATGGTTCAAATAAAGAAAAATAAATATATACTATATACCTTTTCCCTTGTAGTATTCAAGCTACTTTGAATGACCTAAATTGTTAATGACATGACCAGCAACAGATTTACAAATGACACAAAACTGGGAAAAAAATTATTTTATTTCATGTCAATGTTCATGTAAAACAAATATCTGTATAATACCCCACAAGACATCTGAGCTGAAACTTGCTGCCTGGGGCAAAGTCCAGCTTAACCAGGGGGAGGGCTGGAAAATTTTAGCCCGGTGGGCAAGACTCGACTCAGCAGCTGTCCCCCTGCCCCCCTCACAGAATGATGGAGAGAGTTTAGCAAACTCTCAGACTGACAACTTTAAGCTCAGTGAATTTTCCAAAGTGAGGATGAAAAAGAATCCCATTTTCCTCAAACATAGCCTGCTAATTAAATTCTCCCGTTACCAAATTAAATGACTTGCCACACAATTGCCTCATTAATGTTAATGGCTGCTCTGCATCACGTTCTGCCATTTATACAGGTTGTTTGCTAAGTGTGACTTAATGTGGTTACAAAAAGGAAGGTTTTAGACGCTTTCTGGTTGTTGAAACTGGGCTGTAATTGCTTAACAGGAGAATGCAGTTTTTTCAGTTGTCGGCTCTGCTTGTTTTTATGGTTAGTAGAGACGGATAAGAAGGATACTGACATATGAAAATCCATCAGTGACATGTTCACTTGTTTCTTGATCCACCTGCATGTCATCCTCTCCTATGACAGCCTCCACTGTGGGATTAGTAACCATACTCTTTTGTCTCAATGCCATAGAGTGCAGATTCCAGTATGTCATGGTAATTTATTCATTTTTCTTTTGAATACCAATAAGCTTACCTACTGACGGCTGCACCTGATTTTTTGCTAGTCACGGCTCTCTGCTCGAGGACTCAGTAATGCGGACCAGTGCCCTGCATGTCAAGGAATGGTGTGGCTTGTAAAAGTCAAAAGCCATTGAAAATCTCCTGCAAAGCTCAACTGCCTAATATTATATTCATCTTCTTAAAAAATGCTAATCATTATACTGTTTTTAAAGCGCCCAGTGAAAAAAACAGATGCAGCATTCAAAATACACATAAACTTTGTTAACCTTTTATAACCTGAATGATTCACACAGGATTATTGTAAACAAACCAACAATTACTTAAGTTGAAAATACGGTAATCATTTGACCCTACCAGATAAATCATTTCTGAAAAGAACAATTGTATTGTCTAGTGAAAGAAATCAAGGTTTGCTAAATGTATTTTTATTGGAATGGAAAAAAACATGTGTTACATTTATGTAGATGGGTTTAAGAAGTCATTTCACAAAACATTGGCTCTAGAAGTTAAAATAAATCTATTTCACTAAAAGCCTAACATATTCAGTACTGCTAAAACATGCTACATATCTCCTACTGTCACAATTTTGGGTGTGGTTTACTCAATTTTGACCATTTGTAGGCGTAGTTTAACACAATGGACGGGGTTTATTTTGTTCAACTTTTGGGATTCTAAATATTGGGAGGTATGTATAGTACATTAGGATTTTAAATGACTTCTTAAGATAATACAGTGAGTACACAATCACGGCTCAGAGTTTTCGTGCCATTTTATGCCTATATTTTGTATGCATAAGTGAGCCTAGCATTACAGGCAAAGATTTGCAGGCCAAAATGGTTTCCTAAGTATGACTTTATGCAAGCCAAACTTTTGCCTGCGGGGGGAATAAAAGTTTGCACCAGCCGATGTGAGGAATTTGGTGAGGGGTTACCTTGCTAAGCATGCAACAGGTTAACAAGCAAGCTTTCCTTTACACCAAAATGCAGAAACTAGATATTATTTTCTGACAAATTACTTAAATGAGATAAAAAGGTGGAGATGTTTCATTTGCAGGGGCTCAGCTTCAGGGGCAGGGGGCATCGATCCCCCGGGCCGCTCAGTCTGACCCCTGTTTGGTCTGGCCGCCCCCCCATGGATGCAAGATTTCCTTATTACCGGCGGCGCATCACAAAACACGTGATGTGGCCGCGTCAGCGCACAGGCAGCCGCATCACATGACACGCGATGCGGCCACATCATCATTGTGATGCGGCCGCCTGTGCACCCCCCTGGGCTGAGATTTGCCAGCCCGCACCTGCTCAGCTTTGTGGAAGGGTCCACGCTTGTTTCCTTCTCACTCTTGAATTCTCCACCTGATCTGACCTCATGCCATTAAATTTATAATAGAACAAGCTTTGCTCCTTCCAGCTGCATTTTTGGTGAACTTCAACTAATGTAATAGCAATCTTAAAATACAGTAACATTTGTAATAAAGACAGTCCCGATGTCCGATGAACCTTGACTTGGAGTTGACAAACAATAGTTGTACTTGAACACATGAAGTAAGGTCTGTTGATTTGCAGGTCTGTTGATTTTGCTGTTGGTAAATTACCCTTAATGACATATGTACCAAATTGTATTCATTGCTCTTATATGATATCCAAACTAGTTCTAATATTGTTCAATTAATGCAATTTTTCTTGGTCCAAAGAACTTTTATTGTGGACAATGGTTCTACTTCATACAGAGATCACTTGGACTATTTCTGAATCACACATACTGTATATAGTTGTATGCAAAATGTTGGGCAGCCCTAGTCAAAATGCACGTTCAGGCGCGGGCTGGCAAAGTTCAGCCCGGGGGGCGCTCAGACGGCTGCATCACATGACATACAATGCGGGCGCGTCATTGATGACGTGGCCGCATCACGTGTCATGTGATGCGGCCGCCTGTGCGCTGACGCGGCCGCATCGCATATCTTGTGATGCGGCCACTTGAAATATTCATTAAATATCGGCCCACATAGCTGTCTGACTGAGCGGCCCCCGCCCCCTGGCCCAGCCCGCCCCTGTGCATGTTTCACTAAATATCTACGTGAATGGAAGGTAAAACAAACCCACCACAATTTAAGGCATTATTATTATTTTGTGTTCAATTTAAAAGATTGAAAACAATACAGAACAGTACATGGGACATATGCAAAAGTTTGGACCCTATTCAAATTAATTTGCTAATACTTTTTTCAAGCCTCAAAACTTGATTAACTTAGCTTTAAGTTAAATCAGGCAGTTAGGAAAGAGATCTCAGAAATGAAATGAATGCAGAAAGCCCAAGACATAATGTATTTCTGATGGATGAGTAGGATAGTATAATAGAAATATTTTTATTTTTTTATTTTTTTTTATCTCTGGGCAGCATGGTGGCTTAGTGGTTAGCACTTCTGTCTTACAGCAAAGGGGTCATGAGTTTGATTCCCAAACTTGGCCTTAACTGTGTGGAGTTTGTATGTTCTCCCTGTGTTTGTGTGGGTTTCCTCCAGGTGCTCTGGTTTCCTCCCACACTCCAAAAACATGCAAGTATGTTAATTGGCTGCTATCAAATTCACCCTAGTGTCTGTGTGTGTATGTATGTTAGGGAATTTAGACTGTTAGCTACAATTGGGCAGGGACTGATATAAGTGCGTTCTCTGTACAGCGCTGCAGAATTGGTGGTGCTATATAAAGAACTGATGATGATGATTTCTGTAGGTGTTGCAAGCGCACCAACAGACAGGGTGTCAGCACTTTTGGACATACCAAATTCACTGTTTTATTTATTCTCAATCTGTTAAATACAGCAAATTCAGAAAATAAATAGTAAAATGTGCATGACTGTACCATAAAAAGGTTGTGTTGCCCTATTTTCACTTAGAAATTCAATAAAACATGCATTTTAACCAGAGGTGCCCAAACATTTGTTTACAACTGTATAACACAAAGCTATTTGCCACTTGAGCCACAATTTACTTAAATAAATAAGAGATAGAAAACCAGCAATTTGAGCACTTTTCCTAAATAAAGAAATAGTAGGGAGATTTAATATTATTTCTTCCAGTAATCTGCAATTACCTAGTTGTTAAATTCTGTCTAAAGGTAATGGTGATGATGCAGAAGTGTCCAACAGGAGCTGCCTAATTCCTAAAATCTGACCTTCTTTTTTGAGACATAAAACCATTTGATTAAAACTATACAACAAAGTAGAAATATATGCTACTAAACAATGAGGGATCACAATGTAAAAAATTGATCATTAGTAGCTTAAAAAGGCACGTTTCCAGGGTCACAAGAGGCTTACCCTGAGATTTAAACATTGGTCCCCAGATTCACCAAGAAGTCGCTCAGTGTCATTATTTCAATACATCTAACCTAATTAGAGTGCTAGTGAAGAGCTATGTAAACAAATAGATACATTATATGAATACTTCAAATTCTCTAATTAGCATATCATTTGTAAGTGTATGCTTCCAAAAGAAGACTAGCACATTCATATTTATGTCATACAAAGTAATTGAGTAAATAGGAGCTGCTGAGTGACATTTTTTGTTTTTGTTATGGTTTAAAAAGAACAAAAATGATTTGCAACTGTGTCATTGTATTTACAAATAGCACATGGTAATGCAACACACATACAGTTTTTGTCTGCTGTAAAGTCACACGTACAAACTCTACACTAGCTAAGCACTTAAATTGTAAAGATTAACATCATTTTATGCCTTTGCTGAACATAATCATTAAGAGACGGAAATGTGAGTGTGGCCATTAAAATTAACACAGAGACATTACCACTATTCCCTGTGGCTACTTAGATATTGAAACAAATTATTCTTTACTAAATGCAATGTTCAGGAACCTTCCAGAGGCATTTCACTTGTCTACCTGTGGTATATAATTACTCTCTTTTCCCATTAGAGATTATTGCATGAAGTTGGGCAGAATACGGGTCTATGTCAGTGATGGGCACACTGATACACTTTGGGGGCAGCATAGTGCGGCCGTCTAACCTTCAGAAGGGTGGCATATTTCCTTAATTTCAGTAATAAGTTAAAACAATACATTTTATCAAAGAAAGAGAAACTTATTTGTAATAACATATCAGCATGCATTTTAAACTAGTATGACAAGCTATAACAAACATATCTGACACTAAAGCAGGAAGGAGCTAGGGGGCCACAGGTGAGGGCTCCAAGGCCCTATTGCCAGCTGTTGCCCGTCATTGGTCTATGGTCTTAAAACAGAGACCTTAGTTCATTATCATTCAGTAGTTTTTGAAAGCACTAATAGTTGAGTTATGAGTTACTGTAATTTTGTTTATTCCCTATTAAAATGCTGGATGCTGTCTGCTCTATATAATTGCATTCACTGCCACCCCCGTCCCCACCCCCACTGCAAGCACTGGTTACTACAGCATGTCAAACACTAGTGGTTAACCAGCCATATTATAACTTACTTCACTCTGGTAAAGCCAGATGTTTCTGCTATGAATGGCTAATCAGGAAATATATCTGACTTGTGCATAAAATGATATTATTTTTAATTAGATTTGTTTTATAATTGCAATAAATTACAACACAATTTGGTAAATGACAACGTATGTTTGACCATTTTAACACATGATAATTAATCCACGTTTTTGAAGGTATTACCTCATGTTTGGCATTGTCATATGATTCCTATTTTTTGCTCCTGGTAGGTTAGTGAGTCTTGTGAAAAATATGAATCCAAACAAAATAAAAATGCACTTGTTTTACAATGACTTCAGTTTTGCAATCTCAGTATCACTTAAATGGGAGCTGTAACATGAGCTCTATGAACGTGGTTGGTGCTGTTCCTTAAATACTGATATAATATAATGTATAATGCAAATATGTAAAGGAAGTGTAAGAAAAAAGAGTGTGCTGCGTCGTACATTAAGAGGGCTGTCGGTTCTGTAACTAGTGTTTGTTACTGAGGATATGAATGAGACACATTTATACAGAAATATATGTCATGAGTAATGTCTGAGTCTAATTTCATGCTTAACAAGAGGTATTCCGACAGTCAAGACAATACAGTTTAACTTTCTGTACAACATGTCAAAATAATGTGGGGTTATATATATATATATATATATATATATATATATATATATATATATATATATATAATGTGATATAAACCCACAGGGGCCGTCTGCTCAGTTATATGAATGTACAATTATATGAATCTATTGTTCATTGACTAAATAGCATAATCTATTAATAATACATTGAGTTGTTTACCCCCTTTGCGGAAGAGGATATATCTGTAAATTATGTGGAGAGGTGCCTTTGTGCACTTGTCAGTACAGTTATGCCCTGTTGAATTTTGGGCAGCTTGCTATTTCAAGTGTAACTCTCACAGGAACCAAGGTGTCATTGAGAGCTGATGGTCCCTGTGTAATGGTAGGGAACCATAACAAGTTGTTCCTGGCTATTGAATCACTTCTCCACAGTGTTTGATATAGAGCTTGGTGTATTATAATAAATGTTAACCTACTACCTGCCCCAGGAAAATTGGTGAGTGACTGACTTTTTTTTCTTTGTTCCCTATTAAAATGCTGTATGTTTCCTGCCCTATTTAATGCATTAACTGCCCCCTCCACCCACATGTAGAGAAGAGAGGGGTGGAGCATACAGGCTAGAGAGGGAGAAGTAGGAGGAGGGGGGAATACTGGGATTTAAGAAGAGAGTGGAGGACGGGAGATGACAGAGAGAAGGGGGCAGGATTAGAAATGAAGGCAGCTCATTGATAAACATGGTAAAAGCCGCATGGCAATATAAACACCATATATGTATACAAAATAAAAAGACAGTTATTGTCAGTACTTGTTATTACTATTGCAAATATGTATGTATCTAGACAAATGAAAACATTAGGTATTAGTTCATATTTTTATCAAAACATTGAATCCTGCACCCCAGTGTCAAAGATACCTCATTGTATGCAAGTCCTGAACTAACTTACAGTATATGCTTCAAACGCCATTAAAATGCAGTTTACTCATTTTACAACTGGAGAGAGGGGGGGGAGCGGGTACTAATTACCCGGGCCCGGGCATGCCAGGGGGCCCAGCCCGGGCCCTTGCGCCGGCATTTTTTTAAAAAAAAAACTAGTCTTTTTGGTTTTTTTCTTCCTGCGGTGGGGGGGGGGCTCGGTCATTGGTGGGGGGAGCATGGTAGTAAAAAAAAAATATTAATACTCACGTGAACGCGGCGCCAGCATTCCTCCTCTCTGCTGCTCTGTGCTCCATTCAGACTGTCTGAATGCCGGGTGTGACCTCATCATGTCATGCCCAGCATTCAGTCAGTCTGGAGCAATGGAGCACAGAGCAGCAGAGAGGACCAAGAGAGAAGAAAAGGAAAAGGTAAGTAAAGGGAGGAAAATGGGGAGGGGGGCCTGTCATAGAGGGGTTAAAAAATGAGGGGGGCCTGTCATAGAGGGGTTAAAAAACGAGGGGGGCTGTCATAGAGGGGTTAAAAAATGAGGGGGGGTGTCATAGAGGGGTTAAAAAACAAGGGGGGAGGGCCTGTCATAGAGGGGTTAAAAAACGAGGGGGAGGGCCTGTCATAGAGGGGTTAAAAAATGAGGGGGGAGGGCCTGTCATAGAGGGGTTAAAAAACGAGGGAGGGGGCTGTCATAGAGGGGTTAAAAAATGAGGATGGGGGCTGTCATAGAGGGGTTAAAAAACGAGGGGGGAGGGCCTGTCATAGAGGGGTTAAAAAATGAGGGCAGAGGGACTGTCATAGAGGGGTTAAACAATGAAGGGGGAGGGCCTGTCATAGAGGAGTTAAAAAACTAAGGGGGGCCTGTCATAGAGGGGTTAAAAAACAAGGGGGGGGGGCTGTCATAGAGGTGTTAAAAAATGAGGGGGGGCCTGTCATAGAGGGGTTAAAAAACGAGGGGGGGCTGTCATAGAAGGGTTAAAAAATGAGTGGGGGCCTGTCATAGAGGAGTTAAAAATGAGGGGGGAGGGCCTGTCATAGAGGGGTTAAAAAACGAAGGGAGGCCTGTCATAGAGGGGTTAAAAAACGAGGGGGAGGGCCTGTCAGAGGGGTTAAAAAATGAAGGGGGGCCTGTCATAGAGGGGTTAAAAAACGAGGGGGGCCTGTCATAGAGAGGTTTAAAAGGGGGAGAGGCATGGCACAGTGGGATTGAAAAAGGGGCAGGGAGCAGCATAGTATAGTGTGATGAAGGGGAGCCAGGTGAAGGGAGCAAAAGCAGCATGGAGGGCGCAGTGTGATCATAAGGCATGGCGATGATGAAGGGGCACTTTATTGTACTATTGGAGCTGGAGGAAGGCCTAATTATTAATCGTGGGTGGTATTGATTTAACGCCAGGGT
This sequence comes from Mixophyes fleayi, assembly GCF_038048845.1. Lineage (NCBI taxonomy): Eukaryota > Metazoa > Chordata > Amphibia > Anura > Limnodynastidae > Mixophyes > Mixophyes fleayi. Next base: position 178,156,155 of record NC_134403.1, read on the forward strand.
TGTTTGGAATTATCTAAATGTAGCCTTTTTTTTCCCAAATAGGGCCCCCAGCATTCCAGGATCCAGACAAGCCACAACTAAAGAAACATGCAGCCACAGGTGGTGAAAGTGAGAAGAACAGGTAGGAGAGAGCAGGACAGTATGTGAAATGTTGTGATTCTAGTAGGGACAATGCCAATTTTTGGTGAGTGTTGTGTCCAATGTAGGGTGCAGGCCAAGGCTGAACTGTTTGTGTACACGCTGCATTCTTTATATATATAAACAATGTATGGAAAGGCGCTGACAATAAGATAAACATGTATTCATCACATAATCAAAATCCGATGGAAAAAACATGTACAATGTCCACTTCAGAGTCACTTCTTTATAATTCATATAGTCATGAGTGATTAGGCAATATCCAACATAAAGTTAGTTTTGAGGATTCCTCCTGTAGTTATGCTTATTCATAAGTAGAAATCGCTTTCACAACAGGACTCTCTGTCCGTGTATCACTCTTAATCCAGTGGTGAAAAAGAAAACGGAAAGAGATATCTAGTGTATTATCTCAGGGTTTATTATAACAGCAAACAAAATTAAAAAACATTAAGCATAAAATTGAATAAAATCCTATCACCGGATAGTCAAGTTTACTCGTACCGGATAGTAGATTAAAGCCAGCAGTAGGTATTAATTCCCGGGCATAATCAGCTGGGCAATCTCCTCCGTGTTCCGAGGCTGAGCTGTGACAGGAACTGCCGTGTTATTCTGCATTCTTTGTATACTACACTGTGGTGCTAGATGTCCTGAAAGTCAGGAGTGCTTGGACATATGTGACGCTCCGGCGAATTGAGAGCCTAGTGATTTTGATGTGTTAGCCACGCCCCAATGGCACATTTGCCACGCCCCCAAATGCATGACCACAGCTCCGATTTTTTTTTAGCATGCTCGACTGCATGGGGGGGCCCCATGAATTTGTTGTACCGGGGCCCTGAATTCCTCTTGGCAGCCCTGACTGGAGCTCCTCTGTAACAGTCAGGTATGACTGTGGGATTTTTTCTACCTATAGGTTACGTGGGATTAAGAAAAGAAGATGAAAGGCAAGTATTTATTAATACACATATATTTATTAAATAATACAAAAGAGGCACAGGAATGTATTTTATTTTCCTGGTACCCACCGGCCAGAGGATTCCAGAAGAGGCCCATTGCTACTTAGCAGTGGGTAGGGTATATGCAGGAGTTGCCCCCCCTCCTCCCCCCCACAACCCCGATAACCGGTCTTGATGCTAAATGGCACACTCAGTCTTTTATTACAGGAGCAGGAATTTTTTTATTTTTTTTTACATTTTCATTATTTAATTTTTTAATTTTAACTGTTGAGAGGCAAGATCGCTCAAACTACATGCACTTTGAGCCATCTTGCCTTTCACAGCCATTATGGGTATTTTGCCCTTTTTACGGCAGTTTGAAAAATTGCACACTGATAAATGGAGCGCTGTCTATCTTTTCCATTGAAAAAAAACAGTGACAGCGATTGAAAGTGTCGCTTTGTAAAATGTCCCTTTTCCTATGGTTTTGGTGCGGAAAAGTGTCAGTTTCTACAAACCGCACTTTGGTAAATATCCCTCTGAGACATTGTAAAATATTTTTGTTGTGAACACTGCTACATAAATCTAGGAGGTAAGTTCAGGTTCTCCTGAAGTTCAGGAAAGGCCCAAATCCCTATATAACTGACCATCTTGTAGCCAGGTTCCAAAGCCATACCTGGGGAAAAATACTTTATAATAAGATAAGGACATTAGATGGCAACAGGCATATGACATTTTTTTTATGAGTCGCTTAAAAAGAAACAAGGGTGTTTAACTCTAGATTGTGAAGTAATTGTTCTTTTGTTTTCCAAAACAAATCCAGGGTAAAATCCTTAGAGGAAGAGAGCTAAATATCTCTTCTGATGAAGCTTACGTTTTATCTGAAGTGGAGAGGCTCAAATCTATGTTTCCTTATACTAGTTTTATAATGACCACAGTGACATCTTCACACTCCAAATAAAATGGGCAATAAGATTCTTTAAAGATACAAAATAGGTCCTGAGGACAATAATTAGGAGTGTTTGACACAAATGAAGAATGTGTGTAATTGATTCATGTTTATGACCTTAATCCAACCACTCCACGCCATTGGTAGGTCTGTGGTAAAGCTCTGGAGATAGGTAGCTTAATCTGAAAAGTAAAGATATTACTTTAGGGATGTGGACCCCCTATACACTGAATGGACACAGGATTCCATATGGAATTAAATTTGGCTTCCAGTTCTGACAATTGAGTCTTAAAAAAAAGTTTAAAGCTAACATTTTTGAGCACTTGATTTTGATTTCTGACAAGTGTAAAGTTTCATCTCTCCCACAAAGGCCAAGAAGAAAGAACCACAAAATCGTCAGTAAATAGTTTATACAAAGAGTCAGCTACTCAAATTTCATAAACTTCTGAATTTTATAGTCACAGACTCAATACCTAGAACAAAAATGACAGAGAGAATAACCCTGCCTCATACCACTTGTAATTGAAAATAAGTTTGCCAATTATCTTTACTTGTACTGAGGGAGTAGTCTAAAGGACTAAAACTTTATGAAGGAAGAACGTAAGCCAAAGGTACAGAGCATGGGGGACATAAAAGTCCAATTAATTCTATTAAATGCTTTCTCAGCATCAATAGAAAGTACCATACCAGAGACTTTACTATATGTAACAAAGTGGATAAGGCAGTACAACTCTTTTTTTCTTTTTTCTTTTTTGTTTAGGGTTCACTTAGTGATGTACAATTTCAACTACATCTTTCTCTAACAAAGTGAGGATGAGTAAGACAATGTACCGTATTTCCCCATGTATAAGACGCACCTTTTCCCCCCAAATTGTAGGTCTAAAAAAAAGGTGCGTCTTATACACTGCAAGCGCTACTTACCTCAATGAAGAAGTCGGAAGTCGGTGTGAGAGAGGAGTCCGCGCTGGCTGTGTCCCCGCTGGCTGTGTTGAACAGCATGTCCCGCTGGCTGTGTCCCCGCTGGCTGTGTTGAACAGCGTGTCCTGCTGGCTGTGTCCCCGCTGGCTGTTTGGAACAGCGTGTCCCCGCTGATTGGCAAAAGGACCTTAAGGTCCTTCAAGCGCCTCCCACAGTCTCGGAGCTGTCAGTCTTTATGTAATACATCTTTTTTTTCATTTTGGACCCCAAAATTAAGGTGCGTCTTATACATGGGTGCGTCTTATACTTGGAGAAATACGGTATTTCATTTACTCAGAGATACCTTCTCAGAAAATGACAACCACCGTTTTTGTTTCTTGAGCTTTGTTTTGCATGAATAGCCCTGGTTCTTTCACCAGGAGCTTGTTACCGCAATGATAAAATAAAGCAGAATAGCTAAAAGCTAAATATTTGGAATAATCCTCTATAAGTGAGTTTAGCAAATGATCCTTATAAAGCTCAGCTTGCTGCTGCATGAGAGTACAGCAACATTAATCTAAAAAATGAACTCTAGAAATGTTCATTGCACACTTTGGTTGTTGAGTGAAGCTTGCTGCTGTGCATGTCTCTGCCGTCCAAATACTTCCAGTCAACATATACGAAACAAGAAATTTAGGAAGCTCATTGTTCATTTGCAACACATGTCTTATAACAAGTGTTCACTACATGATGATATAATCTAATTGCCTTCAGCAAAAATTCCTAAAGCGTATGTGCAAATGTATTAGTCTTCTGACACTACTAATAGCACAGCTTGGAATAGCAGTTAGCTAGTAATGTATGAGTCATCCATTACCATTATAGCCAGTGTGCCATCTATAATAATATTTACATTGTTTTCTCAAGATACTGTAGATGAGTTAAATAATGTATAGGTGAATTTCTCTAATAACAACCTCTCTTTTGCAATTTTTTTACTAGTAGTAATAGTAGTAGTAGTAATAATAATAATAATAATAATAATAATAATAAAATGGATAACTCATCTAGAAACATTTTATTATTTGTATAACCAATGGGATATATTTTACAGCTTTCAGCAGTTTTGTATATAAAGTTGCTCTTATAAATATAACTAGATGCACTTTTACAGTGATCAAGGTATGTGGTACATTAACATAATGGGGCTAGTGTTAACATTGGGGATAGATTGAAAAGTATTGCACACTAGTCATAAATCACTTAGTAGAAACATAAAATATAGCTGGTATATGGAGTAGGAGATGGAGTAAGGAGACAGATGTGAGAACGGTATGGTATGAGAGAGTACAAGCAAACAGATGGATGACTGAATTGTATAAAAGGTATGTAAAGAGGAATAAAGTATACTGACAATGAAATAAAAAGCAAAAAACAACAAGGAAGTCTAATGGAAGACTTATCGCTTAATAGCAGACATGTAGGCTGGTAATTCCGCTCTGGAGAGGCAAGTACACATAAATTGCCCATGGACCTGCAGTAGTTTGTCCAGATCAATCGATTAGGCAGGGACACAAAAACAATGTTTATAGGAGAACTGCACTGATTGCATTAAGCTTGCATTGATTTTAATGTGGTTTATCAAATGTACCTGACTAATCTATTGAGCTGGGCACCTTAAACTATAGAATTATAGAAAGGAGTGTATGTGTGTATATATATATATATATATATATATATATATATATATATATATATACACATGTACATGCATCAATAATTTATATACACATAAATACATACCATGTGTAGTGCTCAGTGAACCTTCAGTGACACTGAGCTTCTCAAAAGTTGATTATTTTGAGTAATCGTAATCTAGTTGTAAATATAAATTTATCTTAGCAAATAGTTTTAATAATAATTATCCAGATCACATCCTAAAATATTTCAATATGGTGATATGATGTCACAATTTTTCTAAACCTATCACAATATCTTAGAATATAACCCCCCCCCCCCTATATTCTACTTTGTGCACACAGGGTGGTATACTTACTAAACTGCGGGTTTGAAAAAGTGGAGATGTTGCCTATAGCAATCAATCAGATTCTAGTTGTCATTTATTTAGTACATTCTACAAAATGACAGTTAGAATCTGATTGGTTGCTATAGGCAACATCTCCACTTTTTCAAACCCGCAGTTTAGTAAATCTAGCCTAGGGTCTCATGTAGAGTCAGACGCAATTTACACTTACAGTGACATTTATCTTTAAAAGTAGTACAGGTCTCACGATATGTCTGATAATCTGAACAGGAGATCCTCTCTCCTGCTCAGGTAGGCTTTTTTTTGGGTTGTTTTAGACAGCCCACCAGGGAACTTCTCATTCATGATAATAAGAAGGCCACAGGGATTGGGCATTGACAACCCCAAACAAGCCTATTGGAGGAGAGGGAGAATCTTCTTTCAGACTGTTAGACATATCATGGGAACCTTGAAATGTTGGATCCGTCAAGCACAAGTAAATAAAAAAAATATTCTATTTTAGGTCATCTAATTCCAGTTTATGGAGTTAGCCCTTAACAGCTTTATTGAATATTTCTGTTGAGATAATGAATTAAAATCAATTTGCTGAATTGATTAATTTTTCTGAAATTTATGTTACGCTGACAGGTCAAGGTTTCTTGTACTGTATCTGCATATTATTTTCCTTTATCAGCCTTGAAAATGTTAACATTGCCAGTTAAAGCAATACAGGTTATTTAAATAGATTTAAAACTAAAACTAAATACATAAAGAAAATAATAATTTATTGCAATTTATTGCAACACAGTATTTCACTAAGTTAGGTCACTTTTAAAATAGTAAATACTTATATTTGTATTCATTTATATTTACACATATATATCTTGGAATCATTTGGCATTTCTAATGATGCATCTGCTCATATTACTGTGCAAACACCCACATGAAAATGTCTGTCTCTGTCATCTGAGAATTACACAGAAAACTGATAGTAAACAAATCTGAAATGTACCTTATCCTTCTGTTAAAACCCATTCAGCACTATATTAGTAAATTCACATTTTGCTGAATGAATAGAGCAGGGTCAGTTCACTTTGCTGTGTGGGATGGTTGGGGTATGACTGGGAAAACCTAAGGACACATTTTGGTGGTGAAACACAGAATTTCCAAAACATGTTTTAAAATACACAAAGTGTGCGTGTTGTTACTTCCTGTTATAGCATACTTGGGTATGGTGGGAGGGGAGAAGGAGGCAGGTCATGACAAATTACTGCATTTTGGTCTCGCACCCACAAAAAAACTGGCATTTTGTTGCGGGGTGCAGGGCCAAAATGATGCAATTCGCATGAATTACATCATTGGGCCTGTTAGGGGAGCGGATGCGGGAGACTTGTCTGCTCTCCCAGGAGTCCGGGAGACATACCCAGAATTCGTGAGTCTTCCGGACATTCTGGGAGAGTAGGCAAGTGTGTGTTATTGGTTAGATAGGAAGCATTTTGCATGGAGCACAGAGACAAATGTATACCCCGTTATTAAGGGTTTCTTTAGTATTTGTATGTTTTTTTTCTCTGTTTTTTAAGCATATGTCATGGGCAGCACGGTGGCTAAGTGGTTAGCACTTCTTCCTCACAACGCTGGGGTCATGAATTAAATTACCAACCATGGCCTTATCTGTGTGGAGTTTGTATGTTCTCCCCGTGTTTGCGTGGGTTTCCTCCGGGTGCTCTGGTTTTCTCCCACACTCTAAAAACATACTAGCAGGTTAATTGGCTGCTATCAAAATTGACCCTAGTCTCTCTCTGTCTGTGTGTGTGTTAGGGAATTTAGACTGTAAGCCCCAATGGAGCAGGGACTGATGTGAATGAGTTCTCTGTACAGCGCTGCGGAATCAATGGCGCTATATAAATAAATGGTGATGATGATGATGATGTCAGAGTTTTGGGTTGCACAAGGGGATAAAAACAGCAGCAGAGTCCTTCCCCCTTCCCTGAAAAACATAAACAAATTGTCACTCACGGTGTTGGCCTCCCAAAGCTGAGAGACCAATTAATTATTAAAGGGTATGCTAGTTTTACAAAGCAGGTGCTAAATACTGGCAATCCTGAAATTAGCAAATTAATGATCTGCCGGTTAAGCTGCTTGTAGAAGGTTTCAGATCACAAATGTACATTTATGCAATGCATAAAGGGTTAAGGACCGAAGCTGACTCCAGTGAGATAACAGTTTGTTCATAATTTATACAGCAGATTTCATTACACATTTTATCCCTCGAAAGAACTGTTCAATAAATTTACATTTTACGATTTCTCTAAAGTGCTATTTGCAGTGGGTCAGACAGGGGAAGGGCAAACAAAAGACACACTCAGCATTTTCCCAGCTCCTGCATCAGCCAGAGAGGCAGCTCAAGGTTTAAATTAGTGTGAATCAGGGAGCTGGTAGTGGTGGTCTATGGACATTTTCTCATTCCCACTAGGCATGGATTTTTTTTTCCTGTGTTTACTCAATGATTGACAATCCAGTACAGTCAGCTAATTGGTGAGAAGCACATCTTGTATACTTACACACTCTCAAAGATATGAGATCTGACAGATTAAAAAAACATCTATCTACCACCCATTCTTGTTCTGTAGGGATATGGATTAAAGGTTTGGATCAGGCTTTGTGATGTTAACTTGATTCCAAGGTTCAAATGTATCTGTTTATGTCAAAACATCAATATTGTTTGCATCACATTTCCTTATTTTGCATCAATAATAAAAAAAAAATGTTTTTGTAAGCAGTTGAATGAATGATAGATATAATGTTATAGTTTCAAGGCCTTTTATTTTTGGATATTAATATTTTGTATCCAGTCAAATGTAACGTATTGGAAACAGAAATAGAATCCAGAATTTATGGTACATCATTGCTATTGAAATCCTACCTCTAGTGTAGGAACGTTAAAGATAACAGAAAAAAAACCTACAACAAATTTAAACTGTATTGAAAGACTTTTTAGATAAATATACCCAAGACACAAGCCAACCTGGACCTTTGGAAGGGCTATTTGCTAAATTTGCAAACACAAATAAATATGGTACATACTGTAGCACAGTGCGACAACTGAAATGATGAAAACTCCATACCATATATCAAGTGGCTAGGGTCGGATTAACCGCAGGGCTTTATGGGCTATAGCCCAGGGGCCTCGTGCAGCTGGGGGGGCCCTAAGAAAGATATGCCAGCAGTGCTATATATATATATATATATATATATATATATATATATATATATATATATATATATGGATATATATATACATATACACATATACATATATATATATATACATTCACATATACATGTATGTACATATATATACATACATATATATATATATATATATATATATATATATATGTGTATACACATATATATTCATATCTATCTATCCATATATATATATATATATATATATATATATATATATATATATACACATCTATATATATGCGTGTGTGTGTGTTTTTAATTTTTAATTTTTTTTCTCATACTACCAGCAATCGCTGTCAGTGCAGGCATGGCACGTCCTGCACTACTTAGCATTGTTTTATTCCTAATAAGCCACCATTTCTTTTTAAGCTATTGCACTCCTACAAATTGTTGAACATATATAATGTACATTAAACCATAGATATTTTGTTTGCTTTTCGAAAATACAGAGTAGGTTTATTAAATAAACAATTATCAAGTGACATATGCCCAATCTGATATTACTGGGGGCCCCCTGTAATATCGGGTTTTGCGAGGTCGCTTGATAAATGGGGGCTTCACAATATCCCTAGCCCATGGGCCTCCAATGTCTTAATCCGGCCCTGAAAGTGGCAGATCCTAATAAGGGTGGTTCGGTCTACAAATCTGGGTCCATAATTGTAAGAGATCTGAGCATTCTATCCTTTTAAACACACACTTGTAGGATTTTTTTCCTCAAGCAAATTTGATATGCAGAGTTGCCAATCTACATCCATGTGTCTGACTAAACAGATTTGTTTGATTGACACTCTGTGTGTCTGCCAAAACTATTCTGCCTGTCAGAAATGGTGTTCAAAGCTGAAATTCACTCTGTATGTTTATAGTAAATTTGAGTCATGCAGTTAGGGGTGTAAACAAGGAAATATGGCCTCAGTAGCGTGCTTTTATGCACAGTAAAAAAAAAGGAAGTTGGGAAAACTATTTATAGAGTACTGATTAGGGTCCAAGATATTTTCAATCCAGCACTCCATGTAGATGCATAAAGGAAGAAGGAAAATGGTTATTCTTTTAATGCTTCCTACAGTAACTTTTACATCTCTGTATTGATGTATGTGGATTGCTATATTATATCACCAGGGGGTAAGTGTATTAAAAGTGGAGATGTTGTCTATAGCAACCAATCAGATTCTATTATTAATATTATTATCTTTAATTTATAAGGCACCACAAAGGGTCCGCAGCGCCGTACATAACATACCAAAAACAGTGACCCATGACACAACATGATACAGAAAGAACAAAAATGAACAACAATATATACACAGATACATGTAACATGGTAATGCAAATCAAATTATTACTGGGACATTGAGTGAAAGTGATGGTAGAAATCAGTGAGAAGTAGGCCACAGCTTAAGAAAATAGGGCTAGGGAAGCAGGCCAAGAGGTACAGAGGGTGTTGGAATAATAAAAGGAGCACACAAGGAAAGAGGGCCCTGCTCCTGAGAGCTTACATCCTAAAGGAAAGGGGAGACACAAATAGGGTGGTACTAACTGGGGGAGAGAGTTAGGAGGAGGACTGATAGGCTTGAATAAAGAAATGAGTCTTAAGGGCATGCTTGAAGCCTTAGAGCAGGGGTGTCCAACCTTTAGCTTCCCTGGGCCACATTGGAAGATGACGAGTTGGTTTGGGCCGCACATAAGATACACTAACAATATATATATATATATCACTTTTTTTTTTTCAAATCCCCCTATACTTACCTTTCAATCGCCCTGTTCAAAAAATCCTCTCTAGTTATTATACTATAATCACTTTTTGTATTGTTTCGATGCAATATCAATAAAGTGCATTTAAACCAGGCATTGTATATCAGGGTGCCCTGACCAGGCCTGCGGTACCTGACATATCCATCACTGTGACCCCAAATTGTGACCTGTTTTGCTAGTTACACCACTATATTAGTTAAGGGATAACAACTTATAATGGGCCAAAGAGAATAATATATAATGCCCCATTAGTATTACAAGTAGAAGTATGTAGCAGGGAGATAAGGTCCATGATGCTCCAGGACCAGGTGACTTTTATTCACTGGTCAGTGTCCCTTGAAATAGTAAAAAAAAATCCCCCTTAACTTACCTTTTAATCGGCTTGTTCTCCTGTCCTCTTCTCTTCTCCAATTCTGTGCTGCTGATTGTTCTTCTCGCGCGGGTGACTCCTCTGTGCTGCGCTCCGCAATGGATGTTGGCCGTGATGACATCACGCCCGACATTCACTGCGAGCACCTCACGGAGGAGGAGACAAGGGAGGGATCCGGAGTACCAGCTGACGTGACCGCGTGACCGCAAGGTAAGTATTTTCTTTTCTTTTTTTTTGCAGGATTTTTTTTTCCATTAACAGTTCTGTCCCCTTGCCACAACCAAAACTCCTTCTGGGCCACATTTACAGGCGTACTGGGCCGCATGTGGCCCTCGGGCCGCGGGTTGGACAACCGTGCCTTAGAGAGTAGATGCTAACCTGATGGAATGTGGAAGATTGTTCCACAGCTGGGGATTAGCCCGGGCAAAGTCCTGGTGACGGGAGTGGGAAGAGTTGACCAGTGAAGCAGTGAGGCGGCAGTCAGAGGCAGAGCGGAGGGGGCGGCTAGGAGTGTAGGTAGAGATGAGATTGGAGGTGTAGGGAGGGGAAGATTGATTAAGAGCCTTAAAGGTGAGGTGCTTTCATTTTGCAATATGTACTAAAAAATGATAGCTAGAATCTGATTTGTTGCTATCGACAACATCTCCACTTTTTAAACCCGCCGGAAACTCGCAGCTTGATACATTTACCACCAGGTGTCAGTGCTCAAGACGTTCTATAATGTAACTAGTTTTTGTTATTTTTGAAAAAATGAGTAAATATTTATGTCCACAAAAATAAGCCTTTTAATTTTTTATGTATATAGTTTCCATTTTCTCCTAGACTACAGATTTTTGGAGCCTCATTAATGATCTAATTATGTTATGAGAGTATGGAGACATTGGGACTGTCTTTATTTCACATGTCACATTTGTACATGTTCATAGTTTATTTATATTAACTGAGCTGCTCATATAAATGTGATGACCTCTATTAAGTGTACCGTAGTAGTACAATAAAATGTTCCATTGAAAGTAATGTCTGTCACTTGCTAGCTGTAACCACAATGCATTTGTAAAAATCAAGTGTTTTCTTTTTTTCTCTCTCTTTTTTTGCAGCCATCTCCTAAACCGGATGTAATATACTTAAAATCCACCAGTTGAACTTCATTTTATGTATGTAGCCCCTGCCTGCAAACTTGAATGGATAGTTGAAATAATTAATTAATTAATTAGGTTAGTGTCAACTTTTCTCATTCACAGTGCCTCAGTGTTCCCTCTTTGGGGTTGTACCAGCCAATAAATGACTGGTGATGACTTACACTTTCATGCCAGGAAAAAGGGGAAAAGCCACTTGACGTGCTTATTAAATGGCCTGGAAATTGGAAGGCCAGTCAATTAGCAATTAATGAATAAGGATGGAGGAATTTATCCTCAACAAAGATAAGGTGGCTTAAAAGACTATGATTGTGAAATACTGGTTGCATGTAAAAAGACAATAATACAGATGATGTGCATAGTATAGCGTTAAACACAACTGTATGGCATTCAAAAATGGCACAGTGGAAAATTCGTCAATAGCATTAATGACAATGGTATCAGATCTCAGTCATAATGATAACCAGCTTTTAGCATATCACCATGTGACTGATGGCAGTACCATGGGAAATGTCCTACTCATAGGGGCATATTCAATCAGGATTCCGGTCCGCGGAAAGGCGCGTTAGCGTGGAAAGTGCGCAGTATTGCCGGTAATACAATACCGCAATAACACAGATTTTCGTACGCAACCCTATGGGGTGCGAACAGAAAATCCACGTTATTGCGGTACCGTGGATTAACTTTGCGGTCCGTTCCGGTGCGATTCCGTGGACCGTAAAACGTAATTGAATATGCCCCATAGAATGTAACCACTCGAACTTGGGTCACAGACTTAATGTTGACAGTATTCACATATTCATATCAAGACACTGTGAAATGAAACAAAACTGGGATCAGAGGATTAAACCCTTAGAGTTAGAAAAAAAAAGAGATAGCATCATGTAGTGCTGAGTACCACTACAATAATTGTAATAAAAAAAACAATGACAATGAGACATGAGATTAACTGAATACCTCTAAATAGGAGTAATGAAGTAATGTGTTACTCTCTTCAAGAAGAGGATGATTGGAGGAATAGTCACAACAAAGACAATAACTATTAGTATGAGTAAGATGAGAGTGGTAGTCCTACAAATAATAATGGACACAAATATCTGTAGAAGGTGAGGGGACTGGTAGTCTGGCAGTATTAGGCAGTTCAAAGGCAGACCTCTAACTTAGCCAAGCTTCTGTACTGGTGCACAGCCCCGTGTATGGTGCAGCATCATATAGTGGGTTAATCACACTTTTCTCGAACACTGACAATGTCTGGTGGCCTAAACAGAGCAGTAGAAGTATAAAATGTAGGAACCTGGAATACAGAAACAAAGCAGGACACTCTGCAAACAACTGGAACAATACCAGACTCCCTCTGGACCGAATCTGAACTCCCTCTTGACCTACGGATTGGACATTAACTCCCTCTGGACACCTGGCTAGATTTAAATTTCTCTTGACCACTGGATAAGATCAGGATTTGGACTTCTGGATTGGGTCTGGACTCCCTCTGGACCTCTGGCAGCTTACTGACACTGACTGATTCTCCTCTGGAGAGGTTGCTCTCACTCTGACACTAGCAGTTCTTTCTGTGACTCCAGAAGCTTTCTACAGTAAACTGGCAGCTGTCTCTGTTTTGTTTCTGTGCTTAATGGCAGGTTTAGTGGTCTTGGTTGTGCTATTTTGCCACCTCCATAAGCTCCTTTTTAGTCAGGCTGCCGTCACAGCAATGGTTAGGGCTCATTTCACTCTGGCTGCACTTTTCCATATCTGGCGCAAAACTCTGTTCAAATGGCGAGCGTTGACATTACTTCCTGTCTCTCTGCTCCTCAGGCATACTGGGAGACAGGGCTGTAAGGTGTCTGGACAGACTAGGGGCCCCGGACAGACCACTCCTTCTGTCCGGACCCCCTGGATTGCCTGGGTCCCTTTGTCTGACTGACCGGCTCACTTTGCTTCCACGATGCAGCGGCTCTCAGACTATGATAGGCTGGAAAGTATGGCATGGGGACGTCATCACTGTGCGCCGTGCTACCAGTCTATCAGTGACCTGGAGCCACCGCATCGCTTCAACAAGTTAAGATCATGGGATGGGTGGTCTGGTGATCATTTACTGTGATTTTTTTGGGGGGGAGATTTATTGTGATGGGATTGGGGGGAGAGGGGAACATTTACTGGGATTGGGGGGGACATTTGCTGTGATTGAGAGGGGGAGAAGGGAGACATTTACTGTGATGGATGGGGTGGCAGAGGGGAAATTTACTGTGATGGATGGAAGGGAAGGGGGGCATTTATGGTGATGGATGGGGGAAGGGGAACATTTCCTGTGACGGATGGTGGGAAAGGAGAATATTTATTGTGATTGGCAGGGGGAGAGGTGAACATTTACTTTGATTAATGGGGGAGAGGAGAACATTTACTGTGATTGGCGGGGGTAGAGGGGAACATTTACTGTGATGGGGAGAGGGGAACATTTACTGTGATTGGGCAGAAGGGAACATTTACTGGGATGGGATGGTGGCGGGGAGCAGAGCATTTACTGTGATGAGGGGACAACAAAGCATTTACTGTGATAACGGAGTGGGGGGAGCCATGTACTGTGATGAGGGAGAGCGGGAATGCACTTTGATGAGAAAGGGGGGCTTACATACAGCGAAGCAGGAGGGGTCATGTATGGGGGGGGCAGTCACATTAATTAGTACTGGGTGGGTCCTCATTGCCTGTCTCTAAACTCCTAGGACCCAGCCTTACAGAAGAGTTAAGCACTGGGTCCAGGGTAACATGTAATTTTCGCATTTGGGAGAAGCTCCTCCCATGAACAGAGCAAAATTGTGCTCAACTGCAAATACCACCATCTTGAGTAGCACAAAAATAGGGGTGTGATACTGCAAAAGACTAGAAAATGCATTTCTGCTGTATATCTGTATTACAATTCTTAACTGTTTCATTATTGGTCTATTCCTGATTTGCTTGTTATGGACTACATGGAAGTACAGTATCTAGTAGTATGGTATCTGTGTTCCATTGACAACACAAACACAGCATACAAAAAGTAAGCTAAATACAATTACATTACGTTGTTTTATTTATATATATTTTTTACTAATCATAAGTTACCACACTAGCATGAAATCCTAGTGATATATACTATTATACTATATAAAGCTATACACATAACACACACAGACAAAAGATATACTTCCATACTATCAATCATACACAATATACATTGATACTTACATACTAATGAGGAATCTCCTCTGCATTGGTAACATTGAAATTAACATTTATAACATCATTGTGGACTTCCATGAGCATATGGAAGGCTAGGTAGCAATTAAAGATCCACAGTTATATGGGCCTAACAATCACTTACATGTCAATTGCAGTTATTTCCAGGTTTCCCTGAATCTAACAATGCTGGCAATAGCAAGCAGTAAAAAGAAGCAAAAAAATGTATAGAAAAAGATTTAAAAACTTTAAAGATTAAAAAATACCATTTTTTGAAGGCCCATACTTAATAGTCTAGTACTAGGAAGAACAAACCAATTATTTTGGGGTCACTTTCTGGTGGCTGCACTAACTGGGTCAAAATACACAATGGGAAATGTATTTTATACTATTTTTACTATATAATGCAATGTGAAATTTACTGGATTACAAATATTTCAGTGTTATATTTGGTTAAGCTGGCACATAACATAACTTTCAAATGTCATTGCATTCTTATCATGGAGCATAATAACACATATAGGTATGCAAAGCATCTGCATGGATGCACTGCAAATAATGGAATTGTGGTATGCATCTGTGTGTGAAGGGAACATTTTATTTATAAATCATACTTAAAAAATAGTTAAATGATTATTAAGAATGAAATCTGAACATATATAAAAACATGCTGCTCGTTTGCCTGTTTTTTTCTGTAACATACGACAATAGGAACAAAAAAAGAGATGTAAAAGCAAGTTAGAGGAGGCAAATGTGTTGTCCTGCTCTTGTATGGCAATTACGACGCACAAATACAGTACTGTATGTTTTCCAATGAAGTAAATATGTTAGGAAGAAATGAATAATCACATTAACTAGAGCATATTGCAACTAACGCCTGCATTGCTTGTAGGGTTCTTCTCAAAAAGAAGACCATTGGTCTATTCACCCTTTAGTAAATATACCTTAACGTGGCACTATGAATAATTTATTTAGTTAATGTTTAGCATACCACATTTAGCTTGATTTAGGCAACAACTCTGAATTAGGAATCACTTTTCCAGCAGACTGCATTTCAGGTAGTCAGCTGCGAGTCTCTCTCCTGTTCTAAGGATGACAAATGGAAAATCAATTTTTCTTTAAGATTGTCTCTCTAGATCCTACAGATTTATAGCCTTGTAGAAAACTCTTAATGTGAACAATTACCAACTTGTCTGCTCCCACTTACTGGGCCTCGTTCTCACTCTCCCTCACCTCACACCTGCTACATTGTCAGCAATACCGATAGGATACTGGATTATATTATATTACACACAACAGGGAGTTTCTCAAGAATCTGCCGTGTATATACTAACGTGTGCGTGCATTACTGCTTCTGCAGAAATATTTTGTGTTTACAGCCTGGAGTTAAGATGTTAAATTCTCTCCGACTGATGAAATCATGTCATCTTCATTAATCAAATCATGAGCTTATGAAACAGACAGCTGATGTTTTATAAACTTACTGTACTTAGCCAAATGATTATGGACGTTAAAGTGCAACATGCCTGCTGTCAAATAAAATCCATTTACATGTATATATGTTCTGCTCAGTGGCATAGTTAATTTCCCCCGGGCAATGGTGTAAAATTTCAGCTGATATCCCCCTTCCGCAAACTTTGGCTGCAGACCTGTTGGAAATATACATTTCCCTGCATGCCCTATCAGCTAGCAGCTGGCAGTACATTGCTAGGATGGTTTTTTGTATGAAAACTAAACAGTCATACTTTGTTTACTTTGCAAACATTCATGACCATTGTAAAAAATATGTAGTGGACTAACACATACATTTGTGTTAGTCCATTACATATGTTTCTCATTTTTCTATTATGTGAGCTGTACCAGAACCGAATCTGGGTGAAGGTGAAGATGAGTGAGGGGATGAAGAACATCCTGAAAATCCAATATTCCTATCTACTGACACTTCACATCTAACCGAAATGCAAAAGTCCAGCAAATGTGTAGAAAAACATTTAAAAGAAATCTGTCTAGATTGTAAGGAGCTGAAGGAATGCCATGAGGAAATGTTAAGAGATTTTGAGAAATTCTTAGCAACTATGTCCTCAAACTTAGCAAAACAGAGGCCATCCTACCAGGCCCTGTTGCAACATTATGAATATTATGAAATATCACACACAGAGCTATGATGACAGTTACAATAAGTGGCGCATACATAAGTACTCCCCCGGTCAAAGCAACGGATTCAGGCTTTTAAAATCCCAGAACGTCTGTTCTATAATCGATCTGGCTGAGGAAAGCACAGAATTGTATATGTCCTCTTGCTCTGTGTGGAAAAAGCAAAATTAAAATGTGTGTGTATTGGGGCAAAATTGTGTAAAAATGAATGTAAAACGACGCTATTAACATCAAACACTATTGAATAGATTTTTAAATAACTACACTATTATAAGATTTGTTGACAAAATTGTGTAAAGGTTCAAATCCAACCTTGTACAATTTAAACAAATATATTTAGGCCAAAAATGGGCCTACAAGAAGCAACTATTTAAAAAACTAAAGTACCTAATAGCCACGTATCTCTATGTGGCCTTGTGTCACCTTGCCTCTGTGTTAATCTTCACCAAATGCCTGATTGTCTGAAGGCAAAGGAATGATGGCTGCTTCAAATCCATTTATGATCAGGCATCAAATCTGGAGAGATGCATTACATATAGCCTGAAGATTTATCAAGTGAAAATGTTTTATATTCCTAAAAATACATTAATTTCCACACAAAGGGAATCAGGGCTAAATGTATATCATCTGCCCCTATAACGTGTGGAAAGTCAGCTATGCTGACAAGCTGATGGATGTACGATAGAAAATCCCACAACACCACCTTTAGCACACGACTAGAAGGCTGGGACATTCCTGCCCCAACACCCACTATGGTCTGGAATGACGCACAGAAATGTAATACCGCCAACATCTTGGTCAACGGTGGTATTGCTATGTGAATGCCAATGATAATGTGGAAGCCAATTATAGCCTTTATTCGGTCTGCACAATGTGCAAAGTCTCCAAAATGATATGAGGTGGTATCCGAAATAGGCATAGCACCTATATGTGTCTTCTGTTGGGATGTTGTGCAGAGGCTCTAGATCACTCTGCGTAATGCGCAGAGTGTCCATGATGAAATGAGGTGGAAGCCGATACCAATAGATCACCTCAGTATCCGACATCTCAAAGAGGTTAACACGTGGCCTGAAGACACGATCCTTGCCTGGCTATGTTTTACAAGTTGTTGGTTTTGGAGAGGACATCCTACAGAATCCCCAGCAGCGCTACAACACATCTACAACACAACTGGTGATTCTGGAGAATGCTATATGTAATAAAGATGGGTAAAAAGAATAAAAGAAAAAATTACCTTATGCATGGAGGATTTTTCAGGGCACCCCGACACTTCGCATTGTAGACAAAAAATTCTTACGTTGCACAATATCCATATTGGGAAATATTACATTTATTAAGGTTCTGTATGGAGTAATAAAAAACTAAAATTAATATATCTATAAATATAAAAGAAGTTCAATTGTTTGTTTGCTTGTTGGTGAATATCCTCATAAATACATAGTGATTTAGTGTCAAAAAAGTAAGCTATATCGACAACCCGACAATGCAACACAGCGACAGAGCGACAAACATTGAAAACATAATGTTTTGGTTGTAAACAATTGTTTGACTGCTGGAAGGAAACCTTGTGTCAATATAACATAACGACAAAGCAATTAAGCAATAAAATCTTGCGACAATTGCATTTTTTACATGAAAATATACCTTTAAAATAATTTTTGGGTCTCTTTACCAAATAATTTGCTAATATATAAAAACTGCTAAACATTACAAATTGGACCCGCGCAATAACATATTTCACTGTCATTCAGTAGAATCCAGGGGCTAATTTTTAAAATGTAATAAAAAGAAAAGAAAAGCTAAAACTAACTGCTAATATACAAGATTGCATTGAAAAGATTATATAAGCAGACAAAATAAAAATCAATGCTAACATGCGCATCTGCTTACAGAAGAGCTTAAAGGATTAATAGATCAATGCTTTTATATACCAATATTTTTTAAAAAAATTGCCAACCATGCTTAAAACTAAGCATGGTTGTCAAGCATTTGTTGCTAATGACACACGTGTGAAAATTTTACCTACCTCTTTCACACCTGAGACAATGCTTCAAAGAATCGAAATGACATAAATGTTGTCCCTATCTAATGATCTTATATGGTGTTGTTTTATGAGAACAGTGGTATCAAGTGTGACCATGAATTTGCAGTCATCCCATGCAATTGTGAGTGGCAATGCCGTGTTTGGTCATAACTACCATCCAGAATTTACACCTGCCCTGTAGCGGGTGCAAACAATAGAGCTAAAAACAAGCATACCCATGACAAATACAGGACTGTGTGAGCACACCCTAACCGTACCTTGGCTAACTTGGCTCACTCCTTTACTCCATCATACTGAGTCGCAGGAGTCAGTTGTGTGCAGTTATGAATTAGCTGCAATTGCGCTCATTGGTGTATGGCAGTGCTGAATTACACAAACAATCTGCAGAAAAAAACTTGCAGTTTTAAATATGACCATCACAATCGCCGAATATCAGCATTTTGATGGATCCACTGCTTAATATATTTATCCCAAAGACTCCTTCACCTGCTGTGACAACTTGAAGTTTTGTATCTATGGGGGAACACACCTGAAGATATATGAATACGATACAAAGAGAGGTTGTTTAACACTGTTGGCAAAATGCTGAGGGTACAGCTGAGTACACAAATTAGCATGTAATGAGGTACACAGATATTTTGGCACTGTATAAACAGCATGTAGTGTGCAATAAGGTACACAGATGTTTTGACATTGGTTGAACAGCGCATCGTGTGTAATGAGGTACACAGATGTATTGGCACTGTTTGAACAGCATGTAGTGTGCAATAAGGAGGAGTTGGCACTGTTAAGGCAGTAAACAGATGGATACAATGGAGTATATCACTGTGACCTTGTAGAAAAGAGATAGACAGCAACAGTACCCACACACACAGATGACAATAACAAGCACCCAGGATTGGCGCAACTACACTGATCACTGACGCAGAGTCTAAGGCCCCCACCGGATTTTACCAGGGTTCCCTGCGAGAGGATATGAACTTCATTCAGCGAGAACTCAAGTTGCTCTCCAGTGGTTCCCTTTGTGGTTCCCTTTGATAAAGCAGCAGATTACTTAGCTGGTATGGGGACTGAGTGTGCTGCTGTTAGGGAGACTGGACACAGAAGCTGAAGAAACACAAAAAACTGCAATGTATCGTCATGGAGTAGGCGTATCGATGTCGGACACAATTGATATTCGAGCACTGAGGAGTGCACTGATCATGTTCTTATAGTGGCTAGTTGATTGGTGATTCCCTGCATGTATTATGAGTACTGGAGGTTAGTGGTAACACCTGAGAGAGGTGTTATGTCATCTCTAGCCTGAAGCTGAGTCTAGCTGAGTTTTGTTAAGAATTCTAATTGGGAATGCCAGAAATCAGTGGACTGCTGAGTGTTGGAGGCAGGCCAGTGATGCTTAAGACTGCCGGTACTGACACCTGCTTTGTATCACTGTGCAATGAGCATGGAGAAAAGAAAGCCAAATAATTGTCTGACGCGGTCAGACAGAATATTGTAGCCAAGCTTAAGCAATCTCAAGGATACAAATCAATCTCCAAAGAATTTGATGTTCCTGTTTCCACCATACGTAATGTCATTAAGAAGTTTAAGACCTACGGCACTGTAGTCAACCTCCATGGAAAGAGAATACATGATTGAAGATTGCAAACAGGATTGTTCGAATGGTGGAGAAAGCACCTTGATTAGCTGCCAAACTGACCTTCAGTCACAAGGGAAGACAATTTCACCTCGCACAATCTGTTACCATCTCAATGAAAGAGGGTTATATGAAAGGACAGCCAGGAGGGTCCCACTGCTGAGAGAGAGATATAAGAAAGTCTGACTGGACTTCACCTCCCATCCATATGGAATGGTAAACTTTACCGATAAGTTAGGTGTAGAGTTAATTTTGAAAAATATATCACTGTTAAAAAGTTCTAAGAAGGTCAGATCCCATTTGCGAGCTTGCAGCAAAGTAAAAACATTTCCTCTTAAAGTCCTGCCTGCTATTTCTGTTGGATCAACCCCAAACTTAATTTCAAAGTTTCCTTTTTTATTTAAAATACTGCTTTTTCAGCAACAGTTTTATGACAATTATTTAAGAGAATATATATGTATGGTCAGTGCACCTAGCTGATGCAAAAGTTGCATTGAAAACATAGAGTGATCACCATAGAGTGATGCCCAATGTCTGCCACCTCCAAGTACACGGAAAGATCAAGTTGCTTTGTGGAGGGAAGAAGCTCTGTGGACACACACTATACTGGGAAGCACCCCTAAAATGCAACAGTCATAGGAGCACATTTTCATACTTAATGGCCTTTAGAAAAGTCAGTACTGTCATTTATTACCTGCATTTACTGACACTTTACTTGTGGGGGATGAGGTGATTCAGCCACAACCCCTTACTCACATAATTTATATAAACCATAACTAAGGCTAAACCAAGCAATATCTTAGGAGACAATTTGAAAGGTTTATTGAATTGAAAGGAGTGGTATTAAATTGGTAGGTTGTTGGATCTTGAAGTGACATTTACTCGTTTGCGTAAAACACCGCCTAAAGATTTTCAGGCTCTGCACATGAGGCACACTTTTTGGAGACAGAGAAGAGGCATGTATCATGATGTACACTGGGCAGACCAACGGCTAAAACCAGTGCAAAACCAAGGTGATTAAGTCACTCTATAATTGACCTCAATTGTCTTTTCTCACGGTGAAAGCTAGAAATTCAGTCTATCAATTCAGACTGTCAAAAAATAATGACACCTAAAAAGCAGTAATGGCAAACCGAGAGCAAGACAAAGTTTAGTACAGAGCAAAACAGATGTAAGTTTCTGACACATATAAAATGCTATCTGATGTCTTCTACAAGCTAATACATTTATTTTGTACTATAGGATTGAGCAATGCTTATGGGCCAGAGAGCTCAGGGGCGCACGGAGCATTTTTAAGGGGGAATTTCCCCTTTACCGGAAAAAATAAAAGCCAGAGAGTTGCCGCGCATGCGCCCGCGCTCCGTTTAGGCAGCACTGTACTATACAGCAGCCGCGGCGCTGTCAAAGAAGCGTCTGCGGCAGTGATGTATACAATACAGCACCGCCGTGGATGCTTCTTTGACAGCGCCGCGGCTGCTGTATAGCACAGTGGCGCTATACAGGGCACTTTTTTAGCGGAGGGGAGGGGTTTCTGGAGACCCAGAAACCCCTCCTGCGTGCGCCACTGGAGCTATTACAAATTCACTGTTTAGTGTATAACACTGGCCATGCATCTAGGTTGAATCGTCAATCTCATAATGACTGTATTAAAGATTTGAATCAAATAATGTAGCTTCTTAAAAGTATAAGATACAGCAGGAAAATGTATATATCATAAAATAGAATGCACAAAACTAAAATATACAAAAAGTTAAATAAAAGAGGTCATGGAAATTAATGTACATAATCAAAAGTTGCCAACAATCCTTATCTCCAGGGTTTAAAGATTTGTCCTTGGGATTTTGCAGTTCCTAGTATACCACATATTAAAATTTTTATTTATTTCAATGTTGAACTCTGTATGCCTAAGTTTAATAAACATATCATGATGGGGATAACAGAGCACAAAGGTTCACCATGGCAGTACCACAAATGACATCATCATCATCATCACCATTTATTTATATAGTGCCACTAATTCCGCAGCGCTGTAAAGAACCCCTTCCTTTGCTGGTTGTGAAATTTTCTCTCCTCTAACCTTAGGGGGTGCCCGCGTGTCCTGTGTATAGTTCCCATGAAAGTTCTCTGTATTGACCCTTAATGTATTTGTACATAGTAATCATATCTCCTCTTAGATGCCTCTTTTCTAAAGTAAACATGCCTAAACTGGCTAACCTCATAACTTAATGACTC
This sequence comes from Mixophyes fleayi, assembly GCF_038048845.1. Taxonomy (NCBI): domain Eukaryota; kingdom Metazoa; phylum Chordata; class Amphibia; order Anura; family Limnodynastidae; genus Mixophyes; species Mixophyes fleayi. The sequence goes on from NC_134403.1 coordinate 178,178,877, forward strand.
CATACCCTTTATCAATTTTGTGGCCCTTTTCTGAACCCTTTCTAGTTCCAAATTATCCTTTTTATAGAGTGGTGCCCAGAACTGTACTGCATATTCAAGATGAGGTCTTACCAACGATTTATACAGTGGCAAAATTACACTGTCTTCCCTTGCATCTATGACCCTTTTTCTGCATGCTAATACTTTATTTACCCTTGCAGCTGCTGCTTGACATTGAGCACTATTGCTAAGTCTACTGTCTACGAGCACTCCCAAATCCTTTTCCATTATAGAGTCTCCTAAATTAATTCCATTTAATTTATAGATTGCATTCTTGTTGGTGTCTACATGCAATGCAGTACAGTAGGAATATGCACATGCACAGCCCTTAAATATACATGTTATTTAGAATTAAATGTTAACATTAACCAACAGCAGTGCTCTACAGCCTGGGTTGGTTGTCCCTATAGAGGAAGACAATGAGCGTGTGTTCCCCCTGCTAAAAGTGTAAGCCAGCAATAGTCTAGACTTGCTGGGTTGAATCGCTAAAAATGCCCTGGCAGCTGGGCCCACTGAAAACTGTAGTTCCACATATTGAACTAATAGTATATTAACACACAACAGAGTAGAAAAATACTTTACTAAAAATTAACACTCACCAAATCTCTCGTTCCCGTCACATAAATTCACAAGGACCTTTGTGTCTTTTTCATATATTATTCAAAAGGTTAAAAATATAAAAAACAAAAAACTAAATGGTTGATTGTGGACATTATATGAGAAGGGGATTAGCCATGAATAGTCAAACAGGAGGCTTGTCTCTGATTGGCAGAGAGCCAGAAAGACTCTCTTACTCGCTACTTGTTGGCTACTCATAGACTCCAAATGGGTTTTGGAAAAACAACACTGTATGAATGAAGCTCATTGACAGCCCATCTGAGGTCTATACATAAGTAGCCAATCAGATACAAGTCGCTCTGATTGTCTACTCATGGAAGGCCCCATTGCTCTCATTCTTGTTGCAGCTCTGCCAGATGCAGGTTCTTTGTCATTCAAAACTGACTTTTAAAAGAAATAAATAAAAAATAATCCATGGATTGCTAATGGGGGGATATTTAGAAATAAATACCCCCCCCCCCACACACAAACCCTTATTCACCAATTTATTGCTCACCTAATTGCTGGGGTGCAGAGGGGAGGTACTCCTTTTTGGTTCTGGTTGGCAGTCCATTGGGTCAAATTAAAAAAATCTTCATATAATGCAGAAAACTTGCTCTGATAGGAGCCACACGGAATGAACTTGAAGTCTCCTTTCAGTTCTATTTATTACACTGCGGCTTTTCCAATCTCTGATGTCAGAGCGTGGGAAAGTTCTACTGTAATAATTAGCTGGTTTCTTTACTATAGTGGCACCAGCCTAGTATTGGTATCTGCAATGTCGGGGGATCTAATACTTTCCTTGCCCTGAGTTTGTCAATACCAGCTTAGGTTATGAACACTAGTGCTGATAGTAATTTTTTATTATTTTTTTACAAGAAAAAACAAATTCACATGACAGTCATCACAATCAACTTGATGTTTGTGACTGCCATCTCTACTGCATGACAACGTATGATACACTTTAAGTATGTGTTTGGCAAACATTCCCATTTTACATATTATGTAGTCGCAGGTATCTTCATTTTTTTCTGATGCAATTTACGTCTACGTTTTTTGCGGAAATTGAGAAAAACACATAGCACCTGTATTGCAAAGTATTATTTTTGAATATACATTAATATAACAATTATGTATGTATATGTGTGTAAAACTGTATTTTTCCCACTCGTCACAGACTACACACATTAATAAATGCTTATATATGTACATGCATTATTATGAAACACTGCACACACTTGCCAAATCCCCACTTTAATGCACACTCAAATGTAGGAAATAACCTTGCATGCAGACAAACAGGTATTCAGACAGGTCTTTATATTGCTATTTTAACTCTGTAAATAACATTTTCACACAGATCAACAACTTGGTCAGTTTTGCTAAAACAAACAAAAGCAATTTATTTGTTTAATTATTAAGCAGGGGCATAACATGCTTTCATCAAAGCCCATAGCAAAATTGGAATTGGGACGGCCAGGACCTAATTAAGGGTTCTGGCCGCCCTAGGCAAATACATCCGTAGCGCCCCCAAACCTCCCCCCTGCCCATCCAATGTATAGGTGTATAGGAATACTCCTGACTATAAATATTCAGGAGCATTCTCCAACATTCAAATTTAGACATTTACCATGTCACAGTATGCTTCTTTACTGCATGACAGGCAGCCTAACAGCAAATCCCATGCAGTTAGCTGCCTGCCAGCAGTGTTGGGGCAGAGAATGCTTCAAGTCTCGTGAGATGTGTCAATCTCGCAAGACTTGACTAGAAGCTCCGTGGCTGTACTGACAGGCAGCTAACAGCATGAGATTTGCTGTCAGGCTGCCTGCCTACATACTGACAGTAGGAGCCTCCCCCTTTAGACCAGGGGCTAGATTTACTAAGCTGCGGGTTTGAAAAAGTGGGGATATTGCCTATAGCAACCAATCAGATTCTAACTTTCTTTTATTTAGTACCTTCTACAAAATGACAGCTAGAATCTGATTGGTTGCTATAGGCAACATCCCCACTTTTTCAAACCTGCAGCTTAGTAAATCTAGCCCCAGGGGCGATCCTGATGACTGACAGCCATGGAGCGGAGCGCATAAAAAAAAATACAATAAAAAAATAGAATGCCAGCAGCGCTGCGCCCCCCTGGGACCCAACACCCCCAGCTGCAGACTGATCAGACTAATGGTTGATCAGGCCCTGGGGGTGGCAATGTTATTTCATACCCAAACCCCCCCTCATAAGCCCCTACTTTGCTCTTCTGATGAGCAGGCATTGTCTACTGACAAGGCTCCATGACCATCGCACCCCCTGCTTTAACTATAGCTCCGTACCTGCTACTAAGGACGCGTTTTTTTCATAACCTCAAATACTATGATGGGAAAATGTATACTTATCGGCAAAGCAGAGAAAAGTTAAATAATCATTTGGGATTGTCAGATCATTCCTTTTATTTTACATTTTGTTAGTTATTGTCTGAGCAGCGAGTGCTAAAGTAATGCACAGATGTTGCTAGTATGCTGTTCATTTTCATAATTTGACACATTTAACCAAGAACATATAAAGATATATGGAATCAATCTTTTGCTAGTCTATATAGGTGCGTAATAGTATTTTGAAGCCCCACCCTTAGTAAATGGCAAATGTAAATAACATTGTTCACACATGTAAAAGCTGTAATAAATAGATAGTGCAGGTAATAATAAAAATAATAATAATGATAATAATGATACATATGTTCTCTTTAAAATGCCAGAAGCTGTGTTCGAAAGATTATACACTTTTCCTCCCAGCATGCAAAAACTTCTAGAGTGGGGTTATAACCGTAGCAAGCTGGCAACACTCGCTATAAATTATTAAACAGATAATTTATGGCATTCATTTACTTCTCAAACAACAGCATATGGCTCTGTAATGCTGCTTCAGATCCCGGTCTGTTCTAGTGGAGAAAATTCATCTAGCGAAGCTTTCAGAGAAGAAAAAAAAACAAAAAAACAAAAACAGCATCTTAAATGGGAATGGTTGGCTCAGATATTAACATGATACGTGTGCAATAAGAACAGCAGCAGTATAGCCCATCCGTTTAGACAATTCATACCCTACCAGCTCTGTAATTACTAACTGACTTTATACTGCACAGGCAGCATTATTGTAATGCAAATCAATTGCTCACTGTCTCATGTCTTAGATTATTGAAGATTACCCTGTAACTAAAGTAAAGGTTCTAAGGTATAGTACATATAGGAAGATCTACAAGAAGGATAACTATAATTTGCTATATTCTGAAACATTTGCTATCACATGCCAATATACACTGTTTAGTGGCATAGGATATTATATAATCTGGTATAGCATTATTATTTAATAAATAGTAATACATTAGGAGAAATTTAAATAGCTTTTGAAATATGTTGCAAATAACACATTATACTAGGTAATTTCTTTGGTATATAAGAAAAACAATTAGTCCTGTTCACAAATCATTAAGTCATGCCCTGCTCTCCGTTCAATAACCCTGCTTAGAAGAAACTGTAGATGGTTTGAGTGACACCTATCATCAATGTTATGGGGCATGGGATATTAGTGGGGGATGGTGGGGGTATTAATGTTATGAGGTGTTTTTATTTTTTTAAAAAAAGTGGTTGGTAGCAAGATTGTGTCTATAAAATGTGCGGCCTATTAATATAATGGTGGTTGTTTGGTTCTTATTTTATTGTAGGGGCTATTAATGCAATATTTATTTCATCATGTGTAAACTGCAGCCAAAACACATCCCATAGTGATGCTTTTATGCGTCTTTCAGTTTCTGACATATGTGCGATGTTTCTCTTGGTTACGATAGCCCCATCTGCCCGGCCGAGTAACCTGGTTGAAGGGAAATGGGAGGCTTGTTTTGTTAATTAGGCATCGCTATGACTATTTAAACATCATCACTATGTATGTGGGGGTGGGGCATTCCTTGATGAAGGTATTAAAGTCGGATTTATAATTAGAGATGTTCACTGACCCCCGTGTTTTGGTTTTGGTTTTGGATCTGTATTATCTTCGTGTTTTGGTTTTGGCAAAACCGCCCTCACGTGTTTTGGTTTTTTATCTGTATTTTTTATTGCTTAAATATACTAAAATCACATAATTTAGCTCTTTTTTTGTTCCTACATTATTATTAACCTCAATAACACTAATTTCCAGTCATTTCCAGTCAATTTTGACCACTTCACAGGTTCACAATATTATTTTCATCCACTTTCCACCAAAGACTGCAGCAAGCTGGCTGGATGCTAAGCGACAGAACAACAAACACACGGCAGTTCATAACATATTTAGGAAACATTGCCACACAGCAGTGGCAGAAAAGAAAAGTGGTGCAAGATGGAATTGTCCTTGGGACCTTCCACCCACCCATATGTTAAAAAAGGTTTAACAAACTCACACAGAAACAGGAGGGGTAGCAGGTACAGTTTAACAAACCAATCACTTCAGAGACAAGGAGTGCCACTTTTATGGCTGAAGAGCTTGGTTTGCTTGGACCCCCACAAAACAAAATACGAATGGGCTTAAGGCAGCTAAGTTAACAGTGCTGTCAATGAACTGTAAGACTACAACAAGTGGCTGGATAGAGCAATGGCACAAACACACAGCAGTTTATATCACATCTATGAAACATTGCCAGTGCCACACAGCAGTGTCAGGAAAGAAAAGTGGTGCAAGGTAGAATTGACCTTGGGCCCTCCCACCCACCATTATGTTGGATCTTAAAAAAGACATGCACAGCTTAACAAACCAAACATTTCAGCGACAAGGAATGACACTTTTGTGGCTGAAGTGCTTGGTTTCTTTGGGCCCCCCACAAAACAAGCTAACAATGGGCTTAAGGCAGCTAAGCTAATAGTGCTGGCAATGAACTCAACAGTGGCAAAATGTTGTTGTTATCATCTTCAGCCTCATCATTACCCTCATTAGTGTGTACATCATCTTCACACAATATTAAATTCATCCCTGCTGGAATCAACCATTACAGAAGTCTCCGTAACGAAAATGTAAAAAACAAAAATGCAAAATAAAAACTTTTACCTTTTTAAAGAAAAAAAGCACCTCTCTAATAAAGGTTTACTGTAGATAAGCATAAAATGCCAACATGCTATTATACTCAAAATATTAATAAGCATTCCAACATCAGCTAGCATCCTTCTCGCAGCCAGAGCCCACAATCTGCAATCTACACTGTCATCATATTTACTCTCATCCTCACCCACATCACTGTGTGCATCACCCTCACACAATACTAATTCATCCCCGCTGGAATCCCCCATTACAGAAGCCTCAGTATTTCGATGTAATTGGCGGGAAAGGCCTTCCTCGTGGAACATGAAGTTCATTTTTATGAACATCATCTTTTCCACATTTTGAGGAAGTAGCCTCCTATGCCGAACGCTGACAAGGTTCCCGGCTGTGCTGAAAACTCTTTCAGAGTACACACTGGAGGTTCGGCAGCTTAGGCAGGGCAAAGCGAGTTGGTACATGGATTTTCAAATTCCCTTTTTTTCCTCCCAGTGTTAGGAACCCCTCCAGCCAGTACATCAAAACCCCGGAGTCTGCTCTGAAGGTCTGGTGTTCACTGGAGCCCCTAGTGGTGGGGACAGACTTGGCCGCAGACAAACAGAGGGTCATGAAATGTGTACCAGCTGGGGAGAACCCAGGAAAGCAGAGTGAAATCCAGGCAAGAGTCGAGGGCCTGCAGCAGACAGCGTATCCAATAAACAAGCCGAGGTCAGAGGTCACAGGCAAAACAGCAGCGTAAGAGTCCAGGCAAAAGATCAAGGGGCACAGGCAATCAAACATAGTCAGATATCCAGGCAAGGGTCGGCAACGATAATCAGAATCCAATGGATAACAGAGAGCAAGGGATACAGCAGGCTAGTATGCAGCAAAGCAGGAACTATAACCGGCAGTGAGGCCCAGTCCTCACTGCCTTAAATACTATGATGGTCAAATCAGAAAGGAGGAGGACAGGGCTGATAATCAGCCTCAGGAGGCTGCTGATTAATTACTAGCTGGGAACTAGCATAGGTCATATCACAACCAGGAACATGTATGAAGGACAAATAGAATCATGCGAGAGCACCCCCTGGAGTTGGAGGATGTCCCTACAACCTCCAAAAATATAACAGAGCATTGAAACTAATGTGCGCGCTCGGCTGCTACCTTACGCCAGGATGCGGCATACCGCCGCGGCTCGTAACACCCAGTATGTAAAGGGACTGTCTGATGTGTCTATTTCTATGCTGTTGTGAAAATAATCCTCCACCATCCTTTGGATGTTGATAGTAGGATCAGGTGGAGTTACGGTAGAGGTGTCACATTTTTTGGTCAATTCTTTTAGACCAGACCAGATGTCAATATTTTGGGCTGAGTCATCTGCATCATCCCTGTGTCTCTTGGGAAAGCTAAGTTTTTTTCTAGCAGCAGTTGAGTGAGAAACTGAAGGAGGAGATGCCGTTCGGTCACGTAACACTTGAGTTGTCATTTTGCTCACCAGGAGCTGGTTGCATCTCTTCAGATCTGGGACAGTTGGAAACAAAGAGAAGACATAGCTCTTAAACCGAGGATCACGCACAGACGCCAAAATGTAGTGATCCGATTTCAAGATTTTGATAACTCTTGGATCCTGGCGAAGCTAATAATGTACTTGATCTACAAGTCCGACATATTTAGCATAATTGCTTTCTTTCATCTCCTCCTTCAGTTTCTCAAGCTGCTTTTCCAAAAGTCTAATTAAGGGAATCACTTGACTCAATCTAGCAGTGTCTGAACTCACTTCAAAGGTGACTTTTTCGAATGGTTTCAGCACCTTGCAGAACACGGAAAGAATTCTCTAATGCGCTTGACTAAAATACATCCCCCTCCTTTCCCAATGTCATGGCTTGTGGAGTAAGCATGGGTGGCTTTCCACTGTTCCTCCATCTGCCGAAGCATATACAGGGAGGAATTCCACCTTGTCACCATATCCTGCTTCAGTTGGTGACAGGGCAAATTAAATTGCTCTTGTAGCTGCTTCAATCTCCTACACGCTGTTGCCGAATGTCGGAATGTCCAGATATTTTATGGGTCACAGTCAGCATCTCCTGCATGTCCCTGTCATTTTTTAAAAAGCTCTGCACCACCAAATTTATTGTGTGAGCAAAACAGGGAATGTGAGGGAAATCACCCAGCTGCAATGCTCTCACAATATTGGTGGTGTTATCAGAAATGACATATCCTGAGGAGAGTCTAAGCGGGATAAGCCATATTACAATGACATCCATTACTTTTTGTAACAGACTGTCGGCTGTATGCCTCTTAGTGAAGCCTGTGATACACAGAGTAGTCTGCCTCTGACAAATGTGATGTACTTGGGTACATGCTGCTGCTGTTCCTGCTAGTGAAGGCGAATCACCATCCCAGTGGGCTGTCACAGTCATATACTCTTTAGTTTACCCAGTTCTGCTTGTCCACCAATTTGTGGTTAAGTGTACAGTGGGTAGAATGGCATTTTGTAGCCCAATAATTATATTTTTACGAACCTTCTGGTAGAGATAAGAAATAGCTTTCCTAGTGAAATGGTGTTGTGATAGAATTTGGTAACAGGGACAGAAGACCTCAAGTAGCTGTCTAAAACCAGCTGCATTAATAGTGGATTTTGGATGCAGATCGAATACTAGCATAGTTGCCATGGAGTCTGCTTTGAAACTAGGTGACAGCTTTCATACTTGCTTCCTCTTGCAAAGGATTGTTTAACAGTCCATTGTTGTAAACTACTAGTAGTCTTCTTCTTGGTCTGCTTCTGGGATGAAGATTCACCCCCAGCAGCAGCAGCAGCAACAGCAGTGGGACTAATGCTCAAGAATTCTTCTGAGGAATCCAGGATAGTGGAGGAGTCATCTAGCCTTACCAACTTGGAAGCAGAACTAACTTAGATCTTTACTGAGGATATTGATGAGGACGGTGTTCTGGAGTAAATTGCAGGCGTCGGGGTATAGGTGAGAGAAGGGACCTAGCTGATGATGGACTGCTTGTTATTTTTTTAGCATAAGTTTCTGATTTTCCCAACAGCTTGCCATGACCTCGCTTCAAATGGCGTAACATGGATGAGGTTCCTAGATGGTTAAGGTCCTTTCCTCTAGTGACTGTGGCTTTACAAACGCTACAAATTGCTAGACAACTGTTGTCAGGATTTGGGTAAAAATAATTCCACACATAAGAGGTGGAATTTTTGGTCTTATGTCCAGGCATAACAATGGCCTTCTTCTAATCATGTGCAAGAATTGCTTCCACCAGTGCAGGACTTACACAAACAACATCATCATCATCATCATCAACATCCTCATTAGCGCCCTCGTCGGCTACACAAATATTCCCCTCATCCCGTTGCAATTCCAAAGGGGCATCCTCAATTTGTGTATCACCGGCTATACTTGGGCTGTTCAGGCACACATCTGCGGAAATGCTGACAGGGGCCTTTTTATGGGTACACTATCAGAATGGTCAGGATTACACCTAGCACTTGTGGATAGACTCTCTTCAGGGATTTGTGTCGATTCTGAATCTGAACATATATTTTCCTCTAATGTCTTACTGTTTTCTTCCAGCTTGGCTTTTACATGTAGAAGTATTTGGACACCACTTTTGGAGTCCTAATGACAAGGTCTTGCTTGGTCACGACTGACCTTACAAGAAGATGCCTCAGTGACATTTGCAGAACTAGCACTCATAGAGAAAGAAGAAGGCCTCATTCATTTCTTGCCACTGCGTGTGTAGAATGGCATGTTGGCATTTTTTTTTTCTTCTGCAGATAACTTTACCTGGATTACAGGTCTATTTTTCTTGACCACGGTGAAAGGTGTTTTTTTATATTTTGGTTTCCCTGATTTACAAGCACTAGGCACTTTAACATAGGCTTTACCATATGACGTAGAAGGACTACTATTATCATGACTGGTGCCAGCAGCTGCTTGGAGCTCCTGCTCTTCTGTGTACTGCTGTGAATCCATTTTGATAACACTGTACACTTTGACTGCAAATTCAGAAGACCGAGCCTGCCAGCCCTAGTATTTGTATTTCAGCAATGACAATTAGCAATGGAGCTCTCTTCTTTGTGTGTTACCTATAAAGCACTGTACATTATGGGACTGCAGATTTAGAAGACCAGCCTGCAAGACCTATTAATTCTTTCTATTCAGCAATGACAATTAGCAATGGAGCTCTCCTGAATTTCACTGTAGACCTTGAAGAACACTGCTTCCCCCTCCTCTTTCTATTCTACCTATGATGCTGCCCAACTGCTCTACAGACTGCCAAGAACTGTGCTTCCCCTTCTGTGTCCCTCTGTGAAATGGCGCTGGATCGCCGTGGAGGGTGGTACTTATAGAATCCAAAACTCGTGAGATCCGAGATCCGACGACGTAACAATGACGTTTTGCCTCGTCTTCAATTCCGAGGGCAAGTGAAAGTACTGAGCCGGATCTGCTAAGTTTGGGTGTGTTTGGTTCTTGAGGATCTGAGCCTGAGCATCTCTTATATATATATGTACATATATATATGTACTGTATTAGTTTTAGTTTTATAAACACAGGAAGGAAGGGGGATCTTCATCAAGTTTTGCCCTTGGGAGTTTGCCTGGAAAGGGTATTTTGCAGGGATGGATTGGTGGGGAAGACCAGTATCTTACCTATCAGTGAAGAAACAACATTTATTTTTGTAGAGCAAGATTATTGAGGGGTAGAGAAGCGGAAGTTTGAGCCTCCACTGAAATGACACTCTGGTTAAAAAGTTGAAACAATGTGAAAAAAGTAACAAATTAGTTGCAAAACCCCCCCATAAAAAAACGTCCTTCTTTTTGTCTAATGACCCCCTAAGTCATTCCACCGGACTGTCCTTATTTCAGTGGGAGAGTCACAATTTTAGGTCTCTGTCCCACCTGGGGACATGTTTGCCCCAGATGGGAGGGGGGAATGTTGGGGAAAGGGAGATATGTAATGAGCAGTCTAGCACTTTAAAGTGTAAGGTAGCCCTCTGGGGGCGTGGTCCATGCTTGTCACAATGTGGTCACGCCCCCATTTTGCGACTTTGCCCACTGGTGGGGACAGACATGTTGAGAGGTATGCCTAAATCACTTCCAGGTGTGTTTATTCAGCATACTGTGAATTGGGTAGATAGATATGTGGGTGGGTTTGGCAGAAACCAGTAGTCCTTTATACACAATGGTATCAATGATAAAAGTATGGGGAGATGGTAAAGTATTTTTTACAAATACTACCTATGCCACTTAATACATCAGAAAGACAGTGGGAGCTTAGGGAGGAAAATAAAGGACTGAGAAGTTGATGTAAGAAGGAGGGCTATGGGTTGATGGAGAACTGGGCAGATATCTATCTTGGCTTCAGTCTACATTATTGACAGGCTACATATCAATGGGGAGATTGCAGTTGTGCTAGGAAAATAAATGATCCGTAACTGGTGGTGAAGGTGAATATATAAACAATGGACAATAAAGAATAGCCCAGAAATAGGGTTTAGTGAATAGAAATGGGGGATGAATAAGTAGATGGGATGTAGATGTAATAAAAAAAGTGCATAAAAAAGAATCAAAAGTATTTTGAGAATATTTAATAGTCTTTCAAACACAACAGGGAAAGTATAACTAGTAGTGTTGGAGTTGTCAGGTACAACTGAAGCATGGCTTGATCAGACTCATTAATGGGCATTGACCATGGAAGGCTATAGCATGTTCAGAAAGAACAGAATAGATAGGGGAAGAGTTAGTCTAAATCTAAAATTGTGGGAGAATATAGCTAAGAAAGGTAATAAATCAGTGGATTTATGTGCAGATAAACATGGCAACAAAGACACTGATAGGGTACTGATTGGAGTTTGTTAAAAGTCATCAAGCATAACAGATTATACTGAAATTCACTTACTAATGCAAATACAAAAGGCAGCTAAGTAAATTCTAGACCTTATTACAAAGACAATTTGTATATTGAGATAGTGAAACTAATGTTTCTGCCAGAAGAAGCAGATTTTTTTAACTCTAAAAGACAGCTACCTTCCAAAGTAGTAGGAGAAAAACTAGAGGGGGAGTTGTGTTGGTCTTGTATCTAATAAAACACATATTTAATGTATAGGTAAAGAGTCAGGAAATAGTGGTCATTACATGGTAATGTTTCATAAGTGTTTTCATAAAACCTTTTGTAAGTGTACTGCAAAACCCATGACTTTAATGACTTAAAGGCCATTATTGACAACTCAGACAGGCATCATAGCTGTTTGGCAGGCATACTTTAGCAGAAAAGCCCAGAGACCAAATCAAGTACAAAAATATTTGGAGTAACTATTGTTGCAGCTATACCATATGGCAATGAGAGTTCTAGAAACAAAAATAGATTGGATTTGGCTGTACCAATGGGCACTGTTGGTTCAATTGTGAGGAGGAGGAAACTTGTGAGAGAAACCAGAGAGTGGCCTACAATCACATTGGTGCTCCTCCATGGCTGTCCGACAAGTCACTCAGATAGTTATGAAGGAGTACCAATGCATTGTATAGGAGGGTCACATGGGGGTCCAGGGTGTGTAGTGAATGTTAGGTCTAGAGGCCTCACATGTGAAGCACCAGAAGGGTGTTTCTCATAGCTTAGGGTTCCCCCAACATGTCAGGAGTAGGTGCGTGGTGGCTGTCATGAGGACTAATTTTGTGTCGAAGAGAAAAGTCCCCAGCAAATAAGGGCCTTCACAAAATAGGAAGAGTTCCCGGAAGAAACTGCCCATCTGTCACAGGATTAGCAGGAGGGATGAGTATGTGGCTAAATGAAGCAAGTAAGCTCCATATACAGCCCCTTGAGCAGTGCCCGCATAGCAAGGAGAGGTCGCTGCAGAGGCTACCAGAATGAGCTGAAGGAGAAGAGGAGGTTCCACTATATGAGAGCACCCTTGTAAGGTTCTTCCATACTGAGGGGGGAGGGTCACTGCACCCAGGGATTGTGGCTATAAGGATAGAGTCCCTATTTTGAGCAGGAGAGAGAACCCTGTGATAAAAAGTGATTTGCAGGGACTTGGTTCCTGATAATTGTCGAAGTGATGAAAAAAAACAAAAACACAAGAAGGATGTACCAAGGAAAGGTGCTAATAATAACACAAAGCACCCTAAAGTATACTTTAGGGAAGACCACCACTTCCCAAAATACAAATGAAATAAATGAACAGTATACCTTATAGCGCTAAATGCACATGAACCTGACAGACATTAAATCCCTCTTGAATGACAGTCTTCAATCCAGAAAGATAGCTAAAAGGGGAACTAAAAAAACACTAACATAGGGTAATATTGCATGAAATAATGTCCCACACTCAGAGAAAAAGTATGCAAAAGTAAAACTCTAAACCAAGTGCACAGCAAACATAGGAAAACTTCTTCCAGCAAATCCAATGTGTGGAAAAATCCCCCTCAGGGTTTATGCTTACAAGATCACTCCGTTAAGCAGGCACATCAATCGGAAGCTGAAACTATCTGCAGTTTAGATCCCTTCTTCACATATCCTCCAAAGACTCCCCACATAAATCGGAAAGAAGTGTGATCGACATAGTATAACACCATTTATTTAAAACAAAGGCACAAACATAATCTGCAATAAAATAGAAATCCGAGAGCACAAGCTCTCTATATGCATACCAAATTATCTGATTTTCAAGGCATCTCGCAGGGAAGAGACTGGGATATTACCGATAATCAGCTCTGCCCGAAGATCCGTGTCCGCTCAGTCCAAAGTAATAATAAAGTAAAATCCACCTACCCAACGCGTTTCAATTCCTCAAAACCGGAATCTTTCTCAAGGTACCTTGAGAAAGATACCTGTCCACTAGAGGGTCTTCACTGCACTATTTGAAAATAGAGGTGGCTATCTGACTATCGTGGACAGCCTGAAGCAAATCTGCAGGATGAAAGAGACAAAATCACCCATTGTGCAAAGCTGATACATACAGAGCAAAAGACTTAAAGCTGTTATTGCTGCAAAAAGTGGCTCTATAAAATATTTTCCATTTTAATATATTGTTTTTCTCTTTTTTTCTACTATAAAACAATGTCACATTAAAAAATATATTTTCATTAGGTGCTTTGAAATAAATATTTTTCACAGAGAACGATCTTTTAGCATAGGAAATGTCATTCAGTAAAATGAGAAAATTGGGCAAGGGTCTGAATACTTATTCACTATATACATTAGACTTTGTAGTATCAACATATAATATAATATCTGAAATAAATATGAGATTCTTAGTGCACAACCTGATCAAATTGTGAATACCCGTCTACCACAACAGGGTGATGTACCTTTTCATGTATTAGTCCCCCCCTAATTTTATGTGGCTACTTTTGTTGCACATGCTTTGTGTAGTTTTTAGGTTCTGTTTTAATAGTGTAGGGGGGGCATTCAGAATGCAGGGCTAGAAGAACAGCATTCTGGGGTCTCAATTATATGTCAGTGTCGACCATTCAAGCAGAGGACTCATTACCAAGCTCTCGGCTCAATTTATTTAAAAATAATATATATGTTAGGAGAAGGGTGTGGGTCTCAACATAAGGGTGTTCCCACACCAATGTACGGAGCTTCCCTGTGCCCCATTTAGCCTAGAACTATCTGGAACCTATTATACAACAAGCATGCAAATCTAATTGTATTTAAAACCCTAGTTAAAACCTTAGTTTGAAGCATGAGCAAACTAGATGACAGGAAAATAGGGATTAGTATAGTTTATAAATCTGTTCTAATTGAGCACTTTGGTCTGGTGAAACCATAGTTATTGCATTGATGACTTCCAGGTACAAGCAGTACACTTCAAACTGCCATAACTCAAAGCTTAAGGATTCATTGCAGACATTAATGTTCACTGGAGACACCATGAGAGGAACATTAATATTATATTCCTATTTCAGTGTGTCTCCATCCAATCTGCACATGAGTAGTAGTTCGAATGACAGAAATCTGATTGTTCATTTGGAAAGCTGAATGAATAGTTGTGAGACACTATGTTTTCATTTTCGCAAGACATGCTCTTCTGCCTTCCACAATCAAAACTTCAATGATTTCACACATTGGATGCAAAGTTGTGCTGTGCAAGTTTTGTGTTTTGTAACTGACTCTGCTTCTCTGGTCCTGTATGCTGAATTAACTTTTTTCTGAATGCTATCAAAGTTAAGGTTTATTGTTCTACTTTATAGAACTGTATTATGATTGTTTGTAGTGGCAATATACCAAGGGGTATAGTACTCTCTGTATATGTTATGCATGATATGCGTTGATACACTTACTGGGCACTAAATGTCACTATGTAAGACTCATGATAACACTCCATTGTATAACTTGTTATATAATGCAGCCTTTATATGTAGATTGCTCTAATGTGATCTGGTTGTTTAATACAATATGACAGCATTTAAGTCTTAGGGGCAAAAAAAAAGATGTTGCCTATAGCAACCAATCAGATTCTAGTTATATATTTTTAGTATATTCTACAAAATGACAGTGATAATCTGATTGGGTGCTATAAGCAACATCTCCACTTTTTCAAACCCACAGCTTCATAAATTTACCCCTCATACTTTTAGATCGACTCTGGGCCTAAACACAGCTGCTGAGACAAATACAGTCAGAGATACATTTTTCCCTATTTTAGTGTGGTTTCTGTAGTAATAGTTTCCAGATTAAGGATCTGAAGTTCTCCATTATATTACCTCTCTTTAGAGACTTCATTTGATTTCTCCTCAATATGTTTATCACATCCAGCTCTCCTTTTCATTGACCCTCTGGTTTCCTCCTTCATTATATTGATTTTTCTATCTGGCGCTTACTATTGTCCCCCTTCATCTCTCTTTGCTTCATCTCACTCTCACTCCCATTGCCTCCCCAGACAGCTTCTGTGTTCCTCTGAAAAGCTCATTAATCAAAAGCCAATTAATTTCCAATCGGGGCTGGTAACTAACAAATAGTTATTTAACAGCCACCTTTATAGGAACTGAGATATAAGGCACTTTTCAGACTGAAAGGGGAGATTAAGTACTTCATTAGAGATCTAGAGGGAAGGAGCAAGGAGGGGAGGTGTGAGCAGCACACATTGTGAGAGATGCTGAAAAGAATAAACTGTGCGTCCCCTTCTTTGCTAAACACATGCAGAGTGAAACATGCATAACATGTTATGGAGAGATGAGTGAAATTGCAGGGAAACTACAAAAATCAAGTTTTGCAGCAGAACAAGTTGGGTTCACATATAAATCAAAACTATGGGGCGTATTCAATTGTTGCTCCGGGCGCCGCCGGAACGAGCGCGTTAAAACTATTACCGTTTATACGGTAATATTGTGCTTAATTATGGTAATTTACTTGCTCAATTTCAGCTCGCTGCTCAGGGAGCTGCGAGCTGAAATTGAGCGAGTAATTACCGTATAAATGGTAATAGTTTTAACGCGCTCGTTCCGGCGGCGCCCGGAGGAACAATTGAATACCCCCCTATAAGTGACAAAGGAAAAAGCCCATAATTTGATATCATATGACTACTTTTCAATGCTCTACAACTGGCTTAACAACGCTACACAGACTTGTGTAGCTTGATGACATGTTTTGGGATGGGGTTATTTTTTGTCATATGGGTTAGAGTAGAGATGGTCACTGACCCCCGTGTTTTGGTTTTGTATTCGGTTTTGGATCTGGATTACCGTTGTGTTTTGGTTTTGGTTTTGCAAAACCACCATTGCGTGTTTCGGTTTTGGTTTTGGTTTTGTTTGGTTTTGTTTTGCTATTTTATTGGAAAATCAATGTTTTTGGGCCTAAAATAACCAAATTTAGTGCTCCACCTGTTTCATGGATAAGTAATCTAATTGTAAAGCTAATAAATTATCAAAAAAACTGTTTAATTCCTGGTAGGTAGACCTTCATAAATTCTACACACAAAACAGATTGTCTTCCTCTCCATCTATGCATATTGGCAATGCAGCCATCGTATTTGGATGTACATTACACCCTACACTTATAGTTAAATATGTAAAGAAATGGAAAAAGGCAGTTTGCTTTCTGTCTCTATAGGTTCCCCTCCACTTTGAAAAAAAACAAAAATTCAGCCGTTATAGACTGTACAATATTAATTGAAATGGAGAAAGCCAGTTTGGTTTCTGTCTCTTTAGGCCCCCCTCTACTTTTCGAAAATACAAACAAATTCAGCCGTTATAGACTGTACAATATTAATTGAAATGGACAAAGCCAGTTTGGTTTCTGTCTCTATAGGCCCCCCTCCACTTGTTGAAAATACCAAAAAATTCAGCCGTTATAGACTGTACAATATTAATTGAAATGGACAAAGCCAGTTTGGTTTCTGTCTCTATAGGCCCCCCTCCACTTGTTGAAAATACAAAAAAATTCAGCCCTTATAGACTGTACAATATTAATTGAATTGGAGAAAGCCAGTTTGGTTTCTGTCTCTGTAGGCCCCCCTTCACTTTTCGAAAATACCAAAAAATGCAGCTGTTATAGACTGTACAATATTAATTGAAATGGACAAAGCCAGTTTGGTTTCTGTCTCTATAGGCCCCCCTCCACTTTTCGAAAATACAAAAAAATTCAGCAGTTATAGACTGTACAATATTAAGAGAAATGGACAAAGCCAGTTTGGGGTCACTCTGTCAATGACACCCTACCCTTAAGGAGAAATTGCCCAAACAGCAGCCTTTCAAGACAGTACGTGATATGGAAATGCCACAAGTCCCTTTCCTCTTTGGGGGTAGATTGCACCCTACACTTACATAGAAAGTTTTAAAAATATGTTATTGTCATTATCTTCAGCTTCATCCTCACCCTCATCAGTGTGTACGTCATCATAACAGACTATCAATTCATCCCTGCTTGAATCCGCCATTAGAGAACAGTCAGTGCTTGGATGTCTTTGATGGTGAAGGCCTCCCTCGTGAAAAATGTAGATCATTTTTATAAACATCATTTTCTCCACATTTTTTGGAAGTAACCTTCGATGGCGATCACTGACTAAGTTCTCGGCTGTACTGAATACTTGTTCAGAGTACACACTGGAGGGTGGGCAGCTTAGGTATTGAAAAGCAAGTTTGTACATGGGTTTCCAAATGGCCTGCTTTTCCTCCCAGTAAGGAAAGGGACTGTCTGACATTTCCATATCAATTACCTCTTGAAAATAATCCTCCACCATCCTTTGCATGTTTATACTCATATTGGATGGAGTTATGGGCAAGGGGACACATTTTTTAGAAAAATCCTTCAAACCAGCCCAGATGTTAAATTGTTCTGGTCTGCCCCCTGCGTCTTTCCTGCTGCTTTTTGGGAAATTTAATTTTTTACAAGCAGCAGCAGCTTGAGAAAGTGAAGGAGGACACGTTGTCAAGCCGAGGCCCAGTTCAGCGGCCAACTTGCTGAGCAATAGCTCCTTGCAAAAGTTCACATCTCGCTCATTTACAAGTAAAGACTCAATGTATGTCTTAAACCTTGGATCAAGCATAGTGGCCAAAACGAACTGATCCGAGTTCAAGATCTTAATAACTCGAGGATCATTGTGAAGCGAATGAAGTACTTGATCGACAAAGCCAACATACTTTGCTGATTTGCTTGCTTTCAGCTCCTCCTTCAGTTTCTCAAGCTGCTTTTCCAATAGTTTAATTAAAGGAATGACTTGGCTCAAACTAGCAGAGTCTGCACTCAACTCACACGTCACAACTTCAAATGGTTTCAGCACCTTGCACAGCACTGAAAGGGTTCCCCACTGTGCAAGAGTGAAATACATCCCCCCTCCTTTCCCAATGTCATGGCTTGTTCAATATGCTTGGATGGCTTTGCGCTGTTCCTCCATCCTCTGAAGCATGTACAGGGTGGAATTCCACCTAGTTACCACCTCTTGCTTAAGTTGGGGGCAGGGCAAGTTAAACTGCTCTTGGAGCTGCTGTAATCTCATACATGCTGTGGCTGAATGCCTGAAATGGCCTGAAATTTTATGTGCCACTGAAAGCATCTCCTGCACCTCACGGTTATTTCGTAGGAAGCTCTGCACCACTGTGAGAGTATAAAATAATTGATAGTTATTAAGATGTACAAATATATGGTAAATGCCTTAAAAAAACTATACAGAGCTACGCTTTGAAGAAAAAAAAACAGATGCTTCCTATGAAACAGACAGCAACAGGATACCAGACTGACAGAAGCAGCTGGCAGGAAAAGCATGTAATGCTGAACAGAGGATGTGGGCTTATATGTATATTTGCTGAGCTAAAGAGATTTCCTTATATGTCCTTGTTGTTAACCAGTTAATGCTGGTCACTATGTATAATAAAGAATCAGCTTGCATGGACCCTCAGAGCTGAATTTGAAACTGCAACACCTTGTTTGTGTTTCATTTCTCCACTTTGCTGTCGACGGCAAAATACCACATAGGAAATCAGGTTATCAGAGATTGATAGTAGGGGCACCAAGCCTCGGTACCCCGACATCTTCTGGGGACTTCGTCTGGGATACTCAACATACCAGCCCAGGACTGACCAGAGACCTCCTAAAATCTTCAGGAACAGCAGACAAAACCGTGCGGTGAGCAGTCGAAGTTTTTTGCATTTGCAACTCCCTACTCCATCTGCTCTTCCTGTAAGATATAAGGTGGGGTTCAGTAGGGGATGGTATAACGGGTATTTGAACAAATTACTGAATAACCTGTTTTCCTGATATATATTTGTTTTTTTTGTGAAAAATAGATAAGTGAATGTATGTGCTTGTGTCGATACAGGATATATATAAAAGGATGCAAATACAAAACTTATTGATTGACCTTGATAATCAAAAGCATTCCTCTATACTTGTTGCTGAGACCTCGCCTTGTTTTGTGTAGATGAGTGTCCTTGGGTTTGAGAGGTCATTATAAGAATCCTTCGCTCCTGAAAAGATTGAGTAATAATTGTACTAGTATTAATATATTGTTTCATAAAAACATCAAAGGGAGCTGAGGGAATCAGAGACACGCTGTGGGGAGTATAAATGTCAGGAAATAATCTTAGTTGTCCAGACTGTAAATGTGTTGTTATAATTCAAAAGGCATTGACAATACAAACTAGTAAATTGATAGCGGGTGATAGGAACTGACACTGATTGTTCAGTAACATATGGTAAACACAAGGAGGGAATTTTTAATCCAACGATATATACAGCAATAGTTGGAAGTCATGGTTGTCCAGACTATCTCAAAACCCAA
Source organism: Mixophyes fleayi (assembly GCF_038048845.1). Classification (NCBI taxonomy): domain Eukaryota; kingdom Metazoa; phylum Chordata; class Amphibia; order Anura; family Limnodynastidae; genus Mixophyes; species Mixophyes fleayi. The sequence continues at coordinate 178,198,773 of NC_134403.1, forward strand.
ATAGGATTAGGATGGTGGCTAATATATCATTTTTTTATAAAGATAAGGCCACCTACATGTCCATTAATTAATAAAATATCAGTAAAGTATGTACCCAAGTTGATCAAGCAATCCATAACAGGATTTAATTGTAAAGGTGTATAAAATTAGAATAACAGTCACTTCTCAGGCACACTAGGGGCCGGTATTCCCATAACTGCAGTAATGGGGGCCCAGGGCAGTAAGGGTATGATGGTACAGACATCATACACTCCTGCGGATCAAGTTAAGGAAAGAGAAGGTATTGTGGCTGTTAGAGAAATCTATATCATCTTTAGGAAGGCGGGATTGCCAGATTTTCAGAAAGAATATAGTATATGGATTACTAGGAATAATAAAGAACACCAAGTATCAGCATGGGTAAGGGCATGTAGACAAATAGTACAAGAACAAATGGTAAAGGAGGAGATGTTAGAAGACATCCAGGGACATACAGCTGTAAACTTGCCTCCTACTCAGCCACCACCAAGTGCACCATCAGACCCACATAGTCACCCATTAGAAGGGACGTCAGGACAACTACCCCCTGTAAAGGAAATTGTGATATTTTTAATTAAGCAACATTTAGCTTTCATAGATAATGTAGAAGTCAATTAGTTAAAAATGACTAACTACAGACCTTCGTAGGTAAAGAAATTCCAATTAGATTAACAGATTTAAAGGATGAGCGGTTATGCTTCAAAAATTTGGATATAACTCACTTTCAGTAAAGATAAGCAAGATAAGCTGTCTGTCCTGCTCTAAGTGAGAAAGATTTACAGATGTTTTTGTTCAATTGGTTGCAGGTCATAGCTACAATTTAAAGGATTTTGTTTATTATTATAGTATGTAACCATAAGAGGGTATGCCAGGTTTTATGTATAAATATTAGTAAACCAGTTTCAGTAAAACAGAACTGATTAATCTAGACAACAGTGTGAGTCTCAGATCAATTCTCCAGTGTGCACCGTACACCTGAATTAGAAGGGATTTTACTGGTGGTAAAAGATTTATTGCCTTTAACATACTTAGAGGCCACATTGAGCTTCGAAAATCTTCCTGAAAAACTGTGAAGGAGTCGGGGAGAGGCAGAACTAGGAACGACAAAACCGCGGTGGGTAGAAATTTTATTCTGCTCTAAAAAAGTCGTTGTTATTTCTGTGTCTTCTAAGATTCATCAGTTTGATGTGAAGGTTCAAGAATACTCACCCTTCTGGTTCTGATAAGATTCATTGTTTGTATTAGTTATATTTTGACATATTGCTTTATATGTCTGTTGTTGAAGAAAGGTGTACAATAATATTTAAATTAGCCACTGAAGGATTTAGAGTTAACAGTATTTGTGCTGGTAGAAATTCGAGAAAGCCTTTTAAATTCAGAGGGTCATTCTATTTTTGGCTATTGGAACTTGAGAATTGCACTGGACTATTTTTAGCTGCAGTCTTATTTTTCATATATTCTCTTTTGCGCCAGATATAATACTTTTTGTATTGGTTGTGCAAAATGAATTAGGAAAAAGAAAAAACAAATTACACATTGTGCATATTTTTTTTTTTTGTTTTGTTTTTGTTATGTTTCTGTCTTACAACCTGTGAGTGAGAGACAGAGAATGGAATGTCTTCCCCTTCCTATTCTGTGTAAAAGACTTCAGTGTGTTGAGAAAGGGAGGGGGGATATGAGCAGAGGGGGAATGAAGTTGCAGATTCTCTCCCCAGTTTGTTCAGTGTTCAGTGTGAAAGAGAAGGATTTATTTGACAATATATGTGGTTGATAGAAAAAAGGTTTTTTTCACGTGTGCTTCGGTAATTCAAGAGTAATTGAAACATCTCAGCAGTGGTAACAACCTATTTGAAGCTGAAGCTAATTGAATGCTGGGACTTGTAGTTCCACAACTCTATGCTGTAACATATCAGTTATATTTATTTATTTTTCTTCCTCTTTTAGCAAGAAAGAGAGTGTTTTGTGGATTACTGAAAGAATAATCTTTTCTGCTTTTCCATTTTTAAACTTGTATTAGTATAATTTTACCACATTTCTGGATATTGATTTGAAGGGATTTTTGTTAGTAATTTGACTTGTGGTACAATGTTAGGATTCCAGCTAGGTCGTTTTAGCCTATTGTAGGTGCAAATGATTTTTTTTTTTTTTTGTGTTGCTTCTATGGATAAATGTATGCCTGCTGAAAGTATATTCAGTTGAGAGAATGTTAGGTGAATATTTGTGTGTGATTTAATGTCAGACCCCTAGACCAGGTGAATTGAAACCAAAAGAACCTCCTGCCCCACCCGCATACAACGATATGTTGGATGCAGGAGATTCAGTGACACAGGCTATTTCACAGAGTCAAATGAATGAAGCAGCTGTTGAATAAAAACAAGACACTCTTCTAATATGTAGATAACTTATTACCATGTTGCCAAATGAATGACAGGTGTCAGGAAGAGACTACATCATTAATTAACTTCTTAGGGCAGCAAAATTGCAAGGTATCACCCACAAAAATAAAAGCAGCGCAGAGTAAGGTAATATTTTTAGGACATTGCATCTCACAAGGTACCAGACACCTCACACAGGACAGGATAACTGCAATCCAGCAGGTAAAGCCACCACAGAACACCAAGGAATTAAGGGCATTCCTAGGTTTGGTAGAGTACTGCAGGGAATGGATTGCTGGAGCATCCCTCCTAATGCAACCCCTCTATGATGCTCTTAGTGAGGTAAAAGGGTCCAGGATATATTTAACTGAATTACAACGAACATTGTTTGAAACATTAAAACAAGCCATTGTGCAGGCACCAGCGTTAGGATTACCACAATATGATAAGCCATTTAGCTTGTTCTGCAATGAATATAAGGGACATGCACAAGGGGTCCTTTCACAGGTACACTCACATAAACAGAGACCGCTGGCTTACTATTCATTACATCTAGACAGTATCATAAGAGGAGCCCCGTCCTGTATAAGGGCGGTGGCAGCCGCAGCCTTGCTAAAAGATAAGGTGGCAGATATAGTACTAGACCACCCCTTAACTATACAGGTCCCACATGCAGTTACAGAAATACTAAACCAAGCAAGAATAAAGCATCTGTCCACAGCAAGGCTCACTAAGTATGAGGTGTCATTATTAAGTCATGCACATGTAACAATTAAAAGATGCACAGTTTTGAACCTGCTACACTGTTTCCAGTTGAAGCAGGTTCAACAGAGGGGAGAGAGGTGGGTGGGGACCTACCCACCCTTGATGAATCAGAAAGGGAGAAATGTATCAGTACCAGACAAAATATACACAAAAATTTTCCCTTTTCTAAAGCACATGACTAATGAAGCTAGAAATGAAGGAATTAGAAAATGTGACAGATGTCCCTATACCTAATGCAGATTGGAACTTATTTGTTGACGGTTCCAGGTATTATTATGAAGGGTCACCACACACAGGGTATGCTGTGACCACCCTGGAAGAGACTTTGATACAACAACCACTCTCACCTTTCTGCTCAGCGCAAGAGGCGGAGTTGCATGCACTCACTGAGGCATGTATAATGGCAGTAAACCAAACAGCTAACATATACACAGACTCCAGGTACGCATATGGTGTGGCCCATGATTTTGGGCCAATATGGAAGAGCAGGGATTTTGTGGGGTCAGCAGGAAAACCTATCAAGCATGCAGAACAGATAAGGGCTCTGTTTAGAGCTCTGCAGCTACCCAGGAAGGTAGCTATATTGAAAGTCCAGGCACACACTAAAGAAAAGACTAGGGAGGCTATGGAAAATGCCAAGGCAGATGCTGCTGCTAAACAGGTAGCCCTTATGCCCAGGGTGCAGGTCTGCCATGTGACACAGGGTGAAAACCCTGTAGAGCCTATAACTCTTGACATACTGCAAAAGTTCCAGGAACAAGTCTCCTCAATAGACAAAAAAGCCTGGTAAAAGGAAGGTGCTACATGTCAGGGAGGGCTCTGGAGAACAGATAATAAGTATTGTCTGCCCAGAAGCCTATACCCTATGATGACTCAATTGGCACATGGGCTGGTCCACAATTCTAAAGAAGTTATGACCAATATTGTCTTACGACATTGGGTAGCACCAGGATTCAATACAGCTGCTACGGCATATGCAGCAGCCTGTGTGATATGCGGAAAATACAATCCAGGTCAGGTAGTGAAAACACCACAGAAGAACACACCAAAGCCATTGTACCCATTTCAGAGATTGTAGATTGACTATATACAGCTACCTAGGGTAGGAACATATGAGTATGTCCTTGTGTATACAGATCTATTCTCAAATTGGCCAGAGGCCTGGGCAGTGGCTAAGGCAACAGCTAAAAACACTGCCAAGAAACTGATAAGTGAGGTAATTTGCAGGTATGGAATACCTGAAACAATAGAATCAGACCGAGGATCGCATTTTACGGGGGAAGTAATGCAAAATATAATGAAGGATATGGGGATACAGCAAGCCTTTCATACCCCGTATAGGCCGCAGGCAAGTGGAAAAGTGGAAAGATTGAATGGCACATTAAAGTTAAAAATTCAGAAAATGATTGCAGAAACAGGAAAAAACCTGGTTAGATTGTCTACCTTTAGCTCTATATTCAGTTAGAACAACACCAGGAAAGAAGCATAAGTTGTCCCCTTATGAAATATTGTTTGGGGGAGCCCCGAAGACAGGGTGTTATTTTCCTCAGCAATTGCAACATAATCATGCAGATCTAACTGATTATTTAATACAGCTTACAAAGATAATGATTAATGTGCACTCTCAAGTTTTCTCCTCCATTCCAGATCCAAATAACGATACAGGAACACATGCCTTGCAACCAGGAGATTGGGTCTACCTAAAAAGGCACATGAGGAAAACTTTGGAACCCAGATTTGATGGTCCATATCAAGTGGTCTTGACTACTCCCACTTCTGTTAAGTTAGGAGGACGAGACACCTGGGTCCACGCATCTCACTGCAAAAATCTGACAGTGAAAATTGAAGCACCATGAATCCTTTTTGTGTGATAATGTGCATAGCACTAATAACAGTACAGATAATGTATATACAGATGTATACGCCAGGAAATAAAGTTAAGAAGGTAGACTTAACCAAATGTGCAGGTATGATATGGAATAAATCAAGTAATCAAGAAGAATGTGTAATGGTAGATGTAGGAACAGGAAGTAGTAGAAGAATGATTCCATATCCCTGTTGTAAGTTAAACTTTACATTTACTGGTGGCCATGGGTTTGTAGAAACAGCAGGGAGGAATGAACCCCATCATTTTTGGGCACCAGGGGAAAATGATACTATGACCATAACTAATAGTACTCCCATCATATGCTGCACCGAACCATTTATCAAATTAAAAGGGTATACCCAAGCCTGGATAGAAGCCCTCAAGTGTGTAAATGGCTCCAATAATAATACAGTACCTATAGGAAGGGCGTGGAAGGGAATAGGGGATTTGATGATGATGTGTACCAACAGTACTGAGATACCAGGGGAGTATGTACTCATGAAAAGACTATACATATTAGACCCCAAGCCAAGAGTCATTAATGATACTCTAATCAAGGTGCCCTCTACTTGCAGAAATATAGGTACTAGGAAATATTCAACCCAGCACACTTTCAATATCACATTCCCTCTTGATCCCATGTGCCAAAATAGGAAGAAAAGGGAGTGGTATGATACATTATTGGGGGCAACAGGTAATGGAATGGGGGTACTTAACAGTATAGACATAGAAACATTGAGTAATAAGATAAGTGCAGCAAGAGAAGATATAAACAAGGTAATCACCATGCAGGCACAGTGGATGCCCACAGTTTTCACGCATTTGCAGAAACTAATATTATGGGACAAAAAATATTTACAGATATTTAATGCAACATTTTTCAATTCCTTAGGAATAGATGTAAATATCTCCTTGATGTTTAACTGGACTGAATGCTCAATTAAGACACTGTATCAGAAAATACAAAAGGGTAACGCTCAAATTCAATTAATGACTAACAATGAACTGGTATATAGAAATATGTTTAATGTAGCTACACAGCTATGGATTCAAACTGATGGAATGGGTGTAAAGTGTACAGAAAACTGGTGCATAGGAAATTTTCAGACATAGAGTATACTGAGGACTGAGATAATGTGTAAATTCCTCATATTGCCTGTCCCACTCTATGCCCAGGTCGGTGGAACACAATTATGGACCCCGCAGATAAGAGGGGAGTATATAGATGATAATAACAACACACATAACTTAGGATTGTGTTCAAATACAGACAATGGAATAGTGTGCTCTCAAAACACTCAAGTTTATGAACCTTGTAAGCTAGAACATCCAACTAGTGTCTGTAACTGGGAGCTCCATGACAGGAAAAATGATATGTTTATAGAAGTATCACCACAAATAGTGTGCTTAGTAACCCATGATAAACAAACTATAGGAATGTATAACTTGACTAGCCCATTTTCAGGATGTATCCAAAATGTTACTCATCTAATATGGAAGAATGAGACTTATATATTCTATAAGGATAGGGGAGACAATATATATCAGCAATTTATCCCAATTAAACTACCCTCCTATAACTTGACTATTAATCTTCAGGGGATAATCAATGCTATAAACAACACCCAGAGCCTGGCAGAGCATTTGGCACAGGTAAACTATTCAGCTAATCATGCACAAATGCAGACAGTAATAGAAGCACGGGAATTAAAATATGTAGCTCGTCAATTAAAAGATAATCTGCAACACCATTGGTGGGATGTGTTCATAGGTAATTCCCCCACTGCAACAGGTATTTTTAAGGTAATGCTCCATCCAATACTGGTAATAATAATGGTTTTGATCCTGTTGATTGTGTGGAATTGTTATTTGTCCTGTAAGTTTAGGAAAATGGTTAATCAGGCCATGACTCCGGTACCAACATATTTTAATCAAACTCAAAAAGTATGTACCTCATGTAAACGGAAGAACCCCTATCAAGCAAAAATAACATGTGTATACTGCAGTGAAATACTGCTAGGGGAAGAATAAATGATGCAAGGATACTTTCTCTTGTAAATGATCAATTCTCTATCTCCATGGAGACTTTAGGTCAAAGTCGGGATAAATGTAGCTTGAGATTAGGTAGCTCTGTATCATGACATGATAGGAAGGGTCAGGAAACACATGTATATTTGTTTAATGTAATAAAAAGAGGGGATTGTGAGAGTATAAAATAATTGATAGTTATTAAGATGTACAAATATATGGTAAATGCCTTAAAAAAAACTATACAGAGCTACGCTTTGAAGAAAAAAAAACTGATGCTTTCTATGAAACAGACAGCAACAGGATTCCAGACTGACAGAAGCAGCTGGCAGGAAAAGCATGTAATGCTGAACAGAGGATGTGGGCTTATATGTATATTTGCTGAGCTAAAGAGATTTCCTTATATGTCCTTGTCGTTAACCAGTTAATGCTGGTCACTATGTATAATAAAGAATCAGCTTGCATGGACCCTCAGAGCTGAATTTGAAACTGCAACACCTTGTTTGTGTTTCATTTCTCCACTTTGCTGTCGACGGCAAAATACCACATAGGAAATCAGGTTATCAGAGATTGATAGTAGGGGCACCAAGCCTCGGTACTCCGACACCACCAAGTTGATGGTGTGAGCAAAACAGGGAATGTGTTGGAAATCACCCAGCTGTAATGCTCGCACTATATTGTTGGCGTTATCAGAAATGACATCTCCCGGGGAGAGTCCAAGTGGTATAAGCCATGTATCAATCACATCTCTTAGTTTGCGTAACAAATTGTCAGCTGTATGCCTGTTAGTGAAGCCGGTGATACAAAGAGTGGCCTGCCTGTGATAAATGGCATAACATAGACGAGGTTCCAAGATGGCTAAGGTCCCTCCCTCGACTGACTGTGGCTTGACATACACTACAAATGGCTATACAATTGTTGACTGGATTTGGGTAGAAATAATTCCACAAATAAGAAGTGGATTTTTTTGTTTTATGCCCAGGCATGACAATGGCTTTTTTCTTGTCACGTGACAGAATTGCTGCCACTGGTGCAGGACTTACACAAACAACCTTATCCTCATCAACATCCTCATTAGCGCCCTCGTCGCCTACACAAATCTCCCCCTCATCCTCTTCTAATTCCAAAGTGGCATCCTCAATTTGTGTATCACCGGCTACACTCGAGCTATTAAGGCACACATCAGCAGAATGCTCACGATTAGACATCCCACTGTTGGATGGACTCTCCACAGGGATTGGTGTCATTTGTGAATCAGAGCAAACATTATCCTCTAATGCCTTACTGTTATCTTGCAGCTCGGCTTTGACGCGTAACAGTAGTTGTGCACCAATTGTAGACTCAGTAACTTTTTGGGTTCTGCCACTAATAGAGAAAGGTGAAGGCCTCATTCTCTCTTTGCCACTGCGTGTGTAGAATGGCATGTTGGCAATTTTTTTTTTATCGGCACTTAAATTTTGATCAGTTACACTTCTTTTTCGCTTCAACACGGTAAATTGTTTTTTGGTGTGTGTTTTTTGGACTGATTTCGAAACACTGTGTAGTTTGACATCGCTTTACCCAGATGACATACTGGGAACACTACCATCAGGACTGGTGACAACACCTGGTTGCTCATTCTGCTCATATGTGGACTGCTTTGAATCCATTCTAAGCCCAAAGCACTTACATAGTAACATAGTTGATGAGGTTGAAAAAGGACACCAGTCCATCAAGTTCAACCTATTTTGGATCTCCTGTGATCCTGCACTTATATTTGAAATTAATCCAGAGTAAGCAACCGCCAATCTGTTTCAATTGTGAAAATCCCCACAGACTCAATATTGCAGTCCTATTTTTACCCTATATCCACTACTATTCTTAATTTTAATTAACATTCGTATCCCTGGATACACCTTTCCACTAAAAAATTGTCTAACCCTTTCTTTAACATATCTGTTGAATCTGCCATCACAACTTGCCCTGGCAATGAATTCCATATCTTGACTGCCCTTCCTGTAAAGAACCCCTTCCTTTGCTGGTTGTGAAATTTCCTCTCCTCTAACCTTAGGGGATGACCACGTGTTCTGTGTATGGTCCTTGGGGTAAAAAGTTCCCATGAAAGCTCTCTGTATTGATCCCTAATGTATTTGTACATAGTAATCATATCTCCCCTTAGACGCCTCTTTTCTAAAGTAAACATGCCTAAACTGGCTAACCTTTCCTCATAACTTAATGACTCCATACCCTTTATCAATTTTGTCGCCCTTCTCTGAACCCTTTCTAGTTCCTCTGAATCCTTTCTAGTTCCTAAAACTTGTAGTGCTAAAAATTATTTGGTAGATACTGCTGACAGATAGTAATTTTGACAGTCAGAAATATTTATGCGCAATTATGGTTGACACCCCAAAAGCACTAGGGAGTGCTAAAAATTATTTGGTAGATATTGCTGACAGATAGTAATTTTGACAGGCAGAAATATTTAGGCAAAATAATGGGGGACACCCAAAAAGCACTTTGAGTGCCAAATATTGAAGAAAAAAAAAGTCCTCTATCCTCCTCTTTTCTCTAGCGATTTTTGTTAGCACAATTGGATTCAGAATATTGTATTCTCTGTCCCTGCTCTAATCAGCCTGTGACTACACTCTGCTCTCTCCTTCTGTCAAATGGCGATGGATTGCTGTGGAGGCGTGTGTTTATGATCTTCAAGTATCGCAAGAACCGAGCCCTGAGATCCGACAACGTCGCGATGACGTTCGGCCTCGATTTGGATTCCTAGCAGGCGGGAGAGTACCGAGCCTGCTCAGCTCGGTACTCGGATACCCAAAGTTTGGGTGGGTTTGGTTCTCGGGGAACTCTAGTTTATAGGTCTCGCCCATCTCTAGTTTAGAGGTCTACAAGATGTGGAGGCCAGGATGGTGCAAGGGCCTAGATGGTACATATGTGGGAGTCACAATGCAGGGTTTACAATGGTGCAGGATCCACATTGGTCCAGGGGCCACAATGGTGCAGTGTTCACAATTGTTAACGTGGTCTCATTGGCCTGTAGCGCTGGAATCAGCTAGATGGTACAATGGTGTTGTGGGGGTATCAGCTGAGAGTGCTCAGTGCCAGGGGTGATGGCAAGGTGACTCACTAGGGTTCAGGCTGCAGGGCTGGGAGTAGAGCCTCTCCACAAAGAGCACTTGTGTACTCGGCTGTGGCCTAGTGAAAATGAAGGAGTAGACTCTATACGTAGCCCCAGCAGTTGGATTGGGTCCTATGGCAAGCCACAAATAGCAGTACCTAGACAGTTGAACAGTTGGTGGACATAGCAGTGGCAAGGATGCATGGAGACCTAGAGACCTACAGGTTTAGGAGCCAGTGTGGCTTTGAAGTGGCCAATTTGTGGGGGCAGGCACATCAGCCAAGCAGAGTATATATCTACTGGCCAGAGTGAGTGCTCGCATTGAGCTAGAGGTTGTTTCTAGAAGAATGAGGTTAGGCATCTGGAATAATCCCCGAAGGAAGTGGATCTGCTACATGATGGAGGGAGCTAGCAAAGAGAAATCCATTCAGGACACCATCTTCATTTGTATATATGTACTGGTGCATCTCTGTAATATTATATGTAAGGTGGTGGGAGGGGATGTGTAATATGATATATACCTAGAGGAGTGTGTGATATTTATATATATCGCACTGTCTAGGAAGGCTGGGTCCTGAGTGTTGAGTGACATGGAAGGAGCTGCCACCAGCAGAAATGAACCGTCCAACGCTACCCCCCCAGCATGCGAGGAACGAGAGAGGAAGTGATGTCAGAGTCTGCGAAAAGCAGAGAGACTAGTGCCAATGAGGGAGTACAAAGAGGAAAAGTGCAGGAGTCAGTTATACAGGAGGGAGACATGGCCACCTTACCAAGTAGAGCTGGTGGGAGACAGACAGCAACAAGGCTGATTTCATTAAGCCAGATATAGAGAGAAGTCACTGTGAGAGGTAAATATAGTAGAAAAAAGTGGTAAAAATCAAGTACATCTGAAATTAGTTCACAATAGTTGGAAGGAGGCAAAAATTATATATTAATTATGGTGGTAACATTTAATTATTAATTCTAGGCCCAATATTTATGAATTAATTCCAGGTGTAAAATGTATTCATTAATTCTAGGGACTCAGCTAGTCAGCAATGGGTCATTACCCTCTATGACCGGCTCCCACACTTATCACGTGTATCATGCGTTAGAGAGATGCCAATTAGCACTAGGCTGGACTGGTGACTTTATAAAAGGGAAACCTTCAGTGTTGGTCCGTCTGTTAGAATGTCATCCAGCCCTAGCGTGTTCAGCTAGGGGAACTGGCCCACAAGAAGTGTGCCCCCCAGGGATAACAGCTCTTCCCATACCCCTGGGGTGGTGGGTGTGTAGTAATGAAGAGTTAATTGGGATAAATGTCCTTTTCTTGCTTCACTACTGATCCCAACAAGGCTTAGCATCCCTCAACTGCTTGGGTATGCTGATGCTTGTAGAACATGTACAAATATACCCAAGGCTGGCATGTGTAGAACTACAAGTGCCCGCATCCCCTGGCATCCTGGCACTGCTGGGAACAAAGACTTTTATTAATAAAAACACTCCTTCACACATGCCCTCATTTACCCATTTAATAATCACCTAGATTCATGGGGGTCCTCTTCTTTCTTCGACCTTTCAATCCATTGGGATATTAACAGAAACCATGTACACCAACAAATGGCTTCTTATGGAGCCAAGACACTAATGATAGGCCAAGCTGCCTGACAGCTTCTATTGCATATAGTGCAGCTTAACTCTGATTGTCCAAATGTGTGAAAAAGTTGCACTGTATTGGCTAGTAGTGAATGAACTTCACTACTATTCAATAAAGAGCAGATGAACCATAATCTGGATATAAGTATAATATGTTGAGCCATATTTTGTCTCACAGAGAATACTGAGCTATCATCATCATCATCAATTTATATTGCGCCACTAATTCCGCAGCACTGTACAGAGAACTCTTTCACATCAGTAGAGCTATCTGGTGCGAACATTAGAAAACAAAGCCATATATGGCATCAAAATTATAAATGCCTTTAGGTTTAATATGCTGAGTTATGCCTGGCATCAAGGATATATAGCCATATCTGGTGTCAAGAATAAGATGCTGAACCATATCTGGTACCAAGTATGTTTAGCTGTATCTGGTGCAATGAATATATTTTGTTATACATGTAATCACAAACTCCCACTGCCTATGTGGACTCTCTCTCTACTCTGGTATTAAATGCATAAAGGGAACTAAACTAACACTAAACACTATCAGCCAGGTATTGAGCTTGTACACACAGATGCTTTACTGTGGGGGTAGGTAGGTTCAGTATGAGCATTGTTCACTGCATGGTGAATGCTGCTTATCCATCATTGCAAATAGGCTTTATAGAAATTGACAACAGTACATGTGAGTTTTAGGAGGAAAGACATGGCTGCAGGAAATCCTATTGTCTTGTATCCACATTTGTCTAGTGAGAATTCACTGAATGCTAATGTCAGCACTTTCTTTATAGGGCTTAATTAACCTTATCTGTATTGCTAGTTAAGCTTTGTTCATCAAGTGATGAACAGAGCTCAGAGCTCACATATAAGGGTGCAGGTAGAATCCAATAGGGCTACAGTGGCTCTGATACCTTTTAAGAAGAAGATGGAGAGAACATGAACACTAGGAGCTATTACCCTGTTGACCTGAGATACATGTCCAAAGCAGGGGCAGATCTAGATTTTCTTTTGGGGGGGGCAATTTAGTCCCCGCCACCTTTTTTAAACTAACAGTATGGGCTGCCGGGTGCCTGCGCAAATGCCCCCACACCCCCCCCCCCCTCTCACAGGGATGCTCTGTCTGCAGCCCATACTATGCGCGGTCCATGTCTGCAGAGCAAGCAGGCAAAGTATGCTGCCCAGCCACTCTGATTCATAGCAACCAGGCAGCATACCTTGCCTGCTTGTCTCTGTAGATATGGGCCGCACATAGTGTGCGGCTCCAGACAGAACATCACTTTTAGGGGGGGCGATTTGTCCAATCGCCCCCTCCCTCCCTGGATCCGCCAGTGGTCCAAAGGCAGTCTCATACACCAGCCAAGCACACCTGGTAACCCTAGTGGGTACAAGATCACCTATGGAAGTATCCTGAAAAAAGCAAATGTACTTTTATTAAAAAATTACAGAGCACTGTAAAAGACTATAGCACTTTACAGATAATATATCAAGTGAGTTCCCTGCACTGTACCAAACACACACAGCCCTATTTGGAAGAGCTATATTCTACAGTGCTGAAGCTCCCTACCAACTGAGCCAATCCTTGGATGCTTCACTCCTGCCAACAAGGATGCGATCAAGCCTGATGTCACCCCACTTTTGGCAGGCAAATAAAAAAGACAAAGTTGGCGAAGTCTTTTGGCACATCCAGAAATCCAAAAGCAGGTCCTGACCAGTTCAATGCAAGCCACAACCCCCCTTACAGCACTGTCCAGGCAACCAGTCACTTGTTACGTGTTAAAAGTCCTCCTTTTATAACTTGTCAAATTTTCGTTGTGGTGGTGCAGGAAATAGGGAGGGTGCTAGATAATGAAAACCTTCTGGATAAGCACTCACTTATTAGAGGGGTTGGCAGTAACCTTTCCTTCTTCCTCACAGAGAGTGGATTCCCTGCAGAGTTCAGCTCCTGTTTGGCCTCAACAATGTACAACAATGGGGCCCCACTTGCCAATGCAAAGGAACATGCCCAAACCAATCGGCTGGGGTCCCCATTGAAGCAAAGTGATGGAAGCAAACCCAAATGTCTATATCATACAAACATACAACATTATTTATACATATACAGTAAGCACTAATGAGGGGAGATGCCAAATGGGTTTAACCTTTATTTTTCAATAGCTCCCACCACACACTGGGCCCCTGTCTCAATGTTGATCCCCGAGGGCAGGTACATACATAGATCATCTGCATTCCGCTGGTTTGCTGATCTGGGGCCAGAATATTATCCACTGGTTTAACGCTAATTAGTGTTAGACTAGGTTGTGAAGGGCCTACCAGGGAAACCATGTATGTGCATAATCAATAAACAGGCACAATTAAGCAAAGAAATGTTCTTCTCAGTTAGCAAATTATCCCCAATCTCTGGAAGAGGTATCTTAAAGAAAAGAACAAATAGTTATAAAATAATAATAAAATAATAATAAAATAAATAGCAAATAATCCATAATTTACTTACATTTATTTGCATCTTGAGTAGTGCACATGCAAAGAATATTTTAGTCTTGTCTTACTGAGCAAACTCAAGAAAAAAAAATCAATTTACTATAACATGTATGCAGACATCCCTCTGGTTTAAAAAAATCCATTCAGGGAAGTGTGAATTCCCAACATGGTTTTACTTATATTGATTTTTAAACAGTCCGGGCGTGTTCTGTGACCCAGAAATGCAGAGAGAGAGAGCAGTGCGTAAGGATAGAATCAGATATACAGAGGCATATGGTAAAATGAGAAACAAGTATGGAAATCACAAAACAGAGGAAGGAAATGTGGGGATGGTGGAATAAATTTACAAAACAGAGAATCTATATCTAAGCATTCACTATTTACCACTTTGTTAGTAGTATAACTCTTTTGTTAAACGTAGACTACATTATCCAATATACATATATTACATTTGTTCTTGCCACAAAAATAAGTACTAAAAATACATCATTAGTGGTAATGTACAGTTCATATTTTATTACACTGTGGCACTAACACTGCAGAAAAACACACAGTACCTAAGCATAAGCTGCACTTACTACAATAAAGGAAAATGTTCATAGTAGCTTCCAAAATATGTTGTTTTCACATTGCATAGCTTAATCTGGAGCCAAACCAATAAAGTGAAAACATCATTCCTCATTTATCCACACACTTCTGCATATTGCATAGCGTAATTCCTGCATATTATATAGAGTTTTTATCAGGAGTTTAAATTTGACTAAAGTCTAAGGGCTAGATTTACTAAGATGCGGGTTTGAAAAAGTGGGGATGTTGCCTATAGCAACCAATCAGATTCTAGCTTTCATTTATTTAGTGCTTTCTACAAAATGACAGCTAGAATCTGATTGGTTGCTATAGGCAACTTCCCCACTTTTTCAAACCCGCAGCTTAGTAAATCTAGCCCCAAGGCTGCTTAGACATTATAGTGTTTTCAGTAGATTATCAGGCCAATCAGACGATAAACGACCAGTTGGCCCGTTATCACAGTAGTGTGTACCTTGTAACGAAGAACTATTATCATTCCAAAGCCCATCGTATCATTGAACAAGATTATTAAACTGAACTAAAAGTCTCGATCAACAATGGAACAATGTCATTCCAACTCTGCAGAATTGGAACAACAATTTAGCTATAATTAGGATTCGGGCTTGCCTTTCAGTGCTAGTTCATAGCGCTGAGCTCTAGGATATTCCTCTGCGGTTCTTGCCTACCACAGAGACAGTATGGTCTGTAGGCTGAGCCCAGGCCAACCAGCAGTCTCATCAGCAGCCAATCAGCAATCCCTATCCATCGGCCAATCATAGCCATGTCCAAAATTACTACAAGGGGTCTGATTGGTTGGCAATCTATTCTACTGCTAAAGGACCAAACATAAGAGGCTAACAACAACAACAAAAACTTTGGCTACTGGTCACTCAACTAATGAGGGGTTCTAGTTGAAAGCTGCTGTATTGCCTGTATGTGCCAGACCACTTGTTAGAGTGCTGACTTCCTGATTCATTGGTTAAATCTCCTGAAGACTCTGACATGAATTACTATTGTCCAGTAATGTTCAAGAGCACGGTACAGATATAAATGTCTAGCACATCTCTGAGCACCAGATCGTCTCCTGGTCTCACAGCATTGTGGATAACGTAACCGGCTTGCTATGACAGCTGAATTTATGAATACACTGACATGTTGCAGCAAAGTATCATTCCCACCTCCTTCATAGTCCTGGATATATTAAACATGGGCAGCTGTGATTGTACATATTGAACCCACTGAACCCCATTCCATGCCAGTCACCCCGTTCCCTCAGGTCCTAGATGATGAGGAAGGATGTGTTAGGAGAGGACACTATGGAAAGGACACTATGCTGCTATTTTTCAGCCGATGGTTATGACAGATGAAGATCACAGATCTGAAGGTAAATTGTGTACAATGTGTATAGTGTGTACACATGAATTGACATGCTGATCGGGACTTTTTTTCCCTGTTGTTGGTAAAATTGCTAAAACTATCGCATCGTTACAATTTTCCTATAGTGTGTACTCAGCTTAAGGGCTCATTTACATGTGAACTGAAATGTACCCCACACATTTTCCCCTAAAACCATGTTTTATGAATATGTTTGAAGTATGTGTGAATGGGTTGCTGTGTAAATTTCAAGTTTTATTTTTATTTTTTATATCAGTGGTCTTAGTGGGCTGCCATATGGTGGTACCCAAAACACTAGCACTTCACCTATTGCATTCATTGTAAAACTATCAAATCCCATTCACTCACTTCTTCCATGCTGCTACTTCTAGATTTCTGGTTTGATCACTGTGTGGAATGGTAAGTGCCCAAATCCTACTTTTTCAAGCACAGGTTTCAAAATACCCACATTGTTGACACATGAGAATGCTGTTTAAACTCACACATAATTATAATCTAAATTTATTTTTGCATGTGTGAGAATATCTGAT
Source organism: Mixophyes fleayi (assembly GCF_038048845.1). Taxonomy (NCBI): domain Eukaryota; kingdom Metazoa; phylum Chordata; class Amphibia; order Anura; family Limnodynastidae; genus Mixophyes; species Mixophyes fleayi. The sequence continues at coordinate 178,215,543 of NC_134403.1, forward strand.
AGGAAGTATGTTGTCAGTGAGAGGAGAAGGTAAAGGACTACAGTGGAAACTCATTGTGCTCCTTAAGGGCAGTGGCATAGACAGGACTTCTAGAGGAAGATTTCCATTCCACACTGCCAGAGTGTATGAAAGGGATGTGACCATCATTTGGGACAGTGCTAGGCTGCTATCTTTTCCCATCCCCTTTAACTACACAGGCAATGGTTGCTAGCACTCCTGATTCTGTTGGGGCAGTCCCAACTTTAGTTGACTGTCCTTCTCATTAAGGACTTTGTTCCAACTACAAGGATAGCTGGAATGGATGTCCTGCTTCACACTGTACTAATTATTAAGGGTGAGCTGCAGGCATTTAACTGTAGTGCATGTTGCTTGCTTTTAACAAGCAGTACAGTGTAAAGCGGGACATACATCCCAACTATCACTGCAGTTGGGACAAAGTCCTGAGTGAGCAGGATAGTCACACAAAATTAGGACTGTCCATTAGAAATAGGACAGTTGGCAGACTGTGCTCTGGTCTTCTATCTGTTCTTGTAGTTTTCAGTACCTGTGGCTGCTGGTCTCTTAAGTTGCTGCTTGTCTGGATCCTGGAATGTTGGAGCACTGTTTGGTTAAAAGGGAGTTACGTAAAATATGGAAAGTCTAGCAGTGAGTGAGCCCATTTAGGCCTCCCTCCCCAACCACCCCAGATTTTAAATCAATATCACTAATAATTAGACCTCCCTACATGGAACCATCCCAACATTAAATGAATAGTATTCACATTTAATAAATAGACCTATTTCCTCCTTACCCAACCTGACATTAAATTAATAGCATTCGCATCTAATAATTAGACATAGTTGCTCCCTTCCAGCCCATACATTAAATTAATAGAATTCACATTTGATAAATAGACCTATTTCCCCCAACTAGCATTCAGTAATAATAGATAGACCTAATTCCCCTCACCATGCCCTAACATTAAATTAATGGTACTCGCATTTAATAAATGCATTTATTTCCCCCCAAACAGCGCCAATATTATATAATTAATATTATCATTTAATAAATAAACCTATTTCCCCCAAATTGCCCCAATATTAAATAATTGGTACTAACAATTAACAAATAGCACTCCTCCCTAAACTCAGTCCCACATTGCATTAAAAAGCCACAAACCACCCTAGCATTCATTGAATAATATCATCACACCACCTTAAATTAATAGTCATTACTATGACCCCACTATTAAATAAATAGTCCTCACCATGACATAAATTGCCCCCACCAATAAATTAATATTTTTCACCCACTATTAAATATTACCACCTACCCTCACCATTAAATTAATACCCAGCATCCACCCTTATTACAACAAGCCCGCATTTACCTTCAACCATTTTGATCTGTACACTTCAGAGGCAGACTCTTCTGTCTACCCTCCTATTTCCTATACTATGACACTCTGTCCACCCATGTGAAAAAGGGAGGTGGGACGCATACTGCAGATGGAGCGGAACGGATTTGGGGATCCATCTCTGATTCTGAGGAGGGGGAATAGCCTGACTACGAGTAGTGGCTGGAGGGAACAACTGGAAACTGTCTCCTAAGGGCGTGTCCTAAGGACATCCCTGTAAATAATAATGACAGGTGAAGCAATTACACCTGTACTCCTTGTTTGAACTCCTCTAATCCCAATATTTTAATTTACTAAGGAGGGAATGTAATGTGTTGGCTGTTTTTTGGGAAATCCTATAGATGATTACTGTTTATCTCTTATTTTGTTTGCTCTCAATATGGGCTTGTAATGTAAAATGTAAACACTTCTAAACTGTTCTCTATATATGCAAAAGCTTATAGTAGTTATAAATTGTGCGTATGTGTATGTATATACAAATATTGTGACTTTGGTCAATGACACAGTGTTTAGATGCAACATATGGGTCTCCACCAATTATCTCAGCCAGTCACTGTGATCATTCCGCATGGTACCATCCAGGGACTGCACTGCCTCCCTTCTCCAACTGACCACCATTGCAATATTGCAATCTTGCTTCTCTGTAGTCCAGGACTCTCCTGAGCTCCTGTCTGTCACAATCCAACTCTTAAGGAACAGACCACCATCTGCTTCCAACTTGTCCCAGGTCTGATCCCCTTGATGTCTCTCACCTGTCTCCTGCAGGACACACAACAGCTCTTCACTTGGCTGTATCCAGAACTCTACACTGAGCTTCTGATGGCAGATTCCAGTACCCAAGTGACAGATCTCTTTCCTGTCTCCATTTGGTCCAGTGCCCCTTCTTTCCTGCCTCTTGCAGGACACACCACATCTCCTCCACTAAACTGTCTCCTCAGCTCCTTACTGTCAGGCGCCATCCCCGCTTGTCCTCTACAGCCGGGAACGGACACCTTCCTGTTGTTTCTGTGCTCCCCATTGCTAGGCAATTTGGCGCTTCCGCTTTCGCCTGCCTGACCCAGCACTAGGGGCGCATGCGCGTCCATTGTCTGGACAATGAGATGCTTTCCACGACCGCCGAAACCACTGTCCACCAATCAGGTTCATGTTTCTTATATTTTAGGGAGACTCTGGCACCATTAGGGTGCCAGAGTATCTAGGTCTCCCTATTTCCTCAGCAGCCTCCTGTCTCCTGAACCTGCGTCAGGGTTCTCAGACTGTAGGTCAGTACGCGTTACAGTACCGTACGTTTACTTCTGAACTTAAACTCCATTCACCTCAATTTGACTGGAATACTGCTCAAGTTACTTCTTGGGGTTCCCGATGCTTCGGGAATTGTCTTTCCGTAATCGAGCCTGATAAAGCTACTAGTCCTTGCCAGATTCTCTTGTCTCAGCCCAAGTTTCCATCACCTTACACCTCCTTTCAGGACATCTTCTGTAAGGTTGCAGCTGAGACTCTTCCTCCACATCGTCCTTAGGACTGCTCCATCGAATTGCTAGCGGATAAACTCCTTCCTAGGGGTAGGATATACCCTCTCTCACTTTAGAAAATCTAGCTATGACGCATTATCTCGCCGAAAACCTTCAACAAGATTTTATCAGGAAGTTTTCTTCTCCTGCGGGTGCAGGCTTCTTTTTTGCTAAAAAAAGATGGGACATTACGTCCGTGCATTGACTATAGGCAGGTGAACGCTATAACCATCAAAAACAGATATCTTCTCCCACTCATCACTGAGCTGTTTGATCGGATTAGCGGCTCCAAAATCTTCACCAAATTAGATTTATGTGGGGCGTATAATCTAATCCATATCTGGGAGGGGGACGAATGGAAGATTGCCTTTGGTACCCGCAAAGGACATTTTGAATACCTTGTTATGCCCTTTGGGCTTTGTAAAGCTCCCTCAGTATTCCAGTCATTCATCAACGAAATGTTCCAAGATCTTCTCAACAGTTCAGTAGTAGAATACCTGGACGATATTCTGATCTTTTCTCCAGACCTACTGTCTCACTGTTCTCATGCGAAAGAAGTTCTAACTCGTCTCCGGTCTAACCGGTTGTTTTGTAAGCTCGAGAAATGTGTACATTGTCTCCGGTGCAGGGCTTCAGATGGATCCAGAGAAACTATCCGCAATCATCGATTGGCCCAGACCTACGGCATTGAAGACGGTTACAGTGATTCATTGGTTTTGCCAATTACTATAGGCAATTTATCCAACAATTCTCTACCTTAATTGCTCCCATTACCTGGAAATCATCCAACCCAGAAACTGAACTCCTGAGGCCATAGCTGCATTTGATTCCCTAAAAAAAGCATTCTCTTCGGCTCAAGTCTGGCTCAACCCGACCAACAAAGACCCTTCTTCCTACAGGAAGATGCCTAATCCACTGGCGTTGGGGCAGTTCTTTCACAGGAATATTCCACTGGAAAACTCTATCCCTGAGGGTTCTTTTCCAAGAAATTTAACGACTCTGAACGCAATTATGACATAAGGGATAAGGAATTGCTAGAGGTTAAATCCGCTCTTGAAGAGCGGCGTCATCTCTTTGAGGGAGCTCTTTACCCAGTTACAGTCTTTACTGATCACTAAACCTTACTTACCTCCGGGATGCTCGTTGTCTGAATCCTCGCCACTAGGCGATCCTCATTCTTTGCTTGATTTAACCTAAGAATCACCTATCTTTCCAGAGCTCTTTACTCCAGGGTTGATGTACTATACAGATCTCTTGATATATCAGGTCAATTACCGATTTCTGAATCGCCTCCCATACTCGAGTCATCTTGTACTGTTGCTCTTTCAAGAACTCCTCCTATGGGCTGCTCCTATATGGAGCCTCATCTTCGTTCAAAAGCACTTTGATGGGCTCATGCGTTTAAATTTTTGCTGGATATGCTGGTTTTGAAAAGACCTTCTTGTTGCTGTCCCGATGCTGTTGGTGGCCTACCCTTCACACAGATGGTATGGAATTTATAGCTTCTTGTGTGACACCTTCCTTCTGCTGCCAAACTTCAACAAGGAGATCTTCCACCTCCACGGCTGTCCACAGGAGATAATTTCTGACAGTGGTGTACAATTTATATCCTGGTTCTGGAGAGCATTTTGCAAAGACCTGGGGGTTGCTCTGAAATTTTCTTCTGGCTACCACCCCCAGATGAATGGTCAGAGGGAACAAGTGAACCAAGACCTAGAATTATTCCTCCGTTGTTTCTCCTCTCATAATCAAACCAACTGGAGCACCTTGCTGGATTGGGCTGAATTTACCCATAACAACCACATTCATACATTCTCTGGTTCCTCCCCCTTCTTTATGGTGTATGGTACCCGCCTCATTCTCCTTGATTTCTCTTCTTCTCCTGCAGTTACATTTCCGGCTGCCAATTCCATGGTATGTGAATTTGCTAAGATCTGGTCCTCCACCAATAAAAAATTGTTAAAGTCCTCACACCAGTACAAACTTTCTGCGGATCATCCTCGAAAACTGGTCCCTAGTCTCCATATTGGGGATAAGGTCGGGCTCTCCACACAAATCTCAGGCTTCGTGTGCATTCCATGAAATTGGCACCACGTTATATCGGGCCTTTTCCAGTGATTCAGATTATCAATCCTGTAAACTATAGATTCCATCTTCCTCCCTCTCTTAGAATTCACAACATTTTTCACATTTCATTACTTAAACTGTTGGTGCTTAATAAATTTTCTCATGCTCCATCTTCTCCTCAACCCATTAAAACCACGACTGGTAACGAGTACGACATTAGTAAAATATTGCCCACTCGTAAGCTGCGGGAACGCTCCCAATATTTGGTTCACTGGAGGTGTTTCGGCCCCCAAAAAAGGTCTTGGGTGTATGAAGAGGATCTGCATTCTCCCCCCGTTGGCTGGTTTCCATCGGAAGCATTGGTTGACGGATAATTCCCCCGATAGAGAGGGGTGTACTGTCAGGCGCTGTCCCCATTTGTCCGCTACAGCCGGGGATGGATGCCTTCCTGTTGTTTCTGTGTTGCCCTAGCAACGGGGCACTTCTGCTCTCGCCTCCCTGGCCTGACGCTCTGGGGCGCATGCACGTCTGTTGCCAGGGCAATGATACGCTTTCCACGGTTTCCTGTTGGAAACCACTGTCCACTAATCAGGTTCAGGTTTATTATTAGGGAGGCTCTGTCACCATTAGGGTGCCAGATTATCTAGGTCTCCCTATGCACCAGCACTCCTATATTTGTTACAAACTTCTGCCTGACTTCCTCTGTTTTGTCCTGTGTTGCTTCTCCTGACTCTGCTTTGGATTATCCTTTGGCATTTACTCAGCTATCTGGTTCTGACTCCTAGCTTCCTGACCTCGCCTCTGCCTGTTCCTCTGTACCTCGCCTGTTCGCATGAATTGACTACTGCCTATTGACTATTGACTACTGCCTGTACGACCAGGTCTGTTCAACTCACACGGTGCCGGTAGCTACCTCGGAGGGCCACGACCTGCACGTCTCTTGCAGCGAACCCCAAACTCCCTTGCGGGGGTCCCAGAGGCGTGTTAGAGTCTGTGTCTCCTTGTTTAGTAGTGCCAATATGGGCATGTGACCTACAGCCCACACATTCCGTGACACTTACTGTCAGACGCAATCCCCACATTTCCTTTCAGTGCCAGGGATGGACGCCTTCTTCTGCAGCGCATCTGCGTTCCGTTGTCTAGCAATGGGATGTACCTCTTCTTCCTGGCATGCACTGTATGCTAGCGTCTCCGTTGCTTGGCAATGGGAAGCTTTCTTTCTCCGTGTTTGGCAGTCAGCTATTCTGCCGCCAACTTACATTGTCACCAATCAGATTCTTCTCTACACTATATAAAGGAGGCTCTGGCACCATTAGGGTGCCAGAGTAGCAAGGTCCACTTAAACCTGTTTGCTTCATTACGTTCTGACTGACATTCTGGCTCCTGGCCTGGCTATACCTGACCTTTGTTTTTGATTCTCTTTTGGCGTGTATAGATATCCTGGCTTGACCTTCGGCTTCCTGACTTTGCTATTGCCTAATCCTTTAGAACCTATTTGCTTGCACGGCCTGACAATGTATTGCACAAGCACGTTTGTTTACTCTCTACTTCGCTGGCGGCTAACTAGTAGGGCTTTGACCTGCGCATCTTTTGCAGCAAACTCCAAACTCCCTTGCTGGGGTCCCTGGCGAAGACCAGAGTCGCGTTTAGACTCTGCGCCTCCTAGCTTAGCAGCACAAATATCAGCAAGTAGTCCTCAGTCTCTGCAAACCTGTGACACCTATGCAGCTGGAGATTGGTGTGGATACACATTTTTTGATTGTTGTATATATATTTCTTCAATGAAAAACATTTATTTGAATGGTCTTAATGTCTACTGAACATGAAATTCATTTTTACAGTTGCTACTGATTGCAAACATATATTATAGCATGCATACAAGACATCACTAGTACTCAGGACATAGACTAGCCATGTAGCTGGATCAAGAGATATGGAAGAAACACATGCTTTAGGATGCCCAACGAAAACCCATGACAGTATACTCTGACCATGTCCACTGAAGGTACGGATGAACCATCGGCTCGTGATATATTGCTCCATCTGGCTCGCCGTGTTGACCAGCAGGAGTCTGAACAAGCTCAACTGCTTCAATACATTCAGAGAGTGGTTTCCCGTCTAGATTCTCTTCAAGCCTCATTAGCTGCCTCCCAGTCTGTAACGGTTACCACCTCAGGGATAACCCTGCCTGTCTCTTCATCTTACATGACTACTGCTACCAGTCTACGGATCCCTCCACCCAAACAATTTGATGGAGACCCTAATAGGTGCCATGGTTTTCTGAATCAATGCTTGATTCAGTTTGAGTGTAACCCAGCATCCTTTCCCTCAGAGCGAACCAAGATCGCATTTATCATTTCCTTGCTCTCTGGGCAGGCCTTGACTTGGGCTTCTCCCCTCTGGGAGCAGTATGACCCCCTATTACGTAACTCTTCATCCTTTATTGAGGTATTTGATGAGCCGGTGCATGTGTCTCTTTGGCAGCATCCAGAACCTGCGTCAGGGTTCGCAGACCATTATGTGGTCTACTTTTGCACTTTAGCGTCAGAGCTGAAATGAAACAACGAGGCACTCGTTGCAACCTTCTGGCAGGGTTTGGCAGACCGGATTAAGGACGAGTTGGTCTCTTGTGAACTTCCTGCCGAGCTCGATGCTCTCAACTTTCTATGTAATCCAATTGATATACGCTATCGGGAACACACACAGGAGAGATCTTCCACTAAGCGTTTTACTCCTTGTTTGATGCTCTGTTTCCAGAAACCGGTTCCTGCAAACAAAGAACCAATGCAGATTGGGCGATTTTGTCTGTCACCTGAAAAATGCAAGAGACGCATCAAGCAAAATCTTTGGATTATGAGGAATCCGGCCATCTGATATCTACATGTCCCAGAAGACCGGGAAACCCCTCCTCCTAATCAGTAACAGAGAGGCCGATCTAGGAGTTAGATTTACCACTCCCTACACTTTCTCCAAACTGGATTTTTCTATGACTATTTCTTTGGAGCCTCTGTTCCTCTCAGCGGTGGATGGAAATCATATCACTAATGGTTCCATCTCCCGGATCTCCGTTTCCATTCAGCTGTCAGTAGGAGTGTTACATTTGGAGTGAATCAAATTTTTCATTCTCCCAAAATTCTTCTATTCTGTCATCTTGGGACTCCAATAGCTCAGGATTCACACACCACTGGAGCTCTATGTTGGACAGTGCCAGGGAGGCTACCTCCTGTACACGCTATAGACAAATTCAGCTATATATCCTGCATAGGGTACACTATTCTCCGCATAGGCTGCTCCAGATGGGTGCCAGGTTAGATGCTGATTGCGCGATATGCGAGGGAACCTGCTACTTTCTGGCACCTGTTGTGGAGCTGTCATGTAGTCTGGAATTTTTGGTCACTGGTTGTGTCGGGCATATATTATACTGGTGTTGGGGTTCCACTGCTAGTTCCTGAGACAGGTGTGTTTGGTCTGGGGGTTGATCTGCTTTAGGGGAGGAGCGTGACCAGATATGTTCGTAATCTCCTGGCCTTAGCTAAGGTCATTATTGCTAGAATGTGGATGGCTCAGGAGGGACCTGATAACTGAGTGGCCCTGGTTATCGAGGCTGTGGGACATGAAAGGTTTGCGTATGAATCCCGAAATGCTATGCCAAGATACTATAAGGTATGGGTCAGATGGGCAAAGTCAAGATACGCAGTGCAGTCCTGGTTGAGAGTCTCTTTACTTATTATCTTCCTTGCCCTCCAACAGAATTGATGCTTGTCACCGACCAGAGGCACTAACTTCCTATGGTTAGCTACCTTCCTTTGTAGCGATGAGGACAATTGAAGTAGAGGAATATAAGTCATTTAATGCATCACATTAATGATCTGTGGATAGTAGCCTAGTCGCCATTGCTTGTTATGTTCTATTTTTACACATATTTGCCAACTCTCCCGGAAAGTCTGGGAAACTCCCGAAATTCGAGTAAGTCTCCTGGGCTCCCGTGAGAGTTGGCATTTCTCCCGCATTCCGGAATTCAAATTAAAATGGCGCGATTCACAGAGAGTCGAGTAATTTGATGCGATTCTTGGTGAATCGTGCCATTTTGGCCCCGCCTCACGCGAAAAACCGTCATTTCCATCACAGAGGCAGGACCAAAATGACGCGTTTTACCGCGCCCCGCACTTTGCCGCTCCCCGCACTTGATATTTATCAAGTGTGGTTTGAAATATACACAGGAACTATGCTTTGTTTTGTTCACTTTTATTTTTCTGTACTACTTAAAAAATTGAATAAAAATATTTAATTTAAAAAAGTAAGCTAATGTTTTAAATTAAATGTTTTTATGTTTTCTGCATTCATGTAAATATACTGTATATTTAGTCCAATGACTTATCATGGTCTGTTCTTTAGAATGCACTATTGCATGTTAGTAAGACAACTTTAAAATGCACATAAAGGAGAATTGGAAAGACAACAACCCTCTGACTCCTGACCAACATTGCTGTGTGACTGGATCATACAGCCCACTAAGCACTTTTTACCATGGCATTCTGGCTGGACCCATATGCAATATGTAGCACTTAACCTCATGTATCAAAGTTCCATTGTCCTATAGATTGTAAGCTTGCGAACAGGGCCCACTTACCGGGCCCACTTACCGCTCTGTATGATTTATCCAGTATTATATCATTAGTATGTTTGCTCCCAATTGTAAAGTGCTGCGGAATATGCTGGCGCTATATAAATAAATGATGATGATGATGCTATTACACACATCTTGACAAGCTGAACACAAGTTTAACAATTTGCCTGTGGAGCTGAGTGAACTGAAGATAGACAGGGAAGGTGACAGTGATACCTTGAGTCAGCAGTTAAGGCAGTCACGGATCACTAACTCATAATGGAAAATACTATACCCCACAGCTAACAATGACCTGGCATTTTCTTCCATTCTCTGCATGCCTGGTGTCACTGCAAGCCTGGTTTGAAATGAAGCCATAAAGACATTTGCAAATGCACTCACTTATGGCTTAAAGCAGACAACAATTACAGTATATGATATTTACAACTGACTTAAATGGAAATAAAGCGTATTCTACACAAATAAAGTACATGATAAACATTTTTGCTATGCTCCTAGGGTAATAACTATGGTGCATTTCTTATCTATTAAATGTCCAAAAAACATATTACTCATTTAAAATTGTTCTGAGAATTTCACAAAAAATATTTTGATCAGGTTAGGTTTTAAAGAAGGGAATTATATTGTCACTCATGAGGAGATATCCCAGAGACTTGTATTTGTTCTTCAATATGGATCAATCCACCCTAGAGCTGTACCACCGGCCAAGGCGCAATGCTGAGGGGGGCGCAGACTCTGAGCCACAGCCATTACTTCCTATCACTGAATAGAGATAGTTGGAATGACTCTGAGCCACTATTAGTACTTCCTGTCCGTGCCAGATTGAGAGCTGAAGGAAAATTGGTAACTATTTAAATAGCAATCAGCTGAATAGTGAAGCTGCATAGGAGGAGAGGATGCTATTGCATACTTGCCAACAAGTTTCCAGGAGAGGGGACGTGACTGGAGGGCGGGAGGACACAAGTGGCCCCGCCCCCCGCAAAACCGTAATTTCCATCGCGGGGGGGACCAAAATGACGCAATTGGCCTCGCCTTGCCCCCTCCCGCCCTCCAAAATGGCGTGATTAACCGAGAATCGCGTCAAATGAAGCGATTCTCTGTGATATCCAGGATCCAGGAGAAATGCCAGCTCGCCCGGGAGCCCGGGAGACTGACCCGAATTTCGGGAGTCTCCTGGACTTTCCGGGAGAGTTGGCAAGTATGTGCTATTGTGGTAGTTAGGCAGCCATCCTGAGTGCAGAGATTGACATCATGCAGAGATGCAGAACTTAGTAATCACTGCTGCTTAGCAAGGAGAATGCTTGTAATCGATTGAACATGCAGCGGAAACAACCGCATAACTAAACATAGGAGAGCACATACTGGCAACGGCTGTCAGGAGGTAATTCCTGCAATATGATCAGACATTCAGTGGTGATCACAATACATATGATACATCGAGGTGCAATATGCTGCTGCCTCACAGTGTAAGGACGCTTGCTATTGCTATTAGGCAACTGATCTGGCATATTTTAACAATCACCATGTTTCTTAACATTACAATCCCTTTGAGATGGGATGGAATGACCCCAATACAGAGGTTCTGAGGGTTTTTCTTATGGAAATCATCCACTAATTTCTGAGCTTGAAGGTCTCTGACTGGGACCCAGGATCTTTCCTCTGGGCCATATCCTTTCCAGTGGACCAGATAATGGACCTGTTTCTGGACCTTTTTTACATCCAAGATTTTCTCCACGTCAAATTCAGCTTTACCATATAATAATACTGGAGGTAATTGAACCTTGATACTGAGTTTTAAGTTCTTGGTTTTGAACACAGGTTTAAATAGTGCACAATGAAAGGTCCTGGGGATCCTTAGAGAGGGGGTAAGAGCCAATTGTAAGCTTACAGGATTTATATTCTTCGCAATCTTAAATGAACCAATGAACTTGGGGCTAAATTTATTAAAGAACTGCTCCAGCGGAATACTGTATATTTTGTGCACAGCCATACTCTATTCCTACCTTGAAGTTGCATTTCCTGCTGTGTTTATTAAAGAATAACTTTGACTGAATTGCAATCTGAGATAGAGACACCTGAGCATTCCTCCAGATATTCTTAAGTTTGTTAAAGGTTGTCCTGGTGTCCTAATTATCAATAAGCATGGTATAAGAGAAGGAGCACACTTTGAGATGATGACCGTAGATGCAGAAAAACGGAGATGTGCCAGATGATGAGTGGGGGGTGTTGTTGTAAGCGAATTCTACCCATGGTAATGCTTTGGCCCAGTTGTTATGAAGGTGGGAAACCTATTATTTAAGATATTGAATAAGGACTTGTTTAACCCTCTCGGTTTGCCATTAGTCTGAGAGTGATAGGCAGACAAGAAATTTAATTCAACACCCTACTTGGAACAGAATGATCTCCATAACCTAGCTATAAACTGAGAACCCCTGTCAGAGATGATATTAGTGGGAATCCCATGTAGTTTAATAATGTTTTGGATGAACAATGAAGCTAACTCTTTGACTGAAGGTAGGACAGGTAGGGGCACAAAATGGGCCATCTTGCTGAAGCGGTGAACTACCACTTATTTGGTGGTGAAACCATTAGAGGAAATATGTTTGACAATGAAATCCATAGAAATGGATGCACATTGTTTACTAGAAATAGAAAATGACATGAAAGGTCACATGAGGGGTCTTCAAAGGCTCTTGTTTTTAGCACAAATTTGACATGCTTAGACAAAATATTTTTTGTCATTCCTCATAGAAGGCCACCATACTGAACGAGACAAAACCAGGATATTCTTCTCAATTTCTGGATCTCCTTCTGCTTTGCTTTCATGTGATTCCCTAAGACTTTGGGCGGAGTTTCAGTTTAAGCCAGATTCTGAGATGCTTTTAGCTGCATGGATAAAGCCCCAGTGAGAACAGCAACTATAAAAGTTGATGGAATAATTAGAGCTCTGGATTTGACAACACCTGCTTTTAAATTTTTACAAGTCTAAATGTTATGGAGAAATTGTACTTAAAAATGAATAGGACCCAGTAGGCCTGACTTGGGTTTAGTCTTTTGGCAGATTTGATGTTTTGCAGTTTCTTGTGGTTGGTAATGGAGTACCTTGCCCTTTATAGCCAGCGCCTCCTTTCTTCAAAGGCCCACACTGATTGCCAACAAATTCCTGTTTCCTACTTCGTAAATCAACTCAGCAGGAGATTTTTTGTGAGAAGAAATTACATGGGTCTAATTTGTTATCAAAGGGGTTAGCCTGTGATAGAATAGTCCTGGCTCCCAGATCAGAGGCACCCACCTCAATAATGGGTTGCTCCAGATTAGTGTGCTTGAGCAATGGTGCTTCACAGAAAGTTTTTTTTAAGTGTATGGAAAGCTGCTGAAGCTTCTGAGGACCAAGCAGAAGAATCTGTTTCTTTATGGGTCATAGAAGTAAGAGGTGCAACAATAATGGAGAAAGAATTAATGACTCTCTGATAATAGTTTGCAAAGGCTAGAAACCTCTGTAAAGCTATCAGGTTGGTAGGTTGGGTACACTCCTGTATTGCCTGAACTTTTCTTGGATCCATAGTGAATCTGTGATGGGAAATTTATATAGCCCAGGAAGGTAACTTGAGATACATCAAATTTGCGGTTTTCTTTCTCTTAGTTCCTGGAAGACTGTCTTAACATGGTCACAATGCTACGACCAGGATTACATCAGGATGTCGTCAAGGTAGACCACCTCTAACCTTCCAAGAAACTCAGCATCATTTATCAGTCCCTGAAATACTGCAAGGGCATTACTTAGCCCTAAGGGTATGACAAGGTATTCATAGTGTCTAGTATGGGTACTGGACGCTGTTTTCCACTCATCCCCTTGGCGAATCCATTGAGGTTATTTGTTCCTCTGAAATCTATCTTGGTGAAGATCGATGCTCCCTTTAATTGGTTAAACAGTTCAGGGATGAGGGGGAGAGGATACCTGTTCTTAATGGTTATCTGATTCAGACCATGGTAGTCAACACAAGGTCTCAAGCCATCAGCATTTTTTTGCCACAAAGAATATACCTGCACCTAACGGAAACTTGGAGGGTCTGATAAAGCCTCTGGCTAAGTACTCAGAAATATTGTCCTCAACAGCCTTGATGAACAGATGGCCTTTGGGCAGTTTAGTCCCTGTCATAAGGTGAAGTGAGTCTGCCACTAACTTACAGAATACATCTGCGAACTCAAGATATGCAGCAGGAACAGAACCAGGTAGGATGAAACCAGTCTCACAAGGAGTAAGAGACAGGATTGTGAACAGGATTCACCCAAGCGAGTGATCTGTCTATGTGGACAATCAATCAGTGGGTTATGTTGCTATAGCCACAGAAATCCCCACTATGGCATAATTAGGAGACCTAACATTATATAAGGAGATAACCTCAGAATTCAGACAGCCCTTAAAGTAAGAGCGTAGTTTTCAGTCTTATGAGCTTTCCTTAGGGCAAGGTTAAATCCAAACCTAAAATGCAGACTGCGGTTTCCAGAGATATAGTGGATATTTTAAGCCTCTGTGTGATTCCCTGGTCAATTAAATTTCCTGCTGCTCCTCTGTACACCAGAGCAAAGGTAGGAAAATGAATATGTCAAAGGATATTTCCACAGCGATCCAAAGGGAGGTAGGAGCCGGAGAGTTGCTTTGGCCTACGAAAAGCTCCCCATCTTTGCCTAGGCTCTGAAGTTTCTAGGCTTCTTTTGGCATTCTCATCCTGAATGTCCCTTGCCGCTACAATAAAGACATAACCCTTGGGACTGTCTCCTAATTCTTTCACCCACAGAGATGTGGTAGGTACCAACTTGCATAGGTTCAGGATTGTCTCTATTAGATGGCGGAGAAAGAAAACGAGTCGCAACAGAATACTAGTCTTTCTTCTGGTGGCATTCCTTGTGTCTCGGTCTATTCGGATAGACAAACTCATAACAGATTTCAGCATTTCTGGAACAGAAAGCAGGCCTTGGACGCCGAAGGTTAAAACAATGAACATAAAACACATTAAATAAAAGAAATAAAATGCCTTAGTCAGCCCCATATGCCAATGACCTACTGGAAAAACTCCAGGTGAGTCTTATGGGTGGGGTACGGTATCTCGATGCTTGGGATACCAACAAACACTATTCCTACAAATAAAAAACTGAATAGTTAAAAAAACGACATGATGACAATATACACTTACTTTCACAGCGGCATGCATCTTCGGAATTAGCATGCGCTGCATACCAGACTCTTTGGAAATCCACGTCGTCGTTGTCAAGGTAAGTGTATATTTTCATCATGTTATTATTTAACAATTCGGGTTTTTTTGTAGGAATAGTGGTTGTCGGTATCCCAAGCATCGGGATACCGATAATCACTGGAGTCTTGTGACCAGTCCGTCCCTGGTTAGAGCAACTCTGAGCTTTACCTCCTGCCTGTCTCTCCCTGAACTATTATATAGTTTTCTTAGTAATAACTCTGATGACGTGATATATTTTAGTTTAGATTATTCTAGTTACAGTACTTCATTGGGAAGTGAAATTATCGTTCACTGATGAATCTCTGAATCTAAATATCATAAAATGGTTATACATATTTGAATAAGTAATAATCAATTCAAAAAATATTTTTCAGTTATTTTGAGTTTTATTATTTGAGTGTAGAGTGGGTTAGTATATTTCATCATGAAAATTTTTAATTGATTATATTGGTATTTAATGGTGATACAATCGATTTTATGATTATTATTTATTTATTGCTATAGTACATTCATATAGCTTACGCATTTTTTTAAATAATTTAATAAATAATGTTTTTTTAATTTTCCTGGTTAGTTTTGAACACTGGAGAAACCATTATTTTCTATTTTGAAAGTGAATAACATGTAATACAGCAGATCTAACACAAATAACATCCTTTTTTTTTTTGTTTAATCTTTACCTTAATCAATTGGGCCTCATGTAGAGCTGAGCGCACTTTATGTCAGAAACGCAGAAATAAAATGTACACAAGAACCCACGCATTTTATATACCATCTTAAGAAACGTGTCTTAGCATGCTATGTAAAATGTGTATGATTCGTGAAGATCCCCTTAAATCAAAGTTTCCCAAATACTGTCATCAGGAAACTCAGTGCAGGTTTTCCAGGTGAAATAAATAGTACCATCAGTAGATCTTTTAAAATGTGTCAGTCAGCAACCAGTGCTCAAACAAGGAAATATGGAAAACCTGCACAGTTAGGACTTCCGGAGGGCTGGATTTGGGAAACACTACCTCAAAATATATAATTTGCTATAAGCATGAGATACGCTTACTTGGTGTTATCATGAAGCATAGAGAGATGTAGGGCCTGATTCATTAAGGATCTTAACTTGAGAAACTTCTTATTTCAGTCTCTTGGACAAAACCATGTTACAATGCAAGGGGTGCAAATTAGTATTCTGTTTTGCACATAAGTTAAATACTGACTGTTATTTCATGTAGCACACAAATACTTGATAGCTGATTTGTACACTGAAATGTATAGTTGATATTTGTGTGCTACATGAAAAAACAGTGCATAACAAAATCCTAATTTACACCCCTTGCATTGTAACATGGTTTTGTCCAGGAGACTGAAATAAGAAGTTTCTCAAGTTAAGATTCTTAATGAATCAGGCCCGTAGTCATTATCATCAACTTGCCGATGATGGCTGGTGTTTATGACAAATGAAGCCCTGAATAAGGCTAAATGCAGTTAAACAACAGACTTGTGGACTCCTATTGCAATTACCTGAATGGGCTAATTTTCCCCCTGTTTGTTTGGGCTTATGTTCAGTAGGTTACTACTGGGAGTTGCTCACACAAGCAGTCTCTTGTGTTGCCTGTCTTGCCTTGATTTTTCTCTGTGCCATACCTCCAGACATTTTTGCTCAACTCCATCCTTCTTATCTCTCTCCTTCTTAAATATTTTCCATGCTCTGTTACTTTCTTTTTTCTAATTTCCACTGCTCCGTACTTTTCTCAATTCTTTTATTTCCCTCTTTTCTCATACTTTATTCTCCCCAACATACCTCCACCCCACTCAACTGTCCCTCTTGCCTCACAGACTGGATTCCTCGCCCTCAGTGTTCTGCCCCCTCCCCTTGCTAGGCTTCTGGACTGTATCTCCCTTGATCCCCTCTTCTGTCTCATATTTTCAGAACCTCACTCGGTCCACCCGCTTTCTCCCCTTCTTCTGTAGTTGCCTCGATGGTACTTGTGTCATTCTGGCAGAGGAGAGATAACTGGCTCAGCTCCTGGCACCGACATCAGAAGGCAATGCACTGCTTGTACACTATTCTGGGCCCGTCGTCCACTAGTAGGGAGTGGGCAGCTGCAGTGTCATCACCTCAGCAATCAGCAGCGACACTTCCCACATGCCACACAATTCATTACCCGTGTCCAAGGCACTGCTGCTTCCTCACATTTTTTCAGGCACCCTATAGTCCTCATTGGTTTTACCCCTCCAGTAGTCGGCCAATCCATGGCCAGCTTATTCAGCATAAGTGTTACACCCACTTTAGCCCCCGCCATTTGTGCCTTCACCTGTTGACCCTGGTCCCTTGTCCTACCTGCACCCCTACTTTTCCAACACCTCCTCCTTCCACCACCCCAAGCTTTCTACCAACCAAATGCTCATTCCCTGTATGTTATATACCACCGCCTGTCATGACCTCTGCCAGTTATTTCCTTTTCCCATCCCTATGCCCCTGTAGCGCCTAGCGGATATCAGCCTACTCCAATAACACATATGAATATTTGATCCTAACCAGTTTCCTATTTCAGGGATTCTGCTTTCACAGGTGTACCCAGACCCACAGCCACAGCTACAACAGTGGGAACATATCTGGCAGGTGTCACGGATTAATAGAGACTGAGTCCTACTTGCTGGTATTTGCACTGCTAAGCTAGAAGACACAAAGTTTAAACGCACCTCTGGTCTTCGTCAGCAGCCCCTGCAATAGAGTTTGGAGTTTGCTGCAGAAGGCGCGCAGGTTGCCGCCCTTCTAGTTCACCACTAGTAGTGGGCAAACAAACGTGATCGTGCAGTCCGAGGTCAGGCCATGCGAGCAAATAGATACAAAAGGATCAGACGGCTGTGTAGTTGGGAAGCCAAAGGTCAAGCCAGGAAATCTGTATATGCCAGAGGAGAATCCAGAAGGGTGGTCAGGAATAGCCAAGTCAGGAGCCGGAGGATCAGTCAGGATGCAGTGAAGCAAACAGGAGAGCTAGAGCATAAGGGGACCTTGATACTCTGGCCCCTTAATGGTGCCAAAGACTCCTTTAAATAGGATGGGGGGGATTCTCATTGGTGGCAGTGAATTTGACAGCAGCACAGCTGACCAGCAAAAACAGCGTCTCTTTGCCTAGCAACAGAGACGCACACCTGCTGTGCATGTGCCCACTGGGCATTGAACAGGAAGAGAGGATGCATCAAGTTGCAAGGCAACAGGATGCATCAGCGAGACGGAAGTAGAAGGTGTCCATCCCCACCACAGAGCAGACGTGTGGGGACGGCGCCTGACAGCAGGCATGAGTTGCTCATTGCGGATCAGAGATAGCCACAGGGGAATCCAGAACTTTGGCTCCCTGTAAGTATGAGAAGAACACAAGGGACTGGGGGCTAAGCATTGGATCAGATATTGGAAATACTGTCGAGGACTGCACAGACTCAGGATAGAGCCAGAATAGGTTTATGCTTTTGTTGCATTTACACATGAGAGGGCCCGTCTACATGCTTGTCTTTCCTGAACATTGAAATAGACACTCTAGTGGGTTGCTGTCGCCTTCTGATGGAAACGGTAGTGAAACCGAGAGAGAAGTTTTTGAAAAAGTATTCCTTCGGCAGATGCAATCACTGTTTAGATCCCTTAATTTTGATTGCTGTATTATCTTTATGGGTAAAGTATTTTCCTTAAGCTACAGATAGCGACAGGCGAAATGACAAAAGCCCATTCGCATAGTCATTGGAAATTAGGTAAGATTTAACAATTTGAGTAAGATTTCTCAACAAATTCAATAAGGTTCCCATATGGCCAGGTTTCATGATGTCCAGGTACAAGCTTCTGTTATACATGGATCTGGCAGGCTTTAATGTTTCAGACATACCTCAACGGGGTTTGGCGCACGACACCGCGGCTCTCGAAGTGGGTGTTGTAAGGTATGGTTGCTAATTTCTTAGTGTTGGAGCTTTTCTCCATCGTGGTGGCTATGGAGTTGTGGGCCCATCGATTACAGGCCCATGACATTGTTTTCTGGTGTGACTATTTGGAGGTGGTCCAGTCCAAAGCTGTACTTCTTCCCCTGTAATTCGGCTTATCAGACATTTAATTTTTAGCTCTGTTGAGCATAACCTTGGGTTTAGGGCCAAGCATTTACCTGGAATTGAGAGCCCATTAATTAGATAATAAAAGTTGATATTTTAGTAAATTCGAATAAACTTATGTTTTTAAATTATTGAGAGCTTCATTTTTTTAAAATTAAGATTGTTATAGATTGTGCACCAAAGTGTTGCACTTGGTTTTCTTTACGTGAATCTATACTGGTTAAAGTGGTAGCATCTCCTCTATAATTATATACTAACACAATAAGAAAATTGATAGAATATTGACCATTAAAATGGTAATATATTACTGAGGCTTGGGAGGTAACAGAAAAAAATAAATTTGCCTACACACATCTAGTGCGGTAACGACACCTTTTGTCAGGTTAGTCGTTCTGTAAATAATTTAAAGAGGCGCTTGAGGGGAGCAATCATAAAACACCCTTTGATTAAATTTTGTGAATAATATCAAATTGCCCATTTCTCAATACAAAATATCCCCCTTGAAGTACCTCAGCAGTGCAGTGAAGGCTGTGATACCGGTCCACTGGAAATCCCCAACACTTCTTCTATAAAAGAATGGATTACACGTTTGGACTTGTATATGTCCATGGACGACATGATTTACTTCTTGACTGATAAATGCAAAGAATGTTACCTACTATGGTTTGAATAGATTGAAGTTAGTGGGAACTTAGACCAGGGCAGGACAGTAGATGTGGTCTACTTAGATTTTGCAAAGGCCTTTGATACAGTGCCACACAAGAGGTTGGTTTACAAAATAAGGGAACTGGGTCTAGAAATCAAAATTTGTACTTGGATCGAAAACTGGTTAGAGAATAGGGAACAGAGAGTTGTGATAAATGGAACATTTTCTAATTGGTCAAAGGTCTTAAGTGGAGTTCCTCAGGGTTCCGTGCTGGGACCACTCCTTTTTAATATATTTATTAATGACCTTGGTGATGGTTTAGAGAGTAAAGTTTCTATTTTTGCAGATGACACTAAACTCTGTAAGGTAATAAAATCAGAGCAAGATGTAGCTTCTCTACAGAGGGACTTAAATAAACTGGAGGATTGGGCGGCTAAATGGAATATGAGGTTTAACACAGATAAATGTAAGGTTATGCATTCAGGGATCAAAAACAAGAACGCAATCTATAAATTAAATGGAATTAATTTGGGAGAATCTATAATGGAAAAGGATTTGGGAGTGCTCGTAGACAGTAGACTTAGCAATAGTGCTCAATGTCAAGCAGCAGCTGCAAGGGCAAACAAAGTATTGGCATGCATAAAAAGGGGCATAGATGCAAGGGAAGACAGTGTAATTTTGCCACTGTATAAATCATTGGTAAGACCTCATCTTGAATATGCAGTACAGTTCTGGGCACCACTCTATAGAAAAGATAATTTGGAACTAGAAAGGGTTCAGAGAAGGGCAACAAAATTGATAAAGGGTATGGAGTCATTAAGTTATGAGGAAAGGTTAGCCAGTTTAGGCATGTTTACTTTAGAAAAGAGGCGTCTAAGGGGAGATATGATTACTATGTACAAATACATTAAGGGTCAATACAGAGAGCTTTCATGGGAACTTTTTACCCCAAGGACCATACACAGGACACGTGGTCATCCCCTAAGGTTAGAGGAGAGGAAATTTCACAACCAGCAAAGGAAGGGGTTCTTTACAGTAAGGGCAGTCAAGATATGGAATTCATTGCCAGGGAAGATTGTGATGGCAGATTCAATAGATATGTTTAAGAAAGGGTTAGACAAATTTTTAGCGGAAAGGTGTATCCAGGGATACGACCGTTAATTTAAAATAAAGGATAGTAGTGGATATAGGGTAAAAATTGGATTGCAATATTGAGTCTGGGGGGATTTTCAAAATTGAAACAGATGGGCGGTTGCCTACTCTGGATTAATTTCAAATATAAGTGCAGGATCACAGGAGATCCAAAATAGGTTGAACTTGATGGACTGGTGTCTTTTTTCAACCTCATCAACTATGTTACTATGTTACTATGTAATTTAAAGATTCCACATTGTACGCCCAATGGAATAAATGAAGCTCGACCCCCTCCCATTTTATCATCCCCTCTCTCACTCAATTTTCTATCCCCTATCCAGCGAAGCAGTTAAGCAATTGCATCACACTTGGTTTGTTAAAAAAAATACTTCCAACATTTCCTCTAGCACAGTGTTTCTCAACTCCAGTCCTCAGGACCCCTAACAGTGCATGCTTTCCAGGTGACAAGGGAAATAATTATACCACCTGTGTATCTATCAGAATGTGTCAGTCAGTAATGAATACACCTGTGCTTAAGCAAGGAAATATGGAAAACATGCACTGTAAGGGGCCCTGAAGACTGGAATTGAGAAACACTGCTCTAGCAGGACTTTTTGCTAACTTTCCCAGCCTGATGAACACATCGCCTTACTGGTGATGTAAAATGTTTGAATGATGTGATTTAAAATACAGCCTTCAATAGTGCTCAATTATGCTTATTCTGTTAAATGTATGTGATGTTTTGTTTTCAATAAAAAAAGATTTAAAAAAAGAATTAAAAAAAATTGTCACCCTCATCTTGATAGACCTGATGGGGTTTCATACATGAAGGATTTGGAATCTTTATAGCACAAAGTGTTACGCTGACAGTCAGTACACAAACTCACAGAACTAGTTGGCGGAGGTCTTCACCTTTAGCAGCCGCCTTTCCCATAGAGCTTTATACATTCACCGGTACTCAGATGCCCCCAGGACTTATCTCCAGATGTAGTGTGAGTTTGTGAGACTAAACCTTAGCGGCAGGCCAGGAGGCAGTGAAGATGGCAGCGGATGGTCAAACGAAATCCAAGGTCAGGGGTCACTTGCGAGCAGGAATAGTCGGGAAACACGCCAAAGGTCAGGGTCATGAGCAATATAGCGGGGTCCAAGGCACAGGCAAGATGAGTCAGGAACACAGGCAAAGAGGCAAATTCAAGGTACAGGCAGGGGTCATACACGGCAAAGAAAATCCAAAAGGTTTTACACCAACAGCACAGAAGCAGGTGGTAGCAAACAGAAATCTGGAAGCTATAACCGGAAGGGAGGCTAAGCCCTCCCTGCCTTAAATACTAAATGTGACCAATCAGAGCCTAGCTCTGAAATTGCCCCCAACCTATGCCTAATTAATAAATTGATTCTTAATTAGTCCACAGGCTAGTTTATTAGTTGCTCACACGCCCGGCTGTTCTCTGTTGCTGGGACGCGGCACTATGTCTTTCAGCGTTCCGACCGTTGCCTAGGCAATGGCCGGGGTGAGCCCCGGAAGTGACGTCCCGGTCATCATAGCGACGGCCGGGACGCCTGTGAGAGAGTCATGGTGGTTGGGCACCGCCGAGGCTCGTAACACAAAGTTGTACTTTTTAGCAGTGATATTGGGTCAGGTGGTGGCAGGCTGTGTGTCCATTAAAGGAACACAGTGTCGGTGGGAAAGCAGTGCAGTCTGCAGTTAATACATGGCTCAATAGGTTTATTTTAGGCAACAGGATTCTTCCCCCTACACTTTATAACTCTAGTACGGTACTGTCTGCAAAGGCCCTGGGCATCGTTTCAGCAAGTGTGGCCTTTGAGGCCACAGGGAAAGTAAACTTGAAAGAAAATACAGAAATTTTTAACTCACAACGCCACTGATGTGCGAGGATGTGCTGCAATTTCAAATACACAAACAAAAAATAACTTTAGAAACTAACTCCCCCACCCCCCTTCAAGAATTTTTGTGGTCACCACAGCCTTATCTAGCCACAATATTTTCCACCCAGTCCAGAGTCAGGATCGATTACTCTCAAAACAGTGTGGTGAAATAATTTTTCCTAGATTGGTAGATATGAGTGCAATTATTGGAATATAAAATGTCTGCCAGCTTTCAATATTTTCATGGTAGCAAAAATATTACAATTGAATTTAAAGATCTGTGCAGGTGTTGCTTACATATTACTGGAATTGTTACCTCAATTTGTGAGGCATACAAGTCGTATTTATACTGTTAATGTATGTCCACGGCAGTTTGTTTATTTGTTTGTTGCACTAGGTAGATTCATGTTATTATGATTTGTTAAGTTTCAACTTGCAGCTATAAAATCATTCAATATTTATTGGTAGCATCATTTCTGAAGCACATATGGTAGCAAAATATAAGTCATTGGTAAATTACAATTCTGGGATGTGCAGCAGCATGAATTTCACCTGAACAAATGAATAAATAGTTGAAAGATACAATAGCAACATTTAAGTCATAGTCTATTACATTTCAGGATATATATGTGACATTTTTAAAGTTTCTCCAGTTAGCACATAATACTTCCCACAGGTTTATCTTACTTGTGGTGTACAAGTAGAGATACAACATTTGACATATTTTCCATAGTTCCATAAGGTGCATTATCATTGAAATTGTCAGATGTTTTCACACCATCGCAAAACACTGATCAGTTTTAATGTTTTAACACTTAAATTTACAAGAATTTTGGCTTTTTTGTATTTGTGCTACATTTTAGTTTCATTTTTTTCCCGCCATTGGATTATTAGTCATATGAACATGTAAATAAAAAAAGATTCCCTAGGCACCAAAGGTCAGATGTTGAACTATAAACAGACACCAATAATGTTAAAGGTCATACATTAAACCAAAAAGCATAATAAAATCAGTGCACTGATAACACATGTTGATATAAACAGCAGGGTAAAAACATAACTAGTGTACAAGGCTCAAGATAGAGTCACAATAATGATGAGTTCTGTCAGTCCAATCCTAACAACCACAGACATTATAGGTGAAATCAACAGTCTTGCGATAGCTAAAGTGGATGAACACAATCCTTAATAAGCAGCATCCTAGGTGCATAGCTGAAAATTACAACAACTCTGTGATGAAACAATACAGTCCTTTATGTATAGATCTGGTCCAAGATCTCAGTGATAGATAATAACTATGCTTCTAACAGATGAAACAGTCCAAAAACGGCTGGTGTCGGGAAGTAGGTAACGGATCGCTTACCACACCGTGGAACCTTCCCAAGAGTATCGATCCTAGGGGCACATTTATCATTATTCACATAAAGTGAAAAGTAGTTTTCAATCCTTATCGCAATGATAAGGATTGAACTACTTCTCACATTTATGTACAGCCCTGCACAGAAACAGCAGTTCCGAAAAACTGCTGTTTCAGTGATAAAAAAAATCATACTTACCCCCCTCTTCGGAAGCGCTGTCTTCGGATCTTCTCTTCACTCTACAATTGCGCATGTCCAGTTCCAAGAACTGGACATGCGCACACAGATCCCCTCTCTGTCTCTGCAACGATAGTTGCAGAGAGAGAGCGCTGAGTGACAGGGAGGGATCATGTGATCCCTCCACACATGCGCTGTCCAGCTCTGCTCTCCGGAGCAGAGCTGACAGCATTAGATTTCCTCAATTCGGATGATGTACGCCAGCTTCAGCTGGCGTACATTAACATGACAAGTTCCCGAAAAAAATGTTTTTTCGGGACTTGTTAGATTGCGGCCAGGAGCAGTCACCATTCTGTTGAATGGTGACTGCTCCCAAAAACGAAGAGGAGTGCAAAGCAGCAGATATCCATGATATCTGCTGCGATGCCCCCTTAATAAATTTGCGGAGGACACTGTGGGACCTTAATGACCCGTTAAAAGCACTATCGTGCTTTATTAAATATGCCCCCTAGGCTCTACCCTCCATGCCGTGTTCCATGTGTGTCTTCCAGATGAGCTGCTAGTCACGGCCGCGTCTCCTTCCTTGCGCATAAGGCAATAACGGACTCAAGTGTTCTTTTTGCCCTTGCCAGTCACGGAAAAAGCAGGATAGCAGCAGTGTGTAGATAGAATGATAGGGTACTAATTAACCTACGCATTTCACTGATAGGGGCTTCCTCAGGGATAGTTGAATAATGAGGCAGAGTCTCCTTTACAAACCTATGTAGTACCAGTTGCTGGTTCATGATTGGTTGCAAGTCAATGTGGGATGATGTGTCTGTAGCCTATAGGGGTTCTCCTTTGATGTTAATTGACAATTCCTGAGTCCTTAGTTTAGCTGTGTAAATGAATGTCCCACATACAGCACAAAGGATATCGTGGAAAAAGAACTGTAATGAGCAAATGCCGTCAAAAAGACCTATATAAATGAAATCTCATAACAATTTAGACAGTTCAAAATCAATATTTAAACCATTAGGAGTAAGGGTTTTCAGAATAAATATCTATTTGGTTTCTTCTCTAGACATGCATCCTATAAAGTCCCCCCTCTCCATGATTGCTGGACCTTGCTGATCCCCATGAATTTCAATGTGAGGGGTCTTTATTGTGATATTTCAAAATATGGTCCGAGATGCTATGCGCCTCAAACTCTCTCTTTATGTTCCTTTGATGTTCAGAAATGCGTGTATGTAGATTCCTATTGGTTCTGTCAATGTATTGCTTTCCGCAAGGGCATTCCAGCATATAGATAACCCCTTTACTGTCATAAGTTAGTTTGTTTCTGATTCTGTGGGTTTCCCATGTGGATTTTGACATAAATGTCCTGATGGGTTTGATATCACGTATTGAATTGATTTTACAAGCATGACATCTTATGGAATAATAAAAGCTATTTTCATTGTCTTCTAACCAAGTACTTCCCTGGGTGTGTGTATTGGGCTGTGTACCACTTTTCACAAGTTTATGTTTGAGGTTGTCTGCCCGTTTATATATGAAGTTCGGTCTTATAGGCAGTACCTTCATAAGTTCTTCATCACCTAGCAAAATGCCCCAATGTTTTTTAATGATGTTTTCTACCTTTCTCGAGTCGTCACTATATCGGGTGATGAAGGGCAATTCAATAGAGGCTGATTGGGGATGCTTCTCTTTCTTCACCAACAGAGTATCTCTATTTATTTCTGTAACTTCAAAATCTCTTTTAAGAAACCTTTCCCTTACAAGGGAAGCCTGTGCATCATATTGCTCCATCGTTGAGCAGTTACGCCTCAAACGTATAAACTGGCCTTTTGGGATGTTATAAGCCAGTTTCTATGGTGGCTGCTGGTGGATGGAATGTATGAATTGCAGTCTACTTCTTTCAGAAATGTCCTAGTCTCAATCTGGTTGTTTTTAATGTAAATGTCCAAATCAAGGAATTATACTCTATTCGCGGTGATGTTAGCTGTGAACCTAATATTAAGGTCATTGTTGTTAATGTATTGTAAGAAGTAATCTTTTCTGGTGTCATTTGTATTTGGAAAGGCAAGTGGAATGCAGTGGACTGCAATTCATACATTCCATTCACTAGCAGCCACAATAGAAACTGGCTTAGAAACATCACAAAAAGCCAGTTTATAAACCCACACTGTCGTGGGGAACCCACAACAGCGTGGGAAAATCCCCTAATACTATAAATAGACCTCGTGGAAGAGCTAATCTCATTATGTATCGGAGCTTCTACAGTGTAAAAGCTGTTTGCGGCATCTGGCATATTTTTTATTTTTGGTAAACAAGCATTCTCCAGATTGGATCTTACAAATATGGGGCACTTCTGGCTGAAGATAAAAAGACTTTAACCAAAAAGGGGGCCCTCCTGACTAGAAGAAATTAAGAATTTTCCAAGCATGGACTACTGGAATTACAAATTAATTTAGGACATTTACAAGCAGGACTTTTGGATACAAAATTATTTTGAACATGGTCAAGCAGGACTTTTGGATACAAATTTAATTGGGACTCATTTTAGGATTAAAAGCTGCTGACGACAGATGAAAACATCACTGTGAGTATAATGGGCTTTTATTATTTTTAATAAAATTATATGGTATAAATGAGGGTGTTTAGTGTCTTTATTGGGGTTTTATTATTTTTATTAAATGTATGTGGTTTGAATGAGGGAGTTGTGTTTTATTCAACATTTTGTATTGTGAAACTACAGGTCCCAGCTAGATGTGGGTGTCAGGGCATGTCGACACTTGTGGTTCTCCAAATGCCAACATGCCCTGGCTGCCATGAGTATGCTGGTGCTTGTAGTTATACAAGTATCAGCATGCCCAGACTGTTTATGGCACCCTAGCTGGCTGGGACTTGTAGTTCCACAAAACAAAATGGCATCCATATGTTTTTTTACATTTATATCACCGATATTACCCCACTACCCACAGCCCACGGGGGTAGGAAAAGCCCTAGAGCTTTCATCACTGGGCTGGCTGTCCCTAGTGGGGGGGCCCGCTCATTTTTTTCGGCAGACCCCACTCCCTAGGGAATCCAGCCCAGCGCTGAACAGCCTGGGGTTGGTTTGTAATTATGGCAGGGGGACCCCTGGAGCATGTTCCCCTGCTATAGTGCCAACCACCCCGATTTTCACTTAACCAGCAGTAGGCTGGCAGCACTAGGGTTAATAGTGCTTTGGTGGGGGGACCCCACTCTTTTTTTTTTTACTTTTATCGATTTTGAACCCTTTTTACAGCTGTCAGGACCTCCAGCTGTATAGTCTGACAGTGTAACAGTGGTGTGTTTAGTAATTACGCTGCTAGAATGCAGCGTGTTGTATGTAGCGATTTTTAAGGCAAACTCAGGAGAGTTTGCTTAATCATAGCTTTATAAATTTGAGACTTGTATAGCTAGAGTGGCAAACAGTCGGGAGTTTGATCTCTATCAATTTTGGAAATAGCACTTTGACAGAAACACATCTCTGGCGATTTTACATGAAATCTCAGGTTCACACATATGCGAATTTCAACTCTCCCGAGAAAATCGCTGGATTTGCAAAAGTGAGTTGAATGTGGCAAAGAGGCGACGTGGGTTAGAAGACTGGGTGGATATTAGAGATTTGAAGAATGTTTGTTTGGCAATAGAAAGGGCAGTGCTGTAATATGAAAGGATGAATTTATAGTGGAGGAAATCAGGATAGGAACAAGATTTCCTCCAGTGGTGCTCTGTAGTGCAGGAGCACTTTTGCAGGTACAGATCTTTTTGTTGTGCCAAGGCTGGGGTTTAGATTGTCGGAGACTATATGTAGTAGCTGAAGCTGCTTTGTCTAGTGCTGAAGTAAGTGTTATGCTGTAGAAAGAGGCAGCCTGATTAGGACAGAACAATGCAGTCATTGGAGAAAATAGTTCTTTAGGTGAAAATGAGAAGTAGAGTGGGTTAAGAGTACTTAGGTTTCGTTGTGTACTTGTGTATTTGGGTGCAGGGGGAAGGACATGATGTAAGATGAGGCTGAAGGAAAATAGGCTGTGGTCAGACAGTGGGAAGGCTAAATTGGAGAAACTAGAGGTGGAGCAGTAGAGGGAGAAGACAAAGTCAAGGGAGTGCCCATCACAGTGGGTGGGAGATGAGGTCCACTGGGAGAGACCAATGGAGGAAGTAAGTAAAAGAAATTTATTGGCAGAAGAGATAGTGGGATTATCAATGGGAATGTTGAAATCACCTAGTATGAGTGTAGACAGGTCAAAGTATAGGAAATAAGTCAGCTAGTGCCTACTCCACCACCTTGTCTGTTTCCAGGTCCTTGAGTGTGGGAGAGTCCCCCATAGGAGAGAGCTGCAGCGGATGTAGTGTCAGAGGAGGTGAGACAAGTTTATGTAATGGCAAGGAGGTTGAGGGATTTAGAAGCAAATAGATCATGGAAAGATGTAAGTTTGTTACAAACAGAACAGGCGTTCCATAGTGCACAGGAGAAGGGAAAAGAGGGTTGTGGAGATATGTGGATGAGGTTGGCGGGATTGGAAGTATGGAATGGATGGAAAGGTTTGGGGAGGAGCGAGGAGCGTGAGCAGATAATGGGGATTGTACGGGGCCCAGGGTTAGGCAAGATATCAGCAGCAACCATGAGAAGGAGCAGGGTGAAAAATCCTATACTCTGAATGCCGTTTACACCTTCCAGGTAAACTTTATGGAGAAGTGCATTTTGACCAATGTAAAAATTGAAACACACAAAAGAAACAGATGTAATAAGGAAAGTCCTGATATGCCTTCATCCGCACACTGATAGCTGGCTGCGAGGTGTAAAGTGTCTCTGGTGTTGCAAAGTGATCGCCATTGTTCCAGAGTCCAGCTCGCTTTAATACCTAGGATAATGACCACTCCAGCAAGGCGCTGATCATTGGATCTCTACTCAGCATAAGATGGTTCCGTACAATATCAAGAAGTCACCACGCAGTGAAATCATTATATATCCATTGCCACTAGGTCACTCCTTACACTATTGAATTGTGAAAATGTTTTCAGATCTCAGCAAAATTGACAGAAGGGCGCTGGCAGTATATAATTATGGATTATGGGGAAGAGAAATGAAATAATAGCATCTTTACTGAATGGTGAGCTATTTAAACAAACTAAACAGCAGCATAATGGAAACTAAATCCAGTAACAAGACTATTTTTTTATATATCGATCCCTTAATATTTAGATTATACAAATACAAAGAGAAAAGGTTAGAGTCCCTTTAAGTTAAAGTAATGGTAATCTTTGAGCAGCTCAGTACAGTTATGTGATTGATAATATGACCTATACATATAATGCAATAATAAAGAGCAATTCAGCAAGTGGACTAAGAGCTTTCTGTTGCTATTCTTACAAGCTACCTTTCTCACATACTGTAATCACATGGGATTCCTTTCAGTGTAACTGTTTAAACTGTTCTTAATTACGTGTTGAATACTCCTGGGGAAAATCAATAGCTTTCCTTTGGACTGACAGAGAACAGAGAATGTAAAATCTCTGTGAAAGAAACTTGGAAACGTTCCCAACTGAGTGGTGAGAGTGAAACAAGAGAGAGTGGAGGAGCAGGAAAATGACAGAGGGAAATGCGGTGAATGCAGTTACAAGAGAGCAACAGTGAGCCAGGAACACAAATAGCACTTATAAAAAGGCTAATGGGGAAACATGGCGATGCATTTGCATGATTAATGTGCACAATGCACAGTATATGGAGTATCATGGTGACTGAAGAACACATATATACTATACGCAATAAGGAAAATACAGGGACAGAGTATTGTCTGCTGTGTTATAAGAAACCATACATGCCGACATTCTTCAGCTCCCTTCCGGGAGCCAGCCAGTGGAGGGGGGCGTAAGGGGGGCGGGACGGGCAAAATCGCGTCATTTTGGGCCAAACGCCGCGATTCACCGGGAATCGCGGCGTTTGGGATCTAATTCTGCCCACTTCACTAGGAAGTGGGGCACTTCCTAGTGAAGTGGGCAGAATTCGGGAGATTGCCACACTCGCCCGGGAGTCCGGGAGACTCTCGCAAAATGCGGGAGTCTCCCGGACATTCCGGGAGAGTTGGCAAGTATGTAAGAAACACAAACTGTTATTTAGTGATGTGCAGGCAGAAATCTCTACTGCCGCTGAGACCTTTTATCGAAGTCTTATTAGCGTATTAAAATACAAATATTTCAGAGTTTACAAGAGTTAACTTCTAATCAAAATCATTTTTTTTTTATCCATAAACCCTTTAAAAACAGGAGCCCAAGTGTGCTGTGGGAAATACAGAGTGCCCATACATTCCTGTAAGTTACACTTACTGTATTAATATCCAATCTCTCAGTGCTATCTTCATTCTTTCACATCAATGTCTTCATTACCATAAGGGATTAAGGATCAAAGATTAATTCCACATTAAGCATCTTCAAGCCAAGAATTGCGTATATAAATGCCATGCCTATTACACTGACAACTAGAGGTTTTGAAGCTTTTATTAAGATGACCTTTTTGTGCCAATATCAATAAGTCTATGTGCTTTATTCTGAATGAAATAATAGGAGCAATAGATCTGGCAGGTTTTTTTCTATTAATTTTCATTACTGCCAACATGAGGTTACTGTAGAAAAACACCAAACCTGTTTCCTATATATTGAAATTTATCCTTGTGTGACTATTGTAATGTAATTATTGGTAAATTAAGACAATTTTCATGTCCAAAGTGGTGCAGAGGTTTGACCAGTTAAATAATAAAATTTAATTTAATAGGTGGTATGATGGCATAATTTAATTAATGAAAGAGTGGTTTGGGGCTTATTAATTCAATGTGGGACAGAGTTTAGGGAGAAGGAGCGATTTTTATTAATTGTGAATACCAGACATTTAATATGGAGGCTGTTTGGAGGGGAATCGATGGATTTATCAAATGTGAGTACCATTAATTTAATGCCAAGGCATGGCAGGGGGAATTAGGCCCATCTATTATTTCTGAAGGCAATTTATTTAATGTTGGGGCCAATTGGGGAGAAATAGGTCTATTTATTAAATGAGAATGCTATTAATTTAATGTCTGGCCTGATAAGGAGGAAATTGGTCTATTTATTAGGCTGGGTACACACTACAGGTTTTTCAGCTGATTATAGGGCCAAACATCCATAAGCCAACTGTTCGGCCCGATATCGCAGTAGTGTGTACTGAACACTTACATGATGACCAATAGTCATTCCAAAGCACCAATCAACGGTTCATTTGGTTGATCGATAAAACTAATAATCTCTTTCCAACCTCTTTGCAATCCTGCTCTCATGCTCATGATCTCCATATAGTATACAGAGTCATGATATTTTCAGCCGATGCTGGCAATGAACATGTCTCGGTGAATAAATGAAGAAAGTGTTGTAGATGGAATAATTCCTCCGTTCATCCTGAGACTGAATATGTATACGAGGAATGGAAACCCCCCTCTAGAAATCCTGTGAGTCAATACAGTTTTCAGTTTCTTTCAAACAGTGATGTCATATCCATACACCAGTGACCAAGCTAGCATGCTTTACAACTTTTATCAGCGCTCTTCCATTTTAAAACGAGATGTGCTAACTGGCACTCTAATGACACAGAACTGATGCTCGTCAGAGGTAGTTGTCAGTAAGGGTACGAGATGGGATATAAAAAAGCCCCAGCACAGAGGACCTATAGACAAGGTCAGCCCAGTTCAGCAAAAAAAAGCAGGCAAGTACCAATGAACAGTGGTAATCATTTTACCGACATACCACACACCACAGTAATAGCGTCGCATGCACACGTGATGTAATTGTGTGTGCCAGGCTGTGAATCTGTAGAAATTCTTACAAGTCAGCTTTTTCAACAGTTGGGAAGATCAACACGTTGGGGATCCTACTTTCGTAATAACTAGGTCTGGGTAAGTTGTGTCGGTGTGTTAAACACCGTGAATTAGTACCCAACCCCCAATGAAGTATCCAGAATTACCAATTAAGAATCCAGAAGTATCAATTGAATATCCAAAATCATGGTCATGGTCAATCAACAGGTCAGCAATGAAGCAACAGGTACCAAAACGAGATCTTGGAAAGCAGTAGTCTGACCAGAGGACAGGGCAGACAGGAATCAGCTAGCATCAGAAGGAAGACAGGGATCAAAAAACACACAAAATTCTCCAATAATACCCTTCCCACTTCACTACAGGCTGCTGAAAGTCATCCCACATTGTAGGACAATATCTTGATTGGATCTCATACAGGTCATATAGCTGATTCTGCAGACATTTCGGCTACAGTGAAATCACCTGTCCTGTTTCTGTGCATAAATGAGCCAATCCAGAAAGTGCAAATCTGACCAACACTCTGTCTGCTTAGCCAGAGAAGCTGTGTTCTCCCTACAAGAGTGAAAGAGAACATAGTGGTATAAATACTCTAGTTATTTCTAGGTAAGTATTTTCACCTCAGAAATACACAGCAAAAAACAAAACTGCAAAATGACAAATATCAACCTCTATCCATTTTTATCTGTCTCCTCCTTCTCCCTATCATCCTCTTTCTGTCTGTAACACTCTTTGTTTGTTGCTTTGTGTGTCTCCAGTGGAGTATCTACCAATGGTGCAAGTGTGTAGTGCACACAAGTCCATGAGTCAAGGAGACCCCATTACAGCCCTTTAACTTATAGGTCCTGGTCCTCCTCTATTGACAGTTATACAGCTACAGTTTTTACTTGTAGCGCTCCTGGATGAACCCTAGTAAAAGCATCATCAGCAATGTTTCTTTTTCCTACCCAAGTATGCACTTATAAGGGTTTCCAGTTGCACATAAACCTCCCCTACGTCCTGCACAGCTAACTACATTTGACAAGTGCCACAGCCGAAATGGCAGAAATGGAGCTGTTGTGGATGCCCTGTGGCAGCAGTTTCTCATACCTAATTGCAATTTTGCAGATCTGACACTGCAATATGCAGGGAGGTTAGTCATAATATGCTTACGGTTTTGTGTTCCTTTTATTTTATTTGTGCTAATAATTGCTAAGTTTTAGTTTACTTATCTCTTGAGGCCTGTATAACATGCCTTATTTCAAACAGCCAGGAGAAGTACAGGTAAATATTTTTGCAATACTTTTCATATTTTCATATTGTTTACAAGCTAAACTGATTTGACTTCATAGTTTTTGAATCTTTTAACGTGAACCTTTCACAAATAACATTTAAGGCCAGACGAGAAGACAGAACATACTGCATATTGGATGCAAGGGGGCTTAAGGTTCATATACAGCACTGAGCACCGAAGTTTGTGCAGCAGAGGAGCAGCAACAAGACAATGGGCTAGATTTACTAAAGGACGGTTTGATGAAACCTCTGGAATTCGTCGGTTTTCCTGGCGATTTCAAAGCCGCCACACTTACTAAAGGGGAAAACGCATTAAAATTTCCACAATTAACATTTTTAAAAAAACACCACTTTACAGATAGCCATCCTGATTTTACAAAGATGAGCATACAAATAGCTGGATTTATTAAGATGGGGTGTGCATTACCCCTGCAAAACGGCCATCCAAATGGCCAAAACAAAAGAGGTGGTTGTGAGAGGCGAGATTGTAGAAATCATATTCAATTGGCCGGCAGTTAATCATCTATAAAAAGGGGCAAAACATGTCTGATTAAGGGAGTTATCCTTTATGGTGGAAGGTTGCTATTTAAATTTTGTGCTTGTAATATATAAAACCGGCCTATTAATCCAAACCGCTGGGTTGAACGTTTACAAGCCGAATACATCGACGGCTGTTTTACATTGAAGCCTCAAACTGCCCAATAGTAAATGCGGCGGTTTGGACCTCTAAACCAGGGGTTGGCAACCTTTTTCTGTCAGTGTGCCGGCTAAAACCTCGTCAAGCCCAGGTGTGCCAATATATATATATATATATATATACACACACACAAAGGACAAATATTTTGCGTTACATAGGCTTCACTGTGCAAAAGCCTCCTGTAGGGGTTCCCTCCAACAATAGCAGTATTATACTCAGAGGTACCCTCTGAAAAAAAAGCCCATACGATTCATTAAAGGAAAGTTTTGCTTACCCGCCAGCCTCAGGTTACATTTTTCAGGTTCAGTTATGTGGTGCTGGATGCGGTTCTGCCTTTGTTTCTTTACGTTGCTTCAGATCGGCAGCTATCAACGCTGCCTACCACATTCAGGAGAGCAGAAGAAAAGGTGAGAAAAGTGGAGATGTGGAAGACAAGGGGGTAGAAGGTGTTGTGCAATAGGACTGTGGATTGTGGGGGCACATAGGAAAAAAGGGGAAACAAATGGGATGGGGGGGATAAGGGAGGCATGCACACAAAGAGGGAGAGAGAAAGGAACAGGCAGCCACAATGTAAGACAGGTACACACAAACAGTTTGGGCACACATGGGCAGGGAGGACAAAGGCACACATGGTGCAGGAGGGACAGAGGCACACATGGGTCAGGAGGGACAGAGGCACACATGGGGCAGGGAGGACACACGCACACATGGGGCAGGGAGGACACTGGCACACATGGGTCAGGAGGGACAGAGGCACACATGGGTCAGGAGGGACAGAGGCACACATGGGGCAGGGAGGACACAGGCACACATGGGTCAGGAGGGACACAGGCACAAATGGGGCAGGAGGGACAGAGGCACACATGGGTCAGGAGGGACAGAGGCACACATGGGTCAGGAGGGACAGAGGCACACATGGGTCAAGAGGGACACAGGCACACATGTATCAGGAGGGACAGAGGCACACATGGGGCAGCGGGGAAAGAGGCACATATTGGCTGGGGAGACAGAGGCACATATGGGCAGGGGGACACAGGCACACATGGGTCAGGAGGGACAGAGGCACTCATGGGGCAGAGACATGCAAGTGGGGGGCAGAGGCACACATTGGGAGGAAAAAATGGAGGCAGGAAAAGGCAGGGTTGTAATGCAGATGGGAGATCTAACTTACTTCAGGCTCCGCTTTTACACTGCACCACGAGAGAGGCACTCAATGATAATGAGTCAGAAGGGAGGCGAAGAGGGGAAAAAGAGGTAGAAGCAGGCAGCTGTAGGTAGAGAATGTAGCGCTGCGGTACCTGTATAAATGACCGCACGCGCGCTACAGTTTAAATGGAAACTACCTGTTCCCCAGAGACACCAGCGTTGGAAGCTTGGAGCTCCCGAAAACAGTGTTCCCCCTTGATGTCAGGACGTGACCCGGGGGCCGGCGTGCCAGTGAAAACGGCTCCACGTGCCACGTCTGGCACGCGTGCCGGGGGTTGCCGACCCCTGCCTAAACTGTAGCAGTTCCAAACCACCGCCAACTGCTATTCTTAGTAAATTTACCCCAATGTCTTTATTGCCAGCTCTCTGCAGAATCAGGAAAAAACTTTTGTTAGCAATGTACATAGCAAGTTACAATGCAGTTGTTTAACAGGCAGCTGAAGAGGGAAAATGAGAATAAGACTAAGTTCATAGGTGCTTATGCTCCGAAGCGAACACATTGCACTAAAGAATGAGGGAACCAAAGGAGGCCCTAGTACTTTTTTTCATCCGGGGTGGACAGACAATGGTGCACATTATCTGTAAAGATATTGCAAGCAATGCCTGTAGCTAATGTATTAATGCAGAACAGTAGTAATTAATCCTCAATATCATGAAATTGTCAGATGTGTATGTCCACAAGCATATTTTGTAGTGAGATAACACAATTAAGCTACTCATTAATTACTAGTTAGCTACACAACTTACTCAAACATTGTCCTGTTCTTTTCTATCACACATTTGGAAACCCCCCTATTAGAAATCCTGCTTTTGCCCCTGTCGCCTCTCATTCTGCACCACACTCACTGAAAATGCCTAGTGCTTGCACAGCTTCTTCCTTCCTGGCTCCCTGCATTGTCTTGTGATCTGTCACATGATAGGTGACACATCACTAGTGACTATAGGGAACCAGGAATCATGTACCACAGTAGCATTAATTATGTTTAGAGGTTTGGTTGTTGTATACATTGCATTTTGAATGTTGGCTTCCAAGGCCATTGTCAAATGCAATTAACTGGACTCAGCAAGGTATTTAAACAGAATGCCAAGAATTTAACAGCTGAATACTATGGTAACTGAATAACTATTATTATTTTATAATTGCTACAATTATTTTATAAACAGTAAAGAATGTGTAAATAATGTAATGGACACTATTAAAAAGATAAAGTAGTGAAAACAGTTTAAAATATTGCAGTTTTGGATTGTGTGGACGGGACTTAATTTTGTCCCATTCAATGCATTGCATACCGATGGCAGGCGAGCTCAGAATTGAAGGTGGTCTATTTAGAGGAAGGTAAGGGGCTAGGGGTGGCCCAACACTTCGATGCCTGGCACCCCCTTAATGTAGGGAGGAGGGTGGGGGTTTTGGTCTTATTTAAAGTAAAAAAATAAAATGTAAAATAAAATTAACATTTTCCATTCAGCTTACAAATGTGTTACAGTAATTCATGAAAACCACAACTCGATCTTTACATAGTAACATAGTTGATGAGGTTGAAAAAAGACACCAGTCCATCAAGTTCAACCTATTTTGGATCTCCTGCGATCCTGCATTTATATTTGAAATTAATCCAGAGTAAGCAACCGCCAATCTGTTTCAATTTTGAAAATCCCCCCAGACTCAATATTGCAATCCAATTTTTACCCTATATCCACTACTATCCTTTATTTTAAATTAACGGTCGTATCCCTGGATACACCTTTCCGCTAAAAATTTGTCTAATCTTTGGCCAACAATTTGTAAAATAGCAATAATAATATGCCCAGTGACTCTGTATTTTGATAAACACAAAATATGTAATTGTTTTGAGAATAAGGTACTTTAAATAACAGCTCTCCATTGACTCATTTATCAACATTTTATAATTATGTTTAAACACATCATTATTATATCCTAGCAACAGATAAATAATAGACAGTCAAATGAGAAACTATGCTAATAAACAGAAAGGTCAGCTAATGTTACCTGATCGGACATCATTCCATATTTTAATAATGAAAGTATTTTCCAAACATTAAAGACTGTATTAAAATGTATTAAAATGTATCATTGCATGCTGTTATCTATGTTTGTATAATTAATCTATATTCCCTTTGCATCCTTTGCATTTGACACCACATTAGTTACAAGACAGTATGTTGAGATGATCTTTGCATGTAAAGTGGAAGAACATTGAGCATTGCACACTACTTCATAGACTCATGCCCTCAGCATTAACCTTGCTAGACCTCACTGATAATAAAATGCAAAAACAATGTAATGCATACACATTATAAATAAAACATTTAATAAAGACAAATAATGATGGTTATGTATTGCACATAAGATCTTCTGCAAAACACTTATCTTATTGTACGTGCTCTCTCCCTCACTGCGACATTAGGCCTTAGCAAGCCAAGGTAAATATTTTTCAATTAATAAACATTCTATCTTCTGGGAACAGTTCCCTTCTTTTTTAATCGTAAATGGCTTAACAACAACATAAACAATATATCATCAGATCTTGCACAACATATTTATCAGCCATATAATAGCTAAGAACAAATGTTGTACAGAACTGCATTCTGGGATGATTGCCAGTCCACTCTCATACTGTGCATCTTGCTTATAAGAAGCTTGTGGTCACATGTGGGTTGGCTGAAATTGCCTTATTTGTTTAGCTCCTGTGAAGTGTCTTGAAGAACAGTTCAAAGAAGGCAGCACCATAAACTCTGGGCTGCCAAGATTACTTCTCAGAATGGAAGAGCATAAACATAATCTCGATAAAGTGAAAGCTAAAGTTGGACCACTATGTGTTAATTACTTCATTAATTACATTATAGACAAATAACTATATAAGAGGGTCTATCTTGACCCCCTAGTGTCAGAAGTAAACCAATGGCTCAGAGATTTAAAGAGGTTAGTCTCATCTTTAAAGTTGTTTGACCAATTTAATTCTAAGATCTTCTCAGTCAACTGAAAATAAAATACTAAGCTGAAAGTCTTATATCTAATCCATAAAAGCCATAAAAACAAGTATTAATCTTACATCCAACTTCAGTACAAGCACTAATCCCAGCATACGTTCTAACCATAAACCTAATTAAGTAATATGACTTAATATAATAATGTTAATGAATGAAGGTTAATGTTAGAGAATTAAGAACAGCTGGAGGGTTCAATATGCAATCAGACAATCAGAAGTGACAACACAGTTCATCATTGTGTATTGTTGCACCAACCTTTCAATACCTGCAAGAGATACAGTTCCTAAAAGGTTTATCTGCAAATACGTCTAACCCTGTGCTGCCTCTCCAGGGGTAAGGTGACACGAAAAAGTCAATGTAGGCAGATATGCGTATGTATTTTTGGCGTGCATGTACAGCACGGAAATGAATATCTTAGATTGAAAATATTTGACCAACTC
This sequence comes from Mixophyes fleayi, assembly GCF_038048845.1. Taxonomy (NCBI): domain Eukaryota; kingdom Metazoa; phylum Chordata; class Amphibia; order Anura; family Limnodynastidae; genus Mixophyes; species Mixophyes fleayi. Next base: position 178,254,158 of record NC_134403.1, read on the forward strand.
TAAATGATTGCTAACTGCTCAAGGGTGCTAGTCTTTTACTGATATTTCCTGCTATTGCCTGCAATAAATTCTCATCCAGCATTCCTGTCACCCTAGTAGTTAAGAAATATATAAACCTTTGTAGTTAAGAAAAAAATAAATATAAATGTCCAACTTGGGATTTTTATCTGCTCTTTCCCATCAGTCTTAGAGCCTGTGGCTGATGGATATGTACTTTGCCCAATCACAGAGAAGTGTCTCTGGACTGATTCCTCCCAGTATCACCAGAACATAGAGGTCATCAGGGGTTACATTTACAGCATAATTTGCAAAAAATGGTTGCTTGATACAGTTGTAAGTTACCTAAAATGCTCTGCAAATATATTTCACTAATGTGATTTTGCCCTGGGCCCACTGCTTGAAGGCCCTGCCTCATACCCAATGATAGCTCAAGGCATGAGGCATGGTATGATCAGGCCTCACCCTGGGGATGCAACTGTTTATTTATATAGGGGCCAGTGTGGCTTTGCTAAGATCCACACAGCACTGGAGCCTTGTTTACAGTACTCTTCATCTATGGAGGTACTGAATACATGAATAGAGGTCTTAAAAAGAGCACATAAAATGAGCGTAGCACCTACCATATTCAAATCGAGTTTATCTGATGCACTTTGATTTTAATCTAGGTGTAAGTACATACTGCCAAAATGGTACTTGTCTCCAGTAGAAAGACATAACAGACTGTAGTATACGCACAATTGTATGTGCAATATAAGGTCACATCAGAACACATTTGAAAACAACTATATTACAAAATAAATTAATACCTTTTAAAAATATGAATTTACATATTTTTTTTTACATTAAATACATAAATAAAGATGCTTTTAATGCATACTGTACATGCAATGCCTTTTTGCAGTCTGCCTTACCTGCATACACATGTTCTGTACTATCTAGTGGCATACAAACATGTAGAATTTAAAACAAGGACTCTTCAATGTCAGCTATCACTATCAGTTGGCACTTACACCTGCCCTGTAGCTGGTGTAAATGATAAGGCTAAATCAAATGTACTTACGAGAAACCCAGGACTTGAATAGACTGCATCTGTGTCGGAACACACTTGGTACACCCTTACTGCACATGGCCCATTTCTGTCTGCCCCACCCCATTCCACTTCTCATGTCATAGGCTGCTAAAAGTGTCATTTGTGTTCAGACATGAATTGAATGTAATTGCGTTCATTGGCATAAGGTCGTTTCTGAGCATGCACAGAGCTATTTAATGCAAGATATGTAATGCCAATTGTGACAAAACGAGTGTGATAACCCTGTAACCATCCTTTTTCTCGTTTTGCACATAATGTGGATAATAGCAAGTACTTTTTATAGGCCTTTCTTTTGTTCCTCAGCTCAACGGACTACAACTGCAGTGTCTAATTACATATGGATAAGGGGACATTGTAGCTCATTGTAAATATGTATATTGTTTATTTTATATTGATGATGTGGCAGTGAGGTTGTTATTCATTGTCCTTAAAGTGAAGCCGGGTGGGTTATGGGTAAAGATCAGCTGGTGTCCAGGATACAGGTGAGGGGGCTGGAGCTGCAGTCATTCTCCCCCCTCCTTCCTCTACAGGAAGCATGGAACAGCTGGGGACCCTGTGACATCACAAAGTAGTGTAAGAGGTTAATTTTTGGAGGGGCTGACTGCTACCTTATCTTTGGAGGTGGGGGAAGCCAATTAGTATCAATTGTTCTCCATAGGACTAGTACAGATGTTTTGTCTGCCTCCCAGCAGAGGGCTTCTGTGGAAGCACAGCTCATCTCCACTCCCCCCCTTCAACCCCCTGATCCAGGACCTATCAATGTTCAAAGAGAGAGAGGCTCAGGGGTTTGCAGAGGGAGGGGAAAGCACTGTGTAAATTTGACCCTAGATATAAGGAGCCACTCCAGGGAGGAGGGGTGTTCATTCTGGGATTTCATTCATGGAAGGTGCAAGGTCTGGTTTTTGAGTTGTCATTCTCTACCAGAGTCTACCTATGCAGCTGAGAGAGATCCATGTGTCGTAAAGTCTGGACAGCCAGGTGACTGTAACTCTGTAAACTAGTGGGGTAAGGGACAGATGATGTGGTACATAATAATCTAGTGATTGTTTTAATTACAATAAATGTATTGCTTTAATTTCTAACTTTATTTGCCTAAGTGACTGAGACCCTAGAAGGTTCTGGGTAGACTTCCCTGGCATAGGAAGGCACCCGTGGGTGGCCAGCCAGAGTGAAGTGGGTAGCATTGGGCCAGATAAACCCGGTATCTTCACACCAATGGATCCTGAAAAATGAATCAGGCCCAGTATGTCTATATAGAAACATCTTCTTGTCCCTTTTATATGAGTTATTCCTAGAACTATAAACCCATTACTGTTAACACAAGATACCAAACATACTAGAGATGGAAAAAGACTCCCTAGTTAGCCAAAAAATGAAGAATTCACCCAAAGTAAACAACCTCTTCATTATCATACTGTCACAACTTAGAATATTCTGCTTACTGGTTTTGGCACTACTCACCAGAGAGGCGCGGAGTCTAACATGTCCCAGGTCTTCACCAGGAACCCCCGCAAGGGAGTATGGTCTTAGCTGCAGGAGACACGCAGGTTGCGGTCCTCAGAAGGAGCAACCAGTGAAGCGGTAGGATGGAAGCGGTGTCAGGCAGGCTGGGTCGGAACTGAGAAATCAGGATATGCCACAGGGAGAATCCAATATCGTAGTCAGGGATAGCCGGGTCAGAACCAAAGGTCAGGATATGCCACAGGGAGAATCCAATAACGTAGTCAAGAATAGCCGGGTCCAGGGTCAGAAGCGCAGGAGAGAATAGTCAGCAAGCCGGGTCCAGTACACAGAGAGAACAGAGGAAGAATGGTCAGGAACAATCCGGGTAATTCACAGAGGAACAAGAACTGCACAGGAACGCTGGAGCTAGGGTGGACCTAATACTCTGGCACTCTCCTACCTACACTAATTAGAGGCCGTGGTGACGCTAAACACCACCGCCGGAAGTACTGGGAAGCGTCGTAGGATTAGTTGTTGTCTAGCAGAAGCACCTTGAAATGGCGGGTGGCTTACCATACATTTACAAATGTGTGCAACTGAGATTTCTGCATTTTTAAGTACAAATAGAAACAAGGGGTCTCCAGTCCGCAATTCCTATTAGCAGCTTACCCCAAACAGCACCCAAAGGGAGCACAGATAAATAAATCCATTCTAGTACTCTCTCTCACCAATATTAGTTTATCTTACCTTCTATCCTATTTGTGCCAGTCTCTCTGCCCTTACTGTCTGCATGAGAATCTCTGCCCTTACACTGTCTATCTCAGCATTTGTTCTTCCTCTATCTGAACCAGCCTCTATGAACTTCCACTGTCTGCCACTACTCTCCACATTTCTCCTGACTGTGCCAGCCTCCCCACTCATTCCCTGTTTAAACCAGCCTCTGTGCCTTTTACAGCCTTGTCCATCCCCTGACTGCGCCAGACTCATTGCTCTTCCCTGTCTGTGACAGCCACTCTACCGTTCCCCTGCCTGCACAAATGTCTTTGCCCTTTTCCTTACTGCACCAGCCCCATTGCCCTTCCCTTATCTGCGCTAATCTTTCTACCATTCCCATGTCTGTGCCAGTATCACTCCTTCCACTGTCTGTGACTGCCTCACTGCCTTTCCCCTGTCTGTGCCAGCCACACTGCCCTTCCCCTGTCAGTACCAGTCTCAGTGCCCTTTCCCAGTCAGTGACTGACTCACTGCCCTTCTCCCCTGTGTGCCAGTCACAATGTCCTTCCCCTGACTATGCCAACCTCATTGCCATTCCCCTGTCTGTGCCAGTCTCTCTCCTTCCTCTGTCAGTGACAGTCCCTCTTTTTCTTCTGGTTGTACTAAATTCTCTGCCCTTCCCCTGTCTGTGCCAGCCTTACTGCCCTTCCCCTGTCTGTGCCAGCCTCACAGCCTTCCCCTGTCTGTGCCAGCCACAATGTCTTTTTCCTGACTATGTCAACCTCATTGCCATTTTTCTGTCTGTGCCAGTCTTTCTCCTTCCTCTAACTGTGCCAGTTTATCTGTCCTGCCCCTATCTGTATCAGCTTCACTGACCTTCACCTGTCTATGATAGCCTCTCTGCCTTCACCTGTCTGCACCAGACTCTTTGCCTTTACTATGTATGTGCCAGTCTCTCTACTTCCGCTGTCTGTGCCAGTCTCTTATTCCCCTGTCTGCAACAGCTTCTCTGCCTATCTACTGTCTGTGTCAACCACTGTGCCCTCACTCTGTCTGCATAAGTCTCTCTCCTTCCTTTGTCTGCCAGCTTCTCTGGCCTTGCCCCTCTCTGTGTCAGTCTCTCTCCCTCTGTCTCCCCATGTCCCCCTTTGTGTGTGATTGAATCTCTGTCTCCTCTTTGTGTGTGTTAGTTCCTTTCTATTCCCCTCTTTACTTGTCAGTTTAGTTTTGTATGTGCACCTCTGCCTCCCCCTCTGTCTCTCTTTGCCCCCTCCTTTGTATTTTTACATCTCTGTATTGTGGGTGTCTGTCATTTCTTTCTCTCCCACCGTCTTCTACCATTTGCTCAAACTAACCACTTTCACCCTGTACCCCTCACAACTGAGGGACCGGGGGGGGGGGGGGGCGCAGAAATTATACCAACGCCATATTTTGCATATTCCGCATGCTGGGGGCAGTAGCAAGAATGCCCCCATTTCTCCATTTCTGTGGACAACTGTTCACATACTGCCTATTCCAATATAGAGGCAGTGTGCATCCTTTCGGTATATGGGGGGTGCAACCTCATCATTTGCAGACTGTACATGCATGTCAATGAACTCCTCCACTGGATGCTCGGTTCTTGAGCACATCTGCTCCTCCCTCTGCTTCACTCTGCTTCCCTTGTTTAGCGGTCTGTACTCCCACCCAGCTATCATACCCCAACCCCTCTCACACTGTGTATATCTATATCATCCCCTGTCTCTCTCTGCTCCTTCTTGTCTCCAATGTTATATGTGCACCTCTTTCTCCCCATGTGTGTCTCTACCCCCTCCCATTTCTGTGAGGAACTGTGTCTCCTCATTTTGTATGTCTGCTTTCCCTCCCTTGTTGTCTATCCCTAATTTTGTATATGCACCTCTGTCTCCCCAGCCATCTCTCTTTGCCCCCCCCCCCCCCTTGTATTTATGTGTCTCTGGCTCCACATTGTGGAAGTCTGTCCATTCTCCCCCTTTGTGTGTCTGTTTCCCTTCACCCTCTTCTCATATCTTTCACCCCACCATGTTCAAACATTTGCCTTCACCACCCACTTTTCCCCTGTGTCTCTCACAGACCACTTTTCCTTTAGCTCTACACCTTCATTAGGATTAAGTATATCCGATTAAGACAGCTTGTCTGAGTTTTCTGGAACATGTAACAGCTCATGCAGATTTTCTAATGATGACTGATCCTGGTTTTGTTCAATTTGGATGAATAAATCTTGAGTCAAGGTTGCAATGACCTGGGCTATAATGGTTATAATGGGAATAATTTCCATGGGTTCAGTATGTTGAAAAAGAAAACTTTTAGATATAACGTTGGCTTTCCAGTTCTTGGTTGAAGCATGAAAAGAAAAAAATATCCATCATAACTGATTAGAATTTAATTGCTTAACTGTTTATATATATTTGAGATTCTTCTGGTTTGTATAAATTGTGATGGTGTGGAGTGCTCCTTTCAACCACTTTCTCAAACTCATCAAAGGCTCATTGGCAGCTAATGACTCATGGTAATCTTTATCATAAATTGCTTCAGAGAACCACTTTTTGGAAAACTAGGTATATTGAAATCTTTTAGGTGATCAAATTACTGGAAATCTATAGTTCCAGCTTCAACTTCAGAAGCAACAAATTTAACAATAACAGTTACCTGCATATTGGGGCTCTGGAGAATTGCTGCTGTTTCAAATGCTGACTTTAACACTTTAAAGGCCAAGAGAGCTTCTGCACACCATGTTTGCAATAACCACATAATCTTAGCATACATCTCTGATATTGACGGAAGTCTCCCATTCACCTTTCTTTTTAATATGCAGGCCAAGAAGTATACAGAAAACAGAATATGCTCTTTACATGTCACTTAGAATTACTAGTTGTCTGATTTTCACCTAGACAGTCATGGTTTGGAATGGCTACTCCAGTTTTCAGAACACCATTTAAATTTCAGTGTTATTGAAAACTGGACACTAAATTCGTGCAGTCCTATTTAAAGCCAATAATCACCTAGAAGGACATATACATGGATGATAATTCAAATAATAAGAAAGGTATGGGCACAGTGCTTTCTAAATACAGATAGAGAATCAGCTTATATTAGATCATCTAAATCTAATTAACACTGTATGAATACAGCTAAGCAACTGGCTTCAGAGATAACTATCTAGGACTGCTTGAGTAAATCCATTAAGATTAACCTGGAGCTCAATCTATAATTGAATAGAAGCATAATATGTACACATGTATAATATTTCACACTATCATGGACACCCATTTTAATATCCTGTTTAGGTTTCATAGGTGACAACCCCAGATAAGTCCCTCAACTGGTGACAATACTGTGAAATGTAAAAGGGTAATCTCTAAAACAGATCTGTAATATATTTTAAGTCACAACTCCTTTATTAGGGTTTTCCTTAAAATATACAGTATACCATAAATATACTTCACAAATGTATTCTAATTACTACCAGGCCTACCATTGGGCTCATTCAAATGTAACATAGTTATTGCAGGCAGCATGCATGGTAATGAGTTTGTGGGTTGTACTACACAACATATACACCTTTTATGAAATGACCACCTGTATAACAGGAGGTAATGCTTATTTTATTGGTTTTTGTTTCTTCATACAAGTCTTCTAGACTGTACAGACATAACAACTGTTATTGCAAATGGGATCAGCCTATCTTGAGCATTCTAATATAATTAACACTTAGGAGTTACAATTTAGCAAATGGCTCCATAGATAATATATGTTTTGTACTGCTTACACATAAAACTATGAGCAAGATAGGACAGACTTTACAGTATATAGCTGAGATTGACTAGTATATTGTGTGAAAGTTCCCTTCCATAGATATTGAGATGTTTGACATTGTATTTACATTTCAGACCCAGATAGACTGGCAGGGTAACCTAACAATATTAATACAGGGCTACAGTGTGCAAAAGAACATAATTTATTTTCTTCCCATGATCAGAGAGAGAGAGAGTGTATTGATCTGTCCAAAGTTGAAATTCATACAAGTTTCATAAATTAGGACAAATAAATCAGTTTGAAAACATACCCTGTAAAATCAGACAAACCAAAATGTAACAAAAATGAGCCAGTAGCAAAACAACACACAATCTCCTGATCAATACCTTTTAAAAGTATACTGTTCGCTAATCATTCTTTCTGCTTCTGTAAGAAACAAAACACCAGGGAGAAGTCTCAGCCCTTACACCTGCATGACCACTGATGACTACAATAAAAAAAAGTGAGAATAACTGTAAATGATATTGCTAGAGCTGTGTTTTTTTACATATCCATTTAAACAAGCACTATAAATGCTTCCAATACAAGCAATGCAATTCTAGCTTCATCCAAAAGGACAAATCTCATGACAATGAAAAAAATTGTTCGCTTGAATTTTTTAAAATAGTTTAATGTCCAAGAGCGTAGTGTCTGCAAGAATGGTCAGTTGAGGCGCCAGGGAACAAATCTAGGAACATCAGTACTGTTAGATCTTCAATGTTGCTGTGTCTCACCATATCCTCATAAATTAAACATAGTGCATATATATGAGATTATATCATTATTGTGATTAGTATATGCATCTCAGCTACAAAAAAGGAATGAATCCTGTTTGGTTGTGCACCTTGTGAGTAGCGGATATTAAAGGTTGTGCACCTTATAAATATCGGATGTATGTCCGCAACAGGGATTATAACAATAATTTGTTTAATAATAGTATTGAGTTTTGTAAACTATTACTGGTCTGTTAGGTGGTCTTATAAGATTGTAACTATACATAGAATGCCCACTGACGAGTATTATGACTTCCTCAGGGCAATATACAACAGGCTTAGTAAACATGTATACGTTATTCCCATACAGGTGTCCTTGATTATGCCAATTAATACACAGCAAATTAGACTGTAAGCGGCTATGCCGCGGCAACGGGAGGATCACTAAATAATTGTGGTCCTATGAGCAGATATACTATATCATAACAGACCCACATTCAATTAACAGTCATAATTCCGATATAGGAATCCTATTATTTAAGTGCCAAAAGCAGTCCGGGCTATGTGAAGCTCCAACGTAACAACCGATCTAATAAAGGATTGTGAGAATCGCGGGGTTTTGTGAGAGTTACCTTCCTATTATATAACTGGGGAGGGATTCAATAGGAGAGCTGATAGAAAAGAGGATTGGTGAGATGAGACGCCGACGCGCGTTTCGCTCACTGGCTTTTTCAAGACGTCTTGAAAAAGCCAGTGAGCGAAACGCTGCTCATAGGACCACAATTATATTGTGATCCTCCCGTTGCCGCGGCATAGCCGCTTACAGTCTAATTTACTGTGTATTAATTGGCATAATCAAGGACACCTGTATGGGAATAATGTATACTTGTTTATTAAGCCTGGTGTATATTGCCCTGAGGTAGTCATAATACTCGTCAGTGGGCATTCTATGTATAGTTACAATCTTATAAGGCCACCTAACAGACCAGTAATAGTTTACAAAACTCAATACTATTATTAAACAAATTATTGTTATAATCCCTGTTGCGGATATACATCCGATATTTATAAGGTGCACAACCTTTAATATCCGCTACCCACAAGGTGCACAACCAAACAGGATTCATTCCTTTTTTGTAGCTGAGATGCATATACTATTCACAATAATGATATAATCTCATATATATGCGCTATGTTTAATTTATGAGGATATGGTGAGACACAGCAATTCCATTGCTTTTTAATCACCTTGTCACTTACTTTTTATCAATCAATTTTATGAAATATTTCGCCCCACTCCTTTCCAGTTTTAAACAAACTAAATAAAAGTTATATTTTAGAGTACCGTAGGAGTGCCTCTAATCACACTGTCTTTTCCCTTTCCCGTTCTCTTATTTCCCTTTGTATGGATTACAATACAGTGTTGGGTGCACCCTCCAATCGGACCTGAGGTCTGACTGGGTTTATCTGTGATAACATTGTATAAGGTACTCGTTGCAATTATCCTGGTGCGGTTTTCTCCTCTTTTCATAGATCTTCAATGTTGTCAAAACAATTGTATCTGAAAATCAAAGTCAGCTATTCTATTTATGTTGGAATACTGACATATATAAAAGGGAACTAAATGCTTTTTCAATTGGTGTATCGATTAGCAGATTTCCAAATTTTGTGATCGAATTCAGTGAATCAATTGCAAATCTATTTTTTAATGACTCACTCATGTCTACTCATGCTCACAACTTAACTTAAATATGTGAATTTTAAATAAGCTTTTGAAATGTTTATATGCATATTTATGCACATTATTTATAGATGTTAATATAAGCTCCTTTTTTAAGTCTGGTGACCATTTAACCGTTTCTCTTTTTCACTGTGATTAGTTCTGCTCATGCCACAAATACAAATCAAGGCTCAAAAAAAGTTTGTGTGGAGAGAAGAAGGGGTAAATGTATTAATTGGCGATTTTTTTCAATTCGCCGCTATTTGGCGAATTTGCAGTGAAAATTTAAAGCGGAAATGGCTTTAAAGACATTGCTTTACCTTTAAAGCCATTGCCACTTTAAATTTTCACTGCAAACTCCCCGAATATCGGCGAGTTGAAAAAAATCGTCAGTTTATACATTTACCCCCAGGAGTCTACAATGATAAATGTTGTTCCAACTGTAGAAGAGACCTTGAAGCAAACATTCTCCTAATTATATAAAAATTGAACAACACCCCTTGAATTTAAACATTTACTAATATATATATTAAAGATGTGCGCTTACCCTCGTGCTTCGGTTTCAAAACCGGTGTCGGTTCTAAACTGACTTTGTGTTTCGGCTTTGCTACCGGTTTTGTCAAACAAACGCAAAAAGTTTTGGTTTTGGATCTGGTTTAAATTAAACATTGTGAAAAATAGGTAAAATAATGTAATTTTGAGCTGTTTTTGCTCCTATATTATTATTTATAGCATTAACATTCATTTCCAGTCATTTGCAGTCTATTTTCTAATGAACCTTTCACAATTTTCACCAATTTTGGCCAAAGTCTGCAGTGAACTGTCTTAATGAAGGATTTTGTAGCTTTGCCATCATTGCATTTTATTTCTCTGATTCAATTAAAAAAATAATAAATTACATATTATTGATATCTCCCTTTCATTGCACCCAAACCTCCTTTGCATGTTTAGACATACTATTACTGAAATTGAATAAATAAATAACCACATGGACATCAATGTAAATTTGGCAAAATGTCACAGTTTTTATTTAAACAAAAATGGTGGCGGAGAGAGCAATGTAAGTCAGCTAACAATTAATAGCAAAACCAAACAGTGGAAGGTCAGATTGCTATTACACCATTGGTCCCAGGATATGATCCTTTATGATGTTACGGCTTCATAGTAACTGTCATAATCTTTTAGAACTAGCAGGAGAGGTTTTTGCCTATGGCAGCCGCCTTTCCTGTAGAAATGGACGCACTCACAGGTACTAGGATGCCCCCTTACTTAAATCAACATAATAAAGCTTATAAGCAGGAATCGGCAGCATGGAGATAGGAGAAATGGGGCCAAGAACATCCCCCCCCCTCCACTTCCACTCAGTAGGCAGCAATAATTGAATTACAGCCACGCACTGCCTGTCACTAGCTGAGACTCAGCGGCAGTGTGAGGCGTCCCAGTTGCCCTGACATCAGAGTGAGCATACCCCTTCTTGGAGATCACCTCTGCTGCAAGTCTCGGGCAGTCCCCGTTACCCCAGGATTGGATGAAGCTTATCCCAAGGCAATCATTTTTCCACCCTCCCTCCCACATAAATATTTACGAGTCCCCCAGTTTGATTCAGACAGGCACAGATCATAAAAGGAAAACAATGTAGGAAAGCCCATTTCTTATTTACCGATGAATGCTTTGTCAAAGTATTGTGTGCCTAATCTTTACATTTTTGTAGTGTGGGTGCAAGCTATCTTCATCTAATTGCTTTCCAAAATATCTAACTCTATTCATTCATACCACTGTTTATCCAGTGACCTCTGCCTGTTAATTTAATTACAGCCACGCACCCGACTGCCTGTCACTAGCCAGGACGCAATGGCTTGGGGACCACATCTGCTGCAAGTCTTGGGCAGTACCCTTTACCTTGGGGTTTGAGAAAGCTTATCCTGGGGCAATGATTTTTCCGCCCTCCATCCTACATAAATATTTACAAGTACCCTGGTTTGGTTCAGAATATAAGAAAATAACATATAAGTAAAACAAAGTAATGAAAGCCACGATCTTTGCAAACGATAAATACTCTGGCAATGTATTGTGTGCCTAATCATTGCATTTTTGTAGCATGGGTGCAGGCCACCTTCATCTCTCAGCATCCTCATTTATTTATATAGTGACAACAAATTAAGTAGCTCTTTATAGTTAGGTATCTACTTGTCTAAATATCTACCAATGCCTCTGTCCACCTTATGACTTTGGATTGTTACTGCCTCTTCACTCTACATAGTGCCTGCTGCATAAAGATTCAAATTTAGTGTGTGCGTGGCATTTTAAACACCTTGAACCTTACACTAATTTTTTTGGTGTTTAATTTATCTAATGTGCTTGTTTCAGTTGGTGGCATGGTAGATGAAATTTTTTTTGCAGCTGCTACAAAGTTCGAAAACTCCCAGGAAAAACCCTCACACATAGTATTTGTCTATTTTGGAAGGGTTATTTTTCTATTTGTCAATACTTGTCCATTGTGGAAGGGTCATTCAGTGAAATCTATATTAAAAAAGGGAGTTTATGTGTGAGGGTCAGCTAGCAGCTATACACTTCAAGAAAACACTATATATTCTAATCTTTTCTAGCAGTGATAATGACATGTTGGCATATGATGATATCACTGGCATTAAGACAATAATAAATACGCCACTTTTAGTATGAAATCAGTCAAAGCTAGGGGTAGGTCAAACGCTATCAGTATTTGCATTTAGACTTCAGGTACATGCAGTAAAGTGGCTAACAACATGTAAATACACACTAAGGGCTAGATTTACTAAGCTGCGGTTTTGAAAAAGTGGGGATGTTGCCTATAGCAACCAATCAGATTCTAGTTTTCATTTATTTAGTACCTTCTACAAAATGATAGCTAGAATCTGATTGGTTGCTATAGGCAACATCCCCACTTTTGCAAACCCGCAGCTTAGTAAATCTAGCCCTAAAAATGCAATATGAAGAAGTGGACAACTAAGATCTCAGGAAATTGTACAATGAGTTTGCAGTCTGAGTGATAGGAATGAGGTAGCAGCAGATAGTATTAATATCACTACAGCAGTTGTTGCTAAAACACAATGAGTTACAATAAATCTCCTTTAACATGAGTGATAAGAATGATTTGGGGCAAGAAGAATAGCATATCTCTGTCGTGAATAGAATGATGAAAGGAGTAGTCCTAATAATAATAAAAATTTGTGTGCGAAGGTGAGGGGAGGAGAAGTTCCAACTGTATTAAAGCAGTTCAAGGCCAGACCTTTAGTTCACACAGGCTGTTGTAAAGAAGCTCAACTCTGTGTATGGTGCAGTGCAAGGTTGTAAGAGTTACTCACACACAAATAGTTGGTGGACTGTTGAAGTAGGGCTCAAAGGCTTTAATGGGTCCATAATCGCTCCCCTTACAAGGCCAAACAATAAATGCAGTATCAAATGCAAGCACTTGGACATCCTGGAACCACTGGGACAGGGTAGAATACTTTGCAAACACATGGACCAGATCTAGACTCCCTCTACACACCTATACTGGATCTGGACTCTCTCTGGACACCTGAACCATATCTGGACTCCCTCTAGACACCTGGATTGGATCTGGACTCCCTTTGGACACCTGTACTGGATCTGGTCTTCCTTTGGACACCTGGAGCGACTGCAATGGCTGGACTCTGATAATAGCAACTTTGTCTCTGACATCTCTCCCTGATAATGGCTACTTTCGCTCTGACTGTTTTCTCCTGATAATGACAGGTTGTTCAATGATACTGGCAGCTCTCCTCTTACAATAGCTTCCCTCTTGGTGACAGACAGCCCCCCTTTGGATTGGTGCCCTGGCAGTTTTCCCTCTTTCTGTGCCCATCTCTACAGTCACTCTCCTCTGTACTTACTATCTTCTTGGCTGTAGGGCTCACTGGCAGACTCACATGCCATTGATATGCTGCCTCTCCTTGCCCAGCAGCTCCCACTAGACAGGCTGTGGTCCCAGCAGTGACTATGCTTCCTACCTCAGTCACTCTCCTGGAGGACCCTGATGTAATTTACCCTTTTGCTACTTGTGCATGTTGGGAGACTCAGATTTCGTCGCCAGAGGTAGTATTTCACTGCCTCCAGCCAGTAGCTCCTCCTCCTATATCTTTCCATTCTGAGCCCCAACCTTCCTATGCCGGTAAGTGCCAAGCTCAGGTATAAAATATTTTTGCCAGAATTTTTTTTTGTGGGAGACACTGCCCTTTTATAAACACACTAGTTAGCCATGAGTAGTCCTCAGAGGTACCTGCTCCTCTACATCCCATGCTATCCTCCAGGTGAGAAGGTTTGTGGTGCAGATGGAAGTTGGAAGCTGGCAGGAAATTTTAGCACCCACACACAGTAGGAAGTCTATTATGAAAATACAATATCAATGATACAATTGTAAATAAACATAGATTTAAATACAATATTTGCTGTTGTTAGCAGTACTGTCAGTGAGCAAACGTCATGTGGGTAATCCAAACCATGTGTTGCATTTACTCAGGTTACATTGACATAAAACAGTTGGAGATCATAATAATGCCATCAAAATGATTACATGTACTTTCATTAGTAAATTAATGCTATTCCCCAACAGAAAATATTACCATCATTCCATAATACTAATTTAAAAAAAAAACAGTATCTGCAAAACTGGCTCAACTGACTAAAGACATTAATGATTTATTTTTGTTCATGAGATAAATTCACATTACTGGATACAAACCTGGTATTCATGTTGAGTAATGGTCATGCATCTAATTTGAAATCTAATAACTTCATTATCTGCCATATTGGTAGCCTAACTAAAAGGCAATACATGTATATAAACTATGGAAATTAGAATGTTAGTTTAGTTATTCACTAAATGAACATTAGATTCACAATTGTTAAACTGTGACATGAACCACAAGTAGCAGATCTAATTGTCTTTTTATTATGTTTTTTTCTGCTCATATTATTACATGGGCACGCAGGAAATATGGCGACTGGACTATTTTATGCCTGAATTTCTAATACATTAATGATTTCCTCACTCAATCAACTGATTCACTGGTGGGGAAACAAATAGTGTCCACTGAGATTATGTATTTTAGTAAGATGGAGGATCAATGCACCACATCTACCCAAGTTCCATTAACTGATTGCATCTATCAGAACAAGCTACAAGCTGCATATTTCTGTGAGAATTAAACACATAACCAGCACTGCCAGCTTTGTTCAGGCATAAGGTGACATGCAGCGTCTTACCCAGCCATTCAGTGTTGCTTTATGGCATATGCATTCATTTTAAGAGGAATATTAAATTTTCAAAATGTGCAACTCAATATATGAAATGAAAACATAAATATTTTACATTAGATAAAACATTTTCTCTCAATTCAAATACTCATAAAACCTATTTTTTGACTACTATTACAATGTTGTAGCCTACAGACATTTATCCGAGTGTACTACACATCTCTCCACGTTCCTTATTGGAAAATTGAGCAATATTGAGCTACATTCCGCAAACACATGGTTACAGCCCATATTCTGAGGCCACACTCCTCTTCGACATGTTAGATGGGACAGTCAGAGGATATACAAGACTTTTGGGGACTATGGTATTGGCCAAAGTATTGCACCATATGGGACTGGTGCCTTCTGTTGGTTGAAAGTTTATATTCTGCAACTAACTTTTTTTTTATCCCCTCCTGGTGAAGTCAGTTAAAATACCAAGCATATTTACAAAGCCACATACAATGTATGCCTGCAGTATAAATTTTACTCTGTGATGTCTTTTTGGAAATGGGTTCTAGATGGACAAGATGTATTTTACCTTGTATTTTACCTTGGCTTACTGTGCAAAATGATATGCATTCTGATGGAAGAGGCTAAATGCACCTTGTATTGCACTTTGCAAAAACAAGGTTTTGTTTTGTGGGATTAGATATGTAAATGAAATTCAAGCGATAAAAAGAGAGTATTTACTGAATCATTAGTGGGAATGCAGAGCCTAGATTTGCTGCCCACTTCTGCTCTTGAACCCATTGGCTACTTGCAACGGCACACTTTGTTTTTATGTCCAGGACGCTGTTCTCCAGGAACGCTCTGTTCTGAGTTTACTGTGGAGGGGCTCACACCCAGTGGAGCATTTTGATTGGGCCTCAGTAGTTTAAATGGCAGGGAGGGCTTAGCCTCCGTGCCGGTTATAACGTTTTTACCATGCATTATTTGTTATGCCTGCTGAAAAGTGAGTTTCTGTTTGATTACCTGTTGCCTGACCCTGCTTGTTCCTGGATACTCCATGTCCACTGCCCATCTTGAAACTTGGCTTTGTTTCTGGATCTTTCTTGCTCGCTACCAGCCCTAACCTTCCGTCTTGACCTGGATATTAATTTTGCTGCCTGCCCTCAGCCATTCACATCAGTTTGATTTCCTGCAGTATTTCACCTGGTGTACCATTCTCCCAGTCTTCATACATCATTGTGACCTGGTGGCACCTGCGACCTCATTGCGTCCTGATGTCATCCGAGTAGGTCTACCTGTGAGAACATCACTATCTATGAGAAAGACAGCTAGCAAAAGGTAAAGACACCTCTAACGTCCTGTTCTAAAATTTTAGCCAGGTTTCCAGTGGAAGACATAAAACTAGGCATCACCCTTCACTGGAATGACCTCCCTCGCTCCATCCATCTCTCTCCTAAGCTGTGCTCCTTCAAACAGGCACTTAAAACTCACTTGTTCCTTAAAGCTACCAACCATCAACATAACCCCTTCATTTCCTCCTCTCGGTCTCCTCCTCTTCTCCCGGCCCCCCCCCTTTCCCTCCCCCATGCTTCAACTGCTCCCCCTGTACCTGTTTGTTCACCCTCCCTTAGGATGTAAGCTTGTATGAGCAGGGCCCTCTTCCCTCTTGTCCCCGCACCTGTTCTTCTGCTCCATCTTTACTGCATTAGCCTGCCTGGAGTTTCCGAAGTATTGGTAATTTTTGTTGATTGTTCTGTACTGTTTCACCCTGTATAATCTACTGTTTGTACTGTGTGCGGCGCCTCGGAAATCTTGTGGCGTCTAACAAATAAACAATAATAATAGGCAGGACTTTGAAGCAACATTTTTTTAAAAAAACGATTTTATTGAAGAAGTTCGGAAATGCACAATTGACAATAATAATTCAAGTGTTGTCAACCATTTTCAAATTCCTTAAACATACATGTACATATAAGTTACTACATGCTTTATAGTCACATCTGGAGTTATATTAAGTCCATTGTTTATTGTTTTCACAGCTTCAGAAGCAACAGTCACAGTTCTTAGAAATGAGAGGTTCTGTCATATTCCAGCAATTAAACCTTGCATAAAAAAACTCTGATTAAATTAGGGATTGTAATATCACTATAGCAAAGGATATATGAAAAGCTCCGCTGTTCACATTTTAAACAAATAAAGGTAACAAAATGGAAGACTTGAGGCGTGGAGAGACTAAAGGGGAAATAAGAATCAACTCACCCTCTTATATATCGATTGGAGGGTCTTGAAGAAACACTCTGGTTTCATAACATAGTGTTTGGTAAAAACATTCTCTAAGCTCTCCACGCAGTGGAATAGGCAGTATGGTGATATAGCTCTCCCAAGTTTCAAAGCACTTGCGAGTTTGTTTAATGACGCCTCCAACCAGTCCATAAGGCCTTAATCACGGGGCAGGCCCAAACAGTGGTATAGGTCGGCTTGAGATACGTCACATTTAGGGCTTCTAGAATCATCAGAGAGACCAATTATGTGCCTGCTATATGGTGATAGGTATTCTTTTATGGAATATGATTAGGAAGATTTCAGTGTATGTGGAGGCCAGGAAAAATTAAATCGAGGTAGCTAATGCCTTCAACAATAACTTCTCATCCAATAGGGGAAAATGGGTCAGCCACCTACACAAACCTGATTTTGACTTATGATCTAATATAGTTCTCAGAAAGGTATAATTAGAAGTTGTTGCAGATCGTTTTGGGGTAGTATCTAATAACAGGGTGTCAAGGGAGTTGTCCCAACAACTGCAGTAAAGAGGGAGATTACTTCACGGGCATAATGCTGGGCTTGAATAAAAGAAAGTCCACACAATTCCTGTGTTTATTATAGCAGTATGGTTTTTTTGTTAGTCTTGTCTAGTAATTGGCCAACTGTCCGCAGTCCTCCCCTCCCCTATCTGGTGAAGGGGTGGGCCGCCATGCCATTTTGGAATTCAGGGTTCATAAGAAAAAGTAAGTGAAAGGATTTATAGCGATTAAGGTGTAGTTTTTTCCTTAGGATATACCAGATTTTCCTGACTGAGGTGACAAGGGGATTTTAAAGGACATAGGAAGGTAAATCTTGATCGTGGAGGTGGAGAAAAGCCCTGTTATGAACATCGAAGAGAAATTGTTTCTCTACCTCTAGATTGTTGTAAGTACTCTGATCCATTAGCAGTCTGTTAAGTAACGCAATTGTGCCGCTTGGCTAGAGTTTACTATATCAGGAAAATTTATACCTCTGTTTGTTTTGGGTTGTTGGAGCTTAATAAAACTGTCACAGAATTGCAGAGATGGCTGCTAACCGGTATTGGCGCAACTGAACAGGGATGGGCGGAGTCTAACGTACCCCCGGTATTCACCAAGGCAGAGAGTATGCAGGTCGCGGTTCTCCAAGACAGTAACCGAAGTAGCGACAGTAGTAGACAGGCGTAGTCAGGCAATCCAGGTCAGAGCCAATCGAGCGGTGCAGTACACAGGGAGGATCCAGAGAGAAGTCAGGTCAAGCCAAATAGTCAAATCAGCCAGGCAGCGGGGTACCAAAGCGAAACACAGGAGAATAGTAACAGGTTGCAGAGTCAGAACCGAAGAAGAGGAAGTTCAGGAAGCGCTGGAGCAGGAGTGAACCAATACTCTGGCACTAGCCATGTTTCAGAGGGGCTATATATTAGAGATGAGCGGGCTCGGATTAGTGGAATCCGAGCCCGCTCATCTCTAATATATAGCCCCTCTGAAACATGGCTAGTGCCAGAGTATTGGTTCAGATCCGAACGGGATCCGAGCACTGTTCGGATATTTCCGGCGGGCAAAAAATTGAAAACGAGGCTCTGTCGTGCAAGTCTCGCGTCGAATCTCGCGAGGGGTGGGAGGGAGGGCCCAGAACAATTCCATCTTGCACCTCTTTTTTTGGCATTATGTGCTCAAGCTACCTCGGTGCAACCTTTTGGCCTAAAAACAATATTGTGAGATGTTCAGAATAGACTGGAAATTAGTGGAAATGATTGTTATTGAATGTTATTGAGGTTAATAATAGCGTAGGAGAAAAAAAAAAACACAAAACTGTTTTTTAGCACTTTTTATGTTTTTTTCAAAATAAATCCGAATCCAAAACCTTAAATCCGAACCAAAACCTTTCGTCAGGTGTTTTGCGAAACAAATCCGAACCCAAAACCTAAAGCAAATCCGAATCCAAAACACAAAACACGAGACACCAAAAGTGGCCGGTGCACATCCCTACTATATATACCATAAGGTACATCCTGATTGGGTTAGGGAGATTTTGGCGGTCAGACATGCTGACTGCTGACAGGTGAGCGGAGATAGCGTCCCACTGCTAGGCAATGGGACGCGGCTGCCGAGAAGGCGCAGGCGTCTTTCTCCTGCACCAAGTGTCAGTGCGGAGACGGCGCCTGACAAAAACTTATTTGTGGATGCTTCTTTTTCCATATAAATGATCAGAATAAGTAAATGATATGGTGAGTGCCTTTCTGCGTTAGCAAGAGCGGCAATGTTTGCAGAGGATACAAAAGCCTAGGAAATATTATAATTTTCAAGTGGTTAGCCCTACCCAGGTAAAAGAGTTTCAGGTTCTCTCTTCCTAATAGTTCATTTTGCATGTCAGCTATGTCTTTACCAATATTCAGACTATATAGAGTGGACATGTTCTTCAGGAGCCGAACCCCCAGGTATGGTATTGAGTGACTAGCCCATTGCAACGAAAGGGCTTGAGCCTTTACTGGACCCCGTCCCAATAAAATAGCTCTTGATTGATTCATCTCAAAGCCTGACACTGAGCCAAATTTCTCAATTTTTTCATTAGTGGGCCTAGACATGCTTCCGGGTTCGAAATATGGAGCAAAATATCATCTGCAAATGTCGTAATTTTGGTGCACTCTGTGCCAAAGTGTATACCATTCAGCTGAGGCCACTGTTGAATGACTCTTAGCATAGAATCTATTGATAGTTTGAATAGCAGGGGTACATCGGACACCCCTGTTGAGTGCCCCCTTCATGACCAAAGGGTCTCCTATTAGTGGGCTAATTATTAAAGAGGTTGATGGGCTATCATAGAAATAATTGTTTAGTGCTGTAAAGTCTGTTCCAAATTCCCTACCATCCAGTACTGCTGACAAAAAGGACCAAGACACTGTATCAAATGCCTTGTTGACATGTAGACTAATAAGTACATTGGATGTATTGGGGGTATGGGAGGAAGTTATTATGGAGGCTATGGCCGTGCGGATGCCCCGTACCAAATGGCGTCCATAAACAAAACCTAATTGGTGCAAAGTTAACAGGGAAGCCAGGATATAGTGGAGTCGTTTGGCCATAATGCGGAAAAGGATTTTAAAATACAAAATTTAGCTATTTAATAGGGCGATAGGAGGACATCAGCATAGAATTCTTGTATGGTTTCAATGAGCCACACCAGGTAAAAGAGTTTCAGTTGGCAGCTGGGCTGCCAAAGGGGGTGTGGCTGGCCATCATTTGGAGCGTGTCTAGCAGGTGAAAAACACTAGGCCACCCTGCGACAGAAAAATGCATTACTCTCACATGTCCCCTCTGCCCGGCAGCTATGCTCACACATGTGCCCTCTCCCCACATGCTTTAATCACACGTACCGGGCTTTAATCACACATGCACCTCTCACCCCACATGAATTAATCACACATGCACCCCAGCTCTAGTTACACATGCCCCCTTTCTGCCCAGCAGCTATAATCACACATGCCCCCTCTGTGCCCAGCAACTATAGTCACACATGCCCCATCTCTGCCCAGCAGCTTTAAAAATGCATGCCCCTCTCTGCCCAGCAGCTTTTTAAAAATGCATGCCCCTCACTGCCTAGCAGCTTCAAAAGCGTATGCCCCTCTCTGCCCAGCAGCTTTAAAAATGCATGCCCCCAATCTGCCTGGCAGCTTTAAAAACGCATGCCCCTCTCTGCCCAGTAGCTTTAAAAACGCATGCCCCCAATCTGCCCGGCAGCTTTAAAAATGCATGCCCCCAATCTGCCTGGCAGTTTTAAAAATGCTTGCCCATCTCTGCCCAACACCTTTAGTCACACATGCCCCTCTCTGTCCAGCACCTTTAGTCACACATGCCCATATCTGCCCAGCACCTTTAGTCACACATGGCGCTCTCTGCCCAGCACCTTTAGTTACACATGTCCCCTCTCTGACCAGCACCTTTAGTTACACATGGCGCTCTCTGCCCAGCACCTTTAGTTACACATGTCCCCTCTCTGACCAGCACCTTTAGTCACACATGGTGCTCTCTGCCCAGCACTTTAGTCACACATGGCGCTCTCTGCCCAGCACCTTTAGTTACACATGCCCATCTCTGACCAGCACCTTTAGTTACACATGGCGCTCTCTGCTCAGCACCTTTAGTCACACATGCCCCCTCTTAAAAACCTTTAGTCACACATGCCCCCTCTCCAGTACCCCTTCTTCTTACCTTATTCTCCACTGCACAGGACAGAAGAGATAAGGACTATCCATATGTAGCTATAAAATGGGAATCTGTGTTTGAGATTAGTATCTAAGTGAACTATTGTCTAGTGGACAAGTTCCATATCATTATATTTGAGAAAATTCCTTTTTGAATATTGAGGAATATTCATGATATTATACATCTAGATATCATATGTGTACTTATATATAGACAAACGCAGAATTCTGAAGTTTATTGTTTGTTTGTTATGAATAGAAGATAACAGATATATGCAGGGTATCACCATTGGTCGAGATGAAGGTGTACTTAGAGGTGGAGTTTAACCCCAAGATGATTGGTTGGACAATTAAGAGACACTTGTCACGGGCACTGGGAGTCTTTACCCAGTATCACCCGCTGATGGTCTTATCAGAGCAGTAGAGTTGGTATATGACACTCTGGTGGCAGGGTGATAATGGAACTGGAAACAACAGATGGTTAGAGAATGCTCAGAAAGTCTATGACTAGCAGCACTGGTAAACGATAGGTAACTGAACACGAGGATCCGGATGGACAAGGACACGTGAGGGTAGTCAGTGGTCTGCGCACGGCAAGTTGTACCACTGCTATAGTGAGAAAGAATGTCCAGGAGTAATAAGGAGGTGGAAGTCAGCGGTCTGCGTATAGCAAGTTGTACCGCTGTCTGTAGTGAAGGAATGGAATCCAGGTGAAGGTAACGGGGAAGTCAGTGGTCTGCGTGTAGCAAGTTGTACCACTGCTTATGTGAGAGGATATATGCAACTGGTGACACAGGGAAACAGGAATCAGTGGTCTGCCTCTAGCAGTTTGTACCACTGAATATATATGTGAGGAAGGACACGAGGAGATAAATGCAATGCAGTGTCTACACGGGTACACTGAACTTGATCCCACGTTGAACTGCACACAATAATAATAATGAATGAACAGCACTGCACAGATAAACAAAGTCACTAGAATAGTCCAGCAAAAGGAAACACAGTCAATAATAGCAATAGTCTCAGAGGATGGAAACTCCGGAGGAGAACAACTCAGTCCAGATGGATATGCAATACACCAGCACAGTCAATGAGAAGTATGCATACCGTGGTTCAGATGAGCAGGCTGTTAGAGATAGCTGCAGGGATACCTGAGCGGCAGGGAACTGACGAGATGAGAAGTCCTTGCAGAATGGAAGCGGCAGGTAGGTGCAGCGCACTGTAGGTAGGCCAGCAAGGATGACAAAATACTCAGGAAGCAGTAGTATATCGAATTGAACAGCAGGAGACCACGGGAGAGCTGAAGCGATGTAGCAGAGCTGGAAGCCGAGGCGCGTAGACTCGATGCTAACAGGCAAGTTGACACAAATGGACACACTGTAGAAGCAGTAGGCAGCGGATCAGCTGACGGCAGGTAGAATGCAGACTGGAGCGCTGAGACGAGCAGGACTCTGTAGACACGCTGAAGTAGCTAACAGGAATCAGCTGGAACAGTAGCGATGTAACACAGGAGAGTTGGAGAGATCTGTAACTTGTTAGACACACGGAGGCAGCGGATAGGAATCAGCTGCTGAAGTCACTAGGAACACAAGGAGTAGAAGTGGTCTGGAAACCACAAACGGCAAACAGGAATCAGCATAAGCCGAACACACGAGGAGGCACTGGAACACCTTCAGAGACTCATGAGGAATGAGACTCCAAGATCAGGCAACGTGGTATTGACCACAGGTGCTTAATATAGGAAGTGTTGCCTGATCAGCCAATTAAGTTAAAGGAACAGAACTGAAGGTTAGAAGGGACTGTACATGCGCAGTACCTCATTATAATGGACGGACACGGTTCCTAGCTACCTTAGAAGTAGCACTCACAGTCCGGTGAGTGACAACACTATTAAATTGAGATAACAATAGGGAATCTCTATCCATGAAGAAGCCTTGGTAGTGAAACGCGTATGTGAGGAAGGATAAACTATACATACAGTGTCAGACTGTGCTAAACCTTAAAATATCAGAACATATCACAACCAGCACAATCACAACCAGCACACTGTGGAACACGGAAATCAGTGTGCGTTCCAGTGTAGAAGCCCAAAAAAACGGAAGTTCAGCTTTGTTCCATTTGACAGGAAGCTCATTGAAATCATACAAATCGGCCATGCACCGCAACGATCTAAGAGGGAATTTAACGGATGAATCTCCTAACTATATGGGATAACCTGGAGTTATCATCATCATCATCAGTTAATTATATGGCGCCACCAATTCCGCAGCGCTGTATAGAGAACTCATTCACATTCACTTAAGAGTGATAGCTGAGGTCAGGCTGGCGTTGAGATATATTAATCTCTGCCCCTGACAGGAAAGGGACAATCGTGTTTCCAACGCACAAAGTAATTTATTTTAGCAGATGTAACATTTAACAGTTCAATACATGATTAAAATACAGTACAGCCAATACCAAAAGATAAATACATACCGCTGCGTTCGAATGCGCTCGCTGCGCTCCCACGGGTACCAGTGAACAGTATATCACTCTAGAATACTGTGGTCAGAATAGACTGAAGCTAGTGGGAGCACAGCTATGATTATATACATTCAGTGTTACAGAGAGAACAATGCAGATGACGTGGCTTGCTTCTATAGGTCCAGACTTCAGATGGGTCCTGTGTAAACAGGTCATAGGCTAGTTCAAACAACCCCCTCAAAGGCTGAGGGTCAACATTCCAGATGATTCTCCTGCCCAGAAACCAGTTACAACTAGTCCAATAGCATTTTACAGTTTGGTATCACTCTGACTATTTATTCCCTAACATCAATAACTAGAGTATGCAATATGCAATCTCTTCGGCGAATGAACCGGACAGCTGCTGATGAATAGGGGATTAAAATGATATCAGACATGACACATTTCCTATAACCTGAACCTTAAATAACACTGAAATGTACATATAATCATAATATATAAACTAATAATAAACTAAATACTATCTGTTCATAAATCACTGTATAACGGAACCAATATGAATATGAATTATATAAATAACTAAATGTTGTAATGCGAGTGTGTGCGTGCGTATTTTACCGTGTGATCTCAGTATGCTACGTGTAGCGCAATAAAACAATATTAACCAATATACTTTTGCTCATCCAATTATACGACTTCAACACTCTCCAGGTCTTGGGGAGCTGTGTGTCCGCCGAAAGCGGAGTGACAGTTACTTTGGGCCACTTTGTTTGCTGGTAGTCTTAAAGGAGAGAGGCAGCAGTCCCTGAAAGTATCAAGAATACTGGTGAGGTGTTTTTATTATACCCTGTATGTTGTCTATGCCAGATATTTGCTGGAAGTTATTATTATTTACATCTGTTGTTGCTGTTTTGTGCTACCATTTTGTTAAATAAACTTATTTGTGCTATTTTGGATATTTGCCTGGGTGATGTTGAACCTTGGATAGGTACCGGGTAGGCCAGCTGTGCGGCCCAGAAGGTTACGTTAAAACCCGGTATCCTCACATTTATGGACATTTATGGAGTTATGGACATTTGAATAGAAGGACCCTTGAAAAGATACGATTACAAATGTGAGTACTCACACAAAGTGGATCTGACAGGGGATTCAATGTGACGATTAGCATTTACATACCACGGACGAGTGTGTATGTGAATTGTAAACATCAGATGTAAGTTAAATTGGACTATCGTAGATTCACAGGCTGAGACCTGCAGACATTTTAAACAGACATTACTTTATGTGATTTGACCATTTTTTGCTATGGCATGGTGAAGCATATGATCTCACGCACAAATCTATATGTGCGCAGTAATTTTACTATTGATATATTCTATTAAATAAATTGTTGGATTCAGTTGGTATATACACTGTCTTTTTACTGATATGATATATGTGGCGCCAGGGAATCTATTTTTGATATCAATTGAATTTGCATGTATTTATTTGTTCATATAACTGTCCCATCATCTCATGATAGACATGGTTTGATGTTATGGCCAATATCGATGTAGCAATAGCTTTATGTTGAGCAGCTTGGATAACTGCTATTCCTGAATAATATTATCTAAAAGACAGGTTTATTGTCTATGTCTGTATGGTAGTATTTAACGGCAGCCCATCAGCAATTTATGGGAAGCCCTACTCTTTACTTATTTTTATTTTGATCGCAAATTCAATTGAGTTTATAGTGTGTGGTTTCAGTACACTTGGTCTCACTGAGAATTTACCCTCTACATGGCCATCTATAAGTGTAATATATACCAAGCACACACCTTGTACACACCTTTATTTTGTCCCATAAGCTTCCTAATAATTTCACTACCTTATCCTTGAGCTGTCAGTCGTGCTAATATATCTAACATAGAATTACTAAGACCTGCTAATACCATAATATTAGAATCCATTTATAAGATCAATTATAAAAACATGGCATTATAAGTGCAGGTATTTATGTTAATAATTAGTAGCTCCTACTGAAGGGTATCATTTTTAATTCACACATGTCTTCGTGTATACGTAACTTTTCACTATATATGTTGTATTTATGTTCTTTTAATATTTCACCATCTTAATGTCCTGGGTGAACATTTTATTTGAGATATGAATAAAAGTAAAATTTTATGATTTATATGGTGGACCGGAGTGCTCTATGAACCTCGTTCATTTGTTTCTTGCGTTTACCTAGATGCAAGAAGTTGGGATATAAAATTGAAGAATTGTTTTTGATAAGCGTTTGGGGCGTAGATATTTAATAGTGTATATTTGTGATCACCGATCTGGGTGTCCAGTAGTATATATCTACCATTTGGATATATGATCCTATCAGAAATAGTGTAGTGAATATTCCTCCCGAACAAAACAGTCACTCCCCAACATTTGTTTTTATGTGGCGCTGATATGCATTCAGTAATCTATGTGTCTTTATGGCTAGAGTCATCTCCCAGTTTCCAATGTGTCTCCTGTAGGAAAATGACATCAGGGCTATGCAGGCCCGGCGCTCCCATTAGGCAA